>NC_092315.1:250000-875000 GCF_036785885.1 Coffea arabica
TGCAAAAAGCAGAATATAATTATTGAATTTGTTACTAATGAATTTGAATCCAAGTCTAATTTAATTAGGTCTAAATAGGTAGTCATAATCTATCCATTTAATAGCCACTAATTAATGAGTTTAATTGGGTTACCCATTTAAAATTAATAAAATTGCAAACCTATACTCATTTGTTGATGAGCAAGTTGAAAAATTAGTTATTATTTACAACTATATATGGAGAGTAACATGATATAAGGTAAATAGGGTGCGAAATTGGGTAAGAGATTAAATAATTTGATAGAAACAAGGTAGAGTGAAGGAAATGTAGAGTTTGTAGGAGAGAGAAGAGTTGGAGGGATATGAAAAGTTTTGGTTAAAAAGGTGAGGAAAAGGGTAATGAAAAGTAGGGAAAAATTAACGAGAAGTGGCGCAAAATAGAGAACGTGGTAGGGAGGAGAAACATTTTGTACTTGGTGTACTTTTAGTATTTCTTTAGATATTTTTGTGACCTTTGTTCATATTTTTTAATATACGATAAGGTACGTAAATACAATATAAATTAAATACTAAAATAGTACTCTTTTGATTTTTTAACCCTTTTTCATGTAACTAATATAAGTAATTCATTTACTATTATTATATTAAACATTAATCCGTGCATTGCAAGACTATTTTTTTTTTTTTTTTCAGCACAGTGGGTATCTGGGGCCGAGGACTGGTTACCGTACGTCCCAACTAATCCCACTGCGTGACCGCGAGAGGCTACCCAACATCATCGGTCAATGGTAACGACTGGGATTCGATCCTTGGTTGGTGGCTCTCACCCAACTGGGCTACAACCACCGGACCGAACCCAGACTGGGCATCCGTGCATTGCAAGACTAGTTACTGCTGTGTATTGTAAAGTATTATTCATTTGTTGGCATTGAATGAGAAGATTGTGAGTCATTCATTATTCATTTAGGAATATAGTAATAATAATAATACTGCAAAAGCGTCAAAGCGGAGGTCGTTGGTCAAACCTTATCCACTGGTCAGCTGTTTGATTTGGCAATGCAAGTAATTTATAGACAATGATTAACAGAGTGGAGCGTACTTGGACAGCGATTAGAGCCTCGTTGTACAAAAAAAAAAATAAAATTAAAAAGACTTTGGTTAGGATATATATATATATATAATTGTATATAATATATTCATATTTTGATATATATCCAAATATATAATACTAATGGTTTACACTAATGAGTTATATGTCAAAATACATTAATATATATATGTATAAGAAATATTAATTAACCATACAAAATTATGTCAAAAAAAAAAAAGCGCAACTATGCTGATTTAGCACGAAACTGTAAAAAGCACTCACTCTATAGAGTACTTTAATTGGATGGAAATGGTTTTGACAAAACAAAAACAAAAAAAGGATGGAAATGGGAGTTTTATGATATACTCTAAATTGGAGTTTGGATTTATCCCAAAGGCAACTTAATGAGGTTTCTTTTGGTTAATAGATTAGCAGTAATTACTTCATTTGTTAATTGGTTGGTATTGAATGAGAAGATTGTGAGTACTGCAAAAGCGTCAAAGCGGAGGTCGTTGGTCAAACCTTATCCACTAATCAAATCTTTATTATTATTATTATCATTAATTTTGTCAAAGGATCAAATCTTAATTTATATGCGTCGTCATCTTTCAAGAATTTTTGTTGGCGAGAGAAGTGAGAAGGCGGTCACATTCTACTCTTCTCTCTTGTTGCAAGTGAAACACGACAAAAAAAAAAAAAAAAGGAGATAAAAGCAAGAAGTAGCCGAAGGAGGAGCAGAAGAGTAACTCAAGCCAGCTTTGGTCAGTCCATCTCTCAGACCATTCTCTCTTTTTTCTTTCTTTCTTTCCATTGCTTTTGTCAAATTTCTGTGTTATGTCCTTTTCACAACCTATGGTTTCAATAATAATTCCTTCTCATGCTTCCGTCATCATGGCCACAATACCATCATCGTCTTTGTGTTTGTGTTTTTTTTGTGTTGGGCCGGGGGGGGGGGGGGGGGTTGATGATTAAAAAAAAAAAAAAAACTAAAGAAATCTTCCTGACAAATGCAACAAAAAGATTCCTTGTCAATCTTGGATGAATAAACATACAATTCTGCGGTCAATAGGAGTCTAAATTTTGATATATAAAATGAAAAGTGATAAAGAAGGGGGAAGGGGGGCAAAGATTTTACAGAAAAAAAATAAACAGAATTCATAAAAAATGGGACGCCTCCTGTACAGATCCATCATTAGTGCAAGTTTCCAAGAGCCCCTCAGTTCTTCTTCTGCAACTAGCAACATTAAAGAAGAAGAAAAAAATTTAATCAAGATGGTTGAAGGGGGAGCCTCAAAAGCCGGCAGAACTGAATTCACGGAGTGCTGGCGCACAACATGGAAGACACCCTACATCATGAGATTGGCCTTATCCGCTGGAATTGGAGGTCTCCTCTTTGGTTATGACACAGGTAATCCAGAAGACACCCCACCCCTCGTGCTTCATTCACTTCCGACCTTGACAAGATTTTCCCTTTACACGCAAGATTGCATTTTTATTCCCCTCTTGCATCCCTAATTTGCTGTAGGAGTTATTTCCGGTGCCCTCCTTTACATTAGAGACGACTTCAAAGCTGTTGACAGGAAGACATGGCTCCAGGTACCACAAGTTCCTTCCACTTTCCATCATCCTCTCTCAAGAATAAGAATTTCTTCTTGTTTAATTACTGCTTCTCTAGGTAAACTGTTCTTGTTTAAAAATTTTCAGGAGACAATTGTCAGCATGGCTGTTGCAGGAGCTATTCTTGGTGCTGCATTTGGCGGATGGATCAATGACAAATTCGGTCGCAAAATCTCCATTTTGGCGGCTGATGTTCTCTTCTTTGTTGGAGCTATTGTTATGGCCGTTTCTCAATCTCCCTGGATGATCATTGTTGGGAGAATATTTGTTGGCTTAGGGGTTGGGATGGCATCCATGACTGCGCCTCTTTACATTTCAGAAGCTTCACCCCACAGAATCAGAGGTGCTCTTGTTAGCACAAATGGTTTCTTAATTACCGGAGGCCAGTTTCTTTCCTATCTTATCAATTTAGCTTTCACCCACGTAAGAATTGGCCATCATCTTGCTCCGTTATTGTCCAATGCATAAAGAAAGATGATTTCTGAGAGTCCATTTAATTTTTGTGCAGACCAAAGGAACTTGGCGGTGGATGCTCGGAGTAGCAGGAGTTCCAGCACTAGTCCAGTTTATTCTAATGCTATCGCTCCCCGAGTCTCCGAGATGGCTTTACAGAAAGGTTCCGCCACAACCGTTCTTTACTCGATTACATTTTTATCGCCTTAGTCTGCTTTTGCTTTTTGTAATTTGCGACTCCCCTTTGCCAAGCAGGGTAAAGTTGACGAGGCCAAATCCATATTACAGAGGATTTATCCTACTGAGGAAGTTGAGGAGGAAATGCAGGCCCTGAAATCATCAGTTGATGAGGAAATGGCCCTACAAGGTTTTGTAGGAGAAGGCAGCTTGCTTTCAAAAGTAAGGCAAGCCTTGAGTTATCCTGTTTTCCGGAGGGGACTATATGCTGGGATTACAGTTCAGGTGGCTCAGCAGTTTGTTGGCATCAATACTGTCATGTATTATAGTCCAAGCATAATCCAGTTCGCTGGTTTTGCTTCAAACCGGACTGCTTTGGCACTGTCCCTCATCACTTCTGGTCTCAACGCAATTGGGTCCATCATTAGTATGTGTTTTGTTGATAGATATGGAAGGAGGAGGCTTATGATCATTTCCATAATAGGCATCATAACTTGCCTAGTGGTTCTATCGATCGTGTTCTTCCAGGCTTCTGCCAGTGCTCCACCTATCGGTAAGGCTGAGTCTGCCCATTTTGGTGGCAATTCCACATGTTTTGGCTATATCCAGGCCCCAGATGCATCTTCTTGGAATTGCATGCAGTGCCTGCAGAAGGCATCTCATTGTGCATTCTGCTCAAATGGAGCAAATCGAGTAAGTTTTTGTTTATCTGGCTTTTGTCCTTGTGGTTCTTCCATAGCAATTAGCTAGGGATATTTCTTTGTGCTAAATATGGTGTGAAGATGTGAGCAAGTTTCCCAAATTTTATGGGTTCTTTGAGTCCCTTGATTCGATGGTTTTGCATTGCATCGCTGAAAATTTATGCATACGATATATTATAGTAGGAGTATTTGTTAATGCAAAACTTTCTCTATGTCATTGTTTTCAATCAGTTCTCTCCTGGAGCATGCCTGGCCTCAAATGATGAATTGAAAACTGCATGCCGGGCTGAGAGCCGAACGTGGTATATAAAAGGTTGCCCCAGCAAAGTCGGATTTCTAGCCGTTGTTTTACTGGGATTGTATATTATAATGTACGCACCAGGAATGGGAACCGTTCCATGGATTGTTAACTCAGAAATTTACCCCTTGAGATACAGAGGCATTGGTGGAGGAATTGCTGCAGTTGCAAACTGGACTTCAAATCTTATAGTGAGCGAGACTTTCTTAACCTTAACTGAGGCTCTTGGCTCAGCTGGCACATTTCTTCTTTTTGCGGGGTTTTCCTTCATTGGTCTGGTGTTCATCTTCTTCCTTGTGCCCGAAACAAAAGGACTACAATTTGAGGAGGTGGAGAAGATGCTAGAGAATGGATTTACACCCTGTAGTTGTTCCAAGAACGGAGGTGGTTCCAAGGATGAGGGTTCTGCTTAATGCTTGAATCAGCTATCTTAGATCAGAAAATATATTCATCTCAAAAGTGTTCATAATGATAGCAACATGTAATCCTCGAGATGTTACTGGAATTAGCTTTCATTTTGATTCTGTGTGTGGACTTTGTAAGGTAGCATCGCTTCATTACCAACTTACTACCCTCATAGTCAATTAGCAAAGATAAGTACATCGCCTGCTGCTGCTTCTATTGATAACTTGTTTCTTCCTCATCATCCTTGCTTGAAAGTGTTTTTTGATCGAATACATCTGCACAGAACGGTTTGATTGCACCACATTGGGTCCAAAAAACAGATGCCACCAGGGATCAAAGCGGAACGAAGGCAGTGTGTATACTTGCAACTACTAACTACAATGAAGTTTCCGGACTGCTAATTATGACACAAAGGCCATCTTCTTCCTTGGTTCTTAAGCTGATGGGAGACAAAGCCGCACCTTAAAATTTACTCATTCTCGTCGAATTTAATGACTCAAAACACGACCCCGCGCTCTCGCATCAACCATATTAAGCGCACAAAAACTATTGCACCAGGTTAGTCTGGTTTTCCGTCTTGAAGGGTTGAATGAGAGAGAGGCAACTACAAGCCAGTTTTGAGCGCAATTGTTTGTTTGCTAAGTTTGAAGTGCGATTTGCATGGGACAATGGGAAAAGGGGAACAAGAATCGATGATCGATCATCTAATATCCAGAACAACCATGACAGGTATCACTACTGTGTTCCCAGAGTTCATATTTGTAGTTCACAAAAAAGGTCTCTTAGCCAACCTGTTTCCATAAACCGTCGGAAAATTCAGAGAATAACTTCAGCTCCTGAAAATTCACATGTGCTATGCTGGTTGAATGCAGCAAGAATAAAGGGTATTCCAAAAATTCCTATTCAGAGTTCGTCTTGAGATGGTACGCATCACCAAAAATGATAATATGAGAGGCTAACGTTTTCAACTAATGACTAGCACTGCAATTTAGTTGGCAAGCAAGCTCACGAGGACATCTTGACCTTCTTACGAAGATATCACAAATGGAATGGATTTGGAAGAGAAAAAATGCGCAGTTTCTCGTACTAAAGTTGCTGCTTCCTTGATACGCGCCATCATAGTGGATAGTTCCATTCATGCTGCAGCAGGAAAACTCTTAGCTTGTGCACCTTGTATCCCCGCCTCAACAAAATGCCGGGCATCAGTGCATCCAATGCTCCACCTTCTTAATATTGCTTTACAGACAATCTCTCTGATAACAAGCAAGGATAAGCAAACATATCAAACGTTAGAGTATGAACCCATCTTATGCAGTTTTTTGAATCTAAAATTACACTTCAGAGAGAAATGTCAATAATAAGAATTGATATGCAGAAAATGATGCTGCTACAGTCCTGTCAAATTTAAGAGGTTTAACAGTTGGTCCGTATGAAAACAACCAAGGATGATGAAATGTATGATTATCAAAGTACAATGGCACCTTATGCGCTTCTGAAGTCTAAATTAACAATTAAGAACCGAATCTCAATATTGGAGAACAGAGAAGCAGGGAGGAGGGACGATTGCCAGTTCTGTTGGAATACTGAGCTGTCCTCGACAGCCCAAGGCATACAAAGCAGTCACTTCCATTTCTTGCTAACTTACAAGTAGGAAAGGACAATCACTGTAGAAAGATATGGTGGTTAAGGCATCTGAGCCAAAAAATAACAGTCCAGTGAGAATGGAAAGTAGCATATGGATCATCAGATGAGTATCCACCAATTTGAAATCTTAAAATTTCACTAACACTTTATGTTCTTTCAAAACTAAAAAGTAGGGAGAGAGCATACTTATGAGTTCATATGTCACGATCATTGTTGTACCATAGAAAGACATATTTAAGAACCTAGGTGCAAACCCTCTATAAAATCCTCTCCAGCCATCTTCTTTAAGAAGTGCCCTAGTGGTCTTCATTACTGATGGTCTTCCGGCACCATAATCATCAATTACCTTCAAATAAAACCCACAAAATTAAGTATAGCAATGACGATAAACATGCATTCTGATCCTGTAGTCAGAGAATTTAAGAATGTACTGAGATTTGGTACCTGAAGCCTTGTCTTTACAGTATCTAGAGGGGTAGTAACAATTGAAGAACATGCACCAGCTACCATTCCTGCTGTAGCCTGGACAGTAACCATCTGTAAATGAGATGGTTTTTGTTGCATATCATCCCTATAACCCAGGCTCCTGAAGTCATAAAGTAAACCCAAAGAAACGTTTCAGCGTGAACGACTTCTAGATATAATAAGAGAGTGTAGCAATTATACCACCAAGACATACGTCCAGATCATGTGCTGAGCTGCCCCATATGCTCCCCACCAAAGTGCTGATGCAGGGGTTTGAGACAGAGCTGTTAATCCAAAGCCTCTATACAAACCACGAATTCCTTCAACCTTAGTAACTTTACGAACAACATCATATGGACCATTGCAAGAAGTAGTCCCTGGAAGCCCTTGAACCATTAGTCGCTGGCAGATCTGAAATGTAAACCCCAAAATTGGGGAGGAACAACATGCAGTTTTTAACAGAGTGAACAAGAAAAATTCAGAGAATCTTTTCTCGCACTCGGGTTCTACTGTTCACAAAGAACATTCTAATCAATTAACTTTCTAGGTAATAGTACAAAAACTTTCAGAACTCAAGCACCAAGACATGTTTCACTGGGTTGGTGTAAATCAAAATTTCAAGTTCAATACTTTCTTACTTGCTTTAGGTCCTCTTTCAGTCTTCCAGTATTCTTCTCCCTCTTTTGTTTTAGGGGTGCGGGGTAGGGACGATTAGCATTAATCAGAAACACAACAAAATTCAGTTTCTGGCTGTAACTCTTCCACTCAACAAAGATTCTTCAATCTTTGATGATTTTAACAATACTTATTATGGTCTTACAACAATTGACACAAGCTAGAAGACAATAAAATCAGAAATCAAATTAAAAGAAATCTTTGAATGCAGTCTTAAAAAGTAGTGTACCTACCACCTCTAAAGGGACGAAGTATACACATGAAACTATATTTGAAAACATTCCAGCAACCGCGTTTGCGATGCCAACACGAGTAGCTTCCGGCACATCTAGACCTTCAGTGCATTTAAACATCATATCTTTTGATACTTCAAGTGAAGTGAGAGCCAGGACTCTGCCTGGCAACGATCCGATTGCAGATGTACCAAAACCTCTAAATATGCCAGGTAGACCATCACTCTTGATTATGTGTTTGAACACAGACATTCCGTTCACACGGGAGAGACCAGAAGCAGCTACTTGCATCCTTGTCTTGACAACTGCAGTTGGGTGTATTAATGCTGACTGAGCAGTAAAGAGGATGGCCCCAATAACGTGAAACCTTGTCTTATCCAACCTAAACTCAAGGCACAGCAAGCATCAGGGATAGCTCAAGATTTCTAGAATGTAATTTACGAGCGGATAAACACATTTTGTAAAGCACTAAACAGATAATCGGAATAGGAGAATGCAGGAGATACTTAATCCTGAAGGATGAAGAAAAATGAAATGCACATTGTGGTAAATAGAGACTAAGAAGCAAGTCCTTGATACACGTAGTTTGTCAGGATCGCATTTTGTAAAGGGCTAAAGTACAATTCGAAATGCAGTGAGACAATTTGGATAAGAGCATAACTTTGATTTTCGCTCATAAAATAAACTTTCATTCGAACCATCATCTGCAATCCTGGAATGAATGATAGAGACAAAAGCGTACAAAAAAGGTGATGATCAACAGTCTTGGGAAGCAAGGAGTACAAATAACGGGATCGGTGTCGTATCATAAAAAGCAAGACTTTTTACGAGTTGAATGATATGGCAATCTTGAAACTTGTATGGAAAAGATTTTTTTTCAATTGCACCACATTGTACGTATGTGATGACCCTAAACTCTAAGAAGGCAGCCAGGCTTGGCCCTGCAACATTTTTTTTCTTTTTGGTTGGGGGGCATGAAATCAGCATCAGAATAGTAAGTAGTAATTAACAAGCAGCGTCATTCGTGATGACCACCATTACTTGCAATTCATCATCATCATCTTCTTCTTCTTCAAAAGTGGCAAAAGAGTTGATGTTTGCAAAACTCATGCCATCTCATTTATTTGACATTGCAAGATCCAAACTTTTCAAACTTAATTATACCCCACTAGTGAAAAAATATGGAAAAGGAAGTTTTCTTTTCCCTTCTTAAACAAAACATAGTGAATCGAATAATTAAACAGCAAAAATATCAAGTGGTTTTTTTTTTTTTTTTTTGCATTAATAAGTAAATAGAGCGAGTTAAAGCCTGAGGAGGGAAAAAATAAAAAGACAGAGTTGAGAGAGAAGAAGGAATAAGCGAGTACCTGTCCCAGTGAATGTTAGTGTCGGCCAGAGCCAGCTGTGGGGGGCGACTCCCTACTGCTTCTGTTTCTACCGCCATTTGTTTCTCCCCCGTATTTGTATTGTATACTAATAACAATAATATAATACTTATTAGTAAGAGGTTTGGCCAAAACAAATCATACGACTATAGGAAGGATTACTGCTGCTCCTTTCTACTCCCACCGGTGCCTCCAGCCAGTTGGAGTTGATTATCAGAAGAAGAAGAAGAGAGGCAGAAAAGACGGCAACACTTTAAGAAAATTATTGTTGCAATATGCTGCTGGTGCAAAGCTTGGGATCAAGGGAGGGAAATTTTACAACTATATAATAATAATAAGAAGGGCAAATTATCCAATTGACCCTTGAACTCTTTGTCTAGGTAAAAATAAGCCCCTCATCTATTTTTTGCTGACTTTAAACTCTCGAACTTGTAAAATTGGACACCCGAGACCCTTTTAGCCAGTTTCTCCGGTTTTGCAACCGGAAGGTCAATTCACACGAATGCCAGTGTGCTTCTTCAAAGGACATTTTTGTCCGCATCTTCTAAGCAAAAAAGGAACAACTCCTCCACCTCCTCCCCACCTTGGTTCAACCAGCCCAGTCCCTTGCTCGTCCTCCCATCTCCAAATTCTCCGTCAGGGCCGTCGGCCTCGACTCCAACAGCCGCGTTTTTATAGGCGTCGATCTCGAGTTCTCTGGTCTCCCCTTACATCAATCTGTCCACGCAGAGCAGTTCCTCTGCAACAACCTCGCCGTCCATGGCTGCCCTCGCCTCATTGCTCTCGCCGTCTCCGCCCCCCTTGTGGCCACTGCCGCCAGTTCTTCCAAGAACTCCGGGATTCTTCCTCTCTCTAAATCCTCATCACCTCCGACCACCCAAATCAAAACTTTTCAAAATCTCCCCTCCCCTTTAAGCCATTGCCGGAATTCTTAACCAACCCATTTGGCCCCTGTGATCTGTTGGATAAAGAATCTCCCCTCCTCCTCGAACCCCATAGCACTGGGCTATCTTTTGATACTTCCCGAAAACAGGCAAATTTGTGCAATGGCTATTCAAAAGAATCCGAACTTGATGGGAATTTTAAAAATTTAAGCAATGGGTTTTAGGGAGAGTAGGAAGAAAGTGAGGCCCTTCTGAGGATAGAAGCCTTGGAGGCTGCCAACAAGTCACATGCACCGTATAGCGGGTGCCTATCCGGGGTGGCCCTGATGGATCCCGAAGGGAAAGTGTACAGGGGATCATATATCGAGTCTGCAGCATATAATCCGAGTTTGGGGCTGATTCATTGCAATTGCTGTGTAATCTCTTCACTTGAACTCGCTCCTACTCCCTGCGCTTATGGATATGGTGGTCTCGCCGGAGACAACTATGGTGGTCTCGCCGAGAATAGCGGCTGCAATGGCATCTCCACTGGAAGGTTTGGATGAGAATAGTGTTTTAGCGTCTAATTTTGATAGGACTAGTGTCCAAAGTGGGGGAGAATTGGGCAGTCGAAGGAATAGCTATGATTTCGCTAGTGGGGAGATTCCTGAGAGTGGTGGTATCACTCTCCTGCAGAGAATGAGAAGAGAGAAATCGGCGGCAACGAGGGTTTTGCAGAAATGGAGGGAAGAAGGTGGAGGAGTTGTTCCATTTTTGTTTAGAAGATGCGGACAAAAATACCCTTTGAAGAAGCACACTGGCATTCGTGTGAATTGGCCTTCCGGTTGCAAAACCGGAGAAACTGGCTAAAAGGGTCACGGGTGTCCAATTTTACAAGTTCGAGGGCTTAAAGTCAACAAAAAATAGATGAGGGGCTTATTTTTACCTAGACAAAGAGTTCAAGGGCCAATTGGATAATTTGCCCTAATAAGAAAGCTTCGGAAGGTTTCGGGGTCCAGGAATTTCGGAAACTGGGCTACGCTTATGTTGTTTTTAATTTTTTTTAGGGATAATTGCAGAAAACTCCCTTGACATTTCTGACACCAGCACTCACCTCCCCTATCTAGGGGTGGCAATTCCTGACACGACCCGAAAACATGACATGAACCTAACACGAAATTAATGGGTTTGGGTTGAGGTTTCGAGAGTTCGGGTCAGAATCGGGTCGAACCCGATGAACCCGAAAAGAAAACAGGTCAATTTCGGGTCAACTCGTGGTGACCTGATATGACCCGATGTGACCCGTTTATGAATTAAAACTAATTTAATAAACATAAAAATTATTTTATCTAACTAAACTAAATCATTTTTTTTCCAAAGGCATTAATTACTTAATCCTAAATGAATTTATTTAACTTGTGTGAAGTTAAAATTATTATATTTGGACAAATAATATATTATGTTATTTTTTACTTTTATGTTGTTTTAATTTATTTTATATTTGGTTTGGGATAAAACACTTTTATGGTGTTTAATTTATTTTAGATTTGGTTTGAAATTATTTATTTAAAATTTTATTACTTGATGATGTAATTAATTTTGTGAAAAATTGATTTTATTAGAAATTACAGTGATAAATTAATAAATTAAAATTAAGTTTCGGGTCATTTCGGGTTGACCCGCCAACCCGAAATTTTCGGGTTCGTGTCAGGTACCCTAACCCGTTTCGGGGGGCGGGTCGGGTTCGGGTCAGCAGGTTCTTTGTTATACTTAAGCCTCAACCCGAACCCGACCCGATTGCCACCCCTACCCCTATCTATGGTTTTAAGGCAGCAATGACCTCTCCTAGGAGGAAATTGTGGCTCATTGCAGACAAAAGATTGTGAAAATATACCTTTATACCTTGATGAACGAGTTATGCAAAAGAAACCCCCTATTTATCGTTAACAAATTAACTAATTAAATTACTTGTGAGTTCTAACATGTTTAGACTTCTAACAGGTTTAGACAGTATAAGCATGGCTAACCAATGGCTCCAATTGAAGAGGAAGATGGCGCCATGAATTGGCACCAATTTGTGAATGACAACTTTTGAGATGACAAGGGCTAAACGGTGTAGCATCTTGAGAGTTGTACATAAGGGAAAAAGTATGTTGGTTCTACTTAGTTCATGAGAGCCAAAATAATAGTGAAAGAAGAAACAAAATAGGCAGTTGTAAGCAAGTAGAATCTAAGCATTTTCTTCATAAACTTTGCGAGAATCACAATTGTAAAGGTAAATGATCCTTGCTGTTGTCACTTTAAGAGATAAATTTTGCATGTTAGTTGTTGTATGATAAAATGCTGTCCCTTTAACCTTCAGCGAATTCACAAGTTATCAACAATGAAAAATGAATGGATGATGTATCATCACTTTAACACTTATTGATGATTGATGGAATATGTTACTGATGATTAATGGCATATGAACGAATGATGTATCATCACTTTAACATTTGCTGCTCTGTTTGTAGATGCACCTTTTCTCGATCTTCACTTTGCTTGTATTACCACGTTGTATTGGTCATTGTTTGAGTTCATGGCTAGTCTGTGATACAAATTTACAAGATTGCAGTACAATTGCATGGCGTCGTGCTTTCAAAAAATGTAGTCAATAATTGTCACTCTTAAAACTGTAAGATGGCTCTCATTCTTGCTTATGACATATCTATCCATTATGAGAGGGAAAAAAAAAGAGAATCTCAAATGTTGATCAAATTGGTAACTTGTTATGTGATGTTGCCGTTAAAGGATTTAGTCAAGTCCCTAGGCATGTGAATATGTTATTGCACATGAGGTGTGAAATTCCTAAAACAGGTGGCATGTTTGATATAATTGATGATGATTCTGTTAGTGAAATGTTCAATATCTTGCAAATCTAGCCATTTGTAACTAGCTGTTCCTTAGTTCATGATGCTTCAGATGTTTTATGTCAACTAAAAAGGTTTAATAATACTATTTGGCATGCAACATAAAAGGGCAAGTTTGACACAAATTTCTCATTTCACTCTTTAAAACAATATTTTAATGGCACCTTCTCTAGTACGGACTAAATATGAAAAAAAAATCAGCAAGTTTAAGGGAGGTCAGTGCTGTTTCTTAAACTACAGGGGAAGTGAGTGCTAGTGTTAGAAATCTCAATGGAGGTTTCTTTCTGCAATTTTCCCTTTTTTAATTTTTTAACTCCTCGTGTGACGTAGAAAGACTCAAAACCCAAGCCCAATTTCAAGACACCAATTCAGACCGGTCCAATGATTGAATTGACGTCGGTGGCTTGGTGGTGCGCTCTTGCTCTTGCTATTGCATTTGCGCGTTTTAAAACGAATCTCACAAAACATATTTATTGTTATTGGGCTCGCGAATTCATTAGTTAGGAACAAATAATGGCAAGTGAACATTATGAGATTTCTTAACGAAACACGTTTGGATGGACAGTGGCAGATTATTTAGAACGTGATTCAAACAAAACCCCAATTGCAGATAAGGGATTTTTATTATTGATTGTCTCGCGATCTACTAATTATTAACCTTTCTCCTTCATTGATGTAAATGAAAGTACTAAAAAGCTGAGGTGTTCGATTCGACTTGACAAATCTGAGGTGTTAAGGAAATTAAAATCCAATTCTTATTCTGTAAGCAGCCACATAAATCCAAATTACTACTAATCATCATCATCAAGCCAGGAAATTTTGTTCTTGATTGGGGTCTTCTCAGCGCGTACACTACTACCTCCGGTGGTATATTATAAGTATTATTGTACCATTCCAGATATGCGGTAGACGGACCCGGACCTTATGATAACGACGTCGTCTTTTTCAATATTCATTCCCTCCCATCCCATGGCTTCTAAAGTAGTTGTACATTTTTACCTGTACCACTAGATAGATGACCACCCAGAGCCGGCTCCCTCTTTTTTTTTTTTTTTTTTTTGCCGCCGGCTGAGGAGAATAGAATAGAAGAGACTAGACTAGAGAGAAGAATTCTCTCCCTAAATTTTCGTTTTCCTAATTTTTTTCTCACCCAACAAAGCGCAATGGATGTCATTTTGATCTTTTTCATAAATATCATATTTAAATATTTTTAAAATTTAATAACTATTAATTTAATAATATATAAAATTTAATAAATTCCAAAAATTAAAATACATAAAAATTATTTTTATTTTTTTTGAAGCTATTGTACTTATTTTTCATTGAATTAAGTAATAGTTATTGGATTTAAAAAATAAAAAAATATTTATAAAGAAAAGATAATAATAAATATAATAAAAAATGAGATAGAAAAAGAGAATCAGTCGCGCCGAATAAATATAATAATTTTTTTTTTGTTTTTTTGGTTTTCTTGGCCCCTCTCGATATGCCTGTATGTCCCTCCACCCAGGGATGCTAGGGTTTCCTTAACCGCGTCTACTTCCAATTATTATTATTTTTTATAGCCATAAATCCACGAATGAATGAATATACATGTATAGACGGCTAGTTATAGGCATAGCAGAAAATTATGCGTGGCAAAATCAATTGTAATAAATTGGATACAAAATCATCTAAATTTGAGTCTGGAACCACAACGTCAACAGCAACAGCTCTGGTTCAGCAGGAGGTGAAGGCAGTCAACCATGGCTTGAATCTTCTCTCCTCTCTATCTCTCTCGCCCGCGCGCGCGCTCGTTCGCTCGGTAAATACACATCTCTACTCTCTCTCTCTCTCTCTCTCAGCATCCTGTACTATTTGTTTCCATGGTTGAATATAGACTATGTATTTGATTGGTGATATCATTTTTATTCTCCTCTTCTTTCTTCCTTTTTTTTTTCTTTGATTCCAGAAAAGAAAAGCTGTGATGGTGCTTAACTTTTGAGTATCAATTGATTTGTTAGAGACTGATTGATATGAGAAAGCAACCATGTAGTAGTATTAATTTTTGTGTTTTTTTTTTGGGTGGGCGCGCCGGATTTTTTTTTTGGGGGGGGGGGGGGTTGGTTGAGGGGAAGATAGCTGGGTGTTTCCAAAGCGATACTTCTCTCCAAGGATTTCTCTCTTGGTCTGTTTGTTTATGTTTTCCTCCTTAGATATGCTTAATTGGTTCAGATTTTTATTTTGGGCAGAAATAGGATTTATGCGATCATTTCAAGGCTCTGATTCTTCCAACCAGCTTCCTTTTGTTATTTTGTTTACTCTGCAGAACAGTGTTTAGTCGTCAAGTTTTACTGTTGCCCACTCTTGCGCGCGATAGACTGTTAGATTGTTCCGGACGTGGTGTGGAAGTAGCATTACGCCTGCTAATAACCCCCTGTTCTTTGCTTTCTTTAGAGGTGGCAGTCTTCGGATGGAATTCTATAGCTTTCCGGAACAAGAATATGCAGATACTTATTTGGTAATCTTTCTGGCCGTCTAATGGTCAAGTTTTTCAACGTCTGTTTCTCACCTTGTCATTCTGGTCTGCAGTTTGGTGTGTTTTTTATGTATTATGCTTTTTTTTTTTGGTTGGGGGGGGGGGGTGTTTACCAATTGATAGTAGTGATTGTATTTTGGTGTCTTAGATTCAAGGTACTGAGTTAAACTCACAGTTCAGTAGCCCAAGTCTTGAAGCCATGTATAGCGAAGGAGCTCCGGAATTCATCGTTGATCAGGGCTTGTATTATCCTACTGCCACCAATTATGGATATATCTGTACAGGTTAGGATACCACCTATGTTGTATTCGAGCCAGTGATTACTTTTTTGTTGTGTTCTCTCTTCTTGTTTTATCTTCTTGCATTTATACATGTAGTCCGGTATGTATATGTATGCATATTTGTTGATGCAGCTCCTTTTTGTTCAGGATTTGAATCACCTGGTGAATGGGATGACCACCGCAGGGTTTTTGGTCTGGATGGTCAAGATATCCAATATGCCGTGAGTTCATTCGCACGTACAATGTCTTCCTTTACTACTTTGTGGCTATGTGGTAGTTTCTAACCTCATAATCTTGTTTGTCCAGGGTTCCCAAACTGAAACTTTTCCCTTTCTATATTACACACCTACCTATGGATATGGACAGTACACCTACAACCCTTACATTCCTGGGGCTATGGTGGGAGTTGATGGGCAATTTCTAGGGGCACAACAGTACTACACCATCCCATCTTATGAAAATCCTTCATCTGCACCAGCATATTTCCCCATGGTTGTTCAGTCTAGGTCAGATCTCATTGCAAATAATACAACAGACCCCTTCCTTCATACTACCACATCTACTGCTAATAGAGCTGATCGCTCAGGTCTGAAGCAAAATATTTCTTCAGCTTCTTCTGCCCTTTCCTCAAATCTTTTGGGGCCTGCTTCTAGTCAAGCTAGTTCCATGATGATGGTATCTGATGGAACTAAAACGAATGCTACAGCTAGCGTACGACCTATCACACATGCAAATGTTACATCCAACAGATTGTCCCGCCCAGCTTCTAACCAAATTCTTCAGGTTAGACTTACTTTGCTGAGAAAACAGCTTGTACAAAATGTTTTTGATAAGTTTTGTCATTATCTGAGGTGTCTGAATGTGTACTCATAATTGTTTTAGCTAAGTTTAATGCAGATGTAACTACCTGCTGTTGCACTCTCTGCTTTCTTCCTCTGGCTATTTGTCTAGCCGTTCTCCTTTTGCTTTACTTGAGGTTGTGAGAGGTCGTAATTCACAAGTAAAAATTTGGTTTACCTGCCTATTTTAACATAAGTTTTCTTCTTTGCAGGGTGGAGTTAGTCAAGCCCTGGAGCATATGCCACCTGGGAAGGCTTTTCCGAGCAGTAGTCAATTTAAAGTTGCTCAACCACGTGGTAATGGGATGTCTAGCTTTGGATCTACATTGCATGTGGAGCCCACGACAGATAAAGTTCAATCCACGTTTCCTCACGGGAGAGGTCCAAATGTTACAAAAGTAAGGCCTGATGCACTTGGTGAGCAGAATCGAGGCCCTAGAGTTGACAAACCAGAAAATCAATTATTAGTTAAAGCTTACACAACCAGGGCAGGAGATGCTGATACGGAGGGAAATATTATTATTAATACCGATGGATATAATAAGGATGACTTTCCACTTGACTACACCAGTGCCAAATTTTTTGTTATTAAATCGTACAGTGAAGATGATGTGCACAAGAGTATTAAGTACAATATTTGGTCCTCCACACCCAATGGGAACAAGAAGCTAAACAGTGCTTATGAAGACGCTCAAAGATTTGCAAATGGGGATTCAGGACGCTGCCCAATTTTTCTCTTCTTTTCTGTAAGTGACACTCAGTAACTATTATTTTACAGGTGAAATCATGTTCTTTTGTCTTTTTTGATGCACTGTCACTCGATTCTTGAGGTATGGACCTTCTTGAAATGAAGCTTTGTGGCAATGGTAGCTTCCATTTTTTGTGAAGCTAACTGCTTGTCCTCTTGAAATGAAGGTAAATGCAAGTGGTCAGTTCTGTGGTGTTGCTGAGATGACTGGCCCTGTAGATTTTTACAAAGATATGGATTTTTGGCAGCAAGACAAGTGGACTGGGAGCTTCCCTGTCAAGTGGCACATAATAAAGGATGTGCCAAACCCCAACTTCAGGCACATAATATTAGAGAACAATGATTATAAACCAGTAACTAACAGTAGAGACACACAAGAGGTTGGTTAACCTTTACTTTCAGTGCAAATATCAACAAATTTCCTAATTTGCTCATTACGTGACTATTGATTGGTAAATTCTTTTGGAATTTAGGTTATCTTTCTTATTCTTGTCTGTTTGGCTTTGAATGTTGCTGGTGGGCTTTGAACATTGTTGGCATGCTTTGCTGTGTGTTTTTGAACAACTTGGTGGTTTCTGTCATCATGGCAATCTTTGCCTTTCTTTGCTCCTGCATCCTTTTTTTATTTTTTATTTTTGGGTTCATGCTTCATGCTACACTTGGTGGATATAACATCAATTTATTGCATGACATATTGCTTCTGAATTCTATAAATTATGCGACTATCATTGTGCATCACCTCCTGAAGAGAATGTGCTGGGAAACTTTGTTTGTTTTCAGGTGGGGAGGGTTTGCATGTGAAATTAGAGGAAAACGTATTGCCTTATTAGGACTTGGGAGATACAATGTTCCATGTAGCTTTCTCATGATAAAAGATAACTATGAATATGTTTAGCTTCTGAACCCTCCACCTCTTTTTTACTCCCTTTCACATTCTCTTTCTTGTAATCTCAAAATTTTCTCCTTTTAAATGAACTCTTGGTTTTTATCTGATGGTATGCCATGACATGAATCTTAGTTTTGTACTTTTTTCTGCTATTATTTATGCTCAGGTACGCTTCAGGAAAGGAATTGAGATGCTGAAAGTATTTAAGACCCATGTATCCAAGACTTCTTTACTTGATGACTTCATGTACTATGAAAATAGACAGAAACTTTTACAGGAAGAGAAAGCTAGGCTGCTTATGAAAAAATACGAACATCCAGTTCTTGTTCCTATTTTGGATCCTCCAGACAAGCTTACTTCTAGGATTAACTTTTCTTCTAAACAAGATGATATGAGTTACAAAAGTAATGATTCGAACCACTCTGATCATGATACAGCTGCGTCTGTTAAGACTGCTGGCTTAGATGGTGATACTGTAAATGATGATGTTGTGGATGTAGCAGATGGGGAAGCAAGCATACATGATTTTCTAAAGATTGGCACACTCACTATTACTCCAAAGCAGTCTGGCTCCGAGCTCTTGGGGGTTGTTACTGCTACTGTGGCAAACTCTTCTCTGTCTGATGTTGTTACAGTAGGATCTGTGCCTGTCAGGATAAAGGAAACAGCAGAATCTCCTGGTTTTCTGACATTTGGGACTATTCAAGTTGATCCTACTGTTCTCGACCACGACATGGCTTGCTATCGCGGCAAAGGTGGACAAAAATAGGTCGGTGTGTGGTCAAATTTCGATGACGGGAGTCCATCAACTATGACAAAGCATTTGCTCTATATGGTGGGTCATATTGGCCCCCCCCCACCCTCTCTCTCTCTCTCCCCAAAACACAACTAGATGCCTTTCCATTGTAAAACTGAGTGTATTATGCTGGGGCAGTGTAGTTGTAGGTCATTCTCATTTTCCTTTAAAGCTTAGTCTGGGAAGGGATATTGATTTGATCCCGATGTTATACTAACCTTCTTTTGGGTATTGGAGATTATGGGTCTATGGTGGCGGGCAAATTGGCAAATTTTTTTGGTATATACCTTGTAATTTACCTTTTTTGCTGTACTTTAAAGCAATTTTAATTACCTAGTCAGGGAGTCGTGATTTCGCAGGAGTTAATATATAGACTTTGAGAATGCATTGGGTGAAATACAATGCGAGCAAGTAATATTGTGAACGTATCTTTCTTTGCAACATTGACAAAGAAGGATTGATAATTTGTCTACGGGTAAAGTAGTAAGCTTCTTCTGTTGATGATAATATATGTTTTTCAAAGGCAAGAAGAAAATTGTAAAAAGTTTCATTCATGAAAACTTCACGAAGTACGAGCCCATCTCCCTCTAGTTTTAAGACGTTATTGTGAAGTCAGAGTTCTATTTAGTCCTGCTACACTCAAGACTATAATAAAATAGACATCCTTGTAGAGTCGCAGCAGCAACATCTGACTATAAAAATTAAAATAGAGACATTCTTCCAGCAACACCCGCTGAAGCAGTAGCAGTAGTGTTTCACCTGAGCCGGAGGTAAAAAGATGATCTGATTTGTGAGGAGGAGCTGGGATGGGAGATGATCCCACTTATGGCCTTCCTAGTTGCTCGGGGAACTCGGTCTGTTTGGAAGTGAGTTTTTTGACCAAGTTTTTTATCTACTAATTTTTTAACAACTTTTGCTACAGGAACCCCAAAAAACTTCTCAAAACATTTTACTTACACACTTCAAAAATACACAAAAAACTTTCCCTTCAACTTTTCTTCTTTTTCCTCCCCGACCCAACCCACCACATCCTCCGCCGCCGGCAACCACCACTTCCGGCGCCGGTTACTATTCAGGCGGCCAGTTCCGGCCATACACAAAGTTTTTTTTTTCTCTCCCTCCTCCCTCCTCCCTCCCTCTTCCCCTCTGCCTTCCCCGCCCCCTTCCCCCTCCCCTTTCAGGCGGTTTTTAAATCTTTCATTTTCAAATACAAAAAAATGAACATAAAACCCCAAGAACCGAACAAGCAAAATCATAGCCCAGAAAAGGCAAAAAAGGGGAAAAAAAAAAAAGTCCAGAATGGAGGAATTGGACATCAAATTCAACGTGATGGTTTCCTTATTCAACTGGATGCAGAAGAGCAAATCCTCCGTGATGAAGCGTTCCAAGTTCCGCAAATTCCGCGATGCTTTTTGCCGGAAACCGGGGTACTATTTCAGCGCCGTCCGCAGGGTGGCGGGGAGAGGGGGTCGCGCTGGGGAAAGGGCGGGGGGTGGCAGGGGAGGGGATCGCGCAGGGGAGGTGGCGGGAGAAACTGGGGAAAGGGTAGGGGGTGGCGGGGGGAGAGGGAGTGGGGAAAGGGCAGGGGGTGGCGGGGGGAGGGGGTCGCGGTGTCTGAGGGGAAAGGGGCATAGGGGATGGCGGGAGGAGAAAGGGAAAGGGAGGAGAGGGGTGGCGGGCGTGAGTGCTGCTGGGAGGTAACGGGGAGGAAAGAAAGAAAGAAGAAGAAGAAAAAGGAAGAAGAAGAAGAATAGAGGAAAGAAAAGAAAAAGGAAAGAAAGAAAAAGAAAAAGAAAGAGAAAGAGAAAAAGAACGAAAAAAAAGAAAAGGAAAAAAAAGTTTTTCACTCTACAAAAACTTCTACAAAATTTTTCACCTTACAAAAATTTCTACAAAAAAATTTTTCACCTTACAAAAACTTCTATAAAATTTTTTCAAAAACTTCTACAGTGCACTACAGTAAAGTTTTAGACAAACTCCCAAAAAACTCAGGTTCCAAACAGGCCACAAATCCTCGAGGTGTCTGGTGAAACTGAACAGTGCTTGCAATGTCAATCCAAATAAGTACTACTACTAACTAGTAATTTTCAGCATAGGCTGGTGGACACCACCAAGCCTTTAGGAGGCAAAGGCTTGCTACAATTGTGGTTATTCAAAAAAATCCAGATGGATGCGTGGTGTACCCGTTTGGTCCGATGATGGTTCTGTCCCCATCGGTCCTCCATAGGCCTAGTTGGGTCTCCCCGTAGTTAGATTAGGATAGAATAAGAGTAGGAGTAGGGATGACTATTGACGAAAAAAAAAAACTAGTAATTTTCAGCGTAGGCATTAGGCAATATCAGGGAAATACTAACTGTTGTTCTATTTTTGGCTTATTATAGCTAAAATAGTTGTATTGTTACGTCCTAATGTTTGCCCCCTTTTAGGAGTTAACAAGAATTTGGACTGGCCAAATTTAAATACGAAAAATTTTATGGTTTCTTTTGGATGCAATAATGTCTTCTTCAACTTTTATCTCTCACTAGAGCTAATAAGTAATTTAAATTTTAAAAACTTTATTCAACGGTGAATTTTACTTATGATCATGATATTTAAAAGAGACAGTAAAATCTCTCAGTATACAGTTATATTAATATTACGGTAATAAGGGTAGGTTACAATCTTTTTGTTGTAAAATTGCAATATTAATTAGCAATTGTCAATTAGCAAACCTCACTGAATTAGCACCACTGCTGCTGGTATCTTTTTTTTTTTTTTTTTTCTTTCGACACTGTGGATATTCGAAACCACCCGACTAATTCCACAGCGCCCAGGCAGAGTGGATCTGACCGATGCCTAGGACGTAAACAACTGGGTTGCGGACTGGAATCAACGCAGGTGGACTTGGAGCAAAGACCCCGCCTCCACCATCCGAACAAACCAGCGCGGGCACTGCTGCTGGTATCCCCCCCTTACCTTAGTTAAGAAACACACACATACCGAATATAAACTAAACCCACGACCCAACCCAAAAGGCAGTGCTGCTGGTATCTGGTCATGATTTTTGTTGCTTGGAGCTTTAAATTAAATAAATAAATTGGAGATAGATTCTTTGTGCTGACTTTTTGTACTGGCAGTCTAGTACTAGTACTGCTGCTGCTACTAAATTTGTATGCCCGGCTGGGGCTCTCAGTCGGGGCTGCCGTCTGTCTTCTTCAACCGCCAACTGTATCTTCCCATCTCACACCCACCCACCCACCCACCACCGCACCACTGTAAGCTGCTCCTCCTCCTCCTTCCCCTTCCTTCCTGATCATCATTTCTACAGCTCTGCCCAATTTGGTCAAATGCAACTGTTTTTTTTTTTCCTTCCTTACTTTTTGACTTCACGAATTTTCGCTTCTTCAATTCAATGCATGCATGAGTTCCTACGATCAATGCCCCGATTTTCAGGATTTTTGCCCCTTCAAATGCACCCATAGTTTTCTATTTTCTTCTTGACAAAAAAAAAGAAAAAAGAAAAATCTTCGTCTGAGATAACTGTAGCTAGCGAGCATTTGCATTGCCCCAAAAAAAAAGGGAAAAAAGTGGTGAGTAACACATTTTCTATAAGATGATGGAGAATTGCAATGTTTTTTTTTTTTTTTTTAAAACTTCAATAGAAGAAGTTATATGATGACGTGCATGTGTATGTACACTGATCTGAGATGCCTATGATCATATACGTGGAGAGATCCTTACCCGTCATACATGTTTGTGTGTCTATGTGTGACTGTCATATGAAGAGAGAGAAATTGCGTGAATCTCTATTCATGCCTGCTTCAATTCTTGTATAATTTTTTTTTACCAAAGAATAAAAAAGAGGGAGAAAAAAACTGAAAAAACTGAGTATAATTTTCGTTTTACCATGATTATATACTAGTAGTTTTCAAGGGTAGGTTTTTGTTGCTTCTTTAAATTACTTTTTATCTTCATTCAATGATTCACGGGTTCATACTTTTTCAGTTTTCTAACCCTTTTGGGCTTTTTGCTGGATTAGATTCTTTTTGGGTATATAGTAGTTGTCAAGAGTTTGGTTGGCATCCCTTGCAATTCAACAATTTGTCATATTGCTCCCTTATCATATCTTCCTTGTAGCATCAGATGACAGACTTAACAGATGGCGAAAATTCGTCAAAGCAACAGACTGATGTTCAAACTATGCCAAAAGTTGAGCCTTTGAGTTATGACGTGCCATTGCCATCTGAGAATGTGCACTCAAGGATTATGGTGGTATGTGAAATGTGTCTATAAGAGCTCAACGTTAAATCAATTGGTTTTCAATTTGCGGAAGTTTTTTAAGTCTTCTTTTATGGACAAACAGAAGGGAGAAAAATAGGACATACTAAATAATTTTCCTTGCAAGTAGGATTTTCTGTTTTGAACGTGTTCTGGTTAAGCTCTAGTTTGCTGATTTCTTTCATTTATGCAGCTTCGTGCTCAGTCAGTTTCCACTAAGTTCTTTTATTCCGTTTGCTTCGTAGTCCGGCAAACTAAGAGCAACCCCTGTAGCATATAATTCTGGATTTAGGTAGTAATTTTGGATTTTATCTTTATGTAGAACAATGTTGCAAGCTCATCATCCAGCAATACAAGATCTTTCATCATGGAGATGGGATTTGAACCATATCTTGTGGACAGGGCAATTAGAGAACATGGTATGTCTACATAAACTGACTTGCTCCTTCACAGTTTCAAGTAATAATACACTGAGTTGGCTAAATATGGCAATCTCGTGTTTGAGAGATAATTCTCTATTTATCATGATCATCATTGTCATCATCTTCTGACAAAACAATAAATGATAGGACATTTTCTTCTCATGTAGGCGAAGACAATGTTGACTTGATATTGCAGACTCTCTTTGCATATTCTGTAAGTTATTCTTCCTTCATCTGAGCTCTGGTTGCTTGGAATTCCCTTGCAGTGCTGTTATGGAAAGTTTCCTTGTCTAATTGTCGGAGTTACAAGACTATATATGATTGACATTCTTTGAACAAGTTTTATGGCATCACATTCTCCTTATTTGTTTGTTCAATTTGTTCTTCCCCTTTCCCCTCTTTCTATGGTTAACAGAAATAATTTCTTTCTTTGGTCCAAAGTAACAACCAATGACCATATTGAATATGAGTTAAAGAGTTGATTCAATTGGTAACTTCATGTGGGAAGCTTAGTTGTCAGTTGCTTTGCATGAAAGTTTCAAAATCTAGATCAAATTTTGAAACTGTGGTCTTTAATGGTTGCTGAAAGGCACTTGCACATATTACTGAGTTGAGTACAATGCATTTGCAGTTACATGAGCCAAGTACCAGACCTAGGTTGGCTGAACTCTAGTTTTGCTTAATTCCACCATCAGTTTTTGGGCAACATAGTGCTGCTAGACAGTTTAGTGTGTGTCTGCTTATTTTTTGTCTTTTTAGTTGCTTCTTCTCTAGACTTCTTTTATCTCCATGTAAATTTTAAGGATAACATCCTTAGCAAGTTGAACCAAGTCTTTAGGAAGGAAAAGGTTTGGTTGTGTGAATTATCAGTGAAAGATGGAGGACTTACATCCTATCACATTCGAAGTTGTACCTGTAAAATTCTACCGCGAGATTGAGAAGCAGCTTTTCCAAGTCTTAGATAGTGATTTAGTTGAAGTCTGGTGCTTCAGGATTTCGTGCCTGCATGAGGCTATTATTGTCCTTTGGGCAACAGTAAGGTAAAATGAATAGTTTTCGGCACGTTTGGCTGAGTATGGTTAACCGGGTTGGGTATTTATGCTACAATTGTGGTAGCTGTTGCATTAGGATACTAAAATTGAGTGGATTGCTTTATCTTTTCATCTGGACATTGAGGTGTCGTTCTGAACCATGAAGGGAATAAGTGAAGCACAAGAAATAGATATGTGCTTCAGGATTAGTCAAGCATTCGGACAAATTTGACTATATTACCATCTAAACTCTTCATACCAGAAAGTACGTTGCTTAGGTTACAACTGCTTGCTGGATGTGCTTATTAGAACTTAACTGAAAATCATAGCCTTCTGGAGCTGTATTGGTATAAATTAACCTTCTCCTTATATCAACTTCAGTTAACATGGGCGTCTGCCTATTGAGCTGAAGTAGAACTCCATCAATGAAAATCATCTTACATATACCCAAAGAAGAATTTTGTGAGGCAGTGGCCCCAGTATTTTTTGGATGTAAATTTATCTTCACACAAAGACTTTTATTTGTTCATAGCCTTTGTTTTTGGTTTTTAGAGCTTGTTCTGGTTGATCAGTTTGTTTATATTTGTCAACAGGTATCTTGGGAGGAAAACATCTAGTCACACTATTATGAGTGACCAACTAGTATTTATAGGAGTACAAACCTAACAGACTATTTACAAGAATACCCTTACTAATTTATTATCTATAAGAATACTAATATTCTCCTAACACTCCCCCTCAAGTTGGAGCATATATATCATAAGCACCCAACTTGTTACAAATATATTTCACCCTAGAGCCCCCTAAACTCTTAGTAAATACATCAGCCAATTGATCTACAGACGGTACATGAGATGTCTTGATGACCCCGTCAAGCAATTTCTCTCGAATGAAATGACAATCAACTTCAATATGTTTTGTCCTTTCATGAAACACTGGATTAGACGCAATATGAACAGCCGCCTGATTATCACACACTAAATTCATAGGCTGTTTATGTTCAAACCCAAGTTCCAGTAACATGCTCTTCACCCAAACCAACTCACACACAGTGTGAGCCATAGCGCGGTATTCAGATTCTGCACTTGATCTGGATACAACTGTTTGCTTCTTACTCTTCCACGACACTAAATTACCACCAACAAACACACAATATCCTGTAGTCGATCTTCGATCTGAGGCAGAACCAGCCCAATCTGCATCACTATATCCTTCAATATCATTGTGTCCATGATTTTGATACAGCAACCCTTTTCCAGGAGCATTTTTAAGATACCTGAGAATCCGTATAACAGCATCCCAATGACTAGTACGAGGGGTATCAAGAAATTGACTCACAACACTCACTGCAAACGAAATGTCAGGTCTCGTTACAGTGAGATAATTTAATTTACCCACAAGTCTTCGATATTGCTTAGGATCATCAAGTAATGCACCTTGATCTCCTGCTAATTTCACATTGGGATCCATAGGAGTATCCACAGGTCGGCAACCTAACATCCCAACTTCACTCAACATATCGAGTACATATTTTCTTTGACATAAATAAATCCCATATTTAGACCGAGCTACCTCAATACCCAGAAAATACTGTAGATGACCTAAATCCTTTGTCTGAAAGTTTGCCTGCAGATTGGATTTAAGTTTCTGAATCCCCACAACATCATCACCTGTAATCACAATGTCATCCACATAAACAACTAATAAAATTTTACCAGCATTAGAATGCCGATAAAATACAGAGTGATCTACTCCACATCTTGTCAGACCGAACTCCATGACAACACTACTAAACCGGCCAAACCAAGCCCTCGGGGACTGTTTCAATCCATATAAGGATTTTTTCAAACGACAAACCAACCGCGGATTCTCCCCCTGAACAACAAATCCAGGAGGTTGTTCCATATATACCTCTTCTTCCAAATCTCCATGCAGAAATGCATTTTTCACATCCAACTGATGCAATGGCCAATTATAAGTTGCTGCCAAAGAGATAAGAAGACGGACAGAGGTAATCTTTGCAACAGGAGAAAATGTTTCTAAATAGTCTACTCCATACACCTGAGTAAATCCTCTAGCTACCAACCGAGCCTTCAATCTATCAATAGAACCATTAGGCTGCACTTTTATAGTGTACACCCATTTACAACCAACAACAGGCTTACCTGAAGGACGAGGGACAAGATCCCAAGTACCATTTTGTTCCAAAGCAGACATCTCTTCTTGCATAGCTAATCTCCAACCAGGATGATTAAGAGCATAGGTAATAGACTTAGGAATAGAGATAGAATCAAGAGAAGCAACAAAAGAAGAATATGACATAGAGAGACGAGAATAAGAAACAAAATTAGAAATAGGATGGGAAGTACAATGTCTCTTACCTTTGCGTAAAGCAATAGGAAGATCTAACTCAGAGGAGGGCGTCATACCTGGATTTGAAGATTGAGAGTTAATTGGTGAAGTGCGTGGCATATCAGGAACTTTCTCAACCATGGAACGACGAGAGTAAACTTGAAGATGAGGACGAGATAATCGAGCTATGGAATCTGGTGGACTAGACAACTCAGGTAATAAAGGGGAAGGGACTGGTAAAACAGGAGAGGAAAAAGAGGGACACTGGTCTAATTCACAAGACATACTTTGCTTGATAAAATACGGAGTGGATTCAAAGAAAGTAACATCAGCACAAGTAAAAAATCGATTTAAAACTGGACTGTAACATCTATACCCTTTTTGCGCTCGTGTATATCCTAAGAAAATACACTTAATAGCACGAGAATCTAATTTATCCACCCCGGGAGCAAGCTGATGAACAAAGCACACACATCCAAAAATACGAGGAGGCAATTTAAACACAGATTCATGAGGAAAAAGAATGGAGTGAGGTAATTGACCTCCAAGAATATTAGATGGCATGCGATTAATTAAATAACATGCAGTTAGAATTGCATCACTCCAAAATTGTTTGGGCACATTCATGTGCAACAATAGTGTTCGAGCAATTTCGATTAAATGCCCAATTTTTCTTTCAGCAACTCCATTCTGTTGTGGAGTGTGAGGACAAGAGGACTGATGAATAATACCAGACTTAGTCATAAAGGTATTAAAAGGAGTGGAAAAATATTCTTTCGCATTATCACTGCGAAGTATACGTACAGGCACACCAAATTGATTCTTTATTTCTGTAACAAATGCACAAAAAATGGAATATAATTCTGAACGATCTTTCATTAAATAAAGCCATGTAACTCTGGAAAAATCATCAACAAAGACTACAAAATATTTAAAACCTAACTTTGAAGTGACTCGACTAGGACCCCAAACATCAGAATGAACTAACAAAAAAGGTTCAGAAACCCGTTTATTGACTCTAGGAGCAAAAGAAACACGATGATGCTTTCCTAACTGACAAGACTCACATTCTAACGAAGATAATTGATTCAAAGTAGGAACCAACTTTTTCAAATTTTGTAAAGACGGATGACCTAAACGACAGTGAATTTCAAGAGGAGAAACAGTAGCAGGACATGCTATCGGACCATTGAAGTTGAGAAAATAAAGACCATTATGCTCATGCCCTCCACCAATCATCCTCTTTGTCTTCAAATCCTGAATGACAACAGAATCAGGAGAAAAAGTAACTGTACACTGTAGAAATTTAGTGAGCTTACTAACAGACATTAGATTAAATGGCAAATTGGGTACGTAAAGAACAGAAGATAGCGGAAGTGATGGATTAATTTCTACAGTGCCTAGTCCTTTAACTTTAGTAGTAGATCCATCAGCTAAAGTAACATGAGGAAAGGGAGTTGACTCTTGAAAATTAGAAAAAATTTTAGAGGTACCTGACATATGATCAGTAGCCCCGGAATCAATAATCCATGGGTCATTACCTTTTTGTGCTAAAGAAGCAGAGGGAAGAGATGCGTGATTTGTAGCTTGGTACTGTAGGAATTTAACATAATCTTCCTCAGATATAATAACAGTTTTCTGGGACCCATGTGTTGAAGAACTTGATTCAACTTGGTCAGTGATAACCGTATTAACAAACCTTTCAACCATAGCGAATAGCACGTCAAACGAAAGAACGGGTCAAAACTTGAGACAAACGCGTGAACAGTAACGGCATGAACAGTAACTACGTGAACAGTATCGGCGTGAACAGTGCCGTGAACAGTATACGTGAACAGTGCCGCTATGAACAGTGCGGCGTGAACAGTGATTTGCTAGATGTTTTACCCTAACCCTAGGACTTTTGCTCTGATACCATGTCAACAGGTATCTTGGGAGGAAAACATCTAGTCACACTATTATGAGTGACCAACTAGTATTTATAGGAGTACAAACCTAACAGACTATTTACAAGAATACCCTTACTAATTTATTATCTATAAGAATACTAATATTCTCCTAACAATATTGTTGCCTGTTATTGCCAAGATCCATGCTCACTAGCCATGATGTCTTTTGGAATGAAATAGGCTCCTCAAAAACCAAAATCTGAGCATTGTAATTCAGTTGATGCCTTATTTCACAACAATAATAAACTCCCTGCAGATTGTGGTGCAAGCGAGGTAACCTGCTCTTTATGCTGGTTTATTTTCTTTTCTTTCTATCCAAATAATGAATTTACACATTTTGGATGACCAGCCGGAACTGTTCACTTTATCAACTTCGAGTTGTGGAGATGGCTTTTTTTTTTTGGTCTAGGTCTTATTATACTTTTTTAGTGTGTTATTGACATTGTATCATATACATCCATTTTTCTACTTTCTTATCTGCTTATCTTTTTTTTTCTTTTTTTGACCTTTGGTTCCATTTTTGAATTATCTAGTCATAATTGCTTCTTCCAAATTGCTTTTATTGACCTTGTAATTCTACTTTATGCACTAAAAACAAGATCCCAGTGAATTGATCTGCATTTGCACTTCCAAGGCACCTGATTAATGCACTTGTTTGTTGACCACATCAGTTATTACACCATATTTTAAGCTCTCAATGCACAAGTTTTCAAAATTGCATGGCCATTGTTTTCATTAGATGCTAAGAGATGTAAAAGCCACTTCTCTTTTTGCCTTACCTATAAAAATTAGGATATCAACACAGACTTTGTCAACCTAGCTATAGCTAGGTATGTTTTAGCTCCATTTCCCCAAGTATATGGCCTTTTTTCCTTTTAATCTTTCAGAGGAATTTTTTTTCTGTAAATTTACTTTAATCAGTTGATTTCGATCCATATCTGTAGCTAGTTTACCTTTTTGATAAAGGCATTCAAGCAAACATAGGATATTTCACCACACACAAGCAATATTTACTACTACAACAAAGCTATGTTACTTTTCACTTAAATATGCCATTTCTAAAATTTCTAATGATATCTGCTTTGTAACTCAAACAGACTGTTGATATATCAGACTCATCAGATTCTCTGGATAGTTTGTTTGGGGATGATCGGGAAACTTGCAGTCACTTCGATCGCAATAGAGATGTATTCTTGAAAGAGGTAGCTATTGTCATTTGTATATTTGCAGTTTTTTGCTTTTTCTTTCTTTCTTTTTTATTTTTCCTTCTTTTGTGAAGTTACTTTCAGCATCATCGACCAGTACATGTGGACTTCATGCAATAGGTTAATGCTCTTACTTGTCCTTATCATTGTTGTTGACCTTTCTTGTATGTGTTCAGCAGTGACAAGTATTTTACTGATTAAAACATGCATGTCCAGACCAATCCATTGGATGCCAATTTATTGGCCATTGCTTCTTCTAATGCCTTCTCTGTAGCACTAAACTTTATGTAGGTTGTTTGGTTGATATTGTATTGAAGTTTATTGAAGATTTATCAATAAACTTAGCCACCAATGTCAATGGGAAGCCATAGCCCATTTGTCAAGAATGATTAAATGGAAAATAAAAGTTGGGGCAACTTATAGAGAAATAGGAATTTTGTAATTTTATCGACAACTGCAAATTTTCTGAATAATGTCTAGCCAACTTGTTTATCACTCTCTTTGCATTTAAGAACTAACTTGTTGGAAGCAGAATCAAGTTGACTTGCATTTCCCTTGCATCAGTACTCTCATGTGATATAAATTCTGGAATTGTAGTTGTGTGCTATGCTGGTTGTTTTTTGAGGAAGTTGATCGTTCACTCTTAATTGAGGATACTATTCTGGTTAAGCTAATATCAAGCAAAACAGGAGAGTGTTTGCATTGATGATGCGGACTCGTTTAGGAAATCATGAAGGTCATTATTTTTCCGTTAGGCTACTGTATTTACCAATTTTGCATATCAAAATGATTATAAGAGCTCATAAGGCAAATGATACTTTGCATCTACCACTGAATGTATTTCTACTTGCAGGAGCCTGATGTAGATAGTGTCATGAGCGAGAAAAAGGCATCCTTGGTCGCAATGAGTTTCTCTAAAGATGAAGTGGAGTTTGCAATGAATGAGCTTGGTAGGTGGAAGTTTCTTTCTATTGATGCCGAAGAGGAAGGTTCTAAATTTCATGCGTTTCTATTTACCGTAAAGTCCAACAATGTCTCAAAATTTGACTTTAATGACTTGCTTTCGGTTGCTTATGCGTTCATATAACCACAATTAGAGATGACAAGTGAAAGGAGATTGATATAGCATTTGTACACAAGGTTCCTTTTGGCATTTCTAGTTGGGAAAATTGTTTTACCTCCAACTTTACTTGAGTCTGGTGCTGTCATGTGTTTGCTTGAGTAGTATCAAAATATCCTAAGCTGGAGACGACATTATGGGGGGCTGGGAGGGGCAACCTGCGAGCATTTCTCCACCTGTAGTGAATATATGTATTCTTTCTCTTTGCAAGAGAGATATTCAGGTCCTTAATAGCTCCTTTCATTGTGAGTGAGCTCTTGACTTTCATTTTTGAGGCAATGCCCTACGAGTGCTTGCTTTAGCTCTGAACATTCTGATGCCCATTATTTCATCTATTTCACTTGTGTGCACCTTTTGCTTTCGTATGTCTTGCCATGACATCAGGATGCACTATATGCTATTCAAATTTACTGCAGATCTGATTTGTGTTGATACTTAAAATGTCATAAGTTGTCTTTCTGTTGCAAAACAGGTGTAGATGCTCCTATCAGTGATTTAGTAGATTTTATCTTTGCTGCTCAGATAGCTGACAACTATGCAAAAGGTGTAAATAAGCCTACTCCTAGTGATGTAGGAAAGGACCAGGTTTTTTTTAACCATTCCTTAAGTTTTCTTATTCAGTTTGGGGCTCCAAAGGATTCTCTTATTTATTATTTTTCATGTAGCATCTAGCTTGATTAAGCAATAAATGTTGTAGCTTCATTTGCATTTGTATAAGCTCACTTTGTTTTCAAATTTGAATACATGAATTCAAAAAAATTTGAATACATGGAATTCAACAAAGTCTTGATCCCTTTATGGTGAACTTTTGAAGTATTGCATCCTGTGGTAATGAGCTGGGAGTGATATTACAAGTCTACTACTGTCTCCTTTTTGATGTGTTCTTTAAATTGATGGGATCTAGAGTGGATGGAATGGGTATATAAAGCTTCATCATGCTATGTGTTCTTAAATGCGCACGTGTGCCTGAGGAGTGGAGGCATAAATTGTGATACCGTTTGGAAAATTATATAAAGGATGAATAGGAAATGATTGACTTTCTCATATGGTGGTTGGCTCTCACTTTTGAGTATCGACTTTTACATCTATACTTTGTGTCCAGAATAATAGCATCTTGTTTTGGATTTATCCAATCTGTTTGAAAGAGTAGGATATAGACATGCATGTATAGAGATGGGACAACTCTAGCCTGACTAGCCTTTGTGAATTGTGAAGCTTTGATTCTTTGTACCTGCCATGTGAGATGGGTAGATTTAGGGTGGTTTTTGTCATGTTGGACTATTTAGTCAGAGATGAATGTTCACGGAATGAGAGGTAGCCTTTTCATGTGAAAATTCTCGTATATATGTGATTCTGTACGCTTTTGATATGTGCAAACCCAGAATATTGTAAACTTCCCATTCTGGAGCCACACACTTGGTTAGTTATGCTGAGTTGAGCTACAAATTTTCAGCAATTCAGCACTGAAGCATTGTTTGGAACAATGGAGAAGACACTTGTATTATTTGAAATGGGTTTTTCAGAACAACAAATTTCAACAGCTATTGAGAAGCATGGTAAGTGTAATTTTGCCATTTCCTTTCTTCCCTCTTTCCCTGGTATTTCTTTTTCTTTGAAGAGTTGGAAGATTCTCTAGTGTCTTCTAATTAAGTGAAATCTGATTTCTGTATTTCTGTTTGATTTACTCTCTTGTTGCTTTCACAACCAACTTTTTCTTTTATGGTAACTTGTGGACCATGACACTCGGCAATTTCTGCTTGCAATAATTCACACAACTGACATAATCTGCTGTGGTTTGATCGGAGAACTTAAAAAGTCATTTTCTGGTTATTAATGTCTGTTCTGAAATTGCACCATAGATTTACCTTGTTCCTGATATTTTTGTGCTTTGACTTGAATGATCTGAGGGAGGACTGGGGAGGGGAAAGAGAGTAAACTGGGGCTTTCCTTGGGAAGGGAAAAGGAAGGGAGCAGAAAATGGTAAATATCTTCCAGTGACTCATCTCCATGTGCGTTGCATGCTTTCCACCTGTTAATTACCCAAACAATCAGAATGGTTGAAAGCATTCTCTCCCTAGGTGTAGGATTTCAGATCCTGTTCTCCTCTCCTCTCCTTTTTTTTTTTTTTTTTTTTAAAATCTCGGCCTCCCTTTATTTTCTTCCTATCCAGGTTCAGAAGTTCCCGTCTCGGAGCTTGCTGCTTCAATTGTAGCAGAAGAAGACACTGGCACAAAGACAGACAAGGTATTACCATCATTTTGGTGGACACCTAGAAAGTAGAAATAATAGCAATAAGGATTATGAATAATGCTAGTAATATATCTGTTGCATTTGGCTAATATAAATACTATAAAGCAACTGATGTGCACATTTTAAATTTCAGTAACAACTTTTTTTGCTGGGGCAGTTTGCTAATATGTAGCTCCTTCACTTTCTGACTACTACTTATGTAGACCCTTTGCCCTTTTTTGTTTTTTTAGCATCTTCTAGCAGGCTCAAGTCTGAGTAATTCTACTGCTGGAAAATATCATTCCTTTCATCCATCTTTTGTAAAAGCCGAGGAGTATAGCTTAGATGATGTTTCCTGCAGAAACTTTGATGTCCTGGAAAAGTTGAAAGGCAAAAGGCCAAAAGAAAAATGTGATGATGAGCTATGTGGTTTGAAAATCCCAAAGCAAGAATACAATGAAGACTTCAGCTATTTTCTAGCCCCAGTGCGGTCAGAAGCAACACAAAGAGACTCTATTTCATATGGTAGTTGTCATATGCAAATTCCAAAGAAGAAGATTCACCGTGGAGCAGAACAAATGGGCATTTATGGACCAGAGAAATTGCCAATGCCCAAGTCGTGCAGAGCTTATGATGATATGTTGGCTAAACCTCCTTATTTCTTTTTTGGGAACGTTATAAGTTTAACCCACGAGTCATGGGTCAAAATCTCGCAGTTCCTGTACGCAGTTCGGCCAGAGTTTGTCAGCACTGATACTTTTTCTGCTTTAAGTCGAGAGGAAGGCTATGTTCATAACCTCCCTACTCAAAATAGGTTTCACATTCTTCCAAAGCCACCAATGACTATACAAGAAGCTATACCACGCACGGCAAAATGGTGGCCTTCATGGGATACAAGGAAACAGTTGAGCGTCTTAGCTGCTGAAGCCACGGAGATGTTTCAAGCGTGTGAGAGGCTTGGAAGAGTGCTAGGTAACTCCAGAGGACTTTTGTCTGTTGAACAACAGTCAAACCTTCTCCATCAATGTAAGATGTTTAATCTTCTTTGGGTTGGCCCTCACAAATTGGCCCCTATAGAGCCAGAGGATGCAGAGCGCATTTTCGGCTATCCGGTGCATCATACTCGATCTGCTGGCTTTATCCTTTCGGACAGGCTTTCATCACTCAAAAATTGCTTTCAGATTGACACATTGGCATATCATCTTTCAGTATTGAAATCTCTTTTTCCTGGAGGATTAACTGTTCTGTCCATCTATAGTGGAATTGGCGGGGCGGAACTTGCTCTTTACAAGCTTGGTATTCAATTGAAAGTTGTTGTTTCCATAGAGCCTTGTGAAGTAAAACGAAGGATTCTAAAGCATTGGTGGGAGAAACATGGAATAACTGGGGAGTTGGTGCAGATGGAAAGCCTTGGGAGTCGTCTAGCATTTAACAAGCTTGACGGTCTGATACACAAGTACAGCGGATTTGATATTGTGATTGGTCAAAACCCATCCACTTCTTCGTCTAGAAGCTCATGTTCTAAAAAAGACAAGAACTCGTCAGGTTTAGATTTTCAGTTGTTTTATGAATTTGTTCGTGCTTTACAACTTGTGAGGAGTACAATGGAGAAAAACAAATAGGTTTATCCAATTTGTTAAGCTTCTCCAACTGTGCAGTGTTGTAATACTTCTTTCGTTCTTCGCTTAGTGTACGAGACGATTTAAGTTGCTATTCTGTGAGATAGTCCATATTGCTGGTTACAAAGTCCAGCCATTTTGCGAGTCTCAGTCTATTCTAAGTTTTTATGTTAATCGTGTCCCACCATATTCTCTTTTTTTGGAATGACAAAGTCGAGAGTTATGTGTACAATCTTATATAAAGAAGAAAGGTAACACCAGAGATTTGCAGCTACGTCGAATGAAAGATTGCACCATCATTTGCTGTCTAGCGGTAATTGATGACTCGAATAAAATTGGATGAGGAGCACAATTTTACTTTTGAGTTGGATACGGGATGCCAACTTTTATCCAAATATGGACTAGCGTTGCCTGTCTTCCTTTTTTGTCTATGTAAACATCAAACGCAAGTTGCCAATGCATCGGTATTAAGTTGGGTAAAATATAGAAAAATCGCTGTGGTTTTATGGAAATGTGCCTTATAATGTGCATTTCAATATCTCGTGGTTTGAACTAATTTAAAATAATATTGAAATCATTAAAATGAGAGAGGGTGCACGGAAGTGGTCGTGAGGGGAATAGAGAGAGCGGGATGCAAGGGAGGGAAGGGAATGATGGGGGAACGGAGAGGAAAAAAGAAAGAGAGGAAGGGGGGGTGATGAAGAGGAGGATGGTGGTGGAAATTGGAGAGTTGTGATGGAGGAAAATATGAGGTTGATATTTTATTTTTATTTATTTATTTAGCGCATAGAAATAAGGTAAGTTTATTTAGAACTTTTATTAATGTATTTTGTGCATAGAAATGAAGAGAGTTGCATTTGAAAATTCTTATTTATTTTATGTATAGAAATAAGGTGCGTTGTATTTAGGAATTTTTTAATTATTTTATAGAATTTTATGAGGTCTAAGGGACTTAATAGGTATATTAGCTAAAATTTTGATTTAAAAAATTATTTTCCAGATCAAAGACGCTCAAAGTTGTTAATTTAAATGATTTCAGTTGATTTTTAAAATTAATTCAAACCACGAAACACCAGTGTCCGTTTATTCACTACAACAAGAAGTTCAATAGCTTGCTTTAAGGAAGTCCAACAAGACTATTAACTATCAGAGAGCTATTTCAAAAGCTCTTGCTGAATTTCCTTCCAGTCATCTGCTCCGATTCGTAGATTATGTGATTTATCAGTCCCCTTGCAGCACTGCAAAGCCAAAAGCACAGTAGACGAGAATTTTAGCAGACAGTTGCAGTCATCTCCAGCGGGGTAAGAACAGAATACTTTGCTTCCTTTGCGTGGTCAGCCACTGATATTTCAAACATGAGCAGATATTTATTATTAGGTTTAAAAGTCTGATTCTTCTACTTTTCCTTTATCTAACCTGGCGATACAAGGGTCCGGCCGTAGAATTCCAAGACAGAAAAGAAAAAGAAAATCCACAGCCAACAGGAGTATTAACTTCCCATAGTGCAAAATAAAACAGAATTTCCTTACTTTTGATCTTAAGCCAGCCAAAACATATTACATAGATTAATTACATAGATCAATTTCCTTACAGGAATGTTGATTATGATGTGAAGAGCTGAACCAAACATGACATCCAGGCTCAAACATGAATAATCAAATATCCATTTGGGAACATTTCTCTTCCTTTTGCTTAGATGCTTCACTAAAAAATATAATCTTAAATTGAGCTGCAACTCTTTTTTTCTTATAAAATCTAGACAATGCACCTCGAGCAGTCCGAACAAAAGCAAACAAGTCAATTTCCTGATTTTGTTTTAAACTGTTTAAATGAAGATGCAATCAATAACTGGTAACTATTAAGCAGCCTTGTCAAAGAACAAGAATGCCCCCTGCCCCCTCCTCACCCCTCTTTCTGGCATATACTAATAAGCATGACATAGGGATTATTTTGGTGCAAAGACACAGGGAAGGCTGTCTGTACCATTATGCATTCTCATGGATGGACATGGACCCAGCTACCAAATTTGGAGCAAGAGAAAATTTAGAAACAAGTCGAAGAACAAGTGGAGAGAAAGGATAAGCACCCTACAAGCAGGACACATTGCTGCAGAAAACAGACACAAATGAAATACAAGTTGCAACAGAACTCACTCATCTTTCAACTTTTGAATTTTATCTGGATCTGTCTCATGCATATGCTTCTTGAATTGCTGCCTCACCATGCCAACTAAAAGTTCAGTGTTGTGTTGCTGCAAATTAGTAAAATAGAGAAGGTTATCGCTCACATTTTTACAATACAACAGGACTATATCTGTTCTCACTGAAAAAAAAAACAAAAAAAGATACGCCCACAAGAAAAATTGGTTTTGGGTGAAAAAAGCAGTAGATGATGATTTTAATTAAAGCAGCAAAAATTTTGGTCATTATGCAGTAGAAAGCAAAAGTAGATTGGACCCCATACCTTGTGCCCAATATATTTAGCTCGCCGGAGGCATTCGCGATAAAGCTACAAGAATTATAAGACTTGAATTATAAGCAAAACAATATAGCTGAACCCCATTTCAACGAAGGAATAGAAAGTATAGGACCATAAAACATACAAGCATGTAAGCCATGATTGACACCAGAGAGAAAACAGAGGAGGGCACTAACACGGATAACATTATTGGCCAGCTCAGGAGGCAAAGCTGTTTGAAGCGAGGGCATCCTCTATCTTACCTATAGCTCCCAACCTGCGTTATCTCCAAGCTGCTGCTCAAAAGGAAAAAAAAAAAAACTTATAATTATTTTTCAAGCCTTTAGCCATTGCAAAGATTCCAAAGGTATCAGAGTTGATCGAGTCTGACTAAAGGCTGAAGGTGAATGTGCACTTAGGCAATTAAAGGAATCAATGAACCAGCAACAAATTTAACCATATGGAGTTTGGCAAGCATAGCTGAAGCTTCTGACGTTTGAAAAACCACGCCAAAATGGGCAGTTTTTGGGGGTAAAAGCTCCTATATGTAGCTAACGAAGAATTTCAGAACTACTAAAAATATATGCAACGCAAGGATGTTGGCCTATAACAGGAAAAAAAAACCAATCTTGGTATAGTCCTTAATGAGTAGTAATAACTACAACCTGAGCAAGCCCTCTGCAATTACAACTCCACAATCTTGAATAAAGATTTCGATACTAAACCGAGAAAGTGAAATGGTATAGGATACGTCACTGATCTACTTTGTCCTGCAGTTGCTTATACTGATCACAAGATGAATTTCTCAAGCCAGGAGACCCCAATAATGCAGCTTTCACACACACACACCAAAGACGGAGATACAAATGACAGAACTCGGATTCAATCAGTTGCAAAATCTCTTTTATCAAACAAACAATTTCAATCCAACAAAGAAACAAGTAAAACGACAAATAGTAATTTAAAAAAAAATCTAAATGCTAAAAAAAATTGATATTAACAAATGGAAGAAAGAATAAATAGAGAGAAAGAAAGAACACGCATACCAGAAAGACCAGTACTTGGAACTGAGAAAAGGAATGATAAATATATTAATGTTCTTGCAATTTCCCCGGCAGTCCAGAAGCAAGAGATGGGAAAAGCGAGAGAGAGAGAGAGAGAGAGAGAGGGAGGCGCTGCCTTTCGGGTTCGGGTGACTCGTCTCCCTTTTTTACTTTTCTACCTGGGCTGGGCTAGTACGACCACAATCCTGATTTTCATGGCTTAACTTATTTGGGCAAAACGATGCCCAAAAAGGATTAGCCCAATCCAAATATCCGACGGAGTGAGTCTATTAATATGTCTCGAAGGACCCGACCCGGAGACCCCACAAGATTAGCAGAAGTGTTTGGAAATGACCGCTGCTTATTCAAACGGAGCCATCATTATTATTATTTTATTATTATTATATATATAATCTCACTGCGACTAATTCCCATTTCCAAATTCCCGTCCGTCACTGCAACTTCTTTCTTCTTCTTCTTCCGCAAATTTTTTTTTTTTTTTTTTTTAAAAAATTTTTGGTGAACCAACTAATCATCAACTCACATTTACCCAATTCTATTAATCTTTTTCTTGTTCTGGAATCCCCGAGCCTAAATGGCCGTTCGTGAACGGCGATCATTAACTTTCTCACTCACCCTTTTTCAATTGTGAAAATAGCTAAGAAGAAGACGCACTAGTAGAAGAAGAGGGGGAGGATCATTTCCTAGTTCGCCATCATGTTCGAGGCACATGTATGGCTATCATTTTTTTTTTTACTGATTCCGTCCTTGTTTGTCCTTTCTTCCTTTTCTATCATTTTCTTATGCTTGGAAAAGTCTCAGTCCTCCTAATTTTTATTTTTTTCTTTATAATTTTTTTTTAAATTTTTGTTGATTACGGAAAAAATTATGTTTCGTACTAGTTCCTCGTTTGCCTGTTCAGTGCATTGTTCGATAGTTTTCTTGTTTTCTGTTTTATTAGTGTTAAATTCAGCAGCTGGGTGGGTAGGTCTTCCTTGTGGTACTATTTTTCTGAGGTGATTTCCGGGCGATGTGAGCACTTCTTTTCATGGATTAAGCACATTTTTGATCGCTGGGCAATTGGTTGTATTATTCGCTGTGGTGCCCTCCTGTGAAACTGGAATCGGATGGTGTAGTACGGTGCCTAGATGGTAGTACCTTATAATTTTTTGGTAGCCAACTGAAATAGGAGATTTAGTGGGATTAAGATGATCTGTGAACTATAGATGGAACTCTTTTTCTTAAAAAAAAGGAAGCATTTAAAAGTCAAATTGTGCAATGTGAATGGACGACTTGTGATATTCAATTTGATAACTAAGGGTGGAATGCCTTATGAAGTTGCATTGTTAGTGTCATAGCTAGCAGGTTTGTTGGGCTTAAGCAATGACAGCACGGTACTCATCAAAAGCAATTCTACTTGGTCCTCGCATGTTCCGAGAGTAAGGAAAGGATGTGATGTGCCTTGGTTACGTTTTGGTAAGTGAGGACGCAACCCATGCAAGTGGTAATTGTAGTGGCTAAGGTCTCTTGGGTTGCTCTAGTGGGTAGTTGGACTTTGGCAAATATATTTTGTACTTTGGGCTTATTTTTTTTTCGTTTTTTCTTAATTGGTTTAAGTTCTTCTAAGTTAAAACATGTTTCACAAGATTGACCATTTGAACTTTATCGACGCCTCTATCTTGGAGTCATCTAACTAGTTTTGCTTAGATATATTGAGCTTTCTTGATGTCAAATGGTGCAGAGTGAGATGATCACAAGTTTCTGTTTCTTTTCCCCTTCTACGAGACTATAAGAAATGTTTCAGAGTTTATTGTCCTTCGCTAGTGGTTATGTTTGTCATTTTCTTGGTTCTGAAAAGTAATCAGGAGGTCATCTTCATATGGTGGATTCAGTACCTAGTGAACTCTAAAGCTTGTCAAAAGCATTTTAGGTCCTTGAAGGGTATCTTTAACTTTTAAAATATTGAAGCAGAATGGTATTCTGACCAAAATTCTCTTCAAGTGAGTACGAATTTTCTGCCTAATTCAACAAAAGAGGTGCTTTTACTGTCACGGAGAAAAAAAATTGCATCATCTTTTTGTTTGTATTGCTTTACAAATGTCAACTTTCTGTAACCTTAATTTGTTGCAAGTCTTCCAAATGGACAGATAACCTAATCTTTTCCCTCTTCTGATTCACTCTTCTCCTCCAACCCTAATCCTGGTAGCTCCCTCTGGTTATTTTTTTTTTTTTGGGGGGGGGGGGGGGGGGGAGGGAAAGGAAGTACAAAAAAAAAAAGCTTATGAAATCAATCTATGCTTATCTCAGCGTCCAAGAGAAAAAAAAAAGGATGTGTTCTACCTGCTTCTATTGCCAGTATTGTTATCTTGCTTTTTAAGTAGCTCAGCCTTTCAAACCCTTGTAATCTGTCTCCCATTGTTTCTCCATCTCCCATATCCCAGTGGCTGATTTTTCTTTAGCCTTTAAAGTATCTTTATGAGATTTTTCTATTTCTTAACTTTTGTTGTTAGTATGAAGCTCTTTTTTGACGTTTCTGTTAGAGCATCAAGTGGACATTGACTGGGATTATTTGCAGGTTTTGCATTTGCTCCGACGATATTTGGGTGAATATGTTCATGGTCTCTCTGCAGAGGCCTTAAGGATTAGTGTTTGGCAAGGTTTTTCTAATCCTCTGATACTTTTTTTTTTTCAATGTGTTTCATGCTGAAGTAGTAACCTTTCGCTCTTCTGGATTAATTTAAATTGGACTGTACATGTAGATATAATGGTACCTATTATTTCTAGACATTATTTTTTAGAGTGTAAAATGAAGTGCTGAAGAGATTTTCATGGCATTTGTTGACTTGGAAAAAGCATATAACAGAGCTTAAGAATTATGTTAGGGTGAAAATAGGAGCAAACTTTTGACGCCATGACCACACTGAGAAAACTATAGTCTATCTAGTTAATTTTTGATTGTATTTATGATTAATTTTCCTTTTATTTCATGATGATACTGTGCAGCTGTTACAGTTAAAGCTGCTGAATTTAGACAAGACTTTTGTATTGAAGCTCTTGGCATGAGAATTGAGTAGATGCAACATTTTGAATATCTCAGTTGTAATTTTTGAACGCATACGAAATTTTGGCTTGATTTGATACATACATACATGCATGCATGCATGCATACATATGTATGAGTGTATGTGTGTATAGAGAGAGAGAGAGAGAGAGAGAGAGATTGATTCTGGAATGAAGTGACTCATCGAATTTAAGCTGGTTAGGTAAATGAAGAGCTTAGAAGTGAGAGAAATTCAAAGGCACTCGTTTTCAGTACACAATAAGTAGCTAAAATGCATGAGAATTGAGTAGATGCAACATTTTGAATATCTCAGTTGTAACTTTTGAATGCATACGAAATTTTGGCTTGATTTGATACATACATGCATGCATGCATACATAAGTATGTGTGTATAGAGAGAGAGAGATTCTGGAATGAAATGACTCATCGAATTTAAGCTGGTTAGGGTAAATAGAAGAGCATAGAAGTGAGAGAAATTCAAAGGCTGAATGGTTAGTACACAATAAGTAGCTAAATTGCGTGTGATCCTGTACTAGGTGACTAAGAGATGCAAACCAGAAGACTTGTGTTTATAATACGAGATTGCTAACATGTTATGGGTGTGTAGCTGAAAGTCAATATTAGAAGAGAGTGATTATTTTCCTATTAAGTTGACGATTGGCACTTATAGGATTAAGTGAAAATCTGTTGTATTTTGGAGTTTTTATGGTAAAAAAATAGTGTTTAGGTTAATGATAAGAAAAGCTTGAAAAGTCTGACTTGAAAAGGAGGTGCATCAAAATGACCTGTAATCATGCAATGGAAGGAATATAAACTTGGCTGGTAAAATCTATTACCCAGGGAGTACAATAGAAGATAGTAAATCATAGCTGGTGGCATATAGTTTAAGATGAAATTTTTGTTCAAGATCTGATCCATGTCAGAAAGGATGTGGCAATTGTTGAAAGTAGCACGTTTCTTCTGTAATCATGGTGACTTTTTTGTTCAGTTCTTGTAATTTTCAAGGGTTTCCAAGTGAACAATAAAAGAGTCATATCTATAGGTGTGTTTTCTTCGCATATTATTTCTGTACAATTAGAAAAGAACAAAAAGGCCATGTTGCAGGTTTTGTCATCTCTTTCAACCAGAGGTCTTGGTACCTATACTCTCTTTTTACTTATTAACAGTTATTCTGTTAGTCAAAGAAGAATATGAAGCTCACTGACTCACTCGCGTCTGGGCTTTTTACTTATTAACAGTTATTCTGTTAATCAAAGAAGAATATGTAGTTCACTGATTCACTCACTATACGCTGTGTGCTTTTGTTTCTCTCTCTCCAACTATATTGTTTATACTCAAGAATAACGTTGGTTATGGTTATCACTTGCCATGGATTTTACTTCTATAGGTGATGTGGTTCTGAAAGATCTGAAATTAAAGGCAGAGGCTCTAAACTCGCTCAAGCTTCCTGTCACGGTGAAGGCTGGTTTTGTTGGTACAATAACTTTAAAGGTATTCACATGATCTCTTTTTACTGTGTTGCTACTGCCAGAACCATATCCCCATATTCTCCATCACTAGGAATAAGAATTGTCTTGTTCATGACTTTTTTCTTGCATTATTCTGTTTGAGAACTTACAGTTTTTAATCTGTTTGAGAGCCTTCTATTGTGTATATATTTTATATCTGTTGCTTTATAAGCATTTCTAACAGCCATTGCTTTATTCGTGGAGAATTACGAGTTGGGAGCACTGGTCTTTCATTATTGAATGATGCCATGTTTATTACTATAAGCTTATTTAAGAATTTTCTTAATTTCTGTTCATTTTGAGAGTAGCTTTGGGAGGTCTTTAAAAAATCTACTTGATTATTTTATCTATGAACGTGAATTCTTTTTTACTTATTTTTATTTGAACTGACTATATTCAATAGGTTCCTTGGAAAAGTCTTGGAAAGGAGCCAGTAATTGTGCTTATTGATAGAGTGTTTCTCCTAGCTCATCCAGCGGCTGATTCAAGGTCTCTTAAGGTAATGAGGTATATTTTGTTTTGTAGAAATGCTTACTCCCTGTTCATCCTGTTAATGGTAGTTGCTTTTGTTTCTTCTTCTCACCTTTGTCTTTATAAGGAAGAGGATCGTGAAAAGCTTTTCCAGGCCAAACTTCAACAAATTGAGGTGAAGATTTTTCATGCTTATGCATCTTTATGTTTTATTTTTGCCTTCTTTCATTTTGATATTGACATAATAGTTAGAGTAGTTAGGTTGCAATGCGACCCACAATTTGGTGACAAGAGCCATTGCCTGTGAATTGTGCCTTTACTGTTACATGATCTTTATGATTCTTCGACAACATGTGTTAGTATCTTTTCTGCTATTTAACTTGCAAATGATTTCTTTGTGTCCTTATTTGGCATTAAATTAGATGCATACCAGGCTCTTCATGATGGAATTATGTATTCGATATATAATAAAGCAAATAATGGCCTTCTACTACTTTTAAGGTGCTGATTTTAACCTTGTTTCTTTCGTCTTTTGTTTTAATATAACCATCCCTATGAATGGAATTTTTTTTTACAACAGTTTCTCTATTGTGTATATAATGATGTAATGGAAAATTGTTCATTTGTAGTTATTGCATGTTTTATATTGTAATTGAGGATTGTTCATTTATTCTTTGGCTACACTGGTGCAGTATGCCCCGACCTATGAAATGTACAAAAGCCTTTGCCCATACTTTTGCCTTCTGGGATAATTATATGGAAAAAGCTTGTCTGGCATATAGGTGCATAGATAGACACTGATGTTGATGTTCCTGTAAGTGAAAAAAGTTAGATTAAAATGGAAGGGGCAATGATAAAAGAAAAAATCTATGATATATTTTTGGAGAATATGGTAATTGTTGCTAATATTTAACCGTATGAAGTGGGTTTTTGCAATACCACTCAAGAATGCTTCTGCCATTTTATTAACAAAACTATGTGTTTATTTATGTAGGAAGCAGAATCGGCCACCCTTGAAGCATTATCAAGATCAAAGCCTGGAAGCGTATGACCCTGGATACTAGATTTTGCACTAACAGTAGCTATATGATCTCTGTATTATCTGCTATAAATGTATATCAGCTTTTGATGCATTACATCTCGCGTGGATGGTGTTATCATGATATTTTTGTTTGGTTTAAAATCTTGTGTAAGTTACTATGTTATTTTGTGCTAAGAATTTGACCATCCCTTTTGTTACTGATGTATTGAGAGGATAGAATTATATCCTATATTAATAATCCTCCTCCTTTTTGGGTCAAATGCAATTTATCCCACTAAGGTTGATATATTTTTTTTCTCCAACTAAGGTTGATATGTAAGCACAGTTTCTTTTCATCGGATTTCTTGATGTTACAGGCTAATGAAAACCTTTTTGGTTATTGTACTACAAAGTATTGGGTTTTTCAGTCTTTGGGTTAGTTTGAAGTATAAGATTCTAATAACAAGGAAAAGCCTTGATGCAATACTACACTGTGCATTTCTTTTTTCTTATTTTCCTTTTTGAGTTGGATCAGGTTTGATATGTAATGAGAACCTCTGGACTGCAGTCTGCTGGTCTTAATCTGCTGGTCTTAAGATAAATGTAGACTTTTACATTATCTCATGAACTTGTCTTTCCTTTTATGGGATTCTAGCTGTTGACATGCATCAAATTATCAAGGGTAGAATTGCATCAAGGCCTGTGTAACTTCCTTTTTCCTTTTTTTTTTTGTGTGTGTGTGTTAAGCGGTTGACCATTCCCTATGCTGTTGATGTATTGAGAGGATACACCCTGCATTAGTAATCCTCCTTTGTTTTCGGTCAAATGCAGTTTACCTCACTAAGGTTGATACGTAAGCACAATTTCTTTTCCTCTGATTTCTTGAAGTTACAAGCTAATGAAACCATTTTGGTTATTGTACTAAAAAGTACTGGGTCTTTCTTTGCGGTCTTTGGGTTAGTTTGATGCAATTACAAAAACAGTGGATTGGTAGTATCAGATTCTAACAATAAGGCCTAGCCTTGATGCAATACTACACTGTGCTTTTTTTTTTTTTGGAGCTGGAAAGTCACAGGTTTGATATGTAATGAGAACCTCTGGTTTGCAGTCTACTGTCCTAAGTTTCATAAATGTTGACTTTTACTTTATCTCATGCACTTGTTTTCCTTTTATGGAATTCTAGCTGTTGACATGCATCAAATGATCAAGGTTAGAGTTGAAATATAAAATGATAGTGAATTGACTCCTAACTGAAACTAAGGTATGCTTGGCATAATTTCTCCAGGGAAGTTTACTTAGAAATTGGGCTTTTCAAATGGGGCTTATGTATTGGGCTTTCAAGATAGAATGTATTTGTTCTTGTACATTGTACGAAGTTCTTTTACTTTTTAAACAACATTTATTCACTTAAATGTTGCTTGGTGAAACAAATGGAGAAGTGCACATGAGTTTGTCATTGACAAAGTAGTCTATGTCTTGTTAGTCATTTCTTGAAAGTTGTGATAAAACAACTATTTACCATTCTTTTAGTGGGTTGCAATCTCTCGGAGTCTATTCTAAGGAAGCAACAACTATGGCTTACTGGGGAGCCCTTCTCTACTTCCCGCCACATTGTTATGTTTCTCGAAGTATCTTTGTGACTTTTAGTAAAGCCCATGTGTAAAACCTAGCAAATCAAGTTGAGGACCAGACTGTAAAGAGTTTACTTAACACTCTTGTCAGCTTTCAGTTTCACTTGACAATTTATTTAGCTTGTGTTTCTGGTTATTCTGGAACATTGTTGAGAATGTTTACTTTTGGTGATGTAATCTTGCATTTGTCATTTTGCAGCCATCACCTGGTAATTCTTGGCTGGGATCATTGATTGCTACTATAATTGGAAATCTCAAAATTTCCATTAGCAATGTTCATGTCCGCTATGAAGATTGGATCAGGTCTGTTTTTGTCTTTTACTTGGATGTCCTAGTTAGGGTTTTCCCATTATCTAAGTTAATTGTTTGCTGCAACTGCATTTCTATTTCTACAGCAATCTGGGACATCCATTTTCATGTGGTGTTACTCTTGCAAAACTTGCTGCTGTTACCATGGATGAGCAAGGGAATGAAACCTTTGATACAAGTGGGGCTTTGGATAAGTTACGGAAGGTTGGTTATTTGTCCTTAAAGTAGAGGTTGTTTGCAGAGCATCACTTGCGGTGAAATGCTAGGCTTATATGACTTTGTCCATTTTGAGGATATTTCATCAAGAAATCCTGGATGTTTAAATTATTATAGGTTTCCTTCCCACATGATAGGAGTATAGAGTGAATTTTGTACACAGGTCACTAATATTCTATGTTAAATTTTTGTAATCCCTGCTTTACTATGACTTCCTTTGTGTTTCTGAAAGTAGCAAGCATATGATGCTGAAGTAAGATAAACTGCTGAATGTTTAAACTGTTATGTGTGGAGAAGCTGCTTCTATTAAATATATTTTCAATCTAGTCATTCAACTTTTTGTCAGTTGTTTATTCAAAGACGTTGCATTCTCGAACTACTGTGCATTTGTTGTTAACTGATATTGGTTGGTAAACTTTATTTACAGTAGGCCATACTTTCTGCTGTTGGTTTAACATTGGTTGACAAGAGTTATTGTCATTGCATTGCTCTTTCTACTGAGTTACAAGTTTTTGATGGTGATTTGTCTTTATATATATATATATATATATATATATATATATATATAAGGATATTGAATAAAAACGTTTCCTTGTTAGAGGTGGTATGGACCACGTAATTGAAAGGATGTAGTTGACCCTGTGATTTATTTGGCTTAGCATGAAATTATGTTTTTCTTTGGCTTATAATCACGTGGTAGAACATTCTTGTCAGTGGGCAAGGAAGCACAGATACATATCTGGATTCTCTGCTCCTGAAAATACGGGTATATTTGGATTGGTATTGTTTTCAAAAAATTATTTTCTTGCATCACAAACGCTTTTTTCAATCAACTTTTTATCTTTCAAACCACCTTTTTATCCCACATACATCACATCATAAAAAGTGCTGCAGTAATTATTCCAAATAAAATTTCAAATAATATCCTATCCAAACACACTTGTTGTTTTTGTAAGTGGCATTAGCCACTGATTTAACACACTATTTTAACTAATATTGACGTATGAAAATTGGCCATTGTGATTTGATATTTGTTTGAATTGATATGAATCATATCTCTTGAGTACTTCGTGAAATGAATTCAGTACTTTTTCAGAGCCATGAATCCACCTTGACTATCTGGACTTCCATGTTCTCAGTATATTGTGTGATTTTGTTGCAGCAAATGACTTGAAATGTCTGCCTGTAGAATTGTCTTTCTTTCCAAAGTTCTATATAGGCCTTGGCTACGCATCTTTGTTTAGAATATTTGGACTAACTTTGTACATTCTTCTTGTAGTCATTGCAACTTGAAAGGCTTTCTGTGTATCATGATTCCAACCGTGATCCTTGGAAGTTGGATAAGAAGTGGGAGGATCTTAGTCCCAAAGAGTGGGTTGAGGTATATAATCTTCTTGCAAGAGTTACTAGCTACATCTCATGTTCTGATTTTCCCTTTATGTTAGTTACAGAAGCAGTTAGGGAAGGGATGCGACTTTTTTTAGCGGATATTTTAATTTTGCATAGTCAGTTTCTTGATGCATGCTTTCTCCTGTTTCTTTTTATTATATTTTTCCTTATACTGTTTACTTTGTCTATTTTAGATCTTTGAAGATGGTATCAATGAGCTTCCAAATGGCAATTCTTTGGTGTCTGCATGGTCACAAGATCGCAACTTCTTAGTGTCTCCCATCAATGGTGTGCTGAAGTATCACCGTCTTGGGAATCAAGAAAGAAATGATCCAAATATTCCGTTTGAGAAGGCTTCTCTTATTGTCCCTGATGTCTCCTTGGCGATTACAGAGGTTATATGCTGTGGTTTGCTGCATTATTCTATTAGTTTATACCAACTTGCGTCTTGCATCTCTCTTATTCTCTGTCTCCTATGAATTTCACCCCCAAAAGAAAAAAAGAGAACACCTCCACAACCAAAGCTCAGTACGAGAAATTTTTAATTCTGCCTCCAAAACTGGCTTGAAAAATTGTCTGTCTGAATGAAAATTGTGTATGATTGCTGGCCAAGACCATCTGATCATTGTTTTTTTCTGTTTGGAGCTCATTATTTGTAACTCTTCCAAATTTTTTCCTTTCTCCCGTCCTCTTCCTCTTTTTCTTAACAAAGAAAGTATTTTTTTAGTCATTATTGTTTTTTCATTTTTTAAAAATTATCTCCTCCATTTTGCAACAATGAATGTAATGAACTTTCCTTGTAGGCTCAATATCATGACTGGATAAGACTTATGGAGGTGATTTCAAGATATAAGACATATGTTGACATCTCTCATTTAAGACCAATGGTTCCAGTTTCAGACAATGCAACATTATGGTGGCGATATGCTGCTCAGGCTGGATTACAGCAGAAGAAGTTGTGGTAATTCATATATTGAACAGTAGTGCAATGTTGCTAAATATGTTAGTTTATACATGATTTTTCTCTTGCTCCTTTTACACAAGGTTTTTCCTATTTAATTGAATACGGACTTCAGTCCCTAAATTATGCATCTTAAGAATTGTGGTCATTTATGCAGTTGGTTTATACTCTTATCTAAAGTTTTATACTAGTATTATTCTATAAATTAGTTTGATTAACGCATTCTCCTTGATACTTCAGTTACCGACTTTCATGGGGCCAGATTAAGTGCCTGTGCAATCTTCGTCGACGTTATGTGCTGTTATATGCTACTTCATTACAACGGTCTTCAAATATTGACAACTCTGCTATCAGAAATATCGAGAAAGATCTAGATCCCAAAGTTATCCTTTTGTGGAGGTATAGAGAGCTTCCCACCTCGCCCACCCCAATCTTCTCTTGAGTTAATTCTTTTACATTGATGGGGTTGTGCTTATGGAATGTGTTCTCAAACTAGTTGATTATTCCTCAACTAAGTTGTTGTGAGTTGTTCTTTGTTTTACCTACATTTAAGTGGTGGGGTATTCTTATTATGGTGAAGTGTGTGCGCACAAATTCTGCTTCTTGTTCAAAAAAATAAAGAAGATATGATTTTGCTGTTCTGATCTATCAAGAGAGTTTTGCCCTGTTTAAGATCAAATCTATGTGCGCCTTTTGCTCTATCTGATATTGTATGGCTAGCTGATTCTGGCCTACCATTGAGTTTTAGTTATTTTAAAGTCAAAATGTTATTTTCTGAAGTCAGAGGAATCTGTATATTTTGACTTTCTGAAATTGTAAAGTTTTTGAACATGATTGGTTGGTTACTAGTACGTATGTCATAAGAGGAGTTTTTAGTGGCCATGGAACTGAGAAGAGAAGTTGCAAAGAGAAATTTATTAAGGTTATGTCTTGCTGTGGTGTTCATTTACCCTTTCCTTAGTTGAACTTGATAATTGTAGATCTCAACCTCCTACTAATTCTTTGAGTTTGCATCATATCTGCTATTCAGATGATAGTGTTGGATGCTTCATGATGTGACAATGCTCTATTATCCCTAGTTAAATGGACGACAAATAGAAATTTTTCTTCTGATTGTTGAGAGCAGACTTTATATGAACCTGTCATACCTGATGGAATTAAATCTTCAGAAGTTTTCCAAATGGGAATACGGTTGATGTATACTTGATGGTACTTCTGTGCAACAGCTTCTTTTTCCTAGATAAATTACTATGCATATGATGGACTTGTAAAAGATAATATAATTGATCTTGTATTGTCATGTTTATAGTCGTGGGTGATGACTTTTCTGTATATTGGATGTGTCCCTCTAGGTTACTTGCCCATGCTAAGGTTGAATCTGTAAAATCGAAGGAAGCAGCAGAACAGAAGATGCTTAGGAAGAGAAGCTGGTTTTCCTTTCGATGGTTTGTAATTGTTTATTTTCTTGAATTTATTTATGTTTGTGTCCCTTGTTTATATGCTGCTTTGTTTTTCTGAATTTTTTTCCTTTTCTTGACAATATATTTAGATTTGTCACTTAGTCCATTTTCAATGGGTTTATATAGTTCTTTCAATCTCAGGCGAACTCCTCCTGAAGATGTCTCAGCAGACAATACTTCTGAGGGATCACAGATAGTGGAGGAAAGATTGACTAAAGAAGAATGGCAGGCAATCAATAACCTATTGAGCTTCCAATCAGATGAGGATTTGACCTTACATCCAGCAAAAGAAATGCAAAATATGATCAGATACTTGGTCGATGTATCTATAACTAGAGCTGCTGCTAGGATCATCAATATCGATGATACTGAGATTGCTTGTGGTAGATTCGAGAATCTTCATGTGTCGACCAAATTCAAGCATCGAAGCACACACTGTGATGTGACATTGAAGTTCTATGGATTGTCTGCTCCTGAAGGCTCTCTTGCCCAGGTTTGCCTTTTGCAGAATGCTTTGTTTACTATGGCACGATTTAAGCTAGTCATTATGCAAATTAACGAGTGTTTAGACAGTAAAGAAATAGAATGGAACAAGATATGGAAATCCTGTAAATTGCCTTTTCCTACACTGTTACTATTTGATGTTTTATAGTAGGTTAATACCGATTAGTTGTTTTTAGCTCAACTCGGACTTTTGACTGCTTCTGATTACTTTGACGCTTCTCATTTTTGCTGTTGTTTATATTGCACTTTTGATTGAAACTCATAGCGAAACTACAATTCTCGAAAGGAGCTAGTTATCTCTTAGTATGTTTTTGCGTTTAATGAGTTCCTTGATCTTTTGTTTTAAGGAAAATTCCATGAAGTTGGGTCTTAGTTTGCCAGTCCATCTGCAAAGAAATACTGTCTTGAATGCTTATTGGACATTTTTAGGGGAACATTAGGAAATTATAAAACAATTTTTTATTTGATGGTGGGTATTGTGAGATCCTTTCACCTGTCCAGATGTGGCAGTATCATGAAATGATGGTTTGCTTCAATCCATAGCAGGACATTTTTTTTTTTAATGTAGTAATTTTTGTTTCAGAGTGTTTGCAGCGAGCAGAAGGTGAATGCATTAGCTGGTAGTTTTGTTTATTCACCAAAGGGGGAAAATCTAGACTGGAGGCTTTCGGCAACAATTTCTCCCTGCCATGTCACGGTAATCAGATTTGTTAGCATGAATTAAGTAAAAGCATTTATCTTTATTATTATTTGGAGGTCCTCTGTTTGTTGTTGCTTTCCATAAATGATGTGTAAAATAAGCCAATACAATTGCAAACGGAACCTTCTGTATCATAAGAAAGATCTGCTTATGTTTTCCCTGGTTTGGCAGATGCTGCTACTACTTTCCATATTATCAGTAATTGTGGCAAGTCATTGTAAAGGACATTTATCTTTTATCATGCACTTGGTTCTTTACTTTTTGGAAGTATTATTGAACCTTTTTTCCTTCCAGAGTCAAATCAGCACGATATCTAGCAGCATGAGTTTCTGCAGCCAAACTGAAAGTTATGCATTGATATTTCAGTGGAATCACACAGTGACAGTAGTAGTATTGAATGAAAACTTTGTGCTGAATTAAGCTCTCTTGCTGCAGTCTCGCAAATTGTGATCTGGAGGATGTGAAAACATTGGACCCTTTGATTTTTTTGGGGGGTGGGGTTAGGATTTTGGGTAGGGAGATTTTGTGGAGGATTCTTTTTTTTTTTTATTTATTTATTTATTGGAATGCTCAATCCATTCAACTTTTACAGATCTATGGATGGACTCTGAAACAGATATCAGGAACTTAGGATTTGAGAGCTTCTTTCCAATGCCATGCCTTTTCTGAAATTTTTTTCATGTAAGATAGGGACACTTTAAGAGTCAACTGAGAAGACAGGTTAACAAGTTATCAACACGATTCCTATTAGCATACCCATAATTCCACTCATTCCCTGTTTTTCAGTACATGGGAGATTTAGCACACTTACACAGCAATGTCCATACTGGCTTGTAGAAGAACCTTATTTATAGCAGTCACTAGGGTTAATTTGGTTAAGATTCATCATCCTAGTGAAAGCATTGATTTCTTTGCAAGTAACCTTACCTTTGCATTGAATTGGAAGATAAACTAATGGAACAATTTTTTTGCAATAATGTAGAGTCAAACATTTTGGTTGCTCCCTGTTGTTGCTTTTGGATTGAATTTCTCAAATATTCTGAATTGTCAACGATTTGATAGGTTTTCATGGAAAGTTACAATCGCTTTCTGGACTTTCTGAAGAGAAGTAATGCTGTTAGCCCTGCTGTTGCACTGGAAACTGCAACTGCATTGCAGGTATCAATTTTGTGCCTGTTTTTGTTTTAATTATCATTTTGTGTCAAAAAGTCTGATCTAGTTTCTTGTTGGTTAACTTGTGATATAATGAAAAATGCTTTATCATCTATGACAGCATAAGATTGAGAAAGTGACTCGTAGAGCTCAAGAGCAATTTCAAATGGTGTTAGAAGAGCAAAGCAGGTTAGCCAATTGAATATTCCTTCAATTTTTTCACATTTGGATTTGGTTATAGAGATAAGAAGATTCTTTATGACTCTACAAAATAATTGTAGTATTTGAAAATGTTTTTAAGTGGTACCTAATCAACCTCACTTGGTGTTGAATCAAAAGCCCATGTGCTTGAGTTGGAGAGAGAATGGTACTTTTTATGGTGTGGTTTCCTGATAGCTCTTGTTGAGAGGGAAGTGATTCCAATTTTGGTGTCCACTGCCTAATGTTTCTCTTCTATACCATGTCTACATGATTCGAATTTTCCTTAGTTTGGATGGGACTCGAATTTTATGTTTTTAAATTCTTTGTCTGGAGTGTTAAAAGGTTCCAGACTTATTTCTGCAATCCCTACTTTGTAAATTTTCTTTTGACTGATAATTACCTAAGTGTACATAAGGAGAAGAGGAGAACATTGCATACTAATTGGCCAGTCTTAACCATGGTTTGAATGCCGCACTTCCCTCACAGTCTTCCTTCAACGACTGTGTTATAAATTTGTATGACTTTTTAGAATAAACATTCAGATGTTGAAGAGGCTAGATGCACTGTCCTTTAGCATAACATTTTTAGTTGATTTTTATTTTTCAGGTCTTTTTAATTATAAAAAAATCCCATTTGTACTTGGTATATGTGGATTTTGCCATTCTGTCTGCTCTGTCGATTTGTATCTTTTTGTTGGTGCTTTACGTCCTCCTTATTTTAACTTACAAATTGAGAAAGTTGGCTCTGCTTCTCAGTTTGTTTATGAATTTTACTTGTGCTCCTAAAGTCCTTTATGCTTCAGTTATTCTTTGGAATGTTCCAATAGCTTTCAGGGGTGTTTAGCTCTTCTTGTAAACTGTTGATCCATGCTTTGTTTTTTGAGGAGAAGCTTGCGTTTCTGACTTATTGTTTCGGTCTTTCAGATTTGCTCTTGATATTGATCTTGATGCTCCAAAAGTACGAATTCCCATTAGAACTGCTGCTTCTTCTCAATGCGATTGCCATCTTCTTTTTGATTTTGGTCATTTTACACTGCGCACCAAGGTATGTAAATTTTTATTAATTCTTGTCATGACTCTGCATATTATTGGCTAAACCTGTTTGTCAAACTTGCAGGATGATGATCAGTTCAATGATCAGGGCCAAAGTCTATATTCTCGTTTTTTCATTTCCGGCAGGGACATTGCTGCTTTCTTTTCAGATTGTGGTTTGGATAGTCAAAGTTGCAGTTTGGCATGTCAGCCTTCAATTTCTCCTAGTTTGCAAGATGTAGATAGCATATATTCTTTAGTTGATAGGTGTGGAATGGCTATTATTATTGATCAGGTATGCTTGATAGAGGAGTATCATTACATTGAAGTGTTTAACAATCAAGATTAATGTTTTAGTTATTGATTATCGTTATACTGGTTTTTTGTTTTTTATTTTGTTATGTTGATGAAGATTAAAGCACCGCATCCAAGCCATCCGTCAACCCGTGTTTCCATTCAAATGCCAAGCCTTGGCATCCATTTTTCACCTGCCAGATATTGCTGGCTTATGGAATTGGTAAATATATTTTATGGAACAATGGAAACCTCCGAGCAACTTGTGACTGATAGTTTGCAGACTGAGTTTGCCCCCTGGAATCCTCCAGATCTTGCAACAGATACTCGAATACTTGTTTGGAGGGTAATTGTTTGCTTAGAGAATGTAATCAGCACTAGAATATTTCTCTTCATCTCAATCTACTAATCATATTCTTTCCTTTCAGGGGATTGGCTATTCTGTTGCAGCATGGGAACCTTGTTTTATTGTGTTATCTGGCTTTTATCTTTACATTCTGGAGTCTGAAACATCCCACAGTTACCAGCGCTGCTTGAGGTTGACTTATTACTGTCATTCGTATTCAACCTGTTGCTCCTTTTAGTTGAGCAATTTTTGGTGTACATATGAGTGCCAAATAAAACTCTTTTGTCATGCTCTTTTGGTTGCCTGTTAAGAAAAGATTTTTAGTTTTGATCTGTAGGTGTTCTTTCTTCAGTATTACTTAATATATGTTGATGTGTTGCAGCATGGCTGGTAAACAAGTATTTGAAGTTCCTCCTGCCAATGTTGGTGGTTCACTTTGCTGTCTTGCTGTTTGTGTCAGAGGTGTTGACGCTAAAAAGGTAGGCAATGTGTACTTTGATGATCAAGTTGTGGACTATTTTTTTTTTTGGCTATTGGACTTATTGTTATAGTATCTAAGTAGTTGAAGGCCTTGATATGAGGCTAGAACCATATATGAGGATCCAGGAAGGCAGCAAATTATCTAGGCATTTGTCTGTTTGCTAGGATAGTGTGGCAAAGTGAAGGAAAGTTAAATATATTTTTCTTCATGTATTTTTGGTTAGTTTCAATTTTTTCTGCACTGCTCTCCACTTTCCTGCATTGTGTTTTGTGCAAAATAGTTGGTTAGACAACATTTGAATACCTGCTACCATATCACTATGTTCCCATTTTCTCTCAAACTTTTTTGGGCAACCAAATGTGCCTGGAAAATAATTTTAGTTTTCCTTTGCCTCGCTTTCCTGCCTTTCACTTTCCCACACAACATTCCCTCTATTCAAACACAGCCATAGAGTCTTTAAAGTAAAGGATGGTATAGATCATTGAAGCCCAGTATTTCACCTATTGTGCGACAAACTAGTGCTGTGGAAAATTTTGAAGAGTTACCGTATGCTTTGTATTATCACAAGTTTAGATGAAAACAAACCTTATTATTTAGCTTTGTTGTTCAAGACATATGTTCTAGCCATTTCCCATGCCCTCAATTGTTGATTGGCAGTAGAATTATTAAAATAGCTCAATGATGTATATTCTTCCTATTGAGCCTCTTTTTTGTGCTGAATTGGTCCCAAGTTTCTTTGTCAGACATCAGATTTTGATTTGATAATAATGAACAGATATATAAGACAGCATATTAAGGTTTTCTCATGCTTCATTTTAATGCAGCGGGTTTTGCACTTATTTTTTTCCTAATCCTTGAATTTTATACTGGTTTCCTTTAGTTGTTTTAATCAAAATATTCATTCTGGCTTGAATTTTTGTTTTAATTGTATTATTGGTTCTGGCTAGAACTTGTCTGAATTTGATCTTTGTTTCTTAACCATGCCTTTAACGTGTATGCCTTTGCATTCTTTTATGGAGATTTTTGTCATGAACTCAATCTTATGCTACCTCCTTAGGCTCTGGAGTCTTTTAGCAGTTTGATTATTGAGTTTCGAGATGAGGAGGAGAAGGCAGCTTGGATGAGAGGACTTGTGCAGGCTACATATCGAGCTTCTGTATGATTCAAAATTATTTTGTTTTGGTAGTCAAACTTGAAATGCTGTATATTATTGTTTTTGTACACTAATTTTCATAATCGTCGGGGATAGGCTCCTTCATCTGTAGATGTATTTGGAGAATTAAGTAATGATGCATCAGAGCTTGCTGAATCTCATGCCATTCATGTGAAGTCAGTTGACCTTGTTGTTAACGGGACATTGGTAGAAACAAAATTATCGTTATACGGCAAGGTTGGTCTTGTGCTTTTCCATGCTAATTACAGTTGAATTTCCATTATGATAATCCTATCAGTTATTTAGATAGCTCTTAGTGTAATTTGTCTCTGCTATTTACTTGCCAATTTGCAGTCCGAAGATGAGATGAACAGGAGACCTGAGGAGAGTATAATTCTTCAGGTTCTTGCTGGTGGGGGAAAGGTGTGTTACGTGTTGTATACTGGAATATTTAATGGTATTTTGAATAAGATTCTTCTCTACATTATGTCTGGAATATTCAATAGTATTTTGAATAATATTCTTCTTTACATTATGTTCTTGTATGATGTCCAAGTGATTAGTTTTTCATAGGTATGTTCTAGGCTCACAGATTAAAGAATCTTTATTCTTTCCTATGCGTCTTTTCCATGCAGAAATGGTAGCTGATGAAATAAGAATAGAAATTTGTCATAGTGTTTTGGTGCGAGGAGAGATGGGAAAGTGAATGAAAGTTATCTTCTCCTTTTTGACTGTCTGGCAGGAAAAATATCCTATATTTATCCTCACTTCTGTGCATTTTATGTGCTGCAAAGTATCCTATATTTATCCCTCAGTTATATTTATCCTCTATTTATCTGTAGATGAATATATGATAAATATCCTATATTTATCTGTAGATTGCATAACTATTTCAGGGATTAATTCAGCTTTGGTTCATCTTGCAATTGTTTGATTTGCTTGAGTATTGAGATGTTGGTATTTACCATCTTCAACATGTGTTGCTTTGCTCTTTTTAGGTGTGTGTATCACGTTGCATAGGTGACCTATCTGTTAAGATGAAACTGCACTCATTGAAAATTAAGGATGAACACCAGGGCTCCTCCTCTTCTGGTCCACGGTATCTAGCCCGCTCTTTTGTTGGGGATCGAGATTCAGGCCACAACCTTGATTTGTTGGAATCTGATAGGAGAGAGCAGTTGATGATGGAAGAGGATGATAACTTCAAAGATGCTTTGCCAGAATTCATGCTCTTGCCTGATTCTCCTGAAACATATATTGATGAGAAAGACAAGTTGAAGGGAAAAAGTGTTGCCAGTGATGTTTTCTATGAGGCAGAGGGTGCTGATGACACTGACTTTGTTTCTGTTATATACTTGACACGAAGTCCTGCTTCTCCTAATTATGATGGTATTGATACACAGGTAATTGCATGATCTTTTTTAAACATGGTGGTAGTAAACATTTGGAAATTAATTGTTTCATTTGCTGGCTAATTTTTTGTTAAAAACCTTTGCAGATGAGTATTAGGATGTCCAAGTTGGAATTTTATTGCAACAGACCTACTCTTGTTGCTTTGATCAATTTTGGCTTTCAAATTAGTTCAGCAAATAGTGGGGCAAATGGTTCAAAGGCGGTAAATGTTTCAGATGATGAATCTTCGGTGAAGAAAGAGAAGACCGAAGAATATGGGAATTCATTTGTTACAGGGTTGCTGGGCTATGGGAAAGGTCGGGTTGTGTTTTATATGAATATGAATGTTGACAGTGTGACTGTATTTCTCAACAATGAGGATGGCTCTCAGCTCGCTATGTTTGTGCAAGAAAGTTTCTTGTTGGATATCAAGGTGTGATACTGATGCCATTTGTGTTGTAAATTTTGACATTTATATTTAGTTCTAGAGTCCCTGGATTGATTATTCTCATGTCATTTGATGGCTTATTGTACCGGGCAATCCTCGATTCAATCTTTTTCAGGAAAAGTATGGATTAATTTCTCTTTTTTTTTTTTTGTGCTATGCAATATGACCTGCTTATTGCTCTTCATGTTTTGCCTGGACTAAGGTTCATCCAAGCTCTACTAGTGTAGAAGGATCACTAGGAAACCTTAGGCTACGTGATCTCTCACTTGGATCAAATAACTTTTGGGGATGGCTCTGTGATATACGAAATCAGGGTACTGAATCCCTTGTGCAGGTACCCTACCAATCCATTTCATATGTACTGAATTAGTTAAAAACTTTGAAGTTTATTGTCTATTGTTTATTAACCTCTCTGTATGCGTGCATGTGTGTGTCCAGTTCAAGTTTAGTTCTTACAGTACTGAAGATGATGATTATGAAGGATATGACTACAGCTTGCATGGCCGACTTTCTGCAGTTCGAATTGTTTTCCTCTATAGATTTGTTCAGGAGGTTAGTTTGATTTTTTTTTTGTACTGCTCCATGATTACTTCTTTAGCTTAATAAGCATGATGTGCTAGATTCATAGATGGATAGATGTCTTTTGAACGTGGGCTGCCTCCTCCTTTCTTCTGCAATGGCTCCTCAATTGCATGAAGATAACATATCCCCTCTCTCTTATGCGTACAATTGTGTATATCCTCTCTTTATATATTCCTATCTGTAAGTGTGTGTGTTTATCCTTGTCAGATAAGCCATAAGAAATTTCTGTTATGCTTTATAGGATATAACAGCATCTAGGCATGTTTGTTGCTGATATAATATGGTGATATGCAGGAGCATTTTGGATATGAAACCTACCTACATGTCTTCCTTTTGCTTAAATTATTTTACATTGTATTCTTTTGCCATTAATTGTGCATTACATTTTTGAGTAAGAGCTGCATGTGTTTCTTTAGATAACTGCTTACTTTATGGAGCTCGCCACTCCACATACTGAGGAAGCAATCAAACTTGTTGATAAAGTTGGAGGTATTGAATGGTTGATTCAGAAGTATGAGATTGATGGTGCTTCTGCCATTAAGCTGGATCTCTCGCTAGACACTCCAATCATAATAGTCCCAAGAAATTCGACAAGCACAGAGTTAGTACATGCTCAATATTTTGGTATTTTTTAGTGGGTGCTTTTATGTGCACAATGTATTCTCTGACTTTCATTTTCTTGGGGGTTTGCCATATACATGATGTCTTAAGCTTTAGGAAACTTATGTTTTAATTATGGATCTTAAATTTTATATGCATATATTCTTTATACTAAATAAGGCTTGTTTCCAGCATTTGGACATAGAGTACTATATCTGCCTCACTGCTTTATTTGACTCAATTTCTCAATTTCTAACCCATTCTTCCATTTTGCCAACCTTTCTACATGATTTACTGACCTTCTATTTGCATCATGCTTGTTTCATGACTTGCATAAGTGCAAGAATTATAGCTGACTTATCTTGAAAGAACGAACTTATTGCATTTCTTTGATGCAGCTTCATGCAACTTGATCTAGGCCATTTACGAGTCAAAAACGAATTTAGTTGGCATGGTTGCCCCGAGAAAGATCCTTCGGCTGTTCATCTGGACATTCTTGATGCTGAGGTAATTAATTTTCATCGTTTTCTTATTTTAAACCAAAGTTTTAGGTACTAATACGAATTTTGGTTGCTATATTTCAGATTGTAGGAATCAACATGGCAATTGGAGTTGATGGTTCTATTGGCCTACCAATGATACGGGAGGGCAATGATATTCATGTTTATGTACGGAGAAGTTTGAGAGATGTTTTTAGGAAAGTCCCAACATTTGCTTTGGAAGTGAAGGTAAATTGTGTTATTAAACATTGATTTAGTTACCTTTAGTTTCTTTGTTTTCTTTTATTTTGGTACAAGCATCTTTAAATTGTGTTATCCTTCAATGCATGGAATTAAAACTTGGAACTTTTAAAGCATTTTGGTGCCTGCTGTAGACCCTACTTGACTGATGGCATTGGTCTTTAGCATGAAGACCTTAGTTTCCAATGGGACACTGCACTGAGGGCTATTTTGTTTGCCAGACTTTGATCTTATGATCTTCTGGGGTTTGGGACATTGAAATGGGATATGGGAACTTGGCTGACTTGAGGCTGAGCATTGTGAAATTTTCCATCTCATCGTTTAATTATAGCTTGAAAATGGAACAGTACTTCTTTGGCAGAATCTATGAATCTGAAGTTAGATCATTCACATTTTATGCTCTTTCAGCATTTGACAGTTCCTTTATGTCTTACTTTTGTCTTCTTCTTTTTTCATTCTTTCTATTGGGTAACAGGTTGGTTCATTGCATGCCGTGATGTCTCATAAAGAATATAATGTTATTCTTGATTGCTTCTATATGAACTTAAATGAACAACCAAGACTTCCTCCTAGCTTTCGAGGGCACAAGTCTGCTTCAAAAGATACAATAAGATTGCTGGCAGATAAGGTCAACATGAATGGTCAAGTAATTTTGTCACGAACAGTTACGATAATTGCTGTAAAAGTCGACTATGCGCTAATGGAGGTTTACCACGGACTTCTTGAGGAATTACCTCTGGCTCATGTTGCTGTGAGTACCTCTGTCCATAGAATGCATTTTTAAGCCTAGTCTTCAAGAGTTGACCGTTGGATTTTGGTTAGGAGTATTTATCATATTCATTTTAATAATCAAGAATGTCTTTGTTTGTCATATTCATATCCTCTTTAAGGAGTATTTATCTGCATATATCCCCTGTTCTTGCAGCTTGAAGGTCTTTGGGTATCATACCGAATGACTTCATTGTCCGAAGCAGACCTTTATATTACCATTCCCAAGTTTTCGATAATAGATAATCGCCCGAGTACGAAACCTGAAATGCGCCTGATGCTTGGTTCTTGTACTGATGTTATGAAGCAGATGTCATCTGAATCTACAGCTGATGTACCCACCTCAACAATGTTTGTGATGGATTGTCGATGGCGGTTATCATCCCAATCATTTGTTGTTCGGGTGCAACAGCCTCGTATTCTAGTTGTTTTAGATTTCCTTCTTGCTGTTTGTGAGTTTTTTGTGCCATCTTTGGGAACGCTTACTGGCAGGGAGGAGATGATGGACCCCAAGAATGATCCAGTTATTAAAAGCAAAAGCATAATCCTACTGACTCCGCTTTACAAACAGATAGATGACATGGTGATTTTATCCCCAAACAGACAGTTAGTAGCTGATGCTGTTGGTGTTACTGAACATGTATATGATGGTTGTGGAAAGACTATCTGTCTCTCCGACGACAAAGATAACAAAGAATTTCAGTCATCAGGAAATTGGCCCATAATTGTAATCGGACGCGGCAAGAGGTTGAGATTTATGAATGTGAAAATCGAGGTATCAAGACTTGCTCTGATAATTGTGCATGAATGAGTAGAACATGCTTGTCGTTTATTTATATACATAATAAATCATTACGAAATGCACAAAAAGGGTAAAATTTGAGGTGTACCAGGAGATAGGCATTATACTTTGAAGCAGAAAATTCTGTTCGACGACATATTTCTTTTAACTGAATTAAGCTTTGACTAGTGTTATATTTGGTTCTATAAAGGAGTCAAATATCTGATTTGTTATTTGGTAATTTGGTGATTGTCCCCTCGTGTCTGGATATCTTCCTCTCACTTTCTTTTTCAACTCTTGGTTCTTTTCTTAGCGTCCTCAAGGTTAACAATGAAACTATTTCTAACTGCTCTTAACTGATTTCTAATGCTCGAGATTTTTCTAATTTAGCTGTCAAAATTTTGGTTCTTCCATGTTAAGGGAATTGAGGAAGAAGATAAAAGCAGGCTATGGATGAGTAATAAATTGTCTGCTTGCAGTCGCCAGGATGAAATTAGTATCTTTGGCAATGAAGTTCCATAATATCTAAGAATTCTCGCAACACGGTCTATGAAGACCCTAATAGGGGTTTCATGATGGAACCTCTTATTGCGTGTGCTCTCTAGATGTATTCCTGTGCAGTGTTCTTGAGCATATGAATTTCCGGAGATATTCTAGCTACTGTTCAGTATTTGTTGCATGGCTTGCATGTTTTAGAGAATTTTGAACCTCTTTCTCCAAACCATGAGCTTTCTTCTGGTTTTTAACATTTTGCTGAAATTAGTTCATATGTCCTCCTGGAAAAACATTTAATGTGTTTGGATTGTAAGTTATTTGAAATATTTTTACTGTAGCACTTTGTGTGATGTGATGTATGTGAGATAAAAAAGTAATTGGGAAGATAAAAAGGTGTATTGGAAATTGTAATGGTGATGTCAGCAAATATATTTGGCCAAATAATTGGCTGTCCAAACACACTCAATGAGTTTTTAAATCACTTCTTTATTTGATGTTGCTTATTTTTCAGAATGGTTCACTCTTGACCAAGCACACGTACTTGAGTAATGAAAGCAGCTATACAGTGTTCCAAGAGGATGGTGTGGAAGTTATATTTCTGGAGAGTAAGTCTTCTAATTGCAAACATCCAGATCACAGGGAAGAGTTGTGTTATACTTCTGATGCCTCTGACTCTTTTCAAACTGAATCATGCAAGTTGCAAAGTTTTAGTTTTGAAACGCAGGTATCCTTTCTTCCCTGGATCTCTGGTTTGATTTGACTTGCTGTGATCATATTGATTTTTGGGTTAGTGGCTACTAAGAAAAACCTATGTTCCGCCATTGCTGGCTAAAGACTGTTTTCTCAGCTATGAGATGACTAGGCTGAGCTACTCAATCTCCTCTCTAGATACATGCGCTAAGCAGGGTCTTGAAGCTCTTTTATTCCCATTTTCTATAGTACTGTTGGCTAAACTCCAATCATGTTGCCTTGGAAATCCTAAAGTTCGCATTATTAAATCTTATTTTTGTTGGGGCCTTATCCTTGAGCAATGTGTTCCATTTACTGTTGCGTGTTCCAAATCATCTGCAAATGGATTGTATAACTGAGCTTTTGAGGTGTTGAATGTGAGAATATTGTGTGTTCTGTATCATAGATATACATCTACAAGGCGGACAGGAACACTTATTAGTATTGTTACTGGATTAGCTCTTCTTTTTGCAGCTAGTATGCCACTTGCACTTCTCAAAGCTTTCTTATTTTTCATTTCCTCCTGTTCTGAAGTCTTTCTTCTAAGTTAGCTTGTTATTGTCATCAAACAGAACTTTGTAATGAGCAATTAGTAATAAGCGGAGAGAATTAGGTGGAGTTCATCTTCTTTGATAGATTCTTTGCTGGGAGGTAACTGTTTTAGCTAGAGTTAGGAACTAAGAAATAAGTGTACAAACAATGGCCAAAAAGTTAGAGAGTTAGGAACTGAGGAATATGCTGTGGAGGATGCATTGTTATGGTATATCAAGAGGTCAGATTCATTTAGCATACACCAGAGTGCTCCTCCAAGGAGAAAGCCACAAAATATCCGTGTTGTAGGCTGTGAAGAAATGAGTGACCACAAATAAAGCTGAATAAACTGAAGGACAAAATACACTTTACCCCCTTGTGGTTTAGCGATTTTTCACTTAACTCTCCTATATATGCATGACACTCTAACCCTGTATGGTTTTATTTTTTAGCATATAACTCCCTTATGGTATAGTGCTTTACCACAAAATATATACATATCCCCCCCTATGGTTAATAAATAATTTTCAACTTTACATAGGGATTACTTTTGACATTTTAGTTGACTTCGTTATGGAATACAAATTCTGTCATTTTGACACTTTAATCCAAACCATGAGGGGGATATGCATAGCTTTTGAAACCATTCGGGGGGTTTATGTGAAAAAACACTTAAGCACAGGGGGGTAAAGTGTATTTTGCCCTAAACTGAACGGGGGCAGGTGAAACTTGTGAATTTGAAGAAAATTAAACTTCTATGAACCTAAACAAAGAGTCAGGTTTTCTATGCTAATGCTGAATACTTGCTGAAAGTATGGTGGATTTTAGTTGAGTTGTTTGAAGGTGGATCTAGAAATGCATGAAGGGGTCCCCAGGTGTTTCAAAGTCTAAGCATCTTCGTGAACCTGAGATTGTCTTGTGTGTCAAATATAAGCAGCCTAGCTATAGTAGGAATTGACAGTCTATAGCTTCGGGCTTGTCCATGAAATATTGTTTGTATTGCACAATAAACGCTGTTTTCAGTTGCTCAAAACAGGATTTACACTATCATGATTACAAATATGCAAAGCACAGGATTTGCTTCCTCAAAAAGTTGGATCTCCATTTGACATTTAGCTTATGTATTATTGCTTGTGTTTCAATACTTCACTCAATTTGCTTCTTGCTTTCCCCAGGTTGTTTCCCCTGAATTGACCTTTTATGACGGTAGCAACTCATCCCTTGATGATTCTACACGTGGTGAAAAGCTTCTTCGTGCAAAAATGGATATTAGCTTCATGTAAGACCTAATAGCATTTTATACAACTCAATTAATTTAACTTTAGCTTTTCCTTTTCTGAAGTATTGTGGCTGTAATCTTCTACAATGAGCTTGAATTTGAAACTTAAGCTAAATGGGAGATTTCTTGCATTTTCTTTCTTTCCAAACTTTAACTGTTCATTGCAATCTTTGTGGCAGTCAAGAATGCTTTCTATTTTCTGATGCTTGAATGTGCTGAAATTTCTAGTTATGGATGTCTTTATTAGTTGAACAGTAACTCCAAACGCAAAATGTACGAGTAGTTTCCCTGCAGGAATATTTGGTTTTGGCCTTCTCTTTTCCGGGTTTATTTTAGCTGAAATCTATACCAACTACTTGATTATCCAAGGTATTGATTGACTGTCTCAACAGGTATGCATCAAAGGAGAGTGACACATGGATTAGGGGGCTTCTGAAGGATCTTAGTCTAGAGGCTGGTTCGGGACTTATCATACTTGATCCAGTTGATATTTCTGGTGGATATACATCTGTCAAGGATAAGATGAATATTTCTGTAACATCCACTGATATATGTGTTCATCTCTCGTTAAGCGTGCTGTCCCTTTTACTGAACCTACAAGGTCAGGCAACTGCAGCATTACAATTTGGAAATGCAGATCCCCTGTCTCCTTGTACCAACTTTGATCGAATTTGGGTGTCTCCAAAAGGTTTTTCTCGAGTTTTCTATTAACTTATTGTTTTGAGGTTGTTTACGCGCCAAAATCCATCTTTTTCTTCATTTGTTTGCTAGTAAGAAAAAGACTTATTTCCATATTGTTATGTGCATAAAAGTTGGAGGATTGACTGCCTTTTCTGTGGGCAGAAATTGGGCGTCATAACCACCTCACCTTTTGGAGGCCTCGAGCTCCTTCAAACTATGTTATATTGGGAGATTGTGTTACATCAAGGTAATCAGAACAGCTTCTTGATTGGAACAGAATATGTAAATACTTGATTTGATATGCACTTTTTGCTGCCATGTTTGTGCTAGGTTTTGTCTGTTAATAGTGGTGAAATGGCTTGTTACTCTTGCTTGGGATGATTAAATAAGTTTAACTTATACACTTCCTGAGTAAAAAGAAACGTAGATGAGTATGTCCAATTTTTTGCTAACTGCAAAAAATCTTCTTATTAAACTGTATGATGTAAGTAATGATTCGGTAGCCAACAGCAGCTTTGTTGGCATAAGTCATTTTTAAGTGACAGGATCTAATAAAGACTTCTTGATTTAAAGCAGAAACACTTTAGCTACAGAAGTCTTATATTGAATTTCAACTTGACTGTGATAATGATGATTAAAAGTATGAGAAGGGTTATTTCCTGTTAAGACGCAAATAGGTTTCATATTGTACAGTTGCACTGCAAATATGAAAATCTTTAAGATTCTCAAGAGAGAAGCTCTCTTTTTTTTTTATCAGTTGCTGTTGGGTGTGGTGACTTATGAAGAATGGACTTGACATGGTTTTGTAGAAGATATCACTTGGGTTGCTTTTGGGCTTGTATTTTTTGTACTTTCATTCATGGCAGTTACTTAAGATGGAGAGGTGCTGATTCAGTCAGCATCATCATTGCAGCATTATCCCATAAATTGTTTAATTTCAAGTCAGGATCCTTTCAGATGGTGTATGTGAACTGTCTTGAAGTGTCAACTTTTCCACTAATACCATCTTTGGTATGCATGATGCATTTTTTTTTTCTGGGAAATCTCCATTGTTTCACCATGTCAACCTTGGTGGGTTCCCTTGTGTTATTGAACTGCTGTTTGCTTTGTCTTCTGTAGATGTTACCTGTTTAAGTAAGATTTGGATATAGATGTACCTCTTTTTTAATATTCAGATTGTGGTTACTTCTTTTCAGGCCAAGTCCTCCTTCACAGACTGTTGTGGCTGTGAGCAGCATGTATGGGCGTGTTCGAAAACCTCTTGATTTCAAGCTTATGGGCACCTTTTCTGGTATTCAAGGATCAGCGGGTTTAGAAGGTCATGCAAATGATCATTATGATTGTTCTCTTTGGCTACCAATTGCTCCACCAGGATATTTGGCTCTAGGGTGCATTGCCCATGGAGGAAAGCAGCCACCACCTACTCATATTGTTCATTGCCTGCGATCTGATCTTGTAACGTCGACTATGTATTCAGAATGCATATACAGTGCAGCCTCTTGTGGTTCCTATGCATCTGGTTTTAGCATTTGGCGTTTGGATAATGCTTTTGGGTCATTTTATGCGCATCCATTCACCTGCAATCCTCCTTTGAACAATTGTTTTGATCTTAATCATCTACTTCGTGGGTTCTCTTGTCATCATTCTTCTTCCTCTAGTCAAGTTGCATCAGAGTTCGGTGCTAAGCATGAGGATACACGTGAGCTTTTAACTACTCAGGGTACAACTTCATCTGGATGGGATATTCTCAGATCCATATCAAAAGCAACAACTTGTTACATGTCAACCCCCCACTTCAAGAGAATCTGGTGGGATAGAGGTAGTGATCTTCGCCGACCGGTCTCTATATGGCGGCCTATGCCACGTCCTGGTTATGCTATATTGGGTGACTGCATTACTGAAGGGTTAGGATTCAGTCTTCTGCATTCATTTTAACCTTTGATTATCCCTAGCAGTTCTGTATCATTATTTATGGCATATTTGTTTCCTTCTCAGCTTGGAACCACCTCCCTTAGGCATCATATTTAAGGCTGACAATCCTGAGATTTCCTCAAAGCCTGTACAATTCACCAAGGTTGCTCATATTGGAATGAAAGGTCTTGATGAAGTGTTCTTCTGGTACCCAATTGCTCCTCCTGGTTATGCTTCTTTGGGTTGCATTGTAACACAAAATGATGAAGCTCCAAATTTACAATTGTTTTGCTGCCCGAGGTTGGATCTTGTTAGCCAAACCAATGTACTTGAGATGCCAATAACAAAATATTCGAGCTCAAAGGCATCCCAGTGCTGGAGCATTTGGAAAGTTGAAAATCAGGTTAGGATTGGTATGCTGGTGTCCATTTGTCTCTATGCCTGGATTCTGACTGTTTCATTTCAAGATTTTATCCTGATTTGCACAGACATGCAAATTATAAAATCTCCCTTTATCATTTGGACTCTAACTTATTTATTTAGGCATGCACTTTCCTTGCCCGCTCCGATCTGAAAAAACCATCAAGTCGATTGGCATTTGCCATTGGGGATGCCGTGAAGCCAAAGACAAGGGAGAACATAACAGCTGAGATGAAAATAAGATACTTCTCTCTGACAGTTCTGGACAGCTTATGTGGAATGGTTCGTGCCACCTGGGAAATAGTATCAGATTTCCTTTTTTTCTTTTTCTTTTTGTGCATCTGCTAATAAGGTAGTTTAATTTTGTCATTTCCAGATGACACCACTTTTTGATGCAACAGTCACTAATCTCAAGCTTGCAACGCATGGGCGGTTAGAAGCGATGAATGCTGTCCTGATTGCTTCAATAGCGGCTTCAACTTTTAACACACAATTAGAAGCGTGGGAGCCACTTGTCGAGCCTTTTGAAGGAATATTTAAGTATTGTTACAACCTTTTTTCCCTGTCAAAGCTTTTTGCAATTTATAATTTTTGTATAAACATCATTGTTTGCTTTTTGTCAGGTTTGAAACCTATGAGACAAATTTAAATTTGCCATCAAGAATAGGCAACAGAATGCGCCTTGCTGCTACCAGTGTTCTAAATATCAATCTTAGTGCAGCAAATCTTGAGACATTTGTGCAAACCATCACTTCATGGAGAAAACAGAGAGAACTAGAAGAGAAATCAGTGAAACGAATTGAGGTTAATGTTATCTCTAAATCTCCATGGTTGCTTCATTTTATTATAGGTTGCTTACTAGGTTATTCGGTCTTGCAGGAAGCTAGTCTTCATGATGGACATGGTGATGATGCAACTTTCTCAGCACTGGATGAGGATGATTTCCAGACTGTGACAATAGAAAATAAACTTGGGCGTGATGTTTTTATCAAAAGAGTTGAGCAAGATTTTGATACAGTTGAATTATTACTTCATGATTCTTGTACCTCAGTATGGCTTCCGCCTCCAAGGTATTCCGACAGATTAAATGTTGCAGATGAGTCAAGGGAACCACGTCGTTATGTTGCTGTGCAGATTGTAGAAGCAAAGGTTCTGAACATTGCTAACTTTTTTCAATAGCTAGCTGAGATTGAGTTCTACTGGTTGTTTCAATTTTGGGTGATTATTCTGGCATTCACAGGGTTTGCCTGTTGTTGATGATGGAAACAGCCACAATTTCTTCTGTGCTTTGCGTCTGGTTGTAGAGAATCAGGAATTAAGTCAGCAAAAGCTTTTTCCCCAGAGTGCAAGAACAAAATGTGTGAAGCCATCAATTGTTAAATCGAAGGATGTGGTTGAAGGCACTGCTAAATGGAATGAGCTCTTTATTTTTGAAGTTCCTCGGAAGGTGTTCACTGTAGCTTATTAGATTTGACTTACCAATATATATATATATATAGAGAGAGAGAGAGAGAGAGAGAGACCATGATTTTTTTTTCTGACATTATTTGCATTTCTCCCAGGGGTTGGCTAAGTTGGAAATGGAGGTGACGAACCTTGCAGCAAAGGCTGGAAAAGGTGCCTGATGTTTGCCATGTTAGATTAGACTTCGTAGTGATGTTACTAAATATTGCATTTTACTTTAAGTTTCATTTTTGATTAATTGAAAACTTGTTTATAGTACCCATTAAACGAAATGATTACCTGAACATGTGACTCGCTTCTTGTTCTGGTGTTTATGCCTTAGATGATCTAAAGAGTTGAAGTTGATCATATATGTTGGTTTTTAGCAGCCCAAGTTGCGCTGAATAAACAAATATTTGGTGCTTCTGTATTCTAAACGGAGAAAGACATGCTATTATCCCTAATGTTTTTAACTGGTATAATGCAGGTGAGGTTGTAGGTGCATCTTCATTTTCGGTAGGACACGGTGCAAGTACTCTGAAGAAGGTTGCTTCAGTCAAAATGTTGCATCAAGCTTATGATTTTCAGAACACTGTATCCTATCCACTTAAGAAAAGGGTTAGTCTAATTGATGCTATCAGTCTTTCTGTTTGAATTTGGGAAAGCATCGTTAGTGAACTTTATGTATTCTTATGCTTGTTTTCTTCAGGGCCAAGACACTGATGATTACCAAGGATCCGTTCTTGTTTCTGCTTCTTATTATGAAGGGAAAATAGTTTCAAACTTCGAAAGTGATCGGGGAGGAGGCAGCGATATTGCTAGAGATATAGGTTTCTCTGTGGGACTTGCTCCAGAAGGTTCCTGGGAGAGTTTTCGGTCTTCTCTTCCTCTCTCAGTAATTACTAGAACTTTGAAGGATGATCTCATGGCTGTAGAAGTACTCATGAAAAATGGAAAAAAACATGCTGTTTTGAGGAGTCTTGCAACAGTTATAAATGATTCGGATATAAAGTTGGACATCTCAATATGCCATTATTCTATGGGTCAAACTCGTGATCCAAACCTTCAGAGAAGCAATGCTAATGTTTTTGTGGAAGAAGTGTTCCAAAATCAATGGTATCATCCATCTGGTTGGGGAAATCACAGGCCTAGTTTGGGAGACGATGGCCCCAGGCGTTGGAGTAGTAGAGATTTCTCATATTCATCTGATGTGAGTGTTTATAACTTTGCAAGATGATACACTTTGCATTAGATCTCATTTTCCGTCCATTTGATTTTTTGCCATCTGATTTACTTTTAGGATTTCTTTGAACCTCGCATTCCGCCTGGATGGACATGGGCATCAACATGGACTGTTGACAAGTCTTATTGTGTTGATGATGATGGCTGGGCATATGGGCCTGACCATCACAATTGCAGATGGCCACCAAATTCAGCTACAAAATCCAATCTTCATAAATTCCGCCGAAGGCGTTGGACCCGTACAAGGAAGCAAGTTAATGATCAGGTTGCTGCTATTACTGATGTTTTTAATGCAACTAGTCCTGGTTCTGCTACTATTTTACCTTGGAGAAGCATGTCCAGAGATTCTAATTGCTGTTTGCAAGTTCGTCCATGGATTGATGATTCTCAAACTCTATATGCATGGGGACATTCAGTGGTTCAAGGTTCCGCCTCTGTCTGGGGAAAGGATCAATCATTTGCTGATCAAGGTGTACCTGCTCGACAGAATACTATGAAGGAGGCAAAAATATCTACTTCTCCATTGAGGTTAGATCAGCTTGAGAAGAAAGATGTACTATTCTGCTGTCCTGGCACTGGTGGTAAAAATTTTTGGCTGAGTATTGGTACTGATGCATCAGTTCTACATACGGAGCTCAACACCCCCGTCTATGATTGGACAATGTCAGTTAGTTCTCCTTTGAAATTGGAAAATAGACTTCCTTGTGGAGCTGAATACATTATTTGGGAGAAAATAAAAGATGGTAACAACATAGAGCGACAGCGCGGCTTTATAGAATCCCGTGGAACTGTGCATATGTATCATGCTGACATACGAAATCCAATATACCTTAAGTTGTTTCTTCAAGGGGGTTGGATTGCAGAAAAGGTGTGAATTGCGATTTTCAATGTGTCGTTACATGCACATTCCTCATGGTCCACATAATAATCAATCTACAAGGTTTTATTATCTTGTGAATAATTTTTGTTAATTCACTTTCACATCTTCATTTTGTATTGCAGGATGTTCTCATTTTGGATCTTGCTAGTAATAGTCATGCTGCTTCTTTTTGGATGGTTCAAAGACAGAGAAAAAGGTTTGTTCTTCCAAAACTTTTCTTTGGGTAAAGGTGTGTGTAATTGCCGTGAAGTATTTTTATTTGTTAGTGGGAATGATGTATTGGAAATAGCCATGCGATGTAATCTTAATGCCTTTTGATGTTTGGAAATTCGGTTTTGTCTGACGATGTTTTTAGAGTAGTCAATACACCAGATTCTATGATTGATAGTTTTGTCAATTATGCAATGTTCAGTATTCTTCTAATTTTATTGTATTTACTGAACCCGTAAGTAATTCCAAACCTGTGGTAGTTAATACTAAGCTCCAGGAAGGGTTCAAGAAAAAGGAATACAAGATGATTCGATCCAATAATGTGTTTGCAAAAGAACAGGTCAAGCACATAAAATTTCAGTTTTCCTGCTGATTTTCTTACTGTAGAAGAACACTTGGAAGTGTAGGTGAATCCTGTGATTTTACTATCTTACTGTTTCTTTTACGGATTGTGAGCACGATTAATCTATGCAACTTACTACACCATGTATCGAACATTTTCAGCATGTGACTAAACATAGATACCAGGAATTTAAGCCAGTTGCTTATGTGATTTTGTTTCTTAATTTCCTTCCCCCAGTTAACATCTGGCTTTTCTTTACATTGGACTATTGACTACATAAATAGGAAAAGACATATTAGATAATTATTTTATGTGTAGTATTGCTCCTGAGCAAACTTTATTTAAGGAAAATGAATGATATGTTTTGACAGATTCCAATAACAAGATCCAGTGGCCAATGTTATGTTGGATGTAACAAAAAACATTGGCTGATTTGGTTGGAGATCAATTTGTTACAAAGAGCTAATTTCTTTGCTCTGTGGATGCTACTTTGTGTATAAGTTCCTCTTCTGAAAAGTCCTAATTTTTTTCTCTGGGGATGCTGCTCTGCATATGGATTTCTTGTTTTTTATCCTAAGGATTTTTTTATAAGATTGGATGACCTCTTTTGACTTTGGAAGTAGGTGATTCTAAATTTGATAACTTACATACGATAATAAAACTTATGCAGCATCTACTAGTGGCTTGATGTTCGCAAATTGGTAGCCTGTAAGATATCTGCTGGCAGTCTTCTTCTTCATTGTAGTTCAGAACTGCGGGGTCCATCAAAGTTTAATATGACAGCTGACGTTAAGGAAGATCTAGCTTTACTCCTAAGCAAAGATAGAAAAGGAGCTTCTTGAGTACAAGGATCACTAAGTGGTCTTCCAACGATTTTAATGCATAGCCTTTTTGTTGCTTAAATTAGGTTTGTGATGATTTTAATTTGAAACCTTGTTCTTCATTCTCTGATAAATATTTGTTCAGTAATACTCAAAACAATCACCTCATGAGTAAAACAGGCTTGCCCAATCTTGGACAAAAACAGATTCTGAATGTCAGTTTCAGTTCCTGCCTTTTCAGGTCCTTGCAAATTGTTGGACCTTTTACATGGTAATTTGATTGAGACCTGATCTATTGCAGCTTTATTGTGCCTGATTATGTGCAGGAGGTTGCGAGTAAGCATTGAGCGTGACATTGGGGGGTCAAATGCTTCCCCAAAGACCATAAGGCTTTTTGTCCCATATTGGATTAGCAATGATACCTCATTATCATTAGCATATCAAGTAGTGGAAATTGAACCACTGGAGAGCGCAGATGTGGATTCTCTTGCACTGTCAAAAGCTAAATCTGCAAAAATAGCCATGAAAGCAACTCCTGGTTCATTGCTTGGGAGACAGATTAGTTCACGGAAGAATGTTCAAGTGCTTGAAATAATTGAAGACACTAGTCCGGTACCCAGCATGCTCTCTCCTCAAGACTATATTGGCCGTGGTGGTGTAATGCTGTTTTCGTCACGGAATGATAACTATCTGTCCCCACGTGTGGGGATCTCTGTTGCTCTTCGTTCATCTGAATATTTTAGTGCAGGGATATCTCTTCTTGATTTGGAGAAAAAGGTAACATGGATAAATGTTGTCAAAGTCTCTTAGATGGCTTTAAAGCTCGTCTTTTTTCTTTATGACAAGCGGCACTTATACAGTTTTATTTCTCTTACAGCAACGAGTTGATTTAAAGGCATTTGGTTCTGAAGGATATTATTATAAGCTTTCAGCTTTGCTGAACATGACGTCAGACAGAACAAAGGTATACTTTTGCATGTGCATCATTTTTTGGCTTCTAACTCTGCAACCTGGTGGCAAACTGTACTTAAGTGCTCGATTTACCTTCATGTTTTTATTGCTAAATTTGCTTATAGATCAAGGTATGACTAGTTTCATCTGTTTATGTCGTTACCGTAGAACCTTACTGATTTGCCAGTGGTAATTCAAGGCCTTTTAGTGAATTTGTATCTTGAAATTGTATGATATAGCCTTATTAATTATAACTTCATTCCTTTTTGGGTAGTAATCATGATATTTTGATCAAATGAGACCATTTTACAAGCTGTTGGTGAGTTTGTTCTTTGGCTATCTTAGATGTATGTGATAAGAATGTAAAAAAAGACAACAGCTGTACTCTACATCTCCTAGCTTGGTACTTATTTTTTTCAGTAAAGAGTGCTGGTTTCATACGCAGTGTCTTCTGGCTTAAATTGTGACTGAATAGTATGAGCTGTTTGATTATGCAGGTTGTGCATTTTCAACCACATACATTGTTCATTAACAGAGTTGGGTGCAGTGTTTGCCTGCAGCAATGTGATACTCAGTCTACAGAATGGATCCATCCTAGTGATACTCCTAAATGTTTTGGTTGGCACTCCACAAAAGTGGAATTGTTAAAGGTAGGTTGTAGCAAAAGTTTTCTTGCCACTTAGTCAAACCTATATTAAACGGAAAAAATCAGCAAGCCCTTGATAGATATATAATGTCTGCTTTATGTTGAACACTATTCTGTCTTCCCCACGGCAAATCATGTTTTCTTTGTCTTTGCCAAAACCAGTTGCGGCTGGATGGATATGAATGGAGTGCACCATTTAGTGTTAATACTGAGGGGATGATGTCTATTCACTTGAGAAGTGAAACTGGAACAGAGCAAATGCCTCTCAGGGTTGAGGTTAGAAGTGGAATGAAGGGCTCTCGCTACGAAGCTATATTCCGTCCAAATTTCTTTTCGAGTCCTTACAGGTTCTGTCATCTTGTTTTCTTTGCATCACTGTTTGCTTCTTAAGAGTTTCTTCAAACAGTACCAAGTAAAAATCTGATATGTTTGTACCTTTGTTTATTGGAATGAAGATTGCCTCTGCTGACAACTTTTATAGGACATAGAGTCCTACAACTGCATAATTTGCCTAATTTGCCTAAGTTTGCTAATGAGTATATGTTCGAAGTGGTTTTGATGTTTAAATTCTGATCCTGCTAAAAATAGCTTTGACCACTCTTTTTTTTGGGTAAATGGTCGGGAGAAATGCAAAACACAGCTCATTCATTGAAAATGGAGACTTGTATTGGGAGGAAAGTCCAGAATAGTTCTCGGAGATGGGAAGTCTACTATTCATAAAATAACATGATGAAAACTTTATAACTTGAAGTTTTTTGTTTTCTCTGCTGAAATGAGTAGTAAAATAGGCCTCAATTTTTTCCTTTTGGATGAAAAAATGAGTTCTAAAAGCTTCCTTTTGAAGCTGTTTTAATTCATATATCTTTATTTTCTCAATCATCAATTATGTGATGTGAATTACGATTTTCCAACCCTTCTCTATGATTTGTTATCTGCAGTGAATAGTAGGAGCTCAATAATTGCTAATTTTCATTTTGCAGGATTGAGAATCGGTCTTTGTTTTTGCCAATACGTTTTCGGCAAGTAGGTGGTTCCAGTGATTCATGGAAGTTTCTTCTGCCCAATTCATCCACTTGCTTTTCATGGGAAGATCTTGATAGGGAAAGAATGTTGGAAATCTTAGTAGATGGAAGTGACTCTGGCACATCGCAGAAGTACAATATCGATGAGATATTTGATCATGAGCCTATCCATGTTGATGGAGGAAATATATTCACTTTACGCGTTACTATTTTGAAAGAAGAGAAAACAAATGTTGTTAAAATCAGCGACTGGATGCCTGAAAATGAATCTTCTGCAACTTTCAATAGCATTTCCTCTTCTATGTTACACATCTCTGGAAATTATTTGCAGCCTCAGCAATCGATGTCCACCCCAGAATGTGAATTTCATTTCATTGTTGAGGTTTCAGAGCTTGGTTTGTCTATAATTGATCATACACCTGAAGAGATATTATATATGTCGGTCCAGAATCTTTTGCTGTCTCATTCAACTGGACTTGGCTCTGGAATCAGTAGGTAATGTGTTCTGGTGACTGCTAACAAGGTTAATGGTATTTCTCGCTGTTTGGGCATTCATAGCTTCTACTAGATGCTTTCACGTAGTAACTAAGCACTGTTATCTTCACAAACCATTAATGTTAAATTAGTTTACTGCAGGCTCAAAATTAGAATGCATGGGATCCAGGTGGATAATCAGTTGCCTTTGACTCCAATGCCAGTTCTCTTCAGGTCACAGCGAATAGGAGAGGAGAATGATTATCTCTTAAAATTTTCCCTCACCCAGCAATCAAATGGATCGTTGGATTTACATGTATATCCATATATAGGTTTCCAGGTGAGTGATCTGATACAGCTTCCTTATTTTATGTCTTTCTAGTGATTACCAAGATATTTACTGATGGTTGAGTACGTACTAACATCCTCTCAGGGACCTGAAAATTCTGCTTTTTTGATCAACATCCCTGAACCGATCATATGGCGCATTCATGGAATGATCCAGCAGGCCAATCTTAGTCAGTTATCTGATGCCCAGAGCACTTCTGTTTCAGTTGATCCTATCATCCAGATTGGGTATTAAAACATTACTTTTTGATCTTTGGATCTTTAGGTGTACAGAAAATCTCCAACATTGCTTCTGTGAACTTTCTTGTAATTGGAAATTTTCAAATTGACAGTGTTCTAAACTTCTCGGAGATCCGATTCAAGGTTACTATGGCTATGTCCCCCAGTCAGCGCCCAGTTGGTGTCCTTGGTTTTTGGTCAAGCTTGATGACTGCACTTGGAAACATGGAAAATATGCCAGTTAAGTTTCTGCTCCTGCTTGATCTTGTAATTTAATTGGATGGTATGTCTTGTAAGCTTGTCAGTTCTTCCCAAATTTTAGTGACTGGTTCCTTATTTGTTGGTTTCTAACATGAAACCTTCAGCTAATTAATCAGTCTTCTTGTGTTTCTGGTGGTAGATTCTTGAAGTTATTGAGTTGTATGCGATCTTGAAAGAGATTTAAAGAAGTAAGAACAAGAGGAAGATGAAGGAGGGAAGCTAGTACACTCTTGTTCTTACTATAAATCTCTTTCAAGATCACAAGAAATTGATTTGGAATGCTCTGGACTGCTTAAGCAGTCTTCCATACTATATGACTTCACTGGTTGTATATGGAACACTCAGTTGATATAATTTCTTTCTTGTCATGCAAAGTGCTGGGTACTGTTGGCAGCTGACTGAGATCAATAATTTGACTTTTTAATCAGGTCCGGATTAATGAGCGGTTCTTGGAAAATGTATGCCTGCAGCATAGTGTTCTTGTTGCTAATGCCATCTCAAACATTAAAAAGGATCTTCTCAGCCAGCCTTTTCAGCTACTCTCGGGTGTTGATATACTTGGCAATGCTAGTAGTGCACTTGGACATATGAGCAAAGGTGTTGCAGCCTTGTCGATGGATAAAAAATTTATACAAAGTCGACAAAGACAGGTTCATCAGGAATACTCTCTTTCATTGTTATGCAACATGGTGGTAATATCGAAGATCTTATTGAGAACAACTTGCATCTAAGACTCTGAATCCTTAGCAACCAACATCCTCTGTTACCTTTTTAGATTGTGGATTTTGTCAATGAAAGTAGTCGTTCACATTATGAAAAAAGAGCAACAAATACGTCCAAGTACATACTTATCCTATTAAACAGAGGGCAGTTCTCTTGGACCCAGATGGTAATACATATGAAGGCTTCAATATTAACTGAAGAATTTAGGTAGTTTTTAATGTGCATAGTAGAGGTTGGGGTGCATCTACTTTTGCAGTGATCTAAAGCCCATTTCTGTTACATTGCATTCCATGAGATGTGATATTTTGATAGTAATTATCCATTACCGATGCTATTCTATTTGAATCTGAAGTAATTTTGTTGTAATTTTAATGTAAATCATATTTTGGGTTTACATGCATTCCTAGTGTGAAAATTCCCTACGCAAGCTGGAAGTGTGACTTTGTACATCCAAAAACCTGTTTACATTCTTTCCACAAAATGCACATGTTTTTACAGGATGCTAAGGGGGTAGAGGATTTCGGTGATGTTATCCGGGATGGAGGTGGTGCGCTAGCTAAAGGCCTTTTCCGTGGAGTCACTGGGATTTTAACAAAGCCTCTTGAAGGCGCAAAAGCTTCAGGTGTTGAGGGCTTTGTTCAGGGTGTTGGGAAAGGATTAATAGGTGCTGCTGCACAACCTGTTAGTGGGGTTTTAGATCTTTTATCAAAAACTACCGAAGGTGCCAATGCTGTGAGGATGAAGATAGCATCTGCAATTGCGTCAGAAGATCAACTCCTAAGGAGGCGGCTACCTCGGGCAATTAATGGTGATAATTTGCTTCGACCATATGATGAATACAAAGCGCAGGGACAGGTATTTTGCTTTTTACCTTGCTCATATCATCCTCCACAACCCTCCTTTGTACTATGGACCAAACAACATTCCATGCCCCAAATCTGGGCAAGGAGTTGTAGTTAGGAAGCAGAGGTATGGAAAAGATTGTGCAGATGAGGGTGATTACAAAGTGTTGGATTCTTGATGGCTTTTCACTGGTATGGGAAGGAAGCTTTTCTGTTATAATGCTGAGTGCATGGGGTGGTTTGGCAAGGATATGGTCTGTCTCAGTGTGCTTTCTGATTGAGGTTTCAGTGGGTCTTTTGCAGGTGTGGTGGATGGGAGGTGGATGCAAAGGCATGGGAAATATTGCATTTGGGGGGCCTGGGTATTGGAATGATGTTAGAGTAGGTTGGGAGGCAAGTAAGAGGAAGCTGGTTAATGTCTCTGGGAGTGGGGAGGAGGACAGGAAAGGGAGGGGGAATTTCAGATTTAGGTGTGCAAAGGTGGTGGAGGGGGTAAGAACACGAGGATATAGAACAATATGTGAAATATCTAGAAAGTGCAGTAAAGATAGATTAATAGGTGAAAAACAAAAGTTCTGTCCTTATACACTGTAATGTGTATTGTGCTTGACTAGCTTATCAAAAGAGCTCATTCATGTTTTCCCTGCATAGCATTCAATTTTGGGCCATAAGATATCAGTTTTCTATAGAATGCTGTCATGCTAATTCGAATTTGAAGTGCCCTGGGAATCTGAGTATGCTTTCTGTCAAAACATTAGGCAATGTTGCAGTTAGCAGAATCTGGATCATTTTTCAGCCAAGTTGATCTGTTCAAAGTACGTGCAAAATTTGCCTTAACGGATGCCTATGAAGACCATTTCTTACTTCCAAAGGGACGAATTGTTGTTATTACTCATCGAAGGGTGATTTTGATGCAAGTAAGTTTAACTTTAATCAAACTACCTGGTAGATATCAAAAGAAATCTTAATCCTGACTAAATTTCTAATCCTATCTAGCATTTGATGGCTCCATACTCACATCATCTTGCTTAATTTATTAGCAACCATTCAACATTATTGCTCAAAAGAAGTTCAACCCAGCAAGGGATCCTTGTTCGGTTTCTTGGGATGTAGCTTGGAATGATCTTGTGACAATGGAATTGACTCATGGGAAAAAAGATCATGCAAGTGCTCCACCTTCGCGGCTTGTTGTGTATTTACAGAGTAGATCATTGGAGGCAAAGGATCAAGTTCGTGTTATAAAATGTAATCATGACACCAATCAGGCAATGGAGGTTTATACTTCAATTGAGCAAGCAAGGTCTACATATGGACCAAGTCAATTTCAGGTGCTGATTGTGTTTTGATTGAGTTTGTAGATAAATTTCCTTGATCATATTGTGGTCGTTCTCTTTGTTTCATCTTTAATTTTTCTCCCATCTTCCAGGCATTGCGTGAAAGGAAAGTGACAAAACCATATTCTCCAACTGCTGATATGGCCTCTGAAGTAATTTCAAAAGATGGAGTTTGTGTCTCCTCTCCGCAACAGTTGCCTGCATCAGTACCATTAACTTCTACATTTGGAACTAGCGAACATTGAATGATAAAAAGAAAATAGTTTATGTGATTAGATGTTGCAAGTTGTTACTGGTCATCCATGCAATCTAGAAGACTGCTCAGTTATTGCTTTTTTTGCAAGAAGTTGCATCACTATGAAGGTAATTTACATTTTATTCTTTTGTTTTCTAAAGCTGAAATCCACCCAATTCCACACTACTCTCCTTGGGTATCAGCTAATTTGCTTTTTTTTTTTTGTATTTTTTTGGGGGTGGGCCATGTTGCCAAATTGTCCTTGAAGGATGTTAAGAATCTTGCCTCAGTATCCAGACTTCTAAATGTGGAATCTTTTAAAATTCTTGGCATGAAGTTTAAAAACTTGGTTTTAGGTTTCCTTTTTTTTAGCATTGATATTAATAACCTGAACATCAAGCGACGATCCTGCTTCCTGGCGTATGTGCGTGATACGGGTTGAATCTAATGTCTTCCTGGTAAAGTCTTTTAACGCTTCAAACATCAATTTGCCTTGGTTCTGTCCAAAGTATTTCAGTTTTATGTCACCAAAAATGGCCTAAAACAATGTCACTAGAGATGAAGCTCGGAAGCTTAAATTTGATAGTGCATCTTATATTACTGTATATCTGGATCTCATCAAACGCATAAGTTCCAATCAACACGAGTTTAGGGTATGACACCATTGTTTTTGGGTTGCAGGTGCGTAAGTTCTGGCTTGAGGGCAGAAAAGGTCAAAGAGCCGTATTGTTGAAAGTACTCCCAATGATGGGCTTCCAGATTCTGGTATTTGTATGGTGCATTTTATGTGTTTTATGGGTATAAATATTGTACATAACATAGATGGCAATACATGAAGATAATTTAGGTTAGAAGCTACAGGACATGTTCTACCTCCCATTATATATTCTGGGCATTGGATGGCTTTAGCCACCCATTTTGCATGCCATGTAATCTTAATGTCTATACTTAGGCTTTTAGGTCCATATAGCAAGGCTTCGCTCCTCAGCAGATATATTGTGTATGCCTCTTGTTTCATCGGTAACTCGTGTGGAAACTTTTCCCAGATAATCTGGAAGTCTTCTTTGTCCAGGATCCTGTTCTTGTTTTCCGGCCAGTTATTGATGCTCTTTATTCTGTCATCTACTACAAGATGGAGCAGATTGTATTTGCAATTTGAACTATAATATGTAAGACTGGTAGTGTGACTGAGATGGCATATTGGCTGCTACGTTATGCAAAGCTGGAGTCCAATCATTATTGGATGTCTGCAAGGAAATCGTTCGTTTTCTTTCTGAGTAGTTATGATGTCAAAAGCGTGATAGCTGGGACATATCTGACAATGTCAGGCTGACATGTGTAGTACGGTTATTGTTATTGTTTGGGGGTTAATGGTAATCAAGCATTCAAAATGAGGCCTGGCTATTTCTCGGGCATGTTGACTTTGATTTTTTTTATTTTTTTGGTGGTGGTGGGATGGATCAGATGGTTCATCGTTGGTAAACATCAACTTTATGAAGCTCAAAAATTACGGGTAAAATGAAAGTCAATTCAGGGTTGGCTACAGATGTACAGTGACGGTGAAGTAAGCGTCCCTCTCGGCTGAGGAGCAACTGCTGCATTCTTGGTTAATACGCTATTCTTGCAAGTTGCAATCAGTCACAAATAATTCCCACTACAACTTAATATCCAAATCATGTTGAGTGATTTATGCTGGACGGTTTCTAGCAAATTTAGTAATAAAATCTTCTTTGTTATAAAAAAAAAAATATCATGTTTTAATAATGAGTTCAAAAAAATTGAGTTGAGATAAAGGAATGGGAGCCAAATCGCGGCCCTGATAGGAGCCAGGAACTCTTTTCTACTCCAAATACACAAGGGCATGAAACATTCGGGTCAACCGCACAAGACCAACACTGCTCCATAATTAACGGCAGAAAACCATTGGGTGCACAATTACCAAATGAAAATAAAGATAAACTCTACATCATGAAAAAGTTGTGCTGTGGCAGTATAAATTGAGATGTGATGAGAATATACAAAGACCGCAGGCTTTTTTCTTATGGGGGTTTCTTCAACAGTTTTTAGTATGTATTACTAGTATTTGAGATGCCAATAATGATGCTTCTTGGGGAGACAAAAGAATTGCTGAGTTGCTGTAATGATTACGTAATGATTGTGTGTTTAATGATTACAACCCTTGTTGAGTTGCTGTACCAAGCAGTCTCCTGTTTCATAACCTGTTATTTCCACACCATTTTTAAGTGAGAAATTATTGTGTGTATATTTCTCACGGCCTTATAGGGGAGAAAAGGGCGGAGCTGATTACGTTGATAATTGTGTGTTTTATTTCTTACTAGTTGTGTATTAGAACATGCTCAAAGGTAAGGGCATAAACAAGTCTAATGAAGTGAAATATGCTAGTGTTTAATCTTGTTTGATTATTTCAACAGGATTGAAATTTTGTTCAAATTTGATTTTTTTTTTTTTTTATCAAACTGACTTTGAGCGAATTTTTTTAATAAATATTATCGAATATGAAACGCTATTCAAAATATAGTTTGACTAGTTGGACGAATCAAATTCAAATGATTACTAAACCAAGCTCGATTCGACTTAGGTGATGTTTGGTAAAAGGGAATCGGAATTAGGAATTGAAATAATTCCAATTCTTGTTGTTTGGATTACATGTATTGGATTCAAAATCTTGGAGTGAATCATTAAAATTTAAGAGTTCTCAATCCCTAACAAATTGGAGGGGTTTTGGTATATTCTCAAATTTGACTCAATTTGCCTTGAAGACTTCAAAAAAGAAATGAAAACATATCATCTTTATCCCAATCTCCATGATAGAATCTTACCATTAGATTTTCTCTTTCATCTTTTCTCTCTCATCTCATCTTTTACGGCAAGCTTTCATCATCATCCTTTTCTCTCTTTTTTCTCTATTCATTCACTCCTCCAATCTTTCATGGAAGCAGCCCCATCTCATCTGGTTATCTCTCCTTTTTTATTAATTTCTCTCATTTTCTCTTCTCTTCTCTCTTCACTCTCTTCCTCTCTCCTCTAATACTTTATGGTAGTTGCTTCTCTCCATTTGGTTCTCTCTCTTCTCTCTTTTTTTTGCTTTTTGTGCAAGCCTTTCTCTTTCCTCCAATCTTTCATGGCAGCAGCCTCACCTTATCTGATTGTCTCTCCCTTTTTATTAATCTCTCTCATTTTCCCTTTTCTTCTCTCTTCACTCTCTTTCTTTCTCCTCTAATACTCTATGGCAGTCATTTCTCTTCATTTGGTTCTCTCTCTTCTCTCTTCTTTTTTTCCTTTTTGTGCAAGCCTTTCTCTCTTTTTTGTCATTCGCTTTCTCATGCACCACAGATTGCAAGGTTGATTGGTGATGATTAAGGGTTCGTTTGGGAGTGGATGATTTGGATAGAAAATAAAGGGAAAGAAGAGAAAGTTAACTTTTGCTTCATTTGTTAGTTTTTAATATGAAAGAAAAGAAAGGAAATGGAAGGATGAATAGTTATCAATATGCTTCCTCCCAAATCGGAATGAAATGGGAAGAAAGCTTGGAGAAAGCTTGATAATTTTTTGAAAATGTCTATTTTATCCTTAAAAAGGTTTTGAACAAATATTTAATGACCTTCATATTCAAAATCATTCCACTAATTCTCAAAACTCCCAAACAACGTAACAATCTCTTTTCTTCTCTTCTCTTCTCTTTTCTCATAATTTAAGCTTTCCCTTCTTTTTTTTTTTTTTTTCTATCCTAAACTCCCAAACTAAGCCTAAGTGCTAATTCGAGAGAATATGAATGAAACACGAGTATTCAAAGTAAGGGTTGGAAAGAAGGAAGCGGGAAAAGGAAAAGAAAAATAATAAATAAAATAAAATAAAAATAATTTGATTTCAAAACCTTATAAATATATAACTTGATCAAAGTTCTACTAAATTTGTAAACATGATTCTAATTACAATTCCGATTTCTAGACTTGAACCAAGCGCGCCCTTAGTTTGTGTCCTTGCGACTACAAAATTGGAAGTTCCAACTCAGAAGAGGAGAAATTGGATCTTCCTAACCAAAAAGGCTTCCTAACCAAACCTGAAGGAGAAAAGTAGCAGTCATTCCTACCAACATAACAAGTCATTTGGAATGGGGAAGACTACTAACAGTTTGTTCAGGCCCAGCAGGCGGCGCGATCAGAATTTGGGTTTTGGTACTCGGAAGAGCCTGTCCTTCATTCGGGAGACCCAAGAGTTCGTTCTTCAACATGCTCACCTGAGTGGTGGACGACCGGGAGACCAAAATATCCTACGCTCTCCAAGATGGCTGCTAATTGCTCCAAAATGTAAAACTTAATCGTAGTAGTGTTGTAAAACTTAATCGTTGTAGTGTTGTTACTTTCTTGGAAGGAAGAACATGTTTTCCACTTCTCTCTTTTTCTTTTTTTTGCCCCCTTGAACTACTGTAAGGTAGTCATAGTATGGTAATAAAGAAAATGATCTGAGCAGCTGAGCCGAACCCAACCCATACCACCTGTTGAGTCTTATAATTGATTATATTTATTTATATATGTTGCCCAGTCCACGGCCGTATTTGCGTCTAATCAGCTCCTTTCCCTCCTCTACATGTAATGATGGTAGTATTTTGATAAATCATACCACAATTTGGTCATCTCTGCAGAGTTCAGAGAGGATCATGGCTAACGAGGGAAGTATAAAGTTCTGTTAAGAGTATCTTCTTATTGCAGGAATCTATTGAGAGGATAGGAATTACAAAAACCAGAGCATTATCCAACTGCCGACATCCAACACTAGAAATTAAATAGCGGTACACTAACTCACTCACCCCTTGTCAACTTGTTGTCTACTTCTCCCAGATTTTTTTTTTTTTTTTTTTGTTCGGAGCAATACTTCTCCCAGATACTGTAATTCTGTCACAATAAATCTAGAAAATTTCAATCTGACTGCAAAAAAAAGAACGACTGCTGAAACCAAAGCTCACAAGTGTTGGTTGCATCTCTTTCGACGACAAAAAGTAGAACCAGAGGAGACCGAGGGTCCAAATCAAGCAACCCTCTCTGAATTCTTGCTGCTGATACTGTTTCTACTAATAAATCTACTTCATTTACAAATGGAGCTTCCACTTGAGCTCTTTCATCTCATCAAGAAGCGCTCAAAAAGGTAGGAGTACCATACCATTATTGTTTGATTCTTTACATTTTCAAGCGCACACTTTTTTGGCTTCTTCGCATATCTGAACTCTTTCAGAACCCCTGACCCAAGAAAAGTTGCTTTCAAGAACTCTGATTCACGCTCACTACTTTAAATTTTTAGCTCTCTCCCTCTATCCATCAAAAGCATTTTCAGCCACCTTTTTGCAGATTCATTTCCTTTGCTTCTTTTCTCTCCTTTTTCCAATTTTTTTTGTTTCCTTTTCTGGATTGGCGGGTTTTAGAATTTAGTATGTCCTGCTTACAAGTTGGGGGAGATGATTGCGCAAAGTCCTTAGATTCTAGATCTAAGGTCATGTCCGTAATCCAAGAATATTGCTTTAAAAATGAAAAAGTGGACTGATGGTGTTTTGAACTTACTTATCTAATTGATTGCACCATTGATTTGCTTTCCTTCTCTCTTTGGTTGGTTAGTTTCAGTACATTATCCTTGAACTTGAAGATGGTAACTGGCCAAATCTAAAGATTGAAGAATAAGGTCTTGTTCGCATTTGGAATTCTAACTACAAACTGCCTCGGACCTGCAACTGTTGCGTACTCCAATAAATATTGGTCCAAGAATCTATCTCTATAGTTGTGCGTGCTAAGTTTGGGAATGAAAAAGTGGACTGGAGGTGTTTTAATCGTAGGGCTTGCATTGATTTTAGTTATTAGTTACAGTTTCGTTGGGAAGTCCGCCCAACAAAAGCAATCAGCATATGATTTTTTCAATAATCATCCTGCTGACAATGCCAACCCGGAAGGCAGGAAGGGCCATGATAATGTGAAATCAGCTGAGACTGACGTCATAAAGGCACTTAATTTTAAAGGAAAGCCTCGATTTGTCCATGTTGAAGGGCTCAGCTCCTTGTATGGTAGCTTGGGGAACTTTTCCAAAGAGGAGTCAAAAGCGTTGCAGGTATGGAGCCGAATGCGCTTTTTATTATCCAGGTCAGATGCATTGCCTGAAACACTGCAGGGCATCAAAGAGGCCGCTGCAGTTTGGAAAGAGTTGTTGTCAACCGTTCAGGAAGATAAGGCCTCCAACGTAAACAAAGTTGGAGAGGATGTAGATTGTCCGTACTATGTCAGTGCGTTTAATGGCACAAAATCAAGGAGTCAGAATGCAACTCTTGAAATCCCTTGTGGTCTTGTTGAAGATTCATCTGTTACTGTGATTGGAATGCCTGATGCATTACAAGACGGTTTTCAAATTGAGCTTATTGGCTCAAAACTGTCAGATGAGCCCAGGCCTCCTTTGGTGTTGCAGTACAAGGTGTTTTTACCTGGAAAGAACCTGACAAAGGAGCCCTTTGTCATCCAAAATGCATGGGCTAATGAATCTGGGTGGGGGAAGGAGGAAAGGTGTCCTGATCATGGCTCGACTGACTTTCTAAAAGGTAAATCCTTGCAAAGTTTTAATCAGATAGATTTCATTTGACTCACTGTCCAAGTCTTTTGCGTGTATGCTTAAACCCTACCCTCTGGCTTAGTTTTATTGGCCATCGTAATTCAATCTTGCGCATGTAATCTATAGCCTCAGAGATTTTCAATGTGGAATGCATGATTAGCTAGTATGATTCTTGTTTCCTTGGTCACTCAACTGACTTATGCATTAGTCATGTATGAAGCAATTTAGATGGATGAGTCGAGACAATAATATAACTGCCCTATTTCATGTTTCAGTTGATGGGCTAGTAAAGTGCAATGCGCAGAGTGTCAGGACGGCTATGCCAGAGAATTCAAATGGGAGTAATCGTAGCAGTGACAAGTTAACCAATTTTTCTGATGGGGGTACCCATGGAAGTGCCACTTTTCCTTTCCCTTATTTTGAAGGCATTCCATTTACTGCCTCATTGTGGGTTGGGTTGGAGGGATTCCACATGACAGTCAATGGAAGGCACGAGACATCTTTCGCATACAGAGAGGTATAGTAACTAATATCAACGTGGAGCTCAAAATGCGTATAATAGGAGAGGATGCTTATTGATCTTTCAGGAATGATAGGAATAATATCTGTTGTATGATTTTGATGCAGAAACTTGAACCATGGTTGGTCGGTGGAGTTGAGGTGAAAGGTGGCTTGGACACCATAGCTATCTTAGCAAAAGGATTGCCTGTTTCAAATGACCTGAATTTAGACGTTGATCTCGAGCTTCTCAAAGCTCCCTCAGTTTCCAAGAAAGAGCTTGTATTGATGATTGGTGTTTTCTCAACTGCAAATAACTTCGAGAGGCGTATGGCACTGAGAAGATCTTGGATGCAATACGATGCTGTACGCACCGCCGAGGTGGCTGTCCGCTTCTTCATCGGTCTTGTAAGTGAGGCATCACACACACACTGGGCGGAGCTTGTTTTAGCACTTGCAGCTATTCTTCGAAATTACCCATTGGAAGGTTCACCACAAACTTAAGCCCTACTTGAGGCTCTAACCTGATTGCTACCAACAATCCTTTTGATGTTTGAAATATTCGGGCTTTGCTTCTGTTTACAATGAATAATATATAGCTTAAGAAGACACATGCTGCTGAATTTCCACTCTCTATTTATTTACAGCACAAGAAACAAGCAGTGAACTATGAGCTGTGGAGAGAAGCTCAAGCATACGGAGACATCCAGTTGATGCCTTTTGTTGACTATTATAGCTTGCTCAGTTTGAAAACCATTGCAATTTGCATTCTGGGGGTATGCAAACAAAGCTCTCCTCCACTCCAGATAAAGAGGAATAATATATTCTCTCTGTGTATATGCATATTATATATGTCTTCTTCCATCTATCAACACATGATGGGCGGCACATTCTCATTGTGACACAGACTGAAATCCTGACTGCTAAATATATAATGAAGACGGACGATGATGCCTTTGTTAGAATTGATGAAGTTGTATCTAGCTTGAGCTTGAAGGGAAAGGCTTCTTCAGACGGCCTTCTGTATGGTCATATATCGTTCGAATCATCACCCCACAGGGACAAAGAGAATAAATGGTACATCAGTCCAGAGGTAGGTAGTAGGTACTACTACTCATTTTTGTCTTTTTAAATCAAAATCAAATGTGGAGGTGGTCTTGTCCCTCTGTATATAGGAATGGCCGTATGCATCATATCCGCCGTGGGCACATGGTCCGGGTTACGTAATTTCCAGAGACATAGCGAAGTTCATCGTTGGAGGCCATCGGGAAAGGGACATTATGGTGAGAATCATCATCATCATCACCATCATCAACTCGTCTTGTTAACTCCAAAAAAAAAAAACCTCCTTTTTTTGGTGTGGTGGGAGAGTAAAAATTCCCTAATTTTTATTCATGACTAGAAGTTTTTGATGGGGTTGCAGCTGTTCAAGCTAGAAGACGTGGCTGTTGGGATATGGATAGAGCAATTCAAGAGCCTGGGACACAGCGTGAAGTACGTGGACGACGAGAGATTTTACATATCTGGGTGTGAACCAAACTACGTTCTGGCCCATTACCAGACCCCTCGGAAGCTTCTGTGTATGTGGGAGAAGATCCAAAAACAAAAACACCGCCGCCACGACGACGACCCTCCTAACTCCTGCTGTGACTGACTGACTGATCATCATTGTCCTCCGACAAACAACTTACGGTGGTGTTTTTGTGCTGGGTGCAGCAGCATCAAATTCAAATGTGTGCGATTGTTTTGTTCGAGGAATGACATATGATTATTAAATAAATGATATTGGGTGTCGTGTGTGTGCGCGTGACTAGACTTCCCGCTCCGGTCTCTAACATAATATTTTTTTTTTAAAAAAAATAATAATAAAAAATTATGATCCAATAACCAAGTACTCCCTCCGTCCCGTTTTGTTAATCTTCGTTTTTTTTTCCACATAGATTAAGAAAGTGTAATTAATTTGGTTGGAAACATAAATTTAGATTAATAATTTCCTAAAATACCTTTATGCTAATCACGAAGAATGCCAATTAATATCAGTTATAGCTAATGGTACCAATAAATATCAGTTATCGCCAATAGTGCACCCTGATTGTTTCAATTACCGCCAATAGTGCCAATAAATATCAATTGTGAGAATATGGATGGTTTTTCAAATTTTCACTCATGATTTTGTAAATAATGATGGCATTATTTGTTTCCCTCCTGATATAAATAAATTTCAAAGAATAACAAAGATAGACTTTTCATTTATCTATGTATTGGAAAAGCTCAATGTATTCAATGTAGTGGGCTAGTATTTAATAACAATGTATTAATAACAAGATATTTAATAAGGGGTATTTTAGACAATTTGAAAGATTACTACATTCCTTAATGGGAAAGTGAACTACAATTTGGGACAGACGAAAAAGAAAAATAAGACTAACAAAACGGGACGGAGGGAGTATATATTTAGAAATATCCTTTTTTCTTTTGCATATCTACAATAAAACTCTTCGTTACTTACTGAATTTATAACCGCCATCTTTTTACTTTTTAACCTTATTTTGTATTTTATTATTGTTTTAAGCTTCATAAGTAGAATAACATAAGGATAATATTGAAATAAAAGTTTAACTTTCTTGTATTTCCTCCGAAATGGGCTAAAATATCACGAGAAATGCCAATCTAAGGGAGATTCTTGAGATTTTAAAAATCTATTGGATGCTAAGTGATATTATGCAAAACATTACGGGAGGTTTCAAAAATCATTACGGTCTCAAGGTTATCTGATCACTTGCCGTGCCGTGCTGGACATCATGATGGTCTACATACGCACAAAATAATGCTACAATTACGTTAGTGCTCTTGCCTTTTTACGTTTCTTGAAAAGTCTCTTTGTTTGCTCCAAAAAAAAAAGAAAGAGTCTCTTTATTTTGTTTGCCATTGAACGGTCGGCAAGTTGATGACGCTGTGAAATTGGAAGCAGGCTGTTCCCATTTTTGTCTCATCTTGTCGTGGCACCTCTAGGCTCTAAACTAGAGCCAACTGGAATTTGATTAGTACGTTCAAGATGCCCAAAAAGTAATTAGATACCACTAATACTACTGCTCGTAGTGTAATTTGGTAGATACCATCGCTAATCCTACTATAAAACAAACGAAACCCTATTATACTAAAGTCGTGCTTAATTTTAAATTGTACGTGTTGAGATGTTAGTTCCCCCCCTTTTTTTTTTTTCTGCTGAGTAGTTTGATTGTGAGAGATACAAAAGAGATGATGACGAAGATGATGACGTTAGGACGGGTAAACTGCATTATAATTGCACCAGAAGTTTCTTTCCTTTCGCCGCGGAAAATACTACTACTAGCATGAAGTATTAGTGTGGTTTCTGACTCAAAAAATTATGCGACTCGACACGTGTTGCAGTCATTATTATTGTAATTTCGAACCCAAAAAAAAATAAAGTATGAAAGGTGGGTAGAAGTCATCGACACGGCATGAGTTTTCATATTTGAGTCTATCTAACGATGCACCTGTTAACCTGTATTTTTTAGAAAAACAATAATATTAATTGTGAATAATATATAAATGTATAGAATAATAGTAATTGTTAGTATGTATAAATAAATAATAAATTGAGTGATATTTCAGGTGTATCAATAAATGCTTATTTAGAGTACCGTTAAAAAAAAAATTCTTTATATTTATGGACACAAGCCATCATGATATTAACTAGCTGGTTACATCTGGATGATGGAAATATGCTGGAGATATATGTTACTACTATTTCCTAGTTTCCTTTTACCTTTACTTAATTTTGCTGTTTTATAATTGAAATGAGGGTTAAGTTTTTCTAAATTCAATATTCTTATTGAGAAAATCAACATAAATACATTCTTCTATCTTACCCATTGCTTTGCTCGTCTAAGCCTTTCCTTCGTGAATCCTGCACTAAATTCTACTCCGACCATGTGTCCTTGCTCATATTACAATTTACAAGCACACAATTTTCTCAATCTTTAGCCAGCATACATCAATTTGACAACAATAAAGTGTTGACCCTCAGTTTGTGTATAATTGCAAAGCACTTGAGCATTAAACTCCTACAATTAGTTAATGGGAATTGCTGCATATGGATTGGGATGACGAGTCTTTCTTCACCTTTTCGTTTCTTAACAATTATTGGCCTTTCACCGCCACCATAAATGCATCCTTTTTTTTGGAGTAAATTTTATATACATTGACTGACAGTGTATACACTATCACCCCGTCTGATTCATGACATGCGTGTAAACAGTAAATTTTAAATTCAAATTTTGCATGGTTATCATTCATCCAACGCTGACAGTGTACATGCTGAGAAAAGATTACCCCTTTTATTTTTTTCACCACGACTGTGAAAAAAGTTCTAATAAAAAAAAAGGGAAAAAAATTAATCTCAATCGTACCGCCACCGCAATAATAATAATAATTAAAAAAGAAAAGGAAAAAATGCATCTCACGCAACCTTAATAAATTTTAATTACCCTTCTCCGAGTCGAGGAAGGACTTTGGAAAGCGCTTCCAAAATTGTATAAAAAAGACCCGCCCCGAGCCACGTTCCAATTTTCGTCCCTCGCTACTCAACAAATTCTCAGGTATACTATCTCTGCACAAGAAAGGAAAAAAAAAAAACCCCTAATTTCTCTCTCCGTCAGATCGATTTATTTACTATCCTTCAATTCAGCAAATTAAAATCACCACACCAGTGATTCGTCTGCTCTTATTTTGAAGTAGTATTATTATTACACGCAGCAAGAAAGGAAAAATAATTACTAGTAGCAACAAAAACTCTGATCGAGTTTTGAAGAGTAAATCGAAGATGGTAGCGGAAGCAGCAGCAGCAGATATATTGTTTCATCAAAGCGTTTCGGTTCAATATCATCTTTGCGTTTCTTCCAAGAAGATGCCGCCGTCTCCCATCGAAATCGATGCCCTGCCTACTCCGCCGACGACTCCCACCACCGTCTTTCAAGCCGCTTCTGGCGTCCAAATCTCTCGCTCTGAATCCGTACGTCTCTCTGTCTACTACGATTTTACTTCTCTTTCTATTCATATGCACTTCCAGTTTTGTTTGTTAGTTTAGAATTGCTTGATTTTTTTTTTTTCGTTTGCTGTTCAAATTAGGGTTTCTGGTCCACCCCCACCCACCCCCCGGTTTATTGACCTGATTATTGGGTTTTTTTTTTGGGTTTGTTGGATTTAGTTACTATTCCTCCGCTAGATTTCTGTCAAAATTGTCTCTTGTCTGGAGTGGGTTTAGGTTTTTACCTTCTGATTGTCAAGTTGTGTTCTTTGCTTGCTTATCAGAAGTTTTTTTCCTTAAAAAAAAAATGATTCTTGGACGCTGTTTTTTCCCTTTTTCTTCAATTATAAAAAGAGAGAGGAAAGTAAAAACTGTAAGGTTTCTGGAGTGGCCAGGGAATGAGGTTTATGATGCTCTACAATTACCATCAGGAATCAGAACTGTAACACCTCAGAAATTGTTACACAACTTAATGTTGATCGTGTATAGATATATTGGACTTCTCTTGGATAAGATGTAGTAAATAGCTGTATATGGTGAAGTATGCGGCTACGTCATACATTGTGATTCTTTCTAGCGAAGATCGCTCGCTCCTGCAAAACACCCAAGCACCGCATACCACAGACCACGTACCACGTTCGCTTTTGATACGCATTACACTTCAGTAGATTTTATTTGATGCTCTTGGGTGTTTAGCTAAAGATATACTTGCTGATTTTTGATGGTTCCCTCCTCCTGCCCTCCCCTTCCCCGCTCCCCCCCCCCCCCCTGCGGGAAAAAAAATCCTTTTATATAGCAAATTTTTTCAAATAATATTTCGCTTGCATGATAAATACATTTTCTAATTCGCTTTTTTATCTCACATACATCATATTACAAAAAGTGCTACATTAATTATTCCAAATAATATTTCAAACAATACTCTATCTAAACAACAACTTATTTCTGCAATTGCATCGACATGTATATTGTGCATTATATCTGACTTTCTATTTTATTAGTATCAGGCCCTGGGTTGCTCAGCTAGTATCCAAACTACAACTTTTGTAGACTCTCCAAGGAACATCAAGTTTCTTCCGACTATCCGTTCAGGAAGCCATACGGATACTGGTCGCCGCAGATCCAATGAAGATGAACACATTTGCATAGACGATCTCTCTACCCGTTTGGGTACTCTCTACACATGGCTTCTGCCTAGTTCATTTTATGCTATTTTTGATGGTCATGGGGGTTCTGATGCCTCATCTTATGTTAAAAAGAATGCCATGAGATTCTTCTTTGAAGATGCTGGGCTGCCAAAAAATTCTGATATCAACAAATCATTTTTGGAGGAGTTGGAAAATTCTCATCGCAGAGCATTTTTGGTTGCTGATCAAGCCTTGGCTGATGAACGTAGTATTGATGCATCCTGCGGAACGACAGCAATTACTGCTCTTGTACTTGGAAGGCATCTTTTAATTGCAAATGCTGGCGACTCTCGTGCTGTTCTGAGTAGGAAAGGAGATGCTGTTCAGTTGTCTCAAGATCATAGACCCTCCTCTGTTGTTGAAAGGAAGAGGGTTGAGGATTTAGGTGGCGTAATAGAATATGGATATCTAAATGGTGAACTTGCTGTTACTCGGGCTCTTGGAGACTGGTGCATGAAACTTCCTTTTGGCTCTGCATCGCCTCTGACTGCTGAACCAGAGGTACAACACATTTTGCTATCCGAGGATGATGAATTCTTGATCATTGGGTGTGATGGGATATGGGATGTTATGTCAAACCAGGACGCTGTCAGCCTGGTTCGTCGCAAGCTTAGGCTGCACGGTGACCCACAGCAGTGTGCCAGAGAACTCGTGGATCAAGCTCTATGCAGGGCATCAAGTGACAACCTCACAGTAATTGTTGTCTGCTTTAGTCCTGTAGATGGTCAAGATCCGGTTGCCTCTCAAAGACCGAGGCTCAGGTGCTGCAGCTTGTCTGAGGAGGCTAGGAGGAAGCTGCGCAGTTTACTGGAAGGCAACTGAATGTATGCTTCATATTGTTTTGTGGAACGAGACAAAAAAAAAAAAAAGAAGAAACAGTGTGTAAATAGACACAATTGTTCTGAAGAAATGATTTTTATCTGTTTTGTGGTTGCTTCAGATTTACCGAGAAAAAGCAGCCAGCAGTTTTGTGCGGGTAGGGATAGAAATGGTGGTGTTTGTAGCTGCATTTAAAATAAAAAAAAAAAAAAAAATTGTCTGTGTTTAGATGCAAGGAGTTCACTTGTACTAATGGTGAACTCAGTTTTGGAGCATCCTGTTTTAGGGGATGTCTTCCCTACACGTAAAAAATCAATTCTATTTATTCAAATTAGTTTCCAGTGTATCTTTGGTTTGGTGTGTGTGACTGTTTCCAGCTTTTCTCCGGGGAAGCATTTTACTTTCTTGTGGAATATGTGGCAAAAGAGATTTATTTTTATTTCTGAAAGACCCTGGACGGTATGGTGTGTATCTGGGCTGGGGTCTTAAGCAAGCTGGTTAGTGGTATAGGTTGGGACAAATTGCATTGGGGACGCTGCTGTACTGTACCGCGAATAATAAAATATCATCCATCCACAAGCAAATGATGGCTGATAATTTTTGTGAGGACCCAAATTCCTGGCCATGAGGACGGAGGATGTAGATGGATGGATGGTGCGTAATAGTAGCAAACAGCCACGAGCAGCCTATCAGAAAAGGAATGAGAGTACGCGTTGGGCGGCAGCCGAAGTAAACAAAAGAATAAAGAGGAGAAGAAAAGGAACATTTTTTAAAAAAAAAAAAAAATTGTTTGTGTGCTTTTTTACCACCCGCACTTTAATTTGTTTGTCCTCACACTTTTTCAATTTAACTGACAAAAAATTGACACAGAGAGGTCCTCTTAGCTAGAAGCCGAAGAGGAAAAAAAGAAAAAGAAAATAGATTAAAGATCCTCTGTTAACTCAGTGCGCTTTTGTTCAACTAACTGCGCATTAGACATAATTATTAGACAAATTGGATACAAATACCAACCAACAAAAGTCAAAGAGGACGGACGAATTGAATGGGCATATTAGTACTTTAAACTCGCACAGCTCACCTCATTGGGGAAAATGCACCAGTAATATGCTACCACTACTAGTCTTCTATTGAGGAGAGAGGGAAACAAAAAAGAAAAAAAAATACAAAATGGTCAAAAAAGAGGGAGCAGGCAGCGCGCCCTACTCCAGTCCTACACCGATCCAGTGATCCGATCCGCCCTTCAATCCTCCTCTCCTCTCCTCTCCTCGTCCTTGGCTGTTTGTTAGTTAATTGGTTAAAAGAGTATTTTTTTTTTTGCCTTTTCCTCCGGTCCAGATTGGATCCCGCCTATCCTCCTCCTCCTCTCCTCCTCCTCTCCGCCCTCAAATTATTCGCGGTTCAAGAAATGGCAATGGCCAGCAGCATCGCCAGACGAAAGGCCGCCTCGCCTTTTCTGTCCCCCAAAAATATCAAGTCCTGCTATTCTCTTTTTCTCACCACCAGAGGCTTCGCTTCCGCCTCTGATGACAACGACGTCGTCGTCATCGGTGGTGGACCCGGCGGATATGTCGCCGCCATCAAAGCTGCCCAGCTCGGTCTCAAAACCACCTGCATCGAGAAACGTGGCTCTCTCGGCGGCACCTGTCTCAACGTCGGCTGTATTCCTTCCAAGGTACCTCCTCCTCCTCCTCCTATGTTTTCCCCTTTTTTGGGTTTCTTCTCTCTCCCTCTTTCTTTACATCGCTTCTGCTTCTTCTTCTTTTTTCCATTTGTTTTTTTTTCTCTCAAAGACTTTTATAGGATTCCACCAAATCTATTTATTTTTGTTATTTATTTGTCTCTTCAACCGTTCAATTGTTTTTTCGTTTTTCCTTTTTTTGTGGGTGGGGGGGGGGGAATTTTGATTAGCTGAGCTTATGATAGATTGATGAGGCTGTGAATTCTGATTTATTTCTGTTGTTATAATATCTTTTCTTTTTCTAATTTAATGAATGCAATTTCGAATTGAGCTGCTCTTTCTTTCTCTTTTCTTTTCTTTTCTTTTAAGTTCTTCCTAAGTGAGGTTGAAGTTGGTGGTGAACTGCTGAAATTTTTATGGAGCTTTGAATACTTTGAATTTGATTTCGATGAACCTGTGCATTTCAGAGAACAATTCACCTTGGGTGTACCTCAAGTATTACTATCTATGTCACTATGTGACTTGACTGCTGATTCTGATTTTTTTTCAAACTAAGCAATAACTGATATTAAATTGCTGAAATGTCCGAAAAGGGAAAAGGGAAAGGTCGAACTTATATTGCAGATACACTTGACGATTTATATCAGTAATAATTAGTGTGCAATTATAGAGTGTAAAGCGTTTCTTTTGTGCTTTCTCGGTGCCACTAGGGCGAAGTATGCTCTTCATATTCACAACTTCATTTGCAACGTACAAGTTACTGTATCTTAGAGGGGTGTTGTATGTTGTTGCGATGATTTTTTATTGTACGTGCTGTTAAACTAATTAGCTTGTGCAATGTGGTGGAAATTAGGCATTCTCCTATTAAGGCTCATCTATGAGAAACATGGCAATCTAGATGTTCTTGATTGGTTTGAGGTAGTTCTTCCTCCAGTAATAATCACCTTGTGATTCGGTAGGATATCTGAGCTGCATCTATATTCTTACTGATTTGGCTCTTTCTTAGCATTCCACTTAAAAAAAAAAAAAAACTCATCGTCTTAATATTCTTATAAGTCTCTGCCTGTGAAATACATGGGAAATTTCCAAAGGTTGTCGCTGAGTGTTTTAGGTTTTCACATTATCTCATTTGCTATTCATGTCTTTGAATTCAAATTTGTTTTTCTCGAAATGATTGCAGGGCCATCCTTTACAATAATTGAATAATCATCGAGCGGACTCACGCTCATGGCTATTTTTGACAGCATAAATGTTGCTTTACTTTCCGCCCTTGCCCATCTGGTTGATAATTTTGCTAAATTTTGAGATAGCTGACCAGTTTTGCAGTTTACCTGCCATAACTGGTACCTTATTCTGGATTTGCTGCTGAACTTTAGCAAATTTATCCTTGTTTTACAGGCACTTCTTCATTCGTCACACATGTTCCATGAAGCCAAGCATTCTTTTGCCAGTCATGGAGTGAAACTCTCTTCTGTTGAAGTTGATCTACCAGCTATGTTGGCCCAGAAAGATAAAGCTGTGTCGAACTTGACCCGAGGTATTGAAGGTCTGTTCAAGAAGAACAAAGTCAACTATGTTAAGGGTTATGGCAAATTTCTCTCCCCTTCGGAGGTTTCTGTTGACACCATTGAAGGTGGTAATACTGTTGTGAAAGGGAAGAATATAATAATCGCCACTGGTTCTGATGTCAAGGGTCTACCCGGTGTAGCCATTGATGAGAAGAGAATTGTGTCATCAACTGGTGCATTGTCCTTGTCAGAAGTCCCCAAGAAACTGGTTGTTATTGGAGCTGGGTATATTGGCCTTGAAATGGGCTCTGTTTGGGGGCGTCTTGGCTCTGAGGTAACTGTTGTTGAATTTGCACCTGATATTGTTCCAACCATGGACGGCGAAATCCGCAAACAATTCCAGCGTGCCCTTGAGAAGCAGAAGATGAAATTTATGCTCAAAACCAAGGTTGTATCAGTTGACACTGCTGGGGAGACAGTGAAGTTGACGCTCGAGTCAGCTGATGGTGGTAAACAGAGCACTCTTGAAGCTGATGTTGTCCTTGTATCCGCAGGAAGAATTCCGTTTACTGCTGGACTTGGATTGGACAAGATAGGTGTTGAAACTGACAAGGCTGGTCGGATCCTAGTCAACGAAAAATTTGCCACAAATATCCCTGGGGTATACGCTATTGGTGATGTTATTCCAGGACCAATGTTGGCGCACAAGGCAGAAGAGGATGGTGTTGCATGTGTGGAATTCATTGCAGGGAAGGAAGGTCACGTGGATTATGATATGGTTCCTGGAGTTGTTTATACACACCCTGAGGTGGCATCTGTTGGAAAAACTGAGGAGCAGGTGAAGGCCCTCGGGGTCCAATATTGTGTTGGAAAGTTCCCTTTCATGGCAAACAGCAGGGCCAAGGCAATTGATGATGCCGAGGGAATTGTCAAGATACTTGCAGAGAAGGAGACTGACAAGATATTGGGTGTCCATATAATGTCACCGAATGCTGGGGAGCTTATTCACGAGGCTGTGCTAGCTTTGCAGTATGGGGCAGCAAGTGAGGATATTGCTCGTACTTGCCATGCACATCCCACAATGAGTGAGGCTCTTAAAGAAGCTGCCATGGCAACATATGACAAGCCCATTCACATATAGATGCCTTATATCTTGTTATTATTGCTTTATTTTCCCTCTGAGAATTATGATGACTTGGAAAGGCTTTCTGATTCCTTCCTGTTACTTTAGTACATCACTTGATTGAAAAATATCTACTTTTCTTGTTGCTCTTCCCTCATCTGGGATCGAAGTACCGAGTGGGAATATTTCCTCTTCGCATGTTGATATGCAAAATAACCTAGAGGTGGACATGGATTTAAACATTTCTGAGTTACTCTGCACTAATTTCACGGCTACCTGGAGTAGATGTTTTGTTACTGTTCATTGTGTTATGTACAGAAGGTAGAAGCCTTTGCTTAATGTTGGTTGTGTCATATAAAGGAGGAACAATCTGCAGCGACATTTTGATAGTCTTAATTTGCAAGAGCCGCCAAGACTTGAGATTGAAACCTCCACCTTGTCACACACCTTAAGACATAATACAGCTGATGATGAGAGCCTTACAGGAATCTTTTGAATCTTGCTTATTGCACTCTACATATGTATACGCAAGGAAGGATTACATGGATCAAGGAGGGATCCGTAGCTTCTGTTCAAGCAGTTTATGTACAGCCGTGTGTATGACCCCTACTATTGCAGGAGGCGTGATTATGAAAACCTAGAGAGCAGAGCAGCAGCTGCCTTTGATGGTCCTATAACTTTGTGACGAGAATTTCAAGAATAATCAACTTAAGAGGACCACAACAACCTCTACATTATAGTCTGACGGTCCAAAATTTTTGTGATGTTATTTTGATGACTATATATTGTTTGATCAAAGGAGGTCAAGTGTGAGGACAAATGATTTCATGCTTTAATATTACCGTCATATCAGTCTCATTTTTAAAATCCAAATGTCCTTGTACCATTTGCCTTGTAATTTCAACTTATCTTTGCAGAAGTTGCACATAAATTGTTTTGCTTGCAGCTGTTCTCCTTGCATGCCCGACTCAAGTGCCCTTTCATGCAGTGGTTTGTCGTCGATCCCAAAATCTAGCAGCATTTTGCTTAAGCTTTTTAGGATCTGATCCGCGTAGTAGAGCAGACAAACTCACACAGCTGTACTTCATAACTGTGGATTCGGCATTATTAATTACCACAGAAACCAAATTGAAGATTGCTATCACTCATTTATCCAAGAGTTGAGGGCTCAATTTTTGGACTGCTTTGAATACTATTCTGATGCACTGGGTGCTCAAAGACAAGCCACGAGATTTTTTTGCATTCTGAGCAGTATCTTCCAGTTAGTATTTTTGATGGACAGCAGTCTCTGCGTATGCTGTTGACTGCAAGAAAACTTTCGAACTGCCATCAGATGTAAGAGCCCGCTTCGAATGAAAATTTCAGCTTGAAGAAATTCGGGAATATGGTTGGGATTACATTTTCCTTTATAGTGACGAACCAGAGCTACATTAATGTAACAGCACGAGTTGCTTCATCCTAAGATGAACGATATATTGTAGCAAGTTCTAGCATGCGATTACAATAGTGTCAGATAAGCTTATGTTACTGGTAGAGCAACAAAAAACAGTAGGCAGTATGCGTCCTCAGGATCCTACTCAATCTGCATACTCCTTTTATTGGCCACCACGAATATACAGAAACAGAATCAGTATCCACCGAAGGACCCAATCAAATATGGGGAATTCATACATCTCTTAGGATCCGAAAAACATGTGATTTTATTTAAAAACATATATTAGTTCGCAAGTCCAGCCAAAAGAAGTATAATTCAAATGTTTATCCTTTCTTTTTTTGGGTCAAGGAAACTGTATACCAAAGCAGAAACAGGTGCTTATCTTAAACAGTACCAAGAAAAGGTGAGCTGCTTGAGCATCATTCAACAGCAAGTAGCTTCTGATACAAGTGAATGCATAGTAAAGTTTGTAGGGTGTTGAATGAAGAAGATTTCTGCCCAAATATTTAAAGATGGACTACTGTAGGTTTGTAATCAATGACAAGGACTTTGTCTAGTTGAGGGAGCAACAGATTAGCATATTCAACATGAGCTGGATGACCAATATACTCAGCAATCCCTTCGGTACTCTCAAAGATGGACTCAAAGATGTGAGTAAAGCCTTGGTGCAAATTCTCAATGCTCACATCCTTACCCCTGCAACAAAGGGAGCCATAGCAAGATATCTTAGATTCTGTACAACTGTGCATGAGATGAAACTCACTCGTCATACCAAAATGACCCTTTTCTGACATTCAAATTGAAATATACTAAAATGGCAGCTACTCCTAGAAACAGAAATGGCATTAAGAACAAATGAAATTTTGATGTTGAGTTGTTCCCCTTCCCCCTCCCCCCCCCCCCCCCCCAACCCCCCACCACAAAAAATAAAAAAGAATAATGGCCAATAGCAGAAGCAGAAGCAATCCCCATAGCCAGAACCCTGAAGCTCAAAAATAAGTCAAGATCGTAACTTTAAGACAACAGATGTAACAACACAAGCTGGAAAGGGTCTAAATAAGCATTCCAAGATTCGAGCAAATTCACATAAACTTACGATCCACCACAAAACGAAGATTTGACTTTATATATACACATGTAACAAAACGCTATGATGATTGAAAGATGGAAAACTTGAAACAATCAGCAAGATTTGATTCTGGGGAAGAAAAACCGAGTGAAATCTGAAAACAAGAAAAGATTGAGGGCCTATGGATTAATTGGGAGAAAGTAGTCAGTCAGTACCATGAAAAAGACTTCATAGGTGGGATGAGATTGACGAGATTGGCGTAGCCCTTGATGAGTTGGTCAATCTCATCTTCTGAGAGCCCATCTTTGAACTTGGCTAGGAGTACGTGCCTCACTTCACCTTTGGCCTCCTCCATCTCCGCTGCTCAACTCTGTCTGCGTCTACAGCTGCTCTGTAATCGTTACTGCAAGGAAGGATGGAAGTCTTTTAATGAGCTGAACTTCTAAAACACTCCAGACTCCAGAGGTGGGCTTCGGGGGTTAGGTGGAAGCCCTTTCAAGTTTGGTGACCAACCAATATACGTATTCACGAGTGTGGGCTGCCTCAACTCCAACCAGCAGCTGGGGTTTGCTTTTCCGTAAAATCGTTCTAGAAAAACATCGTACTTATGGCAATTAACAAGAAAAACATCTGGGGCATACTCCATCCACTCTAAGTAAAGCAAAGTCGACTGTTTTGATTGAGCCATAAGTTGATATGCACACCTCCATTAATTAATATGTACTCAAGGGGTTGAAAATTGGAATGGGCGTTTATTTTTTTTTAGATTTTTTGCCTTTCTTTTTTGCCCTTTTGTTATAAAGCAGAAGACGATTTTGTTGAGAAAAAAGAAGAGGACATCGGCCTCTTGACTAGAGTAGAGTGATTAAAAACTACTCCTACATTAGTAGTACAGTAGCAGAAGTTCAGCTGGAATACCATACAAAGTAATACAGTACATCAGTTGAAATTATTTCAGATTCTCTCCCTAACTATTGGGCTATTACAGTACATATATTATATAGTCCACGTGCAATTGTACAATCATACCACGGGCAGACTAATTATTACAATCCAAGATTTATTTATTGTATATCTTCAGAGGATTACTCTTGCTACTTCTTGGTGGTAATCATCGCTAAGGCCACATTATTGGATGGATGGGAGTGGGACTAGATCAAATCTGGAAGGAAGACTTGTGCCCTAATAATAAATAAGTTGGTTTTAAGGCTGACAAAATTCATTAGGCAGCCGAGGGAGCAGTCGCATAGTGAACGAGGCCAGCAGCATCGGAAAGCGCTGCAACTGTTTTTTCTTTCTGATCATCATTTCCACCACCTTCCTTGTTAATCTTGGAGGGTGCATCAGCAATGTTGACGTAGTCCAGGGATTCATCTTCGTATATATCCCACCATTTCTCCACCAGCATCTTTATGTCTTCTCTCTGCATGTTTTCTTCTTTCCCTGTGTACCTCCAGGGCTTTGATCCCTGTGCGTACCCAAAATTCATCATTTCAATAATATTAACCCAGGCTAAGTATTGATACTACATCATTTCAAGTTTCTTTTTTACACACCTTTTCTCAAAACTGATCACTTTTTCATACCATGCAGTTCAGGTTAGCAAAACAGAAAGATAGTAGTAGTTTACTACTGGACTACTAGCAAATAGCAATCAAGTTGTAGTCTCCACTTACCGCAGCACAGTAGTGAACAACCTTGACGCTGTCAAGGTCAATGTTCTCGGGATGTCGCCACAGCATTGCCAAAACCAGGTTGTAGACCGGAGGAATCGGGCGATAAATGTCCCTGAAGAACATGTTCAGAAAGTCCTGCATGTGTACATGAAAATATGGATGGCATCAGCAAACCAACAATGAATCGATTTGCTTCTTTGTATAACGACTTGTGGTGTGGGACGCCAATTGCATTACTAGTTATAAGGCTATAGCTCATTTGGACATCATTCACTTTGAGAGCCAGCTAGCCTCTACATTCCATTATTCATTCATCTCATGTTGGACTGGTACTCGATCGCATCTATCTAGTTTGGTAATCTAAGCTAAATCTTGAGAATCAGTGCCCGCACAGTACTAGCACACATACCTGTTCTGCGAATGTAGTTGGAGAAGTGATCTTGACGGTTTCCAAAAGACGGTGATAAGTGGACAAATTTGGTTCATAAACGAACATGCCGGCATTGAAATACAAGGGTGGTGGTGCTCCCAACTCTTCTGGCCACTGCACCCTTTGTGGGGATTGTTGGCAATAACCGATCTGGTACTGAATTGTATTGCTCCAAGTTTTTTCGCAAAAGCAGTCCATAACAGCATAAAACTGCCCGTCCGGATACTCAAACAAGTGATCAATGTTGTCAAAAACTTGAATGTCCCCATCCAAGTATATCATCTTGCTATACTCTACAAACTGCAACATCGTTAATCATGAATTAGTGTGTAAGATTTACTTGCTTGCTCATTATAATTAGGACTACCAGCTATTTTTATTAGGCCGATTTTATTTAAAGACAGTACTTCAGCAGTTGTTGGCTAGAATCAGCATTGATCAAGTTAAAGTGCAGTGCTCTCGAAGCCTTGTGCATGGCAAGACTTGATAATCAATTAACGTGCACGACAATTGAAGGCTGAAACACACGAATTTTGGCCTAAGGAGACTCGTCCACCAGTGCCTATAAGATAGAAGTACTTCTGGAGTAGGACCTTTTCTTCTTTTTTTTTTCCCTTTTTGGAAAGAAGGTGGGGAAAATGAGCAAGGACAAAGGTAAAGTGAGAGAATTATCAAGCAGTGAGCGAAAATAAAACAACAATGAAGAAAGAGCTTAAATAGGAGCCTTTTCGACTCGTCAATTCATGGTTGGAACTGTAGGTAGCTGAATAAACCTAATTACGAAAAAAAGGGAACTAATTATACTACTAAAAATCTAATGAGATGTTGATTTACCAAACTAAGACTCTTTTGGTTTGACAATTTGGCTAGTCAAACGACAAAGGAAAACCATCGCCACCTCGAAAACAAAGGCAAGGCAACTACATCGATCCATTGTATGTACAAACACAGTAAACTTGGACCAGAATAGACAAGTAGTGTATGTCTTCCTGTACATTTGTTTATGTGGCAAGACTCAACAGTCGTTTCATAGATGCTGCTCAGAATCAGAATTGGATGATCAGAAATAACACTTCTTTGTGCCAATTAATTAAAAGGAGCAACAGAAATGCTAAAAACAGTGTACAAACAAGATCGAAGTACTACATGCAAGTGAGAAGAGATGCATGCTTCACAGAATTAATTGAAGAGCAGGCACTAACCTCCCAAATCCGAAGTTTCGAGTAGTTGATGACATAATATGCCATGGCAAATTGAGTTTGATTTTCAGGGGGATATACTGGCTCAATCTCCCGAACTACACAGCCTTGAGACTCTAGAATTTGGCGATGTTCCTCTGGGACATCAGGCAACGCAGCTACCACCAGAGGGTAAGCGGTGTTGCTCTTTCTTAAACCCTTGGCTAATCCCACAACTCCTTTCCAATAATCTCCACTTCCTGCCAAGAATGTCACAAACGCCCTCTTAGTTGGCTGCACTTCCTTTTCCATCAATACTGATGAAACCTTTTCAAAGTTCATTTCCATCGATCCCTGCAATAATATACAGCAAACTGGACTAAATTAAACGGCTAATGAGAAGGAGAAACAAATTTTATTTTCTCTGTTTTTTTTTTTAGAAAAGAAAATTGAGCTTTGTAGAAGGTAAAAGGAAAATTTTGGGAAATCGCAAAAGAAGAGAAGATGGATGGAATTAATTTGTTATGCACAGAAGTTGGTGGAGGGCTTCTGTATTTATAATGAAACATGCGTGCTCCGTGCGGGCAATATATTACAGGGATTGCATTTTCATGCAAAAAAGTAAAGAATCTGGGCACTGGGAACTGGAAGTATGATTGAAAAACCTTTTTCCGAAAAGATTTTGATCATGTTTAACACGTGTTCTACGGAAGGATGATGATTCCGTTGTTGTTGTCGGTTAATTCATCTCAGAGTGCTGTTACATTTGGATATGGACGAGGAAGGTAGCAATTACATAAACTATCATTTCCTATCTTTCTCTCCTCCTTTAGTTAACTAAACTAAATTAACTAAAGCTACCGAATAGAATACTGCTACTTGCCCTTTTTGGATTCCAGTTTTTGCTGATACGGGCTGTTCTTGGATTCCAGTTTTTGCATGATAAGCAAGCAAACTAAGTCATAACCCTTCATGTTTTATATCTCGTACGTGTACGCATCATATATTCCACCTAATCTAGTTCCTTCCAAACTGCTTAATCAATAGTTTGATTGGTGTCTGATTTCGTTGCTAGATTCTCACTTTTCTTTTGGAACGACATTACCTTTTCCAAACACATGGCATGGCATGGTTGTAGGAGAAATACCGGATTGATAGATTCTCAATCTACCTTTTTGTCAAGGCTTGGGATATTCTTCTTGCTTTTGCCTTTTGGATCCAAACCCTTTTTTGCTTTTTGGGGTTGTTGTAGTCAGTAGATTAATTAGGTGGAAGGCGTCCTCTAATTGCTGCACGTTACCAAACTTGTCACAGAGTGTATTATTGAATTTATATGTTACCATTGACACCACTCAATTTCTCATTGTTGCATGCATAACTTATAATCTATAGGGATATTTTCAGAAACTTCCCTCGAGGTTTCTGACAATTTCACCTAGTACCTTTAAGATTTTCAACACGCTCCTAATCTTGTGTATAGGAATACATCACACAATTAAACATTTAATGGAAACAAAAACAAGATTCACTCGTGAAATAACTAATTATGTCCTAAACACAAATTTAACATATTACAAATGAATTGTAACTTTGTTTCGAGGACCCAGAGATGAATAGAATAAGATGTAAGTTGAAGGCTTAAAAAAGGACGGGGCTTGGTGTTGGTACTTGATCAATATTTTGAGAGATAGGATGCTATATTAATGCAGTTAGTGAAATTTTTTGAGTTTAATAGTGCTGATTTTTTTTTCTTTTGTAACTTAGATTGAAGTTTTAGAATTTAGGAGGTGATGATGGTGGTGGTCATGGTGATATGTGGGAATATGAAAAGTTTAAAATAATAGAGATGAGGGTTGAGAGAGTGGGTTTGAGATTTTGTGTATTGTTCCATATTTCCTTTAAAGAATTTTATAAGAAGGTTTTTTATGAGGGTCCTTTTGGGTTATTCTTTCAAAATTTTGATCATTGATATTTTTGAAATATCAAGGGAATTAGATGAAGTTATATATTAAAAACCTCAAGGAGGTTTATGAAATTATCACTAATCTATACGACTGTATACATGCAGGCATGCCACCAAAGTTCTCCTACCCATGCAAATGAGTTTGGTCGTCCTAATCATAAAGGTTCTTCTTTTGTCAAATTTAGTGCAGCACTTTTTAAGTCTCCAGTGCTGCCGCATATGCATGTCTGGCTTTTTTTAAGTTCATGATCATTGCTTCACTCTTTACTTAGTCTGGATATTAAAAATGTGAATTCATAGCTCGCGGAATATCAAAAAGTAATTGGGAACGCAAAACTGATTAAAAAAAAAAAAAAACCCAGTTTGTGAAATTCTGGAGCAAATTTGAGTTTGAAAATTTATTTGGAGATCAGAAAGAAAAGAAAAGACGCCCTTTAATCAGAGCAGAATATCATGTTCCACTTCCACACGGGTATGATCTGTCAAGAGAGGGTGAGGGTGGTGATGAATTTGGTTTGAGAATTGAGATGGATGGATGGATGGATGGATGGTTGGTTGTGGTGGTGTGCATGATGATGAACATGAAAAGGAGCGTGCCACGCCGACGCTGGGGAATCAAAATGCATTTCTTTTAATCATCAAAGAAAGTCAGTCGGATTCCACTTTCATTTTCTCCGGAATTAACAAACGTGTACAGGCCAGCTTGGTGACCAAAGGTAAAGCAAAGCATTCCAAATTTCCAGAATCTGCAGGCAAACGAAAACTTCACAATACAAAGATTGTGTGCTGTGCTGTGCTGTGTAAAAAAAAAAAATCACAAGAAAATTTATGATGATGATATACAGAAAGAAAGTTGAAAGCTAGTACCGTCTCAGTGTATTAACCAACCCTCAGTATGCCCTCCTCATTCAAGATTTATGGGCGGCCCCTGATATGGAAGGAAGAAATCTCCATTTCGAGCTCGCTCAATTAACTCTTTCTCGTAAATTAGCTTTGGTCTGTTGTCTCAGCTCAGCTCAGTCAGCTTAAACACAAATTTGCCCCGACACCAACCCCTTTCTTCACAGAAACACACAGCGCCGAAAGTCACTGAACCTGAACGCCCCCAGGCCCCTGTTTCCTTCCTATCGAATAGTATTCTTGATCTCCCTCAGTTTCTTTCTGCAAATTACTACATTAAAAAAGAATTTCTAAGCCCTCCATTGGAAAGTTTCAACATTTGTCTTCGCTAAGAAGCCCACCAAAATTGATCACAGCATGTGTGGTGGCCATTTCTTTCTTCAATGGCCCAATACCATTTCAGAACTAGATGGGCCTAATGCTTCTATCTCTCGAGCCCACACTTCATACAAACAAACTAAAAAGATGAATGGTTGGAGTAAATAATTAATTATTATTTGACTTCCCCTATCCATATTTGACCTCCACCTCCACCTCCAATCAAACTCCCTATAGAAAAGCCAGTCTTGAACAACAAAAACATACTCACCACTCCGCTTGCGAGTGTGTGTATTTTGATTTTGTGCCTGTTAAACCCCCCAAAGAGAAAGAAAAAAAAAAAGAAGAGTAAAGATGGCATCTTTGGCTCAACATTTTGGTGGGCTGAAACGCCCGCCGCTCTCCACGAGCCTCAACACTAATTCAAACAACCGCTGCTCTACCCATTGTCTCGTCTCACCCAAACAGAACCACCACCAGCAGCAGCCCAGAAGAGGACGAGTACTAGTTGTAGCAGCAGCTGCCGGACCAGTGGCTGTCTCCAACGCACAGACCAGAGAGCGGATGAAGCTCAAAGAAATTTTTGAAGACGCCTACGACAGGTGCCGCACTGCCCCTATGGAAGGTGTCGCCTTTACGCTCGAAAACTTCCACGCTGCCCTTGATAAGTTCGACTTCGATTCTGAAATTGGTAGCAGGGTAAAGCCTCTTATCCTCCTTTTTTTTTCCCCTTTCTATATTCTCCTTGTTGTATTTTCTGTATGTTTTAGTTGAATGGGGTTGAGCTTGTGTAATTCTGATTCTTGTGTGATTTGACTCGTTAAAGATTGGATACTTGTGTTGTTGTTAATTTGGGAATTTGCGGGGTCAGTTGCTCATCGACTCTGGGGAGAAGAGGTTTTTTTCCCTGCATTTTGGTTTTGTAAAGTTGGCGTACAAATGCATTTATATCGTAGCTCGGCATGCGTAGTAAGAGTCTTGTTTCCGGTTGTAGATGGAAAATGCTATGTTTGGTTTGGATTGATGAGGTCAGCTAGAGTAATCTTATTAGAAATAGCCTTGTTGGTTGTGTTTTCCTGTCGGTGAATGCAGAACGTGCGTTGATTTGTGGTATTAGAGACTGGATATCCATTGAACAATGGGAAGGAGGTAAACTTGGCCATGAGAAGTGGGGAAAAAATCATTATAAAATGGATATTGGTTGGTAACTGAGTCCAAAAGGGGTACTTATATTGTGGATCGATTTTTCAAAGTTGGAGATGTCTTTTTTTTTTTTTTTTTAGCTCAGGGTCAGGCTATCAGATACACTAATACGGTTATTAGAGATATCTAGAGTTGCGATCAGATGCATTCCCTTTTAATTTGTAAAATTACGGTTCTTGGATGATGGATGGGAGAGAGATAAAACTGTGTTTTTTTCTCGGCTGATGCTTTAGTCGTTGCAGTTGCTAAACTTCAACCAAATGCTTCTTTCCAGGTCAAAGGAACAGTTTTTGCTGTAGATGCAAATGGAGCCCTTGTTGACATTACTGCAAAATCATCAGCCTACTTGCCTGTGAACCAGGCATCAATTTACAGGATAAAGAGTGTAGAAGAAGCTGGCATAGTGCCCGGTCTTTGTGAGGAATTTGAAGTCATTGGTGAGGTTGAAGCTGATGACAGTTTGATACTGAGCCTGCGTGCTATCCAGTACGAGCTAGCATGGGAAAGATGTAGACAGCTTCAAGCTGAAGATGTTGTTGTCAAGGGTAAGGTAGGTTTTCTGCACCAAAAGCTGCTATACTTAGGTTTATAACTTGTGTGTTATTTGTTGGGATTCCTCTATCCTTTGCCGTTTTTCTGTTTCGAAACTGCATTTAGTATTCCCTATCGTGATAGCTCGTAGTCGTCAATAAAATCAGCTAATAGAAGCATTTGCTTTTCTCAGTAGTAATACAACTTGTAACTTTCGTTCTGTCGTATACATTGGCAGGTAACTGGTGCGAATAAAGGTGGAGTAGTGGCATTGGTTGAAGGCCTTGTTGGGTTTGTTCCCTTCTCGCAAATATCAACGGTTAGTTTCTCGCTTAGGCATGCCTTATTTTACTAACTTCATTTTGAAATGAAAGAAAAAGATCTAGGAGAATGCTATACAGAATATTGTATATGCATCTATTGCGAGTCAGGTGGCTCCTGAAGATTAGAGAATGTCCGCTTCCTCTTAGATTTCCAACCTTGCCACTAAAGTTGTCTTGTAACTATAAATTACTGGAGATATAATGCATTAGATAATATAAAACAGTTTTTAAGATTTTCCTCATCTGCTCACCATGTTTCCTCAACTTGGCAGTATAAAAAGATAAGATGAGAAAGAAATAGAGGTAGGATGTATCTGCTGAAACAATTTAAGCAGATATTGACATAAGATTTACGTGATTAATCTATCAGAAATCAACTGCAGAGGAGCTTCTTGAGAAGGAGTTTCCACTTAAGTTTGTAGAGGTTGATGAAGAACAGTCGAGGCTCATCCTCAGCAATCGTAAGGCCATGGCTGACAGTCAAGCGCAGCTTGGAATTGGCTCTGTGGTTCTTGGAACTGTTCAGAGCTTGAAACCTTATGGTGCTTTTATTGACATAGGCGGGATCAATGGCCTTCTACATGTCAGTCAGATAAGTCACGATCGAGTCTCAGACATTGCAACAGTCCTTCAGCCTGGTGACACTCTAAAGGTACATATAGATATTTTTTTTATCTGTTTGTGGTTTCTTTTTGTAAGCAATTTGCAGTAAGGTGTTGTGTTCTAGGTGATGATACTAAGCCATGATCGCGAGAGAGGCAGAGTGAGCCTGTCTACAAAGAAGCTGGAGCCTACTCCTGGTGACATGATTCGTAATCCTAAGCTTGTCTTTGAGAAGGTAATGCGTTATTTGTTATAGCTAGATGTTCTGAAATTTGGCATCGTATACTTCTCAAAATAAAGAAAGTAACACAAAAATACTAAGATCGAGTAAATTTGTATTTCTTCTTCTTTTTTTTTTTAAGTATATTCGTTCTGTAGATGAAAGGGTTATAAATTTATACTTCTCTAATGTGACTAAAGAGCTGGGTTGTACTGTACGTGTCATATATTAGCTAAAGTTAATGAAGCAATCATCACGGGGAGAGCTATGAAAAATAATAATAGGCATCAACAAAGAAAAAACTGATGGTGATTACGTTTTCACAGGCTGAGGAAATGGCTCAAACATTCAGGCAGAGAATTGCACAAGCAGAAGCAATGGCTCGTGCTGATATGCTCAGATTCCAACCAGAGGTAATTTGTTTGGTAGCCAAATCCCCTTCCCCTGGAATTCTTTTTCGTCCGTTGTCAAGTAATAACAAATGCACAAAGCAAGTAAATTGGTGCTGGCATAGAAAGTTTTACTAATGCACTCTGCATTTCTTTTTCTATGTTGCTGTTGTTCATCTGGCAGAGCGGACTGACTTTGAGCTCTGATGGGATCTTAGGACCGCTAACCTCCGACTTGCCTGCAGAGGGTCTGGATTTGAGTGATATCCCTCCCGCCGATGATTCATCATGATTTACACATCTCGTAGCTTTATTTATACAACATGCATACAAGTGTACCCACCCGCTCGACTTTGTATTACCTCCTCGCGCGTAATTATTCTTTTATTTGGTGGATATCATATGTCAAATGTTCATCACACAAGAAATAACAAAGAAGTAAATGAGGAACACTAAGTTTTCGAGTCCCGTCATGAAATGTCAATTATTTTTGCTTCCTCTTGCCGTTTCCACTTTAACAACATGCATGAAAGAGGGGTACGGCAAGCAAGGATTTTTTATGCGGAAACAAAATTTAAAGAAAAAAAAAAACGAAAGAAAATACAGATGTATAGGTTGATGGAAAATAAAATTCTCCATCAGTTCAAATCATTTGGCAAGCTTCAGTTCCGAAATAATAAAATGTAGCAAGAGCATATTGAAGAGTTCACGGAGAGAAATAAACATTCGCCAAACAGATCTTTTGCGGATACTCATCAAGCTCAATTTATACCTCTTACATTGCCACGAGGAGCAGCCAAGGGTTGACAAAGCAAAGTGGTGTCCTACAATATTGACAGGAAGACTTGAGACTAATTTGGGCAAAATATCATACAAACCTAACTTTGTGCTTTACTAGATTTCTTGCTTTTCTTTTGCTTCTGCCGCATTTGAGTTAGCCCTGCAGCTGTCACTTTTACGTTACCAATGATTGCAGCAACAAGCTCAGGTTCTGTGCATGCCTTCATCAATTCCTTCTCTCTGTTTATTGCCTCAGGCATGTGACTAAACAAATTCATGGCTGTTTTTGCAGCTGCAGAGAAACACAAGAAAATCAATTTTCCTCCAGAATATCTAACTCCATTAACTTTAAGCAACTACCAAGATCAGTGCCTACACAAAGTCAAAACTGATTCACTAGTACTTGCTGCATATAAGAATGAAAATAGTTGATATACGAGAGAAAAGACTCGACAAAAAACGTGTTCAGCCTGGGCAGGAAATACTTAACTAGCAAGTGCTAAGGCCTGATTCAAGGACAACAACACTTTTTAGTTAAAAAAGCAGCACCTTTTCCTTTCTTTACTGGTCCAGGAACCAACTTCACACGATATTTGTACGACTGCAGAGCACTATATGGACCACAGACAGGAACAGCATACAACAGAACATCATTTGGCATTGGATTTCCAGTCAAGTAGTCCACATCAATTAGTTTCCCTTTCTCTTCTTCCCCTATTTCATGAATATCATCTTCCTCCATCGTTATCCTGTCCACAGTGTTAGCAGCATAGTTCAAATTCGCACGAGACTTTTCCTCCAAACCATCTGGAGTACTCTGTACACCATCAGGGTATTCACGACAGTCCCGGGATAAATGACCTGGCTTTTTACATTTAAAACACACCCTTGGAGCATTTTCAAAACCTGCAAACAAGCCAATACCGGAACCAAAGGATTAGTGACACAGCATTCTCCAAAACCAAAGGATTAGGAAATCAGCATATGCATATTGCACACAGGCTCACAGCACTTAATTAACACCCATCAAAATAATAGTCCCATCTATGCTTTACAAACTTGTCATGTTTCCTATCTTCCATACAAATGAAGGTAAGGATTAATTATTTGAAGGTCCATGTTGGGAAAAACCATACAACAAATAAAGACAATTGAGATAATTAATGTCTTTGGTCACCTCATCTTCGAATCACGTACCAGTAACAGGTATTTCTTCAGTACTCATTGTGGTCTCTTTATCATGTACAACTTCATTATTTTTGTGCACCTTCCCAGAAGCCTGAAATTTCAAGAGATGGTCATCATTTCTGTAACTGAAATTTTATCATGAAAGAGAAATATTACACCGTTTCTTTACGAGCTGTAATGAAAAGAAAAATATCATATCAGGATGCTGAGATCTCTACCCAGGAAGTTGCATCTGACGTCAACCAAGGATCATGATTTCATGGCTGTGATCAAGAATTTTCTATTTTGCCTCCTTTTTTTTTTTTTTTCAAATCATGAGAGGCATACCAAAAAGTGAAGCAAGTGAAATGAATAATAGTGACCATAAAACAGCGAGCAAGTTGCAGAAGAAGGGGAATATCATCGGTTAAGATAGTGCTGTCAAATACTGAAGTAGCTTGAATAGCAGACCCATTAAAGACTAAAAAGAAAACCCAATTGACAAACAGCGTACTGCTGGCAGAGTGATAGCATCCATTATCAAATCTTTACCACATTAGGTCCAATAATTATTATCACTTCATGCTTACAGCAAAAGAAAAGATTCTTGGTATGATTTTATTGGTTTTCTCATATCAGAACACATCAGTGAAGTCTAAACAAGGAAGATTACAGTTTTCACAATAGTTTATCCTCTTCTCTGACACCTATTTTAGAAACTATGGCTGGTTTATTAAGCTATTCTATGAGCTTTTAAGAGCAAAGAATTGTTGACATTGAAGTCCATTATTCTGCCCCTTGTCACGTAAATGCTTATTTACAAGTGTGCTCATGCCCATATCTGCATCTCTATTGGCAATCAAGAACCAAGTCACTATGCTTATCATCCTCATGTTTTTAACCTCTTAATTACTTGGCAAAAGTTCCCTGATACCAAGTAATTGATATTGCACAAAAATTTTGTAAGCAGAAAAACAATTCTGAGAAAGAAATGGTTTTGAAAGAAAACTAAGTATAACTGTTATATTCTCACTACTTACGGCCAATAAAGCCATTCTGATGCTCCGCTCCTCCTCATCCTGGTCGGCATACTTTTCCTTCATCTTCTTAAGCTTACTCCTCTGCCCTCGGCTGATCTTTCCACCACTGATCTTTGAAGTTTCAACATTTTTCTCAAGTTGTCTTGCAGAATTATGATTTCCCTCAGCCTCTCCTTTTCCATTATTTATGGTTGTACCAATAGTATCTTTTTGTCCTTTCTTGAGTATCTTTCTTTGTGCTTTAGATATATATGGTTTGTCTCTCCCTGTTGCTTCTGTTGCTTTATGATCATGCTCATCCACTGATTCCACAGAAGTAGTTTGAGTACCACCATAAATTTTTGCAGATCCAAGCTCAAGAGCTCTATCAATAAGATCCTCCAGCTGCGGTGAGACAGAAGGAAAGGAATTCTCGGCAGATACAGATACAGCATCATTATTATTAAGAAAATTGTTATGCAAATTGCTATCAGCATGATCACCCAATACATTAATCCCATCACTAGAGTTAGCTGCAGAAGGTATGTCCACTAGCATTAATTTGTCTTCTGATGAAACCGGAATGCTCTGCAATTTGGAAGCAAGCTTTTCATCAGAGACTGCTTTCTCTGACTCGGATTCAGAGATTTCTCCAAAAGACTCGCTTTGTTCAACGTCATTTATCTCTTCTTCTTCACCTCTTACTCTCCTTTCATTTAAGTGAGCCCCCAAAGAACTTTCATCTAAGCGAAATAACACTCCAAAGCCCATAATGAGAGGGTGAGGAGGAAGAAAATTCTTCTTTCCACGGATCATGAAACTTCCAGCTGTCAGATATTCCCCAGTAGGAGCAGTTTTACTGACCTGGTGAGGATAGACCCACCAAGCACTTGTAACTATCTTTGAGTCCCATGCTTGGCTGTGGCAAACCTGCATCACTCATATGCTGCAAAGTTATCATCAAATCTATAGAGACAAATGAATATTCACAGAACAATCAGTAGATAGACAGATGAGAATAGACCACTCACGGTGAAACATCCTGCTTGGTTCAAAGTGAGCGGGGGTACAGGATATTCAGGCTTGTGGTTCTTGATCACAGTACTGGAAGCTCCGTGAAGATCCGCATGTACATACCTATCTCATTAATCATCCAAATCCAAGGAACTTGTATCAGAATGCAGAAAAGGAAATGGGAGTAACCTCAAAAGGTCTCAAGGTGGGAAAATCTCAAACATTAACCAACATGGAAAGGTGTAAAAACTTGTGCCCCTCCCCCCTCCTCCCAAAAAACCACAAAGAAAAAACACACAAAAAAAAACCTTTTAAACTAATAAAAGCAAATGCAAATTAAAAATAATTCTTGATAGTGTCAAAGTAAAATTTGCAAGAAAGAAAATCATCTGTATCACATGTATTATGTCTGTCCAATAAAGAAACCCATTGGGGACTGCACTTTACTAAGGAATAAGAAAAGCTTTGTTGGACCATAAAAACACATTAAACAGGCCAATGTTACCGGTAAAAGATGAAAAGTAACTCTACTGAATAGCAATCATGGCAATGATCTCAAATGGTTATTTATTTGGTATGACATGAGCAAACTAAAAGTTCGGTTAGCTAACTTAATGTAAGGTGAGATTTACTTACAGGTCTCCTTTAGACATGTAGCGCTTTACTATCAACTCATTTTGTTGGGCATCCCGCCCACTAATAATAAGATAATTTTCACTGCTAATGAACCAATTAAACTTCTCAAACCAGTGAACCTTGCGCATATGTGTAATTGCTGCAACAGTTTTTTCCTGCAAATAGAAGAAGGAAAGAATTAGACTCTTCTAAATAGGTACCACATAACCCAATATATTCATTCAGACAAAAGGCTTGATATGTTGTCAACAGGTATCAACATAATCTACATATATTCCCAATTTATCTCAAAAATCCACATGTTGTTCCAGATGCAATCAAAGTAGTCACAGCTTACCCAAACACAGAGAATAATAACTAAAATCAATGCTAGACGAGTGAGATACAATAAAGTAACAAGATATCAGCAGCTTTAATATAAATTATGCAACACAATGTGAATATTGATCATCAAAAGATGCATAACTTAGAACAACAAAGGACCAAGGCAAAGGGTAGAAACTTACTAGGAAGTTTTACAGCACAAATTTGCTATGAAAAAGTTAAATCATTTAGAGATTCCTCTACCTGAGAAAGCTGAAGGCGAGTCTTTCTCTCAGCAGCCTTAAAAGCTTTTTCATGAGCAGTTACAGTTTTTTCCTGTTTGCTCTCTTGCCTCTTCTTCATATCATACCACCTCCGAGCATTTGCATGGGCTGAGAGTGCCAGATCAACTTCTACCTAGATAGGGAGGTTGGGGGCATGCATTATTAGTTCCATTTGGGCAATAATTTCTACTTTTGATTTTCCTGTACTTTACCATTTTCCTTTAATTGTTCTATCGACTATCAAATCTGAAGACTATGGTACCCAAAAGAATGAGACTCAATCACTTGAGCAGTAACAGATTTTCATACAGCTGATAACTATTGATTTTCTTAAGTGATCATGATTCAATACTATTCTTTAAGGAAAAATGATCTTATGTCTCCCACATAACAAGTAAAAAAGAGTAACAGCTAAATATTAGAAGCTGAAGCCATACCTTGTCCACAGGTTGTGTCTTTTCATCATCATCCATTTCATCAAGATTGTTACTGAGCAGCAATGTCATGCAATTTCTTTCTAGATGGAGCTTATCAATGACGCTGGCTACAGGGTTTCCAGATTTTTTCTCCTCTTTCACCATGTGAGCCAGATCCTCCCAACTCATACCATTTGCAAGAGCAACACGGACAGCTAATATGGCTGCATCAACATCTTCCAAGTTATATTCTATAAGCTCTGCCATTTTAATGCAATGTTCAACTTCTTTCTTCAATGAAAGTACCCGATTTTCCTGCAGAATATTCATTTGAAAATTACAGGCAACAAGGTCAGATTCAACTCAAAAACTTTGAACAACTATTAGCACTATTGTGGATTCTCAATCCATATATAACTAAAGAAAGAAGTAACCGCAGAAAAAGTGTCAGGTCGTAGTAAGAACTTTTGCCTCTTGTCTAGATTTCTTATACTATCTTTGGTTATTCATTGTCCAAAATAAAGTTGTATTAACAGAGAACAGCCAATTACCAAACTGAAAAAACAATAAAATAAAATCTTAGACGAACCAATTACAAATTGCAACTGCCTAACCAACCCTACTACACATTTGCATCGAACCATGGTCACCAAAAAAGATCAGGTATGGTAATAAACAAGAAGATCAATACAACCAGCCAAAACTAATCAAATAGTATCAACCAAGTCTAATCAGAAGAACATTTAGTCATTTCCCCTTCACAATAACAGATTACTTGGTGCACAAGAACTGCCAAAAAAGGAAGGAAACTACCAAATAAACTCTTTCACATCTAGGAAATTTTAAAATCCCCCAACCTTAAACGCAGGTATCAATGGGGAACTATCTCCAGCTTTAGATGAGGTGCATAGGATCAAACTTAACACATCCACAGATATTTTCCAAGTCACACACCAAACACAAAAACTCAATACCACAATGTTTTGAGGTGCACAGATGGTAATAAGTAACAAACCTAGAGTAGACACTTCCCAAAAATCACATATTACATAACAAACCTAGAGCAAGTATAGACACTTCCCAAAAATCACATAGTACAAGCCAAAATTCATTAAATACCACAACAATCTCAAATTCTGGTAACTTTCAGTTTTATCAGGTAAAGAGATTTTATTCATTGCTTATCTGCCCTTTCTTTCATTCACTTCATTCCGTTTTTAGCTGATATGCAAAAGTTGACAGTAATAAAAGAGTATACTACTTCACCTCTTATGTTTAAAAAACTCCACCTTATGGGCATTGTGAAATAAATTAGGGTGCCAGCACAACATAAAATGAATAAACTTTAATGAGAAACCCTCACTTTGGGATTCATATTGACATGTTTCCCATGACATGAAAAAACACTTTGTAGTGGATTAAAGAAAGCTTATGCTCCAAAATGCAGTAAAAATTTAAAAAAAAAAAAAAAAAAAAAACCTGATCATTACGGATCTTGGTCAGCTTCTGCATTGCAGAGCTCTCTTTAGCTTTTTGCTGTTGTTCAACACGCTGACTTTCTATTTTACTGTAGAATTCATCTAATGCAGCATCAAAGGTCTCAAAACTTTTGCAATCCCTCAACTTGAATTGGTTCAGCAACAAAGGGCAGAATTCATCGTAGATCTGTAATAAAGTAAATTATACCATCGGGATTTCCATACAAGAACATATATTTCATAATGGGAAAGGGAAAAAACCTGTCCAGAACTTCCAGTAGTTGAAAAGGTGACGTCCCTCTTCCCCGTATTCTTTTGCTGCATCAATATGAAACCTTCAGGGATTTTATCACCTGATATAATGTCCTCTAGCCAATCTTCAAACTTGGAAACAGCACCCACCACCAGCTGTAGAGTATCATCTTCTAATTTGAAATTCTTAGCAACTTTTGTATTCGGTATAAGACCAGCGTCTAGAATAATATGTTCCAACAATGCTGGTCCATAGCCCAAAGCCTCGCCAAGAACAACCTTTAAGGTAGGATGCTTGGAACGAGCTCCATCATTAACCTTTTTGTTAGACTCCCTACAATTTGCCATTTTGCGGTCACTCTCTATCCCTTGGCATACATCAGAAGCATTGTTTACCTGTTCACTCCCATCCACAGATTCAGTTCCAGCAGGTTCCATTGAACGTGTTAGGGCTGCCTGCAGCTTTTCAGTGCTAGTCCGTTCAAAAATTCGACATACTTCAACCGGATAGCGATGGCGCGACATGATTGCTAAACCTTTATCATCATCTCTGTAATAGCCTAAGTTGTTATTACTTAATTGTCCTAAAATAAAGACAAGAAAACTACAATAGAACTGAATTTGACATAAATGTTTTGTGAGAAAAGACAGCTTAAAAAGCACTGCCTCCAATCGAAAGCTAGTCATTAGATTAATAACTCTAGATGTTCAAAAGCACATCAAAAAGCCAGAATTAATTCTTAGTTAGAAAATTATTGTTTGCAAGAAAGATCCTTACTGTTTGACTTGATTGAAACTCAAATATATTTTTCATAATCACGAACAAGGAGAGGAATGCACAAACGAATTGATCAAATAAAAAGGCAGGTACTTGTAGGCATACAAAATTAAATATAAAAGGTCAACAACATGTACAAAGATTCAACATCAGGAGAAAAGAAGTGCAGCAGGGAAAGAAAACAAGGGCAGAAGATAGAACTGGGTACCTGTGTGATCGCAGAAGTGTCATGACCATGAACTGAGAATCTGTAAGGAGAATATTTCCTTGGGCATAGAGTTCCAATATTACATAGTGCGCATTGGCACCAAGTCCAAATTGGAATAGAACAATCTAAGCACGGAGCAAAAGCTCATGATCAATAACAAAAGCCAAACAAAATCCAAAAAGACCCCAAAAGAGAATTTTTACAAATTTAAATCCATACCCTATCATAACCAAGTTGCCGTACATCCTCAAGCCTCCTGGTCCTTATATGCTTCCTCAATTTTAGCGTAAATCCTGATGGCGTATTGCTTTTGTCCCTAGAAAATCATTACCAGCAACAAATAACTAAAGTTGGGAACGAACACTGCACAACGTTTGCTAATCAAGCTTTGATCTTTGGCCTCGTGTTTATTTTAGTTCCTTTATATCATATTATGCAAAATATCGAGCAGCGGTGAAGCAACTCAGCCAGACTCAAAGCACAGACGAACGAAATACTTAGAACTTAGTTTAACTGAACCCAACCTGCACCATTTGAATATAATCTTCAACCTTCACTATGCATTTTTATTCCTATCACAGCAACAGCAAAAGAAACAAATGAAACATTAAGAGATAGGAAGGAATTGGTTTGTTACCTAAGATAAGCAGTGGTATGCAATCTGACTCCGCTTTCCATCAACAACAACACCTTCTCACTCTCCCCTGATTCTGTTACTCCACTGCTATTCATCAGCTTAAACACATACGTCTGCCACACACAACATTCGTTATAATAAATAAATAAATAAAACTGCAGATACGCACACTCAAATCTTCAGCAAAATCATCAAAAGAATTTTTTGAAAAACACAATCACTCACTCAATTATATTAGAAATAATCAGCTCCTAAAGCAATGAACACTCCAATTAAGGTGCAAAATTTGGAGAGAAAAGAAGAAGAAGAAGAAGAAGCAGGTACCTTGGGGGAGAGGTCATAGACATTGGAACACCGCATGCCGATTAGTCGGCGCATGCACTTGACCTCGGCGGCCACATCGGCCGTGTTCATTCGTACCTTCACCATTTCTTTTGGAGCTTCAAAGCTAAAGATGGATTACTTACGACAAATTTAATCGGTTAGTGGCGGAGGACTCTTAGGTTCGAGAGAAAAATATGAGCTCTGAATTTGGGGGGAGGAGTGATTTTGTTTATTTTTTATACTCTTTAATTAATTTAATGACACTCGACTCGACTCGAGATACATCAGAGAAGACGAAGACGGAGTTGAAGCCTGAAGGCGCTGTTTCCTTTTTCCCACGGACAAACCATCCAAATTCCAAACCCGACTTTTTCTTTTTCTTTTTCTTTTTTTCGGACTCTCTTTTTTTCTCCATAAATAAAAAAGTTGTGATGTCACATTCGAACATTGGCCTACTCTACTCTTGTTTGTTTGCCGTAATTTCACTCCGTTATTATAATTTAAGGAATTATTATAGGAGGCCAGCGAGCGCCTCGAAGTCGATTATTGCAGATCCTCTTATTTGCATACCAATTACAAACTCGTGATTGATTTTGAGGACGTCTTCATTTTCCTTAGCTGCTCTTTGATGTCCTTCTCCAGCTTTATGCATCGAGTCCCAGCAGCTGGTAAAAACATGGGAGTTTAGGCTCCTCGTCCACCACTCTCACTTGATTCATGCTCATGCATGCACGTTCAATAAAACAAAAAATTTGGAGACCGTTTTGCAACAACTTGGACAAGTAAATTAATAGACTTTTAATTTGGGATTTGCACGAACCGGTAATGATTCTAGCGTACATTATTATATTTTTGCTTCAAAGTGTCGTAGTTAAGCTTTTAAGCAAATATGGTGTTTACGAAACTCCATTACAAATACTAGAAATGTAGGATCAAAGGCTAAGCATAAGCAGATAGTACTGCGGACCAAAATGGTCCATTTTGTTGTGTTTGTAAGGGATATACTTGCATCATTTTGAAAGTAAGGGACCCAAAAAAAATACAAATGCAACATATAAAGGACTGGTTGTGCAATTTTACTTTAAAGTTTATACATACATACTCTTAGTACATACTTCCTTCTGCACAGCTTTTAATCCATTATGCTATATAATGCACGCTATCATTCAAGAAGAGTCTGGCAACCTTTTTTCGTTCTCCCCCTGCCACCATTAATTGACGAGAATTTTATGTGAGATATAAGATTCTCAAAAATTTACAACCCCAAACCGACTTTCCCAGCCAGACCTACTCGCAGGAGGCCATTGACATGTACACTTGCCTGTCTCCTCAAAGATGATTTACATTGCTACCCCAACATATGTACATCTAAAGACCAAGCAGCCTAGCAAATTTTGTATCCACACAGAATCCAGTTGCACATTGGAGAAGTTGAACGTTGCCTCCCCTTGCTGCTGTTCGGGCTTTCACTTGGTCAACCCGTTGACAATCACCAGCGTATACTTTACCCACAAAAGGCCCTAATGCTACTCAAATCGAACCAAGCACATGCTCTCCTCAAACCAATTATTTCCTTTGATCCAATACACTTGAGAATTCCGCCTGCTTCAATTGGAACTCTCTACCGTGATAACCCTACGATTCAACTCTCTATTAGCTCAGATCAAAACCAGCTGCTGCACTAATGGCATATAGCAACTTCTGTTCCATCTGCTCCTTGCTGTATCAAGCCAAATGAAACATAAACAACATAAGCAACTAACAAAATTTACACCTGCAATGCCTAATTTTGAAACTACTAAAAGTATGCCCTTTGGACAACTTTTTCAGAGCTACAATATAAGTTCTCCAGGCATATGGGCTTGATACGCTCGTAATACAGAGGACACATACGCCCTTACAAACAAGAAAAATAGAAGAGAGAATATCATCTACAGGCAGCTCAAAGTAAAGAAAACCTTCTATATGGAGGAAGCTTTAGAAGATTCATGCAAGTAGCTGCTGTTGGTAATCGGTCAAGAGCTTCTTCAGAAGCACTGCCAGCAGCCCTGATTGAGTAGGAAGGAAATGTCATTAAGGATTGACATGTAAATAGCAGAGCATCTAGCATGTATAACATTTCACATCATAATCGGAAACCAACCATACCTCTGTATGCAGAATAACGGCTCCAAGTGCTTAAACCCAAGCAAGGGCCCTCGAGAACACCCAGTAACAAACCTTGAGTAAAAAAGCACAAGCAATGTTCATTCAGCTGTGCTAACTAAAAGTAGTTCATATCTTGAAGAAGTGACAATAGTAAAATAGACCACATGGGCATACTGCAACATGTTTTGAGTTAGTTCGACATATAAATGTACTTTTCCATGATCTTGAGGTACAGGACACAAATCACAGTAAAATGCAATACCTTAACATCAAGAAGCCCAAAAAAAAAAATATATTGAAGGGCACTCTGGTTGTAATTCTTGAACCTATAAAGGTCAACTATTCAGACCCAAAAAATGTTGCAGGTAGATGTGTACACACTTACATATAGTCAAATACAAGTTAGAGGGCAAACAAGAATGAGGAATAAAGTTAGGAAGAAAGAATCTAGAAAAGTATCTGATATTACTTCTGTATAAAAACTCTTCAATAGCAAAGCAAAACAAAAAGTGGGAAAATTGCCAATCACCAAAATAAATGATGCTCGGGGAGGTAACTATTGGAGTTCCCGCCCAAACTAGTTAAGACACAACTTACAAGTTGTCAAGCTATGAAGGCAAACTCTCTCCTGCTATCATCCTTTGGGAAAAGGATATTGGGAACTAACTTCATTGTAAATCAAGTAGAAAACTAAATATTGCATTGCAAGTTGACAAGTTATGAAGACAAAATTTATCCAGGCATCACCCTTCCGGCCAAAGGGAATTGGTAATTAAATTCATCATAGTTTGAGAAGAAAACTCAATATTGTATTGACTTCCTAAACTGGGTCAAGCCTTAGACATGACCAAGGCGAAGGTGACGTGACACTCAGTTTCGGAAGAAGATACAACTAAAGGATAATTCTCTTTAGACAGCCCTCCCCAAGTGAGCTACTTTTGCTTGGATATCATTCCTTCAGTCTTCATTTAGGAGAGTTAAAGGCTAATGTGTTTACATGGAAAGGGTGGTATAATATTAATAGAGCATGTCATTAACTTTTCTGCCACACATGATGGTACACACACCCGCGTGCTCCTAAATGTTCTTCCTGAAGTACTAAATCAATATACCAAGTTGGAAAGTGCATTCAATTTGGAAGGAAGAACTAAAAAAAATCCATTAGTTCATTGACACAACTTACTTCAAAAATTTCCTCTGATTTTCCAAAGAGAAGCATTTGATAACTTCCCAGAACATCTCGATGACATAGTGCTCCTGCAGATCAGAACTATAGTCAGGATCAATGTTTATCAACAGCGAAAAGCAACCAATAAAAGAGCATGCTTGATAATTATAAAAATCATTAGTCTCTGAAAATAAGCAATCAATGACCGGTCATCCAGAGACACAGCAATCGCCTCAACTGATCATGGATAGAGGACTCTCAGGTGCCATTCATTAACATTCATATCCCAAGTTTGGAACTTTCCTAACAATGGATGAGTAAATATCATTGTATTTTATGAAATTGCTGTCCACAGTCCAGCTTACAAGTCCACAAGTTCAATAATGAGCACAGTATGCAAACTTTGTGTTCATCCTTATACCAATAAGTATTTTCTGCTTCACTAATAGAAATTGTCAGATGCAATAGTTATCTAACATCCAAAAGACAAGAAACCAACTAAGGAGTTGATATTAAAACCAGACTGAACTAGTAAATCTTAAGTAGCATAGAAATTTTAAAGAAAATGTTTCACATTAACCATGTAACACCAGAATGTTTCAATTCAACGCAGAAGACCTAGTAACTTCAGAACTGGAGAGAGAGAGAGAGAGAGATTTACTTGATGATAGCCCCCTGCATAGTTGGTATGAGCTCGAAGATCATCAAGATCAAAGCCATCAACTGATCCAGATATTAAAAGCTAGAAGAAGAGGAGGAAAATTTTGTTAGTTCAATAGAACACCAATGGCATCTCTTTATAACGTTCGGACTTAAAAAAAATAATAACAACAATAAATTTATGCAACAGGTTACCATGCTCACAGATATTCTAATTTTCAATCTTATTGTTCACGATCAAATCAAGCATATGCATGAGTTGTGAATACTACAATTTTCCAGCCATCTCTCTCTCTCACACACACACACTCTCTCTCTATTCCCACTTCCTTTACCTGGGTTTTGACACCCAAATGACTCATACATAAAGATAACCTCAGTTGTGAACGAGAAGGGAGAGTACGGAAAATCATTGCAGTAATGTAAATAGAAGAGAAATTGAATGAGATTATGTTGCACAAAATGAATAAGTATAAATCTACTTGCATGTACGAGGAGATAAATACTTGCTCACTACTTCCTATTAGAATTTGCTTTTTGGTATTCCTTTAACAGCAAGCTGATTGGTCCTTGAAGAGAAAAGCAAAAGCCTTTCACATCACTGTTACCGCTGATTCCTATCAACAGCAATCAAGCTAATTTGAACATAACAGTTTTGCCAATTTCGAGGTACAAGATGACACCACCACACAGTTATCTTTCATTCCATTTCAGGTGACAAGACTTGTGCAATTTGGGACAAGCTCATAAAGGATGAACAACAAAATGATTTAGTCCTTTATACGTAGGGATTTTTTTTTTAGCTATGAACCACAACTCCAGGTATATCAAGAATAATACATGAAAATTCTCAATTTATCATACACTGAATGTGTATGTATTTATTCCAAATATTCACAAGTTCACAATATTTTCACCATACCCTCATAAAAATACCTTTACTTTCACCATGAACTAGAGCAAATAAAATGAATGTTGTTAATATCCTGTGCATATCATGTTTTCTGATTCATATTACGTTTCTAAGGGCGGCAGAGTGCCTTCCCGCCTACTGCATATAACTTCTTCTCCTTACTATGACCGCAAAGACATAAGCTGTCACTGACAGGTCAGCAAGTGTTTTAACACCCAATATTGCTGATTGTACCATAATTTGGGCCATGATTCTAGACAAGTTTGCTTTCAAAAACAACTGGGGAATATAAAAACTTATGATACAACACCTTATTGCTGACCTTGGATTTATATAGTTTTGATAGTTGAAAGTAGAATCATATAACAAGACAAAATTGAACACGACAGAAATTTAAGATTTTCAAGGCTTGAAATACCTGAAGTTCATGCTCATTAAACATGTCAATCCATTCTTTCTGTATAAGCTGCTGAAACCCCCTCAAGAAATAAGAACTTTGTTGGCGTATCTGAAAATCATAGTGATAATTTTAAACATGAACCTTGGAGAAAAAATTAACAATTAGAGGGAGGCCTTCATGGATCAAAGTGGAGGGCCATCTAACAGCCCACAAATGCAAACACAGAGATAAACACGCAGACGCAAAAACCTAAATATGATAAGATGGATATTCACCTGAAAATTCAAACGATGGTTGGCTACAAGATGAATAAATGTGATGACATTTTCATTTGTCACCCGTAAATTCTTTCCCCCAGGAAGCAGCTCTTCTTCTGCTTGCTCCCCGTATTCATTATTGACAATAACAAAGTACAACTCTAACCCTGAGATATCACCTTCATAATGCTGCAATTGCAAACGCCAAAAAGACAGTATAAAAAGAATTGCCAAATAAGAGGCACATATGAACTTTATAGGCAATAATATCTTTTCTATTCTTTATCTTCATACCCTTTAGGGATGTATTTCTTTATCTCCAACTATTTCATGGAGTAAGAGAGGAAGGCATTCTTTGCTCGATAGTTTTTTTTTTAAGGCAAAAAAAATAACTTGGAGTAAAAGCCTTAAACAACGAAGGAAAAGTTTGCACCAAAGCAGCTTCTATACTAACACAAAAGATGGAGCATCTTCAGATAACACTCCTCTAATCACTAAGAGAGAGATTCGAGGACAAACTCTACTTTAGGTAGAAATGATATTATTAAAAGTTATCATCATCTCTGATGCTATCATACACTCCATTGCCCAATTTTTTGAAATTAACTCTAAAATATGGTTGCTACTGCCATGTACAAAATGAGAGAGAATACAGAAAATCTCATGAAAGGTTTGGGAAGAGAAACTAACAATTTTCTACAAATTTATGAACCTTCAACTTCCATTGAGCATAAATGATCCTTGTGAATAATCACAATAAAGCAGACACAGGAGAGGGAAGCATCACCTTCAGAAATATCAGATGCCGATATAATTCTGGATCCAAGGAAGGCAAATCATTCAAGTAATTGTACCTGAGTAGCAACATCATCAAGAAGCCCCATTTTAGAGAAGTACCAAAAGCAAAGTAGCATGCCATTAACTAGATAGCCATCTTTTTGGCTCCCCATTCTCCATTCTACCCCAAATCAGCCCAATCATTATGCAACTCTTTCCCATCGAAGAAGTAACATCACATCAAATACTGCTGCAATTCTATGTGCCTAGATTTACAAAATCAGCTCTATATCACTAAACATCCTCTGATATGCATCAGAAATTCCTATTTTCATCTGACACTGGTCAAACTCATACCATTCTTGGTGAAAGTTAATGGTGGATAAAATAGGATAACAATTAAAATTCAATTTACCAACCAGGTGAGGTCAATTGATCTCACTAGCAAGCATGTCACTCAGCCCTCGGGTCCAAGGTGTTTTCACAAACACCAGAGACTAGTATATGCCGCAATTTTTGGGTATCAAGATATAAACTTGACTGATAAAAGTTATTACTTTGTTCTTAAGCTTTCAAGTTGGATACACCTCCACAAGTATCCTTTTTTTTTACCATTTTTTTAAGTGTAAGTGGGAGGTCTCAAACTCAGGACCTCTCACTCACACACCGTTCCCCCGAACCACCCAACCCTACACAAGCTTATCATGAAAAGGGAATGTTAGAACATGTTAGAAGCAAGACTGAGTGCCTTACTTTTGCTTCAATTTGCTCAGAAAGAAGGTTGCAAATGGTATATCAACAAGAATTCCCTCGAACATTGCCTACGACAAAAAACCCATATCATACTTAAGCAATAAAGACCACATAAAACAATCATTCTGACCTAGGAATTACTCGAGCAGATGCAATCACTGGAAATTACAGAAACAATTGATCATAACAAAAAATTAGACAATTGAAAAAGATCCATAAATTAGTGAGAGTGCAATCAGAATATAGTGTTAAATGTGCAGTGATATTCAATATTTGCATGGACCCTGACAATCCATGTTTCTGTGCCTGGTATAGGAGAAGAATTTAATCCATCACACAGAGAATAAAGCAAATCTTTATTGTTGTTTACCTATCATAAAAGATTACACCAGCTAAGTCTACCAAGTAACTCAGTGACCAATTAAGTACAATGAATATGGTCTAAAAAATGCTCAATGGTGAATCTTGGTTGATAAATTGCCATCCTGTAACCTGAAGCTCAACTCTACGAACCCAGAGACCATCCCATTAGAAGAGTGTCAACAAGTACTAAGCATTAAAACTCAGCCTCCCCAGGCCAACACACATACAGGCTGGTTCAACATATTGACCTTTATTGCAAGTCAATGAAAAGAAAACAGAACTTATTATAATGTGTAAAAAATACTGCATACAGAGGATGGTGAGATAAGCTAGACTAGAAGTGTAAATCATAAAATCCATTTTTTGCAACTAGAATGAGTTGCAGAATGGAAATGATATCTTTGTAGGTACAGGCAAAATATTTGAATTCTTTGTCTGGTGAACTAATTCCAATCAAACGTGGAACCAAATTGGGCTCAGTAATGGCTAAATGACCTGTTTGGCCTCGGTCCTTGAATTGAGTCTTAGTACAAGCAGCAGGCAGAGCTAAACTTTCCAAAATTTATATCATATTAACAAGCTTGCATTAGGATGATGTAGCATCCAAATTTTGAATCACCGGCAATGGTTCCACTAAGGAACATCTCACAAAAGGGTGATTTTGGGAGCTTGCAAAAGCTGCTCAGCATGGCGCTCCACGTCATATCACCAAGTACACAACCAGTCAATTGGCAGGTTGATCTGGGTATGAAACCATATAAAAGTTACTTTAAGATTGGACTTCAGGCCTATTCAATGATTCAATTTTCTATACTACTCAATGCACCCAGATTCTGTGTCACCATGGGCAGGTGGTTTCAATATTTTAAAGCCACCAGCGATACAAGAGCCACATGCCCTCTAAGGCTCCATTTCCAATTGTCTGTCATGTCAAGCACCTGTTTATGTTCCTAAGACGTGACAAAAAATGAAAAGAAAGGTTCAACACTAAGACGGCATAATCTTTCCAATACAGATTCCCTCAACAAAGAGCAAACAACCTTCTGAAACCTCCTAAAATCTGTCCTACTCCTCAACTACCGCCCCCCCCCTCCAGTCAACACAATCGTGTGATTCACTTGGTTCATCCTGGAAAAATTATCATCTCAAAATCACTAACAGATACCCAGATTAGCTTTTATAATTCACACCCTTTTTTTAACAAGACATAAATGTTAGCTATGAGCTACAGAATATGGTCAAGGAAAATTTTCCACCACATTTTGGATCCATTCCCTAAATGTAGTGTACTCAAATCAATTCTATAATTCACGTATATGATGAGCTGGAAAGCCAGATGCCGCGACATGAAAGACAAGCATTTATCTTTTAAATGTACAGATGTATCATTACCTTAGCAAGAACAGTTCCAAGAAAGTGAAACAACTGGAGATGCTGTTCGTGTACTAGTCCTGATCCAGGATTGGGATACAGTAGGTGATCCGCCGTTTCCTTCAAAAAGACCAAAAACATGATTATGTAGTGAATTAATTAGGCAAATATTCATACATGCATAAATTGTACATGGGCATTTTCATTTTCATAAGAGACAGAGAGACAGAGAGTTTGCTGCATGAATGGACCACTGTGGACTACAAAAAAAAACAGGTTCCTTCATGATGTGCTCATGCCATCGACTTCAGATGTGTGGTACGTCCACACATATGACGACACATGCATAAATCGGCATAAAGATGAAGAGCATATTTGTAGCTTAAAGTCACTGCATAGACACAACCTTAAATAATCCGTACTGTACATCAAAGGCTGCTCTAGTAACATTTTCCATAAAATCCTTGAAAATACCACCACCATCGATTCCAGCCTCCTCCGCTCCAAATTCATTGATAAAAGTAACACGAATCTGGACAAAAACAATGATGATGATCATATCAGGTATGAAGGCAAAGCGGCTAATCTTTTATAAGGGACTCAACATAGTAATTTATATAGTTCAGAACTGCTAAATACAAAAACAAAAATATCACCAGTCCTCGAAGATCCTCTTCAGTCAAGGCATTCAACTGATCAAAAGCATCTTCCAAGATATGATCTCTTCTTACTCTGAACCTGTTCCTAACATAGGGGACATGAGGTATATTCCTTTCCCTTGCCGCAACAAGCTGTGACTGGTAGATGGATCCAACAATGACTCTCATCAGCAGTCAGTAAAATCATAATCAGAGGAAAACAGAATTCCTTATACAACATTTTGTGAGAGAAAGGGGAGAAAACTAGGAATTAATAAATCCACATTTAATCATTTTCTTTGAAGATAGCAAGCACACAGAAAAACTGACAGAATGAAAAAATCAATGGATAAGCAACTCACCGCAAATATTTTAGCTCTGCTCGTAAATGGAACCAAGAAGGGAGCTAGTTTTAGTATATCATTTGCTTTAGTATTTTCCATGGTCGCCTGGAGAAAATAAATAGCATAATTAACAACTAGAGGTCTTTTCATGGGTTTTCTTTTTGTCGGGGGGGGAGGGCAATTCTATCAACTTATTGAAAGTGAAGTTAGAAAGCATATACCTGAGAGATAAAGTAATCATTGACACCGTCAGCATGAAAATCACTTGGGGGTGTAAATTGCCTTCTGTTATTCCAATCTTGCAACTAAAAAGTTGAATCATATCAGGAGGAGGCAAAATGGAAGATGCAATGATAAAGGCATATGCATGAGAAATATTCAGAATTGGAAAAACAAACAGAACCATAACCAAGATCATCCAAAACTTTTGTAAAATATACCTGCGACAAGAGCTCAGAAGCTGTAACACAAACTCTATGCTGAAGAAATTCCAATGGGTGCTTCTTCATGGCAAAGGTGTCAACAGGGGACTTGGAAAAATTAGGTGGTGCCACAGGATTCAGCCACAGGAGTTGCCACAAGGCCTACAAAAAGAAAGTGCAAATGCACCAGGATATCACCACAGTGTCAGGAATTTTATTCTATTGAGAATTTGAGCATAGCAAAGAGCTTAGTGATCCAGGAAGCAACATCAGACTTTCAAATCTAAGAGAACTGGTTCAATGAGATTGTGCTTTGACATTGACATGCAAACAAGTGGGCAGCTATTAAAAAATTGTTAGTCAGTTTAATATAGTTCTGATTCTGTTATACAAGATAGCTTAAAACACGTCTTTCTTGGTCATTTAAAGTAAAATGCTAAGAGTTAAGAAAGCAAAAGGTCCTGAATGAACTTGAAGAGATCACATTCAATAGAGTAAATGCAAAAGCTAAGCCCATGTCAAGTTGATCCCTTGGCAAACACAGGCAAGAGTAACAGAGAGGTGGATTGCCTATTAAGTAAATGGACTTGAATATTTGTTGAACTACTATGTTTGCAAACATATGGAGATAAAACAACATCTACATAATTCATAGAAGAAGCTATCTATGAGCTGATTAAATCCCGAATGCCCAGCTGCCTGTTTGGCAGGGACTAGGGGTTTGAAGTGTGCTCAGCTAGCAAAGTCCAAAAAATGAATTCAGATTTAAAAAAAAAAAAAAAAGTGAGGCTTCTTTTCAACAACTAAAACATCCCCAAATAAAACCCTTCAAAACACCAAGTGGTAAACAACAGAATGCTACTAGCCAACCTCTACAAGAATACCTGTCTTATAATAACAATCAAGCATCGGATATCATCCAGTGGCAGTGGCTTCTCTTGCTCATAAAACTCTTCATTATCAACAATCATAAGCATGTGCCTGGTCAAGCATTTATACAAACATGAGATGTCAATTAACTCACAATACAATGTCATGTAATGCAAGAATAGATGATGCCAAACCACAGATTTCTTACTTGTAAACAGGGCAGAAAACAGCCAAAGGTAGTAACCAACCAGGTGCATCTTCAGGCAAATATGCAGACAGCTTGGACAAGGATGACCATTTACAGTTGTCATGGCAGCATTTCATGAAGTTCCAAAGCACAAGAACCAACTCTGTTCTATAAGCTAGCACAGTCATGATGCGCTCTAGAGGCAGGATGTTGAACATAACATGAAGGAAAGCACAAGCAGCACCAACAGCTGCAGCCTCTTTATCATTGGGCCCACCTATATATGAATTATTGGCAAGCGAAACCCCACCCAACAAAACATTTGTCTGCTCAGCAATGACAAAAAGTTTCAATTAATATTTCTGAAACAGAATCTCACAACTCAGTTTAACATGCACATTAAACATTGTTGGACTGTTTAAGTTTCATACCAATTGCAAAAGAAAGCGTGGATCTATTGCATTATAAATCTGGAGCTCCAAATCACCATTTAGAACTTTTTCTGCTCGTTCATCATCAACAAGCATTTCGTCATCATAAGTATTGGAATCTGAAACAAACATATGAAATAGAATCAAAATTTAAAAGAGGCAATTCTGTTAAAACACTGTGGATAATCAAGTCCAGGATTTTAGTATCACAATGCACTCAAATAAAAAAATCAAGCCTACGGTAAGTTAAAGTGTACTATGAAGACTTACTTTGTTTACCTCCTTCATTCAATGTTTTGATGGGTGGAATTGCTTCCAACAAAAATGTTGCAAGAGTCACAAAATCTACAGCCTGATGCAGAAGAAGAAAAAGGAAGGAACTTCAAACCAATTACAAATAGGTTCAAAGTCCACCTAAATAACATACTGATGTAGAGATGGAGCAAGACAAAACTATTATCATTCTATGGAAAAAAACTGACAGCCCTTCACTAATAAATGATAGTCAACGCAGACAGGAGGGGATGAATCAGCTGAACCTGCCTCAATTCTCATCAACGATTTGAGGATAAAGAAGCGGTAGCTCAAGAAATACTAGAAAGTACTGTTTGGACAGAAGGTACCGGGTCAACAGAAGGAAAAAGAGGTGGCAAGGTACTTGAATCAAAGACATGTCTCCAAAAAAAGAGGCATTACAAGCAAGAAAATAATTGATTTGGCTCTTACTCTCCTTTGATTGGGAAATTAACTTCTCCTCAATGATATTATATAAAGCAAATCTATAAGGAAGGTAAAATATCAAGAGATAAGTAGAACTTTTCAAGTAAAATTATTTCAAAGAAGATTAAAAAATATATTTTCGTGGGAAGCAAATGATAATGCAGACCATCAATGGAGCCAAGCCACAACATATTGGGGAGTTTATATCCACAAATAGCCCAGGAATCTACTAAAAAATGGTAAAAATATATTGAGTTGTACCATATCAAATGACTCAGGGTGAGCGAAAGCAACTCCAGCAGCTTCTAATATATTTCCAAGAAGGCAGGCGAAACTAGGAAAATCACTTGATATATCTTCAGGTAGAACATTCTTATGATTTTTCACACAGAGGGCCATCTGATGGAAATACTGCTGACTCAACCTAGGAGCTCCAAAAGTCTAGATAAACAATAAAAGCAGCTGTTAACTACTATGCAAGCAGATAATCACAGCATAACATACTCCAAACAATTGAAGAACAGCACAGACCTGTGTAGCAGTACAAGTACAAAGAGAGAGTGGATACATGAATCAGGCTACAACAGCATAAAGCTTTTGTAGCAAAATAAAAGCAATACAGAGCAGATAAGGGCTACGTATATTTGTGTACTGCATGCAAAACTGAGAAGTCACTCCACTGCAATGAAGCCCACTTTCCCAACATCTAATCATACCCAAATTCTTGACAAGAAACAGAATATAATGACACCGATTGTTAATGAATTATCATTAATTAGTCTACCTCTTTTAGATGCGGAAAAAGACGCCACAAGAAAGGAATTGTAAGAAGCTGGGATGAGAAACTCCAACTTGGGTCAACATTCGGACAAACACAAGGTGTTTGCCCCACATGAGATATAATGAGGGCCAGAACACGTTCCAAAGAAGATACATCACCAACAAGGCCCTGGATAGTTACTTCCTGCATGTAATCCACAGCAATGCAACTATTAATGATACATCTCATAAGAAGGAACTTCAAGGATATCCAAGAGAAGACAAGACTCAGTCACATACAATAAAAAACCAGAATAAGGAAAAATCCAAACACCAAGAACACTTGAAATCTAGGAGCCACATACGTTAAATACAAAATACAACTTCAAGCTTGAATTCCTGTATGGGTAGTTGGGTAAACCAAATAAAGCTCATTACAACTCTAAGCCATTGAAAACAAAAGGCAATCCATTCTGAATATCAGGTTGATCTTACCTTCAGCGTCAGAATGACATTTCTAAACATGGAAAATACATTTCTTTGTAAAAGATAGCTGACTGTGTTACAAGCCCAGGGAAGTCTGTCATCAATCAATAGATGTAATGCATCTAACAAGAGAATTGCTGGAGCACCAGAATGTTTAGATGCCATTAGTTGGTCTCTCAACTGGATCCTGCAAAAGTCACAACATGTTTATATGCCATTAGTTGGTCTCTTAACTGGATCGTGCAAAAGTCACAACTGATATAAGCAATTTACCGTTTCAAGAACTAACTTCTGAAGAAAAGTCCGTCGAAAGGTTTCAAAAATAACTTGGTCTGAATTTCGAGGCCATGTGACATCTTCAGGGTGGCACTTATATTTACAAATGCTAATTACACACTAACAGACATTTGTGGAAGATAGTCAACAAAGTCATAGTTTGATACAGATTTTGGAGACATCATATAATAATTAAAAACAAATCCCTTTCCTAGTAGCACTCAGGCAGGAGCATTGTATGCCGTATATTCCATTTTCATTAGCTAACTAATATGATTTTTGTAAGGTCACTAGCTCGTGCAAAGCTCCTACACTTATTCCAGCACTGCATTTCACTAGTAAAGATGGAAGAATGTGTTTAGCTGTTACCAGAAAACAAACAATTATATATGATTAAAGAAATAAATCAGCTTTATGATGGCCAGTGCATGACATTAAGCAGCTCAGCAAGACATCAAGGAATGTCCATGCACAAACAATACTATAACATAGCCTTTGCACAGCAAACCAACAATACTTGAAGCATTTAAAGAGAACTAACAATTTTTAAGAGAGAGAAACTACTGACATGAGGGTTTCTTTACAAACCTATTCTCATAAATTGCCTGAATACATGCCAAAGCAAATTTCTTAACCCTGTACTCCACCAGGGCTTTATTGGATGGATAGTCAGCACCAGCAAAGAGGCTTATAATATCTAGCACTGCAGATAAACATTGCTAGCATTAGCATGAAAATGAAGCACACGTAGATAAATAGATAGACAGATAAATAAAAGATAGATAGGGAGAGACAGAAATTAAGATAATTTGCAAATAAATCCAAAAGAATATGCTAACAAGCCACCCGTCAAAATGAATCTGCTTATTAAAAAGATGCTTGCAGTGTTGAAGGCATCACAGAAAGAGTAAGTTTTCCCGTAACTTCTTTTAAATTTATATCAAGTTGATGACAGGTTTTGCAAATTCTAATATGAAGTTACACTATATTAGCATTTTATTCATCAGATATGAGATAATCGCTCCTAAAAGGATGGAGTGAAAAGTTGAGTATTGAGCGAAAAGGACATACCACTCCATTTCTACAGCTATATATGAAGTATGGCAGAAAACTATTCCGATAGCATGCTACCAATTAAAGCATGCTTACAAGTTAATCAAAATTATATTTAATGATAATTCGTATGATTCAACAGGCTTGAAGACATAACATGATAAGCCGTTAGTTGATTGGTCGAAAAATCTTGTCAGAAGTTACTTATTGACTTACCATTATCTTGATCCAACTTCTGAAGCAACTGACAAACTTCCACAAGGGCAGAACAATCAGCAGCATTTTTGGGGTTAAAAAAGAAAAGTAGCCAGCGGAGAAAATCAGAATCTGGACCAAAGCATTGCCTGGACAATGAAACTAAGAAGAATCAAACTATGTTGAAAAAGGTTATATAAATAATTTGAGCCCCACAAAGGGAACAAGAACTATATGAAAGAACAGTTGAAGAAAGGGGGGAACAATAAGGCCTTACTTATTAAACTACAAAAACAGAGACCTCAATAAGACATTCTAGCAACTAACAAAATCAAAATGAGGAACCAACAGCATACCTGTCCACATTCTGGAAGTGCTTGCCAAATCTGGTAAAAAACCTCTCTCGGACTTCTGAACGTTCAGCCTCCACAAGCTTTCTCCCTCTAAAGCATTTCTGTAACAAGAAATTAGTCAAAGCTGGGCAACAAACCAATGGAGTTTCAGTCATTGAGTTTCCAAGCTCCCTACAGGCCTAGTTTTGCAGAGATTAAAAAAATCAATTTATCCCAATTGAGATGCTAGAGATAATCCAATCAAAGCTTTATTATCTTTATTAATACAATGTATACTTCTGTTAATACATTAAACAAAAAATAGGTGGCTCTAGAGATAATCCAATCAAAGCTTCATTATCTTTATTATCCCAATTGAGATGCTAGGGATAATCCAATCAAAGCTTTATTATCTTTATTAATACAATGTATACTTCTGTTAATACATTCAACAAAAAATAGGTGGCTCTAGTTCCAAGGGTCCTTAAAAGCAATTTTACTGTATAACACGTTCATGTCACAAGCTGGGGTGAACTTACATCAATATTCTCTAATGAAATAGGCAATGATTCTACATATAACACGTTCATGTCACAAGCTGAGGTGAACTTACTTCAATATTCTCTAATGAAATAGGCAATGATTCTACATAGAACTTAAGGTAAATCTTCTGATTATTAGAGAACTAAACAAGGAACCACACATAACTTTCAACATTAAATTGATGCTGGTAACAATACGAATTCCAAATGATAACATATTTAAAAGAGGGAGTAATTGGTCAATTAGGAAGTTTTAAGGCAATTCCACAATTATAACACAAAAATATTTCAAAGCTATCTTTCTGCTAACTTCAAAAACCTATCTGTCACCAAAAGAAAAGTTCCAAGGCCAGCACAACACATGCAGCATAACAATATCAACAGTAGCTAAGCTTAACCATCGTCTGAAAGGAGGGGGGAAAAAGCATAAGTGACATAATAAATATCATGACTAGTTATAAATTTAGGAGGCCAGATAGTAAATATCATAATAAATATCGTGACTAACCACAAACATGTGATGAGTGTTAAACCAGTTTTCGCATATTTCCTTAAGTTAATCAATTCTACTCAACTGACCACTTATGACTCTTAATGATAGCCTTTGACCTAAAGCATGAAAAGCAGATAAAATAGGATTTTCTCAGTTGTCAATTTTAGGTGCAGAGAAATAAAGCATGAAAAGCAGATAAAATAGGATTTTCTCAGTTGTCAATTTTAGGTGCAGAGACTATCCGAGTCAACTTATCACTTCAGATCGTTTGGAATCAAATGTTGACATGGGACTAAGTATCATCATCCCATCCAAGACTAATTCTTCCTGTCATACACTTGGATCCTTCATTCATAGCCTCAAATTAAAGGCCTTTTAATTTTTCCCAGCAAACAAACATGCTCACCAATTCTAGCACATGATTGGCCAACAATTATGTGATGGATGAAAGATTACAGGGACAATGCACTATTTAAATCGTACAAAATTCAAGTCCTGTAGACAAAATGATGTGATGATCGTCAATCAAAATTCCAGATAACAATTGGGTAAAACGCACAAAAATGTAAATCAACTGGTTGCAAGAAAATCTTCTCTTTAGAGTGCATATATTATTCATTTCTATATGCCACAGGAACATGGGCATGCCATCCAGCCTTGGTGGAATGAGGAACAAGATCAACCTTGAGAGAACTAAGGATGAAAAAGGATTTTATAACCGAAGAGACAACTTTCTTCATTCCTACATGATACCTGATAAAGAACGTGTATAAACAGATGCCAACAGGCGCATCACCTACATGTATCGTCCTTTTCAAATGGAGTAATTATCATAACCCCCTTGTGTTTATTATTTTAAATGCTCAATGCACTTGCCACAAGTACGAAGTAGAACATCCATCATAATCCACAGTACCAAAATTTATTCATCAAAAATGATTAGAACACGAAAGTCGATCCTGTAAATGCCCAGGTACCTGCTTGGGTACCACTGTTACGTTTTTGTCTTTGTTTTCTGATTCTACTCAATCCTGCTACCTGATAATAATAGACCCGATCATGCTTAAATTAAATAGCAGCCTATACAGAAATGTCATTCCTTTTTTGCTATTTCATTGATGAGTGGCCTTTTTGCAGCGATTAACAGCTTCCCAACCTATATAGAAATATCGTTCCTTTTTTGCTATTTCGTTTATGAGTGGCCTTTTTGCGTCGATTCACAGCCTCCCGTAAATATGCACGCTGTTTTCATTAACCTAAGACACACTAGTGCAACCAACCATATGTTTCTGACCCCACCCCTCCACATTTTTCCACTCATTAACAGAATCCAACCTAATAACCCGCTAAAAACATGATCTTTAAGCTTAGTTAAGATAAATAAATAAATAACCTAAAAATCCCCAGTTTAACCGCAGTCTTATACTTGAATCCAGCATGTATTCCGTATATTCTCCTAAACCCAACATAAATACCATCCAATAGCCAAATGTCCAGTGTCAATAACGATAAGAAGCTAAATGAAACATAAATATCCTCCACGGGCTAGTCTAGCTCTCTATCTAAGGCCTCGTACTACATAATTAAAAAACTAAAGAGATTTTTTTTAAAAAAAAAAAAAACCAAGAGATAAAATGTACTCCGTAAACAAGCTAAAACCTAGTTCGTAATTGACCTAAAGCATGTCAAAATTTCACAAATTCATAGCTTTCACAATGATATGAACCAGCTAAGTTAACGAAAGAAATGAAAACCAAAGACATTGGTACTGCACATCAAACCGTATATATATTGTAACACAACGTTAAGCCTGAATATGAAGGCTTTTTGAGACCTGAATTTTGAGAGCAGCAGAGTTGTTCTGACGCAACTGGAGGCGGCGATTCCTCTCGAACCTAGTTTGCTCCACAAGCTTCTTCCGGTCTCTTTCTTTGGAACTCCGTCCGCCTAAATCCACTCGCTTCCTCGTCGATGAATCGCCGGAGAAAAACATCTTCCCCTTTTTTATTCCCCACCGCAAAAATGATCAATTCAACCCAAAAGAAGTTATAAAAAATAAAAATCGAGACGAAGAAAAAGCTCCAATCTAACTAGCCTATTAAATAGGAGTGTCAATTTTGAATGTAATGAAATTGCAAAAGAGTAAAGAGAAAAGGCAAAGAGGAAGAAAAACTATGAGCTGAGTGACTTAACAGAAAGAGGAAAAAATGCCTGCTCAAAATCAAATACGTTTTCCTTTTCTTTTCTTTTTTTTTAATAAAAACTTTTGCGGGAGTTAGCAATGAGTAGCAAGCAGTACAAATAAAATAGCACCGAGGATGGAAAGGAGGAGAAGACTTTTCTTGAGTCCTCTTGTTGTTTAAGCCTTCAGGAGTTTCTACCGTAACTTCTTGCTTCGTTTTACTATACTGGTTTTTTTTCCTGTAACGAAACACGTGTGCAAGGACGTATGCTTAATTTAGAGGTACTATCGAGTCGAGCACCATACTCGAACTCGATCATAATTAGTGCTATCCGAGTTCGAACGAGTAAAAAAAATTTAGACTCAAACTCAACTCGATAAAATAAAATTAAACTCGAACTCGACTCGTTTAAGCTCGATTAAACTCGAGTAAATATCAAGTCCGATCTACTCGAGCTCTAGCTCGAGTTTTGAAATAAACCTATAATTTTTTTCTCAAAAATATATAATATAAATATAATATGAAAACTCGATTAAGCTCATCGAGCATTTGAGTATTTATTTTTGGAGTTCGAACTCGACTCGTTGAGTATAACGAGTAGGTCGAGCTCGATTTGACAGAGCTCACGCCAAGCTTTTTACCAAGCCACAAGTGGCTTGACTTGATTGCACTCCTATGCTCAATAGTAGGATTGGCATCCGTTTGGCTTGATCATTTTCATACATAATGTTGTGTAATATACAAATAAATATAATCTTAAAATTTTCAAAAATACAAAAAATAACTTAAAAAAAAAACCTCATCTACGGTAAAAGTTTTTCACCTACATTACTATTGTAAAATATTTCAAAAACACCCCCAAAAACAATTAATTCAAACGTATCTTTAAGAAAATAAAAATTAGAAGATTTTGTGATCTAGAATGCATAATTTGTTTCAAGAAAAAAAAAATATAGGAGGTAGTCATTTATGTTATTATTGTGATAAAAAAAAGTGCATATTTTGTTTCATGGAAAAAGAAATATAGGAGGTAATCATTTTATGTTGTTAGTATCAAAGATAATTTAGGTTAAAGAATTCCATTTTGCTTTTGTCCTTTTCGTATGAGAGATGCAGCATTGTTCAGCAATATATATATATATAGAGAGAGAGAGAGAGAGAGATATCATATTTTTTAAGATTAAGATTAAGATTAATATAGTAGTATAGTAGTAGTACTTTGAGTTAAAAATGGGAGAAAGGTTCAAAGTATTTGATTGACCCTCCCATCCTCTTCACGGTGCAAGATGGCTTCTTGGTAAAAGCTTCATTGGATTGCAATCTTAAAAATGATTATACACTTTTTAGTGTAGTCGGAGTAACGTATAAGTGCGATGATTTATTGGAAAGAATATTTATATAGGTGACACAAAATGGGAAACGAAAAAAATGTAAAAAGGAATTTGGCAAAAATAATAACCAAATAAAGCATCACATCTATAATATTAATTTATATCTCATTTAAAGGAAGGATAAAAACCTTGGATTCATATATGTACATGAGAGTTGAAAAAGGGAAAAAAAAAATGTAACAATCGAATGGGAATCTTTTATTTCTTCCGTGGAAATTTAAAACAAATAAAATAATACGTGGAATACACAATTTGGATCGGTTTACTGTTAGACATGGGCCAAGTTTTGACAAAATTCCAACTCCAAGCCAAAATGTTGCTAATTTGTGACAGTGCAAGAATGGACTGTTTCAAATTCATGGTTGAAACTCGGCCTCAGCAAGCAGGCTAAGAGGTGGATCAAAGATCTTAGCAATGCATTATCAGGCCCAACAAATAACAAATACTAACAACAAATGCCGTTGTCGACCAAATTGATATTGGGCTACTGCAAAATTGCGTATTCAGAACAAAAACAAAACAACAAAGCATGAATGGCGCCTTGACAACTTTTATTAGTAAAACAACAACATGGTAGTAAAGAGTCGAGAAGCATCGATAGGAGTTTAAAGTCGTGTCCCCTTTCGGCGTGCAGAAATTCCAAGATGCACTCCTAATTAGTTTTACTAGGAAATGGACGCAAGTTGTTAAATTCTCACTTCAAAGACGAAACGAACGAAGGAACGAACCCCCACCCCTATGTTTTTCAAATTTCAATTAGGCGGAGCGGAGTGAGTCAAAGGGCAGGCAGGTCCAGACCCCCAGTGAGTTGGCTGAGTACGTAATGGTCTTTGATCATCGCAGAGACTTCACCAGGGCTTCGATGGATATGAGTAATTATTAATTAGGGGGGCCGTTGCGTTGAATAATCAATCACCCCTCAATTTCAAAGATGCTCAAGTTTACAAAGTAGACCGACCTTATCCGGGGATGAGTTCATGACCAAAGTAGACATGAGTGCATTTCTGGTATATTGGCCTTTTAAGACTAGTCGTGTGGGTGTTTAGATATACTCAAAAAAGTTTTATCCCCCCCCCCCCCCCCCACACACACACAGTCACTCACAGAGTCACTCACAGTGACAGACAGATATTTACTTGTAGATAGTGCTGCTTCCCCTGCTCCAAAACAAGAAAGAAACACGACCATCGGTGTCTACTACTACTTGCTATACCTTATTAGCTAGCTATATACCGTCAAATCAAAACTTACTACTTATTATTCCTTCAATGCCTATAACATTTCAAAGCACTGCTAGCCAGGACTACTACCTGCTTAAGCATCATCAGAGAGAGACTCTCTGAGAGAGAGAGAGGTTAGTTTGCAAGTTCACCCAATCTGATCAGCTGGCTAGCGTAGCGTGTATACATATATATATAAAATATTATTGTTAACATGGCATGGTGGGAATTTTAACTTATAACTTACTTGTCGCCCAATCTCATGTTAGTCTGCATTTGATCTTTTTTTTAAAATGTTACTGTGCTGCATGCGTGATTGCTGATTAAAATTCTACTCTGCAGTCCGCTGTGGAGCAGACCCAACGTCATATACTTTCCTTGTGTTGAAATGAATCCAATAATGATAACAATAACAGATGGCGTATTATAATAACAATCCTTCTTCACCAAATTCAACTCTTGAGGAGAAGAAAGAGGGGAGGGTGGGGAAGGGAATGCACGATTTCTAACCTTGGTACTTGGTACATCACTCAACTAAACCTCTGAGCATTTGACTTTGAAACATTTCAATTCTGGGAGCCGATGGGATGGGGATGGGATGACAAAGTTGGACCCGTCGAAGAAACAAAGACTATAAAAGAAAGAACAAAGCATTTTGAGAGACCTGAGAAGCATCTATAATGGGAAGTTGATACAAGTCCACTCCTGAAATTTCTATGCAAACGTCAAACGGCAATTAGGTTTCCTGCAAATTAGCACTGACTCCTGCTGCAACTTGCATAATTACTGGTTCGTAATACTAATATTAGTCTAATACTAATACACCACACCATCGTGCTGCTAGCTACTGCTATATTTAAAGAATATTATTATACTCCTACTACTACTAATATATATTGTTGTATGTCGTGTGTCCGCTCTCTCTCTCTCTCTATATATATATATATATATTCCTACTAGTACCATTCAAGATAATCTAATCTAATCTATGTATTCAAGATAACCAAAAAAAAAAAAAGAAAAAACAGACGGACATTCTTGTTGCGCAAGCCGTCTTAGGTTGGGTTGACCAGTGTGGATGAGATGAGTAAGAGTAGTATTCTTTAGCGAACTTGTGTTGAATGTCGTCCGTTTTGACTTTGACCGACCGACCGACATGGTTTTCTCCCAAGCAAATGAGCGATTCAAATGTTTTCCGTGGCGATTAAATGCAATAATAATAACGAGACCTTTTCAAGTCTCAGCAGTCCCGGCTTCCTTTGCCAGTAATTTAAGTGTCGGTAATTTAACATCACAAACAAAATAATCTGTTTTTTTTTCCCTTCTTTTTATTTGTGTTAAAATCCTTTTTCTATATATGTCAAATACTCTCCCTAGCTCTCTTCAAATAAACAATTAAAGATCATCATCATATATAAAAACTAAACTAGCAAAATGAAAACGACCTTAATATTGCAGACCGTCGTATCCTTGCGAAGACAACGGAACCGCAACAGTTGAGAGTATCGCACACAAATTTAAAGAAAAAAGGTGAAATTAATGAACTTTCTCGGTCGGGTCAGAAGCTTCCTTTGTTGACAAGTAAAACACGTATAGTCAACTACGTCCATGGCGTCTGCAACTTTTGTTTTGTGGACTTGCCTTTGCAATTTCAGCATAGATGCGTCAAAAAGCTTTAAGGTTGCCGTAGACAAAAGCACCATATATAATGGCTAAAGTGCTGCTTATTATATTTATTTATATATGTAATTAAAATCATCCATCATAACTAATACACCAATAAAAAAAAGCGTGCTCTGTTTAATGACGTTATTTGTTTACTGTATGCATATGCTACAGTTTCTATTCAATCAATTAGAAAATTGATGGAATGTGCTACAGCTAGCCGACTGAAGAAGATCAACGGTGCGTGCGTGCTACTGTGTTTCATTTCACAGTACCGATTGGACGAGGGTTCTACTATTAAATTATCAGCACCGGTACTGTTCCTAACACGACTTATTATGCTGCTGGTTCTTTTTTTCTAATTAATCAGATCGATGCATGATTAGGAGGACCGTTTGATCAGCTGCTAACTCACTAATCAAACAGAGAGTAATAATATATGTTTTACAAGGAGGGAGGGCAGGCACACGACGCGGTTCTAATCGAGTTTAATGGAACCGAGTGTTGGGCCTTTTGCGGACCGAATGTCCCCCTTAAGTTAGCACTAATTATATATGGGGCAACGAGTTTCGCAAAATCCTTTAATTGGTGTTCTTGTAGGGAATTAAGGATTGTTGAGTTCACACTTGACGCGCGGCCAGCTTCTTCTTTTATTATGAGTGTTCTCTACTTTTATCGGATCACTCATTATTCCCATGCATATGCATGCACGCACGAATGAGTGAATGATTATTATAATTACTTGATCAGCTGATGATGCTATTAGTTTGCTGGACACAAAGCAAAATTGCAAGGGCTTTGTCTCTGTTTAGAAACGACTCCAACGCCTTTTTGTATGCACCCGACAACAGCTAGCTACAAAGCTTAAAATGGGATGCGTTGGTAGCTTTTGTTTGCATGAATGATTATGACTACTTTTGAGTGATTTTTCATAAGAATAATATTGATGCACGTAACAACACGAAAGTATTTTAATTTGCAGTAATATTAGGGATGCGCGCGATATGCGAGTATGATGAGTTTTCATATCTAGTAGTAATTACATATACATACAGGGGAAGGTGGATGAAAAGGAGTTTTAATTAAACAGTTAATAATAATTAACAAAGATGGTATAGAAATGAGCCATATATATATATTACGTAGCAAGCATATTTGATCGATCGTGTTATTGGGGAGGAAGGGGCACCGGCCACCTTTGGCTTCCTTGATTTTTTCCCGCAATTCGTCCAAGCAAAAAGCAGAAAGAGGAGAGAAAGAATGTTTCCAGATGGCACGTCGTTTTAGAGCATGGACCTACTCTTAAACACGAACAGGTGCTAATGACATTGAATCTGGACCTATATATATATATATGCATTTCACTTTCTTCATCATATCATAAATTCTTCACCATTGAGATTGAATAGATATACACGTCCATCAACATCTCATCTCAACTCTCCATTGCTTTCCCTTCCACTGCACAAACCAATCCCCACCTCACCTAGCTAAGTCGTCATTTTAATCGTCACCATTCTATGTGACATTCCAAAAGTACAAATTAAACCATCTTGGCAGCAAAAATTTCAAAAGTCTATTTATTTTATTTGTATGTTCCATTCTAGCTAGCTGCTGTCAAAATTACGAAGGCCATTATCATTATGATGAGCTGCTGTCAAAATGGTTACGTTAAACATTAAAATTCATAGATGAATTCCGGGTACGTTTACAACCATTTTTTTTTTTTTTTTTTTTATCAATTCCTCCTATCCATATGCTAAAATTACTAAGTGCGACATATATATATATGGATAACCAAAAGGCTTTGCCGCATATATGCAGGGTTGCTCCTAGCTAGTTTGCTTTTATAAGAATGCAAGATTATAATAATAAACGAAAGTGATAAAAAGTTTAACTATTGGAGGTTACTGATCGATTAGCTAGATGTGAAAGATTAATGGTCCCCAACGACACCCCCTTCCAAATGTCACAAACACACGAGTTTCATTCAGAAATGGCATTTGGCAAATCATAAAATTGGCCTCTGCCGGTAACAAAAGAATTGTCTGTGTTTGGCAGCATGGAAACGCAACCTTGGACGGCTAACAAGAAAAGATGTGGTCGTATCATATCTACTCTGATGAGATTTTTCTTCCCAACCAAATTAAGGCATCGAGTTAAGTTATGCTAAATGTGGTAGCAAACATGTAGGAGGGTACCATTTTTGTGCTAAAATTTGACTGGCAATGGAAATGGAAAGCTGCTTGCTTGCTTGCTTGGTAAAACAGGAGTAGTTTTAAGATTTCAACGGCCAGATGGCCGCAGCACATGCAAAATTCGGTCCATTCCCTCTTTCTGAATTTGGGGGGTTCCCGACAAAGAGACTATTGGACTACCCTGCAAACTTCCACAAACTAATTACTAAGTCATATACTATAATGGAATTAATCTCAAATTCATTTTGTTTTTTTTTTTTGTTTGCCCTTTCCTCTTTTACGCTGAACAGTGAATAGAAGAAGGTGCGTGGTTCATATCTTGATCATGACTTGGAATTAAGAAAAATAATGCGGAAGAGCAGTCCTCCTCCAGCGAGCAGCTGCCACAATATGTTCTGTTCTGAGTCATCCATCCGCAACCACAAGCAGCGAATTGAGGTGAAGTTCAATATAGTATACATTCATAAATTTTCACATCAATCAGTGTGAACCGCGAGTAAGAAAGACGGGGAAGGGTCCAAAGTGTCGCTTTAATTTAAGAATGGATACAAAAAGTTTGTCACGGAGCGTGACTAGTGGTGGTGCATCAACGCGCACGCACGCTTGCTTATTCGGACAAAAGGAAATTCGTAGCAGCAGGAGGAGTAATTGCTACTTGCTCGTAATTCATTAGCTACGGAAAGGGAGGATGGGGAATTAATTAATTAATTAATTATATCTGCAACAAAAAGGGATGAAATGCGGAGTCGGAGAACAAACATTTGTTACGTATACTCAACTTAAATAGCCATGGATTGGATTGGGGGAACATCGACTCTTATTTTACTACTACTTCTACTTTTACACCGGAAGCGTGCGTGCGTCGACTAAGTCTTCCCTCTTTTGTCTTTTGAGAGATAAGACAGTGTCGTGGTCTTTGGTCACCGAAGTGTACGTTTTTTTTGTTAAACTCAAATTTGCTTTTTGGCGGCTTCGATGGGGAGCACTTTGTACATCAATGCCAGGCCACCATATGTACATAAAATGGCTCCCTTTAACCTTTGTTTGTTGCACGTGCCGTGAGAAGGATTACTATCTAATGCCTATTCTTTTTTTTTTTTTTTTTTTTTGTCAACACAGGGGTGTCCGGGTCAAGACCCGAAGGCGGCCCGACTAATCCCCGGCGCCCAAGTGCACCGCCACCCCAAGCGCACCGGGAGTTAAGTGGGATTCGACCACTTGACCTTGGAGTTCCGAAAGAAGCCCAAGACCAGATGGTCTAGCCCCGGGGGCTAATGCCTATTCACTACACTAGTAATTTGTATGGTATACATCGACAAAGATGAATAATTAAGTAGCACTAGTAGTAGCAAGTGTACATTTGGGATACGAGATTATTTGGATACGAGATTATTTGGGATAATTTTTTTAAAAAATACTGTAGCACTTTTTTGTTTGATGTGACGTATGTGAGATAAAAAGATGATTGAAAAATAGAAGAGTTCAATCGGCGGTGAAAGGGTGCGGGGAGTCACGTCAACTCATACTAGCTAGCTCCCAGCTGGACTAATTGATGAAAAAGAGTGAGGAAAGAGATGGAAATTAAATTTGAAAAAAAAAAAAACATTAACTTGTAGTTTTCTCATATACTCACTCCGCACCTAATAAATAAATTTAAAAAAAAAAAACCCACCGGGGGGCCGGAGGGGTAAAACATTAAAGATTACCAGAGACCGTAAACTAACATTAAGAAAAGCTGCAAGTCGAGCAAAAGATAATGAATAACCATAATGCTTCGTGCCAATTACATACTGCTTAAGTATTACTAGTATATATATTAGTGTCCGAGAATTACCTTTTTTTTTTTTATGATGAGATGCCATCCCTAATTTGGGGCGAAAAATATTATTAATGTTGCGTGTCTCAAGAGAAATACGCAGAAGCGTTTGATGCTATATATATATGTCATTCCTTTAGTTTCTTTTTGCTCAATAATTGTGAAAATTGGTATCTCTTTTCCTAATTTCCCAATTTTAGCATTGGTTATTATCTGCTGCAGGGACCTGGGTGCAAAAAGTTTGGTTTACTTCCACACCACCAATTTAACCATTCCCGGGTTGAAACATGGTACCATGCATTCACAACCAAACCAACTCATGGTGGACTTGAATTCTGTTGTGAAAAAATCTGGTCTAATTTTTGTCAATACTACCACCTTATACCCGGCCGGCTGCCATTCTAACCATGTATAATCATGTTTTCTCTACCAACTTCACGTAGATATGGATATGTTGACCTAGCTAGCTAGCTAGGTGATTGTTGGAAATATCTATGGCTTATCTTTCTAATCAACTTTTAATTTGTTTACGCGACCAGAGCATTGACTGCTGATTTTTTTTTTCCAAACAGGCAAGGCGAAAATTTTGCCACGTTAATGTCACAGCCAGCCTTGCCACGACAATTGGCTGGCCAGATTTTGATGAAATCTAAAGGGGAAAAAAGCCCAGAAGCGAAAGGGAAAGAAAAATACATACAAAATGGTCGAGGAATCATTAGTGTTTAGTTAGTTGGATGGGTTTTTAAAAGCAGTAGGTGAGTAATTAACATTAATCAGAGAGTTTTGAAGGCAGTCATGATGGCATACTTTCTACCATATAGCATTCATATTTGTAAAATCATTGATCCGCGAGTGCTCAGGTCCAAGTATTTTGTCGGGTCCAAAATCAAAACCGGAACCATTGGAGATTTTTTAAGTCATGAATGTCTTTCCATTCATGCTATAAGACTTTAATTCCCATAGCTAGCTTGATCCGAAGAGAAGATGAGGTGACTCTTTGAAGATTTTATTTTACCAGAAAAAATACACTAGGTCCGTTTGGTAAAGATTCACATGAGCTCACCTTCATAAGTTCAATTGTGCTTCGCCTTCCTCCTCCTCCTTTTTGGTTGATATATATATATATATATTTTTTTTTCTTTTCCCATCGAGCGAGCTTTCATACTGCCAGGCTAGGGATACTTATTATGCACGTAGTACCATTTTATTTTTTCTTCGTTTCTTTTTGGAATTTCAAGCAGTCGAGCCACCATTTTTTCCTACTAGAGTACTTCACATCAATTAACCAACCCAATTATTCTAAGTCACATTTCTTTCTGCGCTCAACTCTTATTTCAATTCAGTTCATACATACAGGACAGGAGAGCATTGACAATAGCAGCAGCCACTCTCAACATTTCCTAGCATCAATGTACTGATTTCCAATGCGCTGAACTCTGCTTAATTAGTGGGAACCACGCCTTTTCATATTATCTGATTAATTTAACTTATATTTAAAAGGCAATGAATGTAGAAGATAAGCTTAAGCCAAGCTAGTCAGAGAATTCTATACCTAACGTATACTTATGGAAATACGCATGCTCTGGGGCGGTCAAAAAACTGGGTGAGACGAAAAAAATGGCAGCCTATGCACATATGTTCAGGTCAAAGACGCTTCGTAGGGAAGACAAAGAAGAGAATGATTACAACATCAAATATTGTTAACGACCACGGATAGACAATTAGCATCTGTACAAATAAATATCCATTATCATTATACATACACCCCGATGATTATAGTTTAATAATTTCTCGTCATATCATTCAATAATTCAAACTCTTCAAATCATCTATCCATCTATCTATATCCACCGGAGTATTGTACCTAGCTATATATGATTATAATTCAATAAGTTATTACTCGATAGTTTAAATTCTTAGAATCATTTGACGGGTTGATCGACAATCATATCCTTTTTTATTCATCAAAAAGTGAATTGATACTCATGGGTACGACACTGTTCAAAAGATAATCTAGAACTCCGCGTTATTATAAATCGTGTACTTGTGTTAAGAGTTATAGTGTGTGTGTGTGGGGGGAGGAAGAAAGAGAGGGTGGTACGAATTGAATGGAAAAATAATTTGCAAACCGTCCACTGGAAAACTGAAGCGCATAAATCCTGGAAATCCGGGGCCATCTTTTTGACAAATTAAACAAGTTAGAACCAAGAAAGCGGGGGTCGCTCTCAGCTCATGTATATATTCTTCATCTAAATTCTACTAATCAACAATTCCAACGCTTTCTACTCATTGCCTTTCCCCATCCCCGGTGACTGTGTTTCTACTAACCAGCCAGCCGCTCCCAAAAATTTTTTTTTTTCTACTGCTGTCAGATTCCTTTTAGTTTATTGATCAGTTGAACCCGGCATTTCAACTATTTCTTTCATTATACTAGTACTATCTTTCATGATAAAGAAAAAACGGGAACACGATCGATCGACAGCCCACGCATACAATCATGTAAGCAATGCGGTGCAGTATCACCACAATTCGAACCAGCAAGAACACACACACAAGTACTGTCGTGTTCTACTTCTATATATAGTATTGGTACTAACACTAAGCTCTAACTAATTATCATAACGAAAGGAAAAACCGAGTACGCAGCTAAAATAATAGAGAGGGAGGACAAATTGGGGGGGTGCGTGTGAAAATTGAGGACGAGGTTGGTGCAACATTTATACATGTCGACGTTTGGCAGTTGTGAGACAAGTTAGAAATTTAACTGGCTCTGACGTCTGAATGATGATGTCTATCTTAATTAATTAATGCGGTTCATTCATTCATGAAGTATTTTGTTTTATTGATGATGAAATGAAGGATGCGTTAATATATATTAGGGGCACTGAGAGCTCTATATATATGACTTCAAAAAGAATAAGAAGCTGAGAGAAATTATTTTTTTTTTTAAGAATAATTTTTACAAAAAATTAAAAAATCAGAACAGACAGACTACAAAATCAATCTTGTGTGCAAAGAAAACAAAATTTAAAAAGAAAAAGGATGTTGTGCATGATAGAGTTGAGTTTCGAGCACATTGAGCCCTCCTTCATTCATTTCTTTATGTATTTCAAAGCTTAATAATGATGATATTTATCTATCAAAACAGATGGAAAATGGACACCTGCTGAAAAATTTGACACTCGGAACACACACTGGTCAAAGCCGGATAAGTCTTAATCAGTTATAATTGCTGTGCTTGTACTGCTACTAGTGTAACTGATGAGGAGATTAATTGAAAACTCAGTACACATCACTGAGCAAATTTCAAAGTTGAAACCCAAAAAACAAAATCGAGTAGTAGGTGACGCACTGACTACACGCACACACCCCTTTTTCCTTTTTTTTTTTTTTTTTTTTGTTTTTCTTTTAGGGTGCGTGTGTGATAGATATGGATATCAATTTCGGAAGAGGAATCAGCCAATAATCCTAAGAGAGAGTGATCAATGGCGAGGCAATCGCAACCAACCCCCTGGCACTGGCAGGTGGAGTTTAAGTCTTGGAAGAAAGGGATTTGTTTACGAGCAAGGCACGTGTCCCCATGACTGACTAATTGTTTCTTCTTGGTTAATAACACGACTACTACTGCTGCTGCTACTGCTACGGCTACTGCTACGGCTACTATATATTTTGATTTGATTTGATTTGTTGAATATTTCTTGAGGTTGCTTTTTGCCCGGCCCCTCGCAGGGCTCAGTTTCCTTTTGGGGAGTAAGGAGCCATGTATTCATTCCTTAATGGAATCCTTCTAGAGGCCGAGGGCCGCCTGGCTCCTCCCAATTATTTTTGCCCCCGCTTTTACAAATAATCTCCTTTCGCACCATGCTACTCGGTATATTATAATCCCCATCGATTATACATACGTACGACACTACATTCTCCGGTGTTTGTTTTTTTTCCGTCTAATAATAGATAAATGACGGGCTGGATAATATGGAATCTTTAAATAAATGTTTAGTGTGATATATGCATCATGCACGTCTGCCGTTTTACATCAGCATAGTTTTTTTTTTTTTTTTTTTTGGAAAAAGCATCAGCTTAGTTGTTAAGTTCACAGGAATCCCAACATTAAATGCCATTAGTTAATCAAAGCATGAGATCATGCAGAAAAGGGAGGCAGGAACAGTTTTAAATTTCAATCCCTCTGCTAGCTGTATGAACATTCCAAGTACTGCTCAGTTAGTATGATACTTTTTGTATACTGATTTCATACATGGCGAATGACTACTAAATTAAGCAGATGTGGATCAAAGGGAGCAGCAAGTGTCAGCGAAACGAAGAGGATCGGAGCAAGGATTTTATTTAGAAATGCTAATTAGAGGAATCATCCTGGAAAGCCAAATGGTGCGTGCAAAAAGTTAAACAGCAAAGGAAAGGGCTTACTATTCATTGAGACATAAACTTGTACTATAACTTTTTTTTTTTTTTTTTTTTTAAAAAAGAGTAACATTGGAACACCCTTTAATTCGAGCATACATCTAACTTTAAAAAAAAAAAAAAAAAATTGATCAGGAAGGGATAGGGAACCTTCCCCCTGCCCCCCAAAAAACCCTCCTCCTTCCAGAAGGGCAAAAATACACACGCAAACACACTAAAAAATATATATTTTTTGGGTGAGGATTCGAATTGGTACACTTGGAAGTAGTCGAGTGCAAATGCATTGGCTCCAAAAGGATGTTAAGGAGAGCGAAAGCGATTGGGAAAATTATGAAGATATGTGGAGTTATCCATTAGCCAGGAGTGGAGGTAGGGGCCAAGGGATGCATATACATATATTTTTTTTATTAAAAAAAGAAAAAAGAAAAAACCCTCTAAAAGCCAAGGCATTTGATACTTTTCCACCATATAAAATTCCTTATATCTAGTGAATGAAATCATGAGGTGATGAGAAAACGACAATGCTAATCGGTGCTACAAACACAAAAGAGATGTCCCCTCTCCCGACCAATATATGTACATATATATATATATATAGCCATATGCAATTTTTAAGTCCACTGCAAGGACAAATGAGTTTTTATAAAGCAGTATTAGTTTAAGAAATGGAGGAAAAACTTGAGTGGGTGAATTTTACAGGGGAAAATATGTGTTTTGGTGCTGATCACGTGATCATCATGCATGCTTGCTACAATTTATAAATTCTCTGGTGTGTTTCTTCTCACTAGTGTGTCGGTAATACCTGCCTCGTGTCATGATCATTAATGTACGAGTACAATTACGCAACGGATCTTCTGTCCCACACTCTATGCATTTTAATTAATATATAATAAAAAATTAAAAAATATAGTAGAAAATTCATAAAAAATCTCATTTTTTATGCATTTTAATTTTTTGAGTTGGTTAAATTTTGTGTATTACTCAATTAATAGTTATTGGATTTTAAGGAAACAAAAAAGAACTAAAAAGTGGGAGATATGTAGGAGAAATAGCAATATAATAAAAAGTGGGACAGAGAGTGGCATAGAGTGTGGGACAGAAGATCCGTTGCGGTACAATTATATATATCTCTGCTTTATTGGATATATATCACAGGCCTATTATGATATTAATTTTATGCAAATAGAAATATGTTGGATTTTCTTCCCTTTTTGTAGCACATAAAATGAATAAGTGTAGCAAGTATACTACTTTAACACAGATTAATTTACGCGAAAGGATGATATAAAGTTGCAGTATCTCATTTGAGACGGAAGGGTGCGAGTATAATTCTTACTGCCCATTAATTTTTTGCAAAGATCGATGCTCATACGTGTCTTGCACATCAAACATTGTGCCACAGTTTCTCTAAAACAATAATAATAAAATACCACCACTACTACTACTACTTGGTTTAAAACAATAATAATAATAATGTATCTCCAACAGTGGCTAATTTGGTGAATCTTTTTTGGTTCCGTACAAGATTGCTGTATATTGGATCGCAACATTAATTAAAGGCCTTAACAAAAATCCCATGTCCCATGCACGAGAGACTTTGTAAAAACCGAACCACCAAAAGAGATTCTTGAACTCTTTCTGTTTAACCAAAAAAAAAGAGATTCTTGAACAACAAATATAAATGCGCTGAAAAGAATAATGGATTGACATGGAACAGAAGCAAGCAATCCCCACCCCCACCCCAAAAAAAAAAAAAAAAAAAAAAAAGAAATCAAATCCGGCAAGTTAATTTAGAATTGGCCGGTTTATTTGAACGAGGAGATGTATAGGAATGATAATGTCACGTTCTATCATCTGCGGGTGGGTGAATCTTGTCATATCAAAGAGATGCTTAGAATATTGGGGGCATTTCGCTGCTGGACTGGTTAGGTGCTTCGACAACCAACGACAAGGCACCAACTCAGATTTAACCCCAAAAAAGCAGCACAAGTAAGTAAGTAAACATATCACAAGTGAAGTGAAACTAACGAGATACTAATTAACAAGACTCCATTTTATTTCAGTGTCTCAAACCTAAAACTCTACCCACATCATAATGTACAACTTGCATGGGCGCGGGAGAGGAGGGGGGTCTTTGTCTTTAATAATTAATGCACAGATTCGGCTAGCTAGGAAGCCTAGATCGGCAGAGCAGGCAAATGTACTTGCGAAGTTGGTTTGGTAAAACTTCATACATACATATGTGTGTGTGTGTACGCACATATTATTCATATTGGCTTGGAGGACGAATTGGATCCATACCCCTGCATTCTAATTGTACTGTTTTGTTCTAGCCTCGCCTCAATGCGAATTTATGGACGTAAGCACACAAAATCACAATATAATGTGGTCCTACGATAATGAAATGAAAGTGCCTGCGACACCAATCTACTTCCTGCCTCCCAGCTCTTTGTACATATAAAGATTTGGTCCCCTCCAGCAGCACATCTAAAGTCGAGTCCAGGCTACGAAGGTCCCAATTTTTTTCTTCTTCCCTCCCCCCCCCCAACCCAACTCCCTCCCCATTTTCTTTTTTCTTTTTTTTTTAAAAAAAAAAAAAAAAAAAAAAAACTCTGGCAGGGAGGGGGTTGGGGAGTTGGACTTATTATTGGGGAGGTTGACTGACTGAATGGAAATGAATGGGAGTGAGTTCAAGTAACTTGATTCTCAAGATGAAATCAAGCTGCTAGATCTACCTCCGTGTTTTCTTTTCTGCCAATTTGATTTTGTTCTGTATTAATCACTTAAAAAAATAAAAATAAAACGTATTCTTACTTCAGCCGCTAAGTGCTAATTCCTCGGGTACTTGTAATAGCAAGAATGTACTTTCACTTTTACACCCAAAGGCATTGCATGTGGTAATTGAAAACAACAATTGCCCCTCTATTTCTTCTCAAAGTACAGTTTGATTTGTAAGCAATACTCACTGAGGTTGGAATCGGAATTAAATTCCCAACTTTTTTTTTTTTTTTTTTTTGGGTGGGGACTGGGGAGTACATGCTAACAAACACAAATGGCATTAATTATGGTAATAAATCTCTCGCATGGACTTTTTTATGCGGAGAATAGAAAGAAGTTATTGTCCTCTGAGATTGCTCCACACTCTCGAAAGAAAGGGCAGGGTCCGCTACCCTCTGATAGAATTATATGGAGCTGTGAGCATGAGTAGACTGGGGTCACATTTGCCTAGCCACATAGAAGAGAATCCCCACCCCCAACAAAAAAAAAAACTTGAAATATTTACGAGTAGGTGGAATAAATTGCTAACTATCGACTAGTATGAAGTTCACACGTAAGACGAAAACCTTTAATTCATATCTTTTCATCACTTAATGTTAATTCATAGTCTTCCAATGTGCCAAACCCATTCGGCTCAGATACAATTCCATGTAAGTCTTTGTTTCACTAGCAGCATATAATTTGCAAGTTATTGATCATTTTTTTCAAAAAAAAAAAAAAAACACACACACACACACACACGCACGCACGCACGCACACGTGTTACCTTACCAAGGGTTTTTGTATATATAATCTCTTATCAGTGCTGATACCGAGGAAGTACAATATTGACACTAATTCAGTAGTATGAGGAACTCTAATTGTGTGAATTAACTCTTGCCACAAATAAAGAAAGAAGAAAAACAAAACCTCTCTTTTGCTATTGCCATTTGCCAATACACCAATCCTGGTCCATGAAAAGGAAAAAAAATTGATATGTGCAGAAAAATATTGTAATTTAAAGAAGGAAAGGAACTGTGGGGAAGTCAACAATTCCATGACAAGTGGTATGGAAAGGGGGGGGAGAAAAATACTAGTAGAATAAAGGAGAAGGAAACTGACATTTCAGCGGAATTGATTTTATCATTATAATAATTAGGTGTAGCTAGCACAAACAAAAACACAAAGGAAAGGGGGGGGGGGGGCTGGGAATGCAAAGTCAAAGTGTCAAAGTTCTCAAAGCCCCCACGATGGCCAATGGCCAAGCTAAGTAGTAGAATAATAATTGCAGACAAGTTTTAAGTGAAAGATGTATTAATTAGTGGGTTTAATTAAGAAGAAACCGAGTCCTATTGCGGCTCGGGCTACTTGGGCTCTTGTTTCTCTCACATGGGGATGGGGGCACCTTTTTTCACCAATTTCAAACCTCTCTATCAAATCTATATAAAGCCTAACCTTCTCTATCCTAATGTGTATTAATCCAATCTTAACTCTCCTCCCCCTTTCATTCTTTCTTTCTTTCTCTACCGAGTCTAGTGGTGCTTGTAACAATTCTTTCTCTCATTACTCCCTCTTCATCTCTCTCTCTCTCTCTTTCTCTCTAAACCGTGTACTTATATATACATATATCCAATCCAACCACCCCAACTCCAAGTCCGTCCATCAATACCTTTTGCACCAATCAATCAGTCTCTCCATTTGCGGTAATATATGGATCACGTTAAAGGCGGTGGTAGAGTTTGCAACCAGCAGCAGCAAATTAGCGCTAGTAGTACTACTATTGCTGATCAAGAAGACATGATGATGATCATGGACCTCAGAAGAGGGCCGTGGACTGTTGAAGAAGACTTCACCCTCATCAACTACATCGCCCATCATGGCGAAGGTCGCTGGAATTCTCTTGCTCGCTGTGCTGGTAATTACTATATTTGCCTTCCCCATCTCTTCTCACATCCAAGCAAATACCAGTAATTAATAATCTACTCATGAGTCATGAGCCAGCTGCATCCATCCCAAATTTTTGTCAATTTTGCTTCCTCTGATCTCTTTCATCCCATGATCAGCTTGGTTCAAAGGTATTTCTCGAGATTTGATGTTGTACCAAGTACATTTTTAGTTGTGTAGCCGTACAACATGATCTTGAGAAGCCGGTTAAGAACTCATCCCACCAACTCAATCAAGTTAAAGCGCAACCAAATTAAAAAAAATTAATGGCAAAACAAGTAGTATCCAAGAGCAAAAGTAAAAGGGAAAATGGATACTTCCTTTTCCTTCTCTAGTAAAACTTTTGTTCTCAGAAACTGACGTATCAGCTTTACTCACCGTTGTTTTATTCTATGTGGCCACGTCTCTTCTAATTCTAATGATGATTTTTTTTTTTTTTGTTTTAAAGGTCTGAAGAGAACTGGAAAAAGCTGCAGATTGAGATGGCTAAATTATCTGCGCCCTGATGTTCGTCGCGGAAACATCACTCTTGAAGAACAACTCTTGATTCTTGAACTCCATTCTCGTTGGGGAAATAGGTATGGTACATACATATCTATATCTATATATACACACATGCTCAAATCCCCTCATTATGTATATGATACGATATTCTTAGTTTTAATTCCTCTTTTCTTTTCTTTTTTTTGTTTTTAACCTTGGATAGCGTTACTTGATGTGGGTTTTCTAACGACATTAAAAATCTGTTGCAAATCGTTACATATAGGTGGTCGAAAATTGCCCAACATTTGCCTGGCAGAACTGATAATGAAATAAAAAACTACTGGAGAACCAGGGTTCAGAAGCATGCCAAGCAGCTCAAATGTGACGTGAACAGCAAGCAATTCAAGGACACCATGCGTTATCTATGGATGCCAAGATTAGTCGAGAGAATTCAGGCAGCTGCTGCAGCCGGAGCTGATTCCTCCACAGCCGCTAGGGCCACGGCGGCCACAGCAACCACCACCAGCAACTCTAACTACCACCAAGGGAATACCAGCATGGTGGCGGATGTGGGCTCCGCCGGCCAAGTGATTCTGCCACAGGCCAGCACATATGGCGGCCGTGTTACCATGAATCCCAGCAGGAGCACCAGTTATACGCCTGAAAACTCCAGCACGCCTGCCTCATCTGACTCATTTACGGCACAATTCTCGCCTGTTTCAGACTTGACCGATTGTTACAATTATCCAGTCAAACAGAGCAATAACCAAGATTATTATCAAGCAAATAACCAGCTATCTTATGGGGAGACCTTGACTAGCCCCACGGGTTACTTTAACCAAGCCCTGGACTTCCACCTCATGGAGCAAAACAACGCATGGATGGACGGCGGTGATGTATCCGACAATCTGTGGAATGATGAGGATGCTTGGTTCTTCCAACAGCAGCTCAACAGTAACACATTTAATTAAAAAGGCAACAATTATTAGATTTAGTTACTTAATGGAACTCAGCTTCAGGATTACTGTTCGAGGGGAAAATAATTGGTACTGATCAGTACAAGTAAAACATACAAGTACTGCGTAGAGAGGTAGAGAGATTGTTGGGTTGGGGATACATACGGAGGAATTGCAGAGTTCTCAAATCCTTCCTCCAAGAATATAATGTGTAGGACACGAGTAAAGTTTGTAGCTAGGCAAGGACAAGTTTAATTGTTGATTATTATCTTTTGTATTATGTAATTTTTTGGTTTAATAGTAACATATATATATATATATATTTTTGCCTTTAGATTTTTCTCTTTTGGGATGGATCCAATATTAAAAAAAAGTTGTAAGCTTAATCGGGGGGACAATTTTCAACACCATCATTCTTTGAAATCGACCCTTGTGAAATAGTTGCATATTAGCTTTTTCGTTTCTTTAAAGCTATAACTGATAATTTAATGGCATATATATATATATATATATATATATATGATTACATTACAGAAGACGGGTGTTGGGGTATTAGTAAGTATAGATATATATAGATGCAAATATGATAATGTTTGTAGAAGTGCATAATTGGTTCCACTATCTTTTACAGGAATGTCTTTGTTGCTTGTTATTTTAATCCTATTCATAGTCATGGAATTTGTGAAACATAGTCCATGGGGCCTGAACCAGATTAGGGAGTATAGACCCTTGTCCTTGTTCTAGATTAATTTAGGAAGAAAAGTTGAGAAGCAATGATTTGAGACGTGGCATAATTCTAAATTACACATATATACTTAACATCAAAAATTGCTTGTTCACTGTAGGAAGTCATCAATTACTGTGTTGCTGTGTATTGATTGTTTTACTGTAGTATAATGGGAATACCACGTGAGTGACTTCCGATGTCACGCATACATTACCCAACTCTGCATCCGCCAATGATGTTTCGGACCCGGCTTTTCTGATTATTATATACTTTTTATTACCCGATGCTCACTCCTTCACCTTTGTCTTTGTGCTTTGTTTGCCATCCCTCGGACAAACTCGCTTGAAAGTTGAACCCATCCAACTCGACGTCCACTTTTTAACACCAATTTTGCTCATCAATTTCTCAAATTCTATTATAGTAATATACAAGAAAGTACACCCCAAAGTTACCCCAAAGTTACAACTTCCAAGTAAGAAGAGATGACGATTTTTAGCAAAAGTGTCACACTCATATATATATATATATATATATGTATGTGTGCGTGTGTGTGTATATATATATATGTGTGTGTGTGAAAATAGCACATTGCTTGTGAGGAAACTGTCTGTCCTTGGGAAAAATAGGAAAAAAACAAAAAGCAATTGAAGGTTCCTAATACTATAAAACGTAAGAGGTTATGTAGAGTTCATATAAATCTACCGCCTTAAGGAATGAATACATTAATCTTACAAACTGGAATGTATCTAGAGTTTAAATATTGATTTTTTTTTTTTTTGGGGTTTCAACTCTTGTGAATTTAAATTTTAAATATTTAATAATATATTTAATATAAGGGTTAATATTTAATATTTTTTTCACTGTCTAACGGTAAATTTTACTTGTGGATTTGATACCCAAAAGAAACAAACGGTTGAATCCCTAATAGATAAAGGGACCAAATAAATATTGGTCAAGCAATTGTGGATTCCCCGCCCTGCCCGTGAAAACGCAGAAATTTTCGTTAGTGAGGGATGAAGAAAACATAGGCCGAGAAAATGGAAATGGTGGTGAAGGCCGTCCGTCAGCAGCTGCATGGCCCACAGATAGAAGCTATAGAGAGGTATACATTCTCGTTGGAAAGAAGTCCTCTAGTGTGTGTGTGTGTAGTCTGTGAGAGAGAAAGACACAGAGAGAATGAAAACGTGATAGAATAGTGTATAGAGAGAGAGAGGAGTTGGCGGCGGCAGGAATCTTTGTAGGCCGCGTTCCTTTTATAGAAGCCACCAAAGTGGTCCCTCGAAGTAGAAGTGCTGTGTTCTGGATCTTCCACGTGTACACCCAAAAGCGTATAAATTTATGGTTAAGCGCTTAGTCTCATCTTTCATACACGGTAGCTATCATAAAAATTTTTTCTAATTATTATATTTATAGAGTTAATTATATATATAATTTTAATTTTAACTTTAAATTTAGATACGTTGTCATACATTCAACAGTAACAATATATAAAATACATATTTTTATAAAAACAAGTAAAAAACTATTTTCTTTTGTAGATCCACTAATAAAATTTGAAACTACGTACTATTTTCCTTTTGAATTTTGTCACAAAAGAATTTCACTTTATGTTAATAGAAAAAGAAAAAAAAACCTATGCAACTCACCTTATTTTATGAAAGTAAAAGTAGTATGAGAGCCGCAACCCTTGAAACAAAACCATCACTTCAATTGTAAAACCTTCCCCAAATTCTTATTTTCTCTCTTTCTTTTTTACTTGCCACGTAGATTCCCGGTCATCTTTTGTTTGGGGTTCCGGATAAAAATTAGAATAGCAACAAAAGGTGCAACTCAAAAAAAAAAACAAAAGGTGCAACTCAAGTTCAACCTCCCCCGTCGAGATCGTGCTTCAACAGCTTAGCTTCTAATTAGTATGCAAGAGTCATGATGGACTGCCCATCTTATCTTATGAGTTCAGACTTACAATGCTTGTTTTAATTTATCAAATCAAGGCTTTGCAAAGCATCACTTGAACTCTAAAAGGTGGAGGAGTAGTACTAGTTCGTTATTAGACTTTTTAGGAATCTTTTATACATTGTATACACTTTCACTATTAGATACACGATACATAATTCGAATTTAAATTTGAAATTTAAATTTTATATATATGTCGTACATCCAATCGTAATAGTGTATACACTATCAGTGTATATCAGATTTACTATATATATGTATTACACGATCGAGGAATGTCAAAAATTTTCATATTTTATCAGTATGGAATTAATTTAGACTGCATAAGCCAACTTTGATTGGAACGAAGTTGAAATTTTTTTTTTTTTAAGTATTTATCCACTTCATCAGTTGAGATACCATGGGCTGTTGGAACTAGCATCAAATATACACAAACTACAGGCGCATGTTGAGTAGGCATTCCCACATTTTTAAGTGCAGATATTAGCATTTGTCTACCTTCAAATTAATAGTAGTATTAAGGAAGATTTCAACGATATTTTATGTAATCCAAACGGAACAGTCGAAAGGTCCTTAGTTACATTGGATTTTAGGAACTCATAACTAAAGAGCATTCAGATCATCACACCCTACTTAACCCAAGTCAAAGTATCCTTCTAATTGGCGACTGCTTTTTTGTTCAATTTCTTCCAAAATTTAGTCATACCTAGAGCAAATTCAGCTCAAAATTCCTTGTGGGTGGTGCCGCGCTTAATAAATTCATGTTTTAGGTATAATTAATTAGTTAATTTTAACTTCGAAAAGACATAATATAGTTTTGCTAAATACGCACAAACATTAGTCCGGGGGCTCAAACAAGCATTATATGGACAAAGTAAACAAGTTACCAAGAAAAACGAAAAGCAAATCAGTCCATAGCAACGTCGTTCTGCTAGACTTTAAATGCACCAGATAGCACTTTTTTTTTTTGTACGTAGTTTTTATAGCATATATTAAATATTTACATCCTTAACCACATTATTTAATTTAGAATCAATAATTTACCATGTCAAATTTGGATCAATATTAAGTTTAGGAGTTTATAATGATTATTATATATCTTCAAAACTTGGAGAGATTTTTGCATTAAAATAAGTTAATTAATAGATAAGCTGAAGAGATATTCGTGTTCTAAATTTTACAAAATTGCTATACGTGTGGACACAGCTATTAGTCCATATCTCATAAATTAGGTTACCTTATATGGTTGGAAAGAAAATAGTTCAAATGAAGTAATAATTGTTGTTAGATGAGAGAAATGGTGCAGCTCCAATTACCCGAATGACTCATAAATTATTTTTAATTGACTATGCCATGGAGAGAATTCACACGAAATTATACGAGTATGTACATGCATGATAGATTAGTTCAATCCAAACACGGTAGAAGGAAGAGCTTTCTTGCTGGTATCAATGAATGACTCACTTATACAGGCAATAGTAAAAAGGAAGACTTTGGACACGTGATTAACACGTGTTATTAGGGCTTCATAGTTTGGTAACAAGTGGCAACTAAATGTTAGTTCATCACAATCTCCTCGTTGGCCGGTTGTCAGGTCAACCATTTCTAAATGGAATAACATAATATTTTGAATGATATAACACTGCATGTGCAAACTGTAACTCGTTTTGAACTGCTTATACATCTTTACAGCAGAAGTGTGCGATATTTTATTACTGTTCATGTGACCTATGCATAATAATTGCGTATCTATTATGAAATTTTATAAGTAGTTCATATAGAATTGCAAATTATTCAAAGGGAATTATACTGTTCAATAATGGTTGACCTAACAAATGTCTTTGCTCCAAATCCGTTAGGTTCAGTGTTTAAATCTTGAGTCTAATAATTGGGGAACGAGAAGGGTGTGAGAACGGAAACAAGAGCGAGGGTTTTTTTTTTTTTTTTTTTTTTTTAAAAAAAAAGATAGTTCACCACAAATCGTGTACAGTACAAGTTGTACGTATCTGAGTACGTATGCAATCCAAGTATCAATATTCCAAAGTACAACTGGAGTCCACTAAAAATTCTGAAAAACAAGTTTCTTTGAGCCACGTCGGTTTTCCCTTGCCTTTAAAAATTTTCTTCTCGTTGGTGGGTAGCTGAAAGTTTGACATGACAGTTTAGGATGGTAAGAAGGTTAACGTTGTGATTCTATTGGTAATTGCATAAATAAGCATGTTTTACCCCGAGTCACGATTGAAATGGGGATTATATCATGGCACATCTATCATTTTTTTTTTTCAAAAAAAATCCGTAGTCTATATATGTCACATTGAATAAGAACTCTTGTCGGTGATATGATAGGATAAACAGAAGAAACATATTTGCTTTGGTACAAATGTGCTTGGCCTCAGCCCAGTTGGCTTTTGTGGTCAAATTAAAATAGCAGTAATATATTTATCACCATTTAATTAGAACAAGTGTTCATGGTGTTGGTTTTCAGTTACTCTTTCTTGTTGAACCCTGTATTTATTTACATTATTGTACAGATGCTAGGTGGAATCTAGGCTGCCCTATTGTGGCCTGTGAGAAGAGCACAAAATCTATGGAAAGTTGGCATTGAATTACCAATCGGGAAAAAGAGAATGGCACTCCCCGATTAGTTGGAAGTGACATGAAAAGAGCAGTTAATGCAGAACTCTTCACCAGAAAAAAAATACACATCAATAATAATAATGATTCCACGCCACAGACACAGAGCTGCTCCAAAATTTTCCTTCCGGATACAGAAGTCAAAACTTCAAGAGTCGCTCTCCCAATGACGGGACAGTTCCCTGGACTCATGAACAATCGAACAATATGCTACGTGTGGCTTTGATTTTGCATCTGATAGTGAGAAGGTGGGGTCGAAATTTAATTTGGTCCACCTGTAGAGGACTACTCTGGCATCTGAAAAGTGGTCGATTCCGGTCAATCAAATCCCATAAAAAGTAATTCTGGAATGATTTGGTAGTCCCATATTCCCCCCGTGCCCTTGTTCCTCAACAAAATCCAAATAATTCCCACTCCCAAAAGGTGGTGGTGATTCATTTCTTGGAAAGAGTTCTCGAATAGGTGATATAGATTTTTTTGAAGTAACGTATTATATTATTCTGTGGATGCAATCTTTTACAAGGAATACCTGAAAGAAATTTTTTTTTTTTTAAAAAAAGAATGCAACTTTTGAGAAAAACATATATATATATATATATATATATAGCTTTCAGTGCTCTTTAAAAAGAGAATCGAAATGAATGAAAATCAACCCGCTTCGAAGAAGATTTCTTTGTATTGTGCCTGCAATTTTCACAATCGTAGTGTCCGGCCGTCATGTTACTAGTACTAGTATAAGCTTTCAGGTGGTTTATCTTGGAGTAGTAGTACGTACTGTCTGTATCTTTCATTAGCACCGTCTCAAGGAGTCTGATCATTCAGGTGCTGTTTCTGGGTTCATTCTTGATTAATCCTTTGCGTAGCAATCAATAGCGAAAGCGAAGTTCCAGTGATGCCTCTTTTAGCTTTCACAACCCCTCAGCCACGAGTGTAATGGGGACAGATAACAAAGAGGCATCCGGCGTCACCTCTTGCGGAATTATCCCTAATTCCCTATTCAGGGAGAGTGTGTTTCCAACCCGTAAGAAACACGAGAAAGTTCGTCGTGCTATTCCACTATGAGAAACTACAATTTGGATCCACCTTTGCATGCTTATCCATCTAATTCTTCAACTCCAAGTTTTGATTTGGTGGGAATTGTGATCCTAGATTGTAGTTAAGCAATACTATTATGTTTCTTGAGCTTCATGGAACATACTGCTAAAACGTACATCTGGGTTTGGCTAATTAGGCTTCCATATGTAAGAAAGTTTGCATCAAAATGGTAATTGCGTTTTTCGTATATACGTAACTGCTGTGTGTGTAGCAATGGTGGTAGCTAGTTAACCTTTTCAAACTCCAACATAACATAACGTGGCATGGGAGAAAAGAGAAAAGCTAGTGATGGAGCTGGCTTACGTGCATTATCCGGAATGCACTGTTCTCCATGGTGACATGCTGCTATTCATCAACAATGCAACGGCATTTTCAAACCACAAATTCGACATATCATTTTCATCACTAATTAAATGCATGCTATATTTATGAGCAAAATTTGGTGCTTAATTATTCAGTAATTTGATCCTCAGTCTCGATCATAACTCGTAGTTAAGGAACATTGATCAGCTTCTTTGCGTAATAAACCACTTGCTAATGTCGGAGCTCTTGATGATTCGGTTGATCGAGAAAAGGAACGTACAAACCAAAGTACACTTTCCTAGCTAGTAGCACTTTAATGGTTTATTATGCGTATATGTGGAGGAGGAATGACAAGTTTGAAAGCATTACTGATTTAGGACAAAAACAATATTAATATGAAGGAGAGGAGAAGAAAGACGGAGTGCACTTACTCAAAAACTAATAGGTAATAAGAAAAAGAATTATTATTATTATTTTTGGTATGCCTCGTGCATTCTTTTTTTTTTTTTTTTTTTTTTTGTCTTTCAATACTGTCAAAAGGGCAGCAACGTGAATAATATATAGAAATAATGCTGAAATTTTGGGTTTGTTAATTATAAACTTTTACTTAGTGGAAGGTTCAACACAATTAGCTAGCAGCACTTGTGTACTTAATGCATGCATGGCATGCTACTCCTACTTGTTAATAAGCAAGTTGAAGAATATTTTATTGGAGAACGAACATATTTCAGCAATGATAAAATGGAAAAAGAGAATTTTTTTTTTTTGGTGTTTGGAAACGTGGTTCGCTCGCTAAAATAAACAATTACTATGAAACAGCGGTCTTAGCAGCCTGGTAGTTTGACTGTCCGACCTGTAGAAAATTGAGAGTCAGACATATATATAATATGACACTGGGTTGGTCAAAGGCAGAAAACGTCAATAATACTTAAGAAGCTGCGGAATGCAATTAAATTACTAATACATATATGTATCCAACATGTTGTAGTAATAATAAACCGTATGGAAATGCGAGTGAGTGGGAATGGATCACACTGCTTACGTTTAATTATTAAGACGGTGATTATGTTTTTTAATATTTCGACTCCAAATTTTTTTATTTTTATTTTTGAAAAAGGAAGAGGATTCTGGAAGCCTGCCTCCCGTCGATCATCGATGTTTAGCAGTATTGCCTTGTGTCGTGGCCTCAAATGCCCAATTCTTTACTTTCTCTCTTCTTCTTCTTCTTCTTTTTTAATTTAAGAAAAAAAAAAAAGCGAGTGAAACTTCCCATATTTGGCAAAAGGCAGACGTTGGTAAATACTAAATCATGACTCCGTGAATCTGTCTTTCTTCAATTGGCAAAAGTCAGCTGCCTCATTATTTTTATTTTTCTTTCCAAATGACAAACTGACTTCTCTTCGGATTAGATTTAGTAGTATTTGTATTAGTACCATTTGCTGTTGCTTTGACTTCTTTCATTTTTCCTAACATGCAAAGGAAGACCTCCGCTCTAAGCCCATAAACAAAGATATATAGTCCCTGTTTACGCACGTTCGACTGGCGACCCAAAGGAGAAAATGATAATGGGCTGCTGGGTTTCATTTTGCAGATTTCACGGGTGCTAGGCCGCCACTCCGATGGATTCAAGCATTCAACCCACTTCAGAACTCTCTCCCAGCCGCTTAAGCTGGAGTCCGATCAAAAATCTTATACTAGTAGTCAACTCTGATAGTGATTTCCCCACCATCAATCAGTTGGCCCGTTTGCCTAAACTATTTTTAAAGGAACCCAGTTCTCTAGGCCCATAATTTGTTAAGGGGCTGCCATGATAATGTGCTTGTCCAACAACCCCGATGGATGCATACGCTAGCTAGCTGTCACTTTTTTCAGGTAGACTTTTCTAAGTCCTTTTTTTTTTTTAATTTAATATGAGTGAAAGGATTTATATATCTTTTTTTCAAATCACCCAACTCATTTCTGTCCATCCAAATTGATTCTTAAATAGCACAACAACATTTTAAGATATTTCAATTGTCCAAAATCTCTTCTAAAAATATGCATGTATCACACACACAAAATGTGTTTTGTTTTTATGAGTGGAGTGGAAAATTCACGACGCATCATACATTGATTATTTATTTATGAGTGGAAAATCTGATAGAGCTTTGGCAATCCGGTCATCTTTCAATACATCCAGACAAAAACATACGACCGGTGACACATGAGAAATGGTTAAAGCGTGAGCGAAGCGTTTCGACAACGGCTTTGCGCACATTTTGCTATTGAGGTTCCTATAGCCGACACCGCAGGTGGTCCAAATTTGTAGTACTGCTTGCTCATCAGTCCTATCCTCTCTGGGGGAAGAAAAGCAAAAGATAAACTCTTGCTCACCCCCTCGTCTATTCTTTTTTTACGACAATTCAAAGAGGAAGCCCCTAACCAAAAACGCGTACGTACGTATTTGAATTACACATGTTGAGAAGACGCAGGAAAAACTGAAAAAGGGATGAAAGATAAGAATATGCAAGATGTAACTAGAAGTATGAATTCTATCGTTTCGACAAAAAAAAAAAAAAAAAAAAAAAGCATGAAGTTTTCACCTTTCATATATTCTGTATATATGCATTGTGGGTGAGAATGATCCTTTCATACACTTATAAATGAACTTTTTTTTGTATGTTGCAAATTATCTAACATTTTGACTTGGAATGAAATTGTAACATCTATACTCTTTCAAATTTTTATGAATTGACGCGTACAATTTTTTTATTCCAATTGACGCGTACAAAAAAAAAAGAATAATTAACAGTAACATTACTACATGAATATATTACACGACAGATAAACGAGTTTAACATGTACTAATTTTTTTTATGATATTACTCATATTATATATCAGTTCTCCTTATTTTATCACGTTTCCTTTTTTACTTTGCATGCCATAGTGGAGTATTTACTGGAAAGGATAAATTCCTCTTTGCCAAACGTACCTTTAGATCTAATAAAGTTAAGGGCCTCTGAAAAACATGGTACAATTATTATATTGCTGCCTGTCCCCACCTAACAAATAAGAACAAAAGACGCAAAATTACAAGAAACTATTTGTCTTCCGTCCCCCATTTTTTTTTTCCTTCTTGTCTTGTGAGATAAATTTTGTGAAACTCAAGTGTCACGCGCAAGGTTCATTACTGGAAACACAAAAATACTAGCGCACCCTTTTTTTGCAAAGGGCGCAAAAAAAAAAATTTTTTTTTTTAAAAAAAAAAAAATTGTTTTTACCTGCTGCTTTTGTTGATTCAAGGAAGTTTCCGGCCCGCAACTGCCAGCATCTCTATATAAACCCCTCTCAACTTCCACCTTTGGCTTCCCACATGTAACTACCTCTGTTCTATCTTCAGACACGCTCTCTCTTCAGCTCCTTCCAACTGTAAGTTCCCTTTCATTTCAGTTTTTCATTTACATTTTTATTTCGTTATAAAAAAGAACAACTTTGTATATTTATATCCTAGCTCGTTTTAGATAAATCATTAGTATTATCTGTTGTTAAAGATTTGACTTTTCTAGATATCATAGAGCTATTGTACATAGACACTCGACCTATAATATTTACACAAAGCTTAAGACTTTTATAAAGCTTTGGGTTATATTACTACAGACCCTCCTGCAGCTCGCTGCGTAGTTTTGTTCCGAATTCAAGAAATGAATACCAGCAGCTGTATTGGACTTTCCACTATGAAACCCTGTCGTAGAATCTTAGTTAGCTGCAAGAATTCATCCCTTTTCGGATTCCCATTTCTCAACTCTAATTATTTGATTACTGACAATTTGTCGAAATTACAACCGAATTTGAATGATTTACCTGATTCTAGCAATAGGGTTGTAGGTTTTACTAGAACAAATACTCCGAACTGGAGAGCTTTTTGTTTATCTGGTTCGGATTCTGGACAATCTAGGTTTTTTTCTGGCTGTCCACTTCATACGAGTAATGATAGACTTGTTTCAAATAAAGTAAATGTTGCGTCGGATGTCAGGAACCATTCGACGTCCATTGAATCTCAAGTTAATCAAAACAGCTTTGAGAAAATTTATGTTAGAGGAGATTTACATGTGAAGCCCTTGTTGATTGAGACAATTGAAGAGGCTCACAAGGTACTGGAAAATGTAGAAAAAGATAAAGATAATGAAGCTAGGGTAGAGGTAAATGATAGTTTAGGTGTAAATATAGATAATCTCAACCAGCGCTCGGATGGGTCAATGGTTTTTAGATCGACCCTGAAGAGAGAGGTGTCTGAGGTAGAAAAAGAGGCTTGGAAATTGCTTCGAGGGGCTGTTGTAAATTATTGTGGACTCCCTGTGGGGACTGTTGCTGCTGCTGATCCTGCTGATAAGCTGCCTTTGAACTATGATCAAGTCTTCATTCGTGATTTTGTCCCTTCAGCTCTTGCTTTCTTGCTTAATGGTGAAGGAGAAATTGTCAAGAACTTTCTGCTTCATACCCTACAACTACAGGTAATGTGATATGTAAACCTGTCTCTGTCTAACACACACACACACACACACACACACACAAACTCACACCCCCCCCCCCCGGGTGGCCCCAAAAAAAAAGTCAATTTCACTGTTTATGTTAAGGTGAGCATGAAGTTTTATACATAAATAGGTTTCTTATGTTGTAAACTGTAAACTCTTATTGTTAGGTTTCTTATGGTGTAAACTATTGCATGCTGCAATATTTTTCTTTGTCATCTCAAATGTTTAAGTTTCATGATAATTCTTCTGGGGCTGTTACTAGTCTTCAAGCATTTGAGGTCATTTATTAGTAGAGAGCCCGCCCTCAAATTGGATTAACACTTTCCTTTGTTGCATTTTTTTTTCTTATATGTCCAAACAATTTCCTTTGGTGCATTTTTTTTCTTATATGTCCTGAAACAACTTTCTTATATATCGGTAAAAAGATAGGGTTGGATCCTTATGGAGGACCTTTACTTTGGTCTTACCTTTAATCCTCCCCTGACATACCCATTTTTTTCTTTTTTCCCTTCCTTTGTTCAATAGCTAATGAGTTATTGAGCTCTATTTGCCTTGCTGTTACAAATTAGATTAGTTAAGCTTTTTCCTTGTTTTGTTAGTAAGTTTCTATGCATGACAGCTTATTTTTTAGTACATTTGCATGGATACAACTAAAGTTATGCACTGCTTACTTTTTAGAGTTGGGAAAAGACTGTGGACTGCCACAGCCCTGGACAGGGGTTGATGCCTGCCAGTTTTAAAGTTAAGGCTGTGCCTCTTGAAGGAAGAAATGGAGAATTTGAGGATGTTTTGGATCCTGATTTTGGTGAATCTGCTATTGGACGTGTTGCACCTGTTGATTCTGGTAAGGTTGCAGTTGCTATGAAATTGATCCATCAAAAGTTCTTCAAGATGTATATCGACTCAACTGTTGTTTTATTCACTGCTGCATCATGAATTTCTCTCCAGTTTCACACCTGCTCATTGTCAATTGTTGTGTTTCTTCTGTTCAGTAATCTGAACATTCGTTTAAGGAAACCAAACTCAAATTTCATTTTACTTTTAGTTCTTCCTGAACCACATTCATCAATGCTTGAGGCTAGTGTAATTTGATCTTGGAGCATGATGTCACATGTCAACTGAAATGGTTCCATTTGAAGTCTGTGAAATGTTGAACTCAGAATTTAGATGGGTATTTCTACAAATTCTACATCTGCATATCTTTTGTTTGTATGCATGTTTTAAAGGTCTGCCTATTATCTGAGTCAACATCCTTGATGCCCTTCCCAATTCATTCGAATATTCAAAGGCATGTGAATTTTTCGTGTGTTGGGTGAGGGGGTATGTTTGGCTAATAATAATGGTATTTCCAAAATGTGACAGGTTTGTGGTGGATAATTCTGTTGAGAGCTTATGGAAAGATCACAGGGGATTATTCTCTGCAAGAGAGGGTTGATGTGCAGACAGGCATCAGATGGATACTCAATTTGTGTTTGACTGACGGTTTTGATATGTTTCCTACTCTCTTAGTCACTGATGGGTCCTGCATGATTGACAGAAGGATGGGTATTCATGGCCATCCTCTCGAAATCCAAGTAAGTGATTGTTTAGTTAGTGTACCTACTGTTAATTATTTTGCATGTAAGGCCTATTTAATGTGACATAAATGGAACCAAAGGAAGTCATCTTAATTTGATTTTCTTACTTATGCCATATGTGGTGAATTATTGGAAAAGTTGGCTTTTGACATGGCTATTTTAAGTCCTTGCAAAAAATTGAATGCGAAATCTTCCTCATCACTTAAATTCTCATTGCATGTATACTCTCAGTTTCCATTTTTATTTTAACCTTCTTGTAACTTTTCGGTTCCATAGGACTAAAAGAGTCAATAGTAATAGAAATTCTGATTGCTTTTACCGTAAAAGTTTTTCAATGCCTGAGAGGTTGCTTCATCCTTTTGCTTTTCCGTTGCTATTTAATGCGAGCCACTTTCATCTATTCAGTTGGTAGGGTAACTTACAGCGGTACTTGTGTATGCTCTTGACCTCAATTGAAGTCTTTCTTTCCCTTTTCATGAGTCTTATTGACCTATTATATGCATTTCAAAACTCAACAATTTTAGCTGATTTCATATCCAGCTGTTGTATGAAGAAATTTTGCATTTCAAAACCTCAACAATTTTAGCTGATTCACATCCAGTTGCTTGATGAACTCTAGAATTGGAGTAGAGTTGTCTAAGGATGTGCAGTCATTTGTCTGACCATAGGCAAGTAGCGCAGTCTTTGTCCATCTAGATAGCTAGGTAGGTGTTCTAGTCCAGTATATTCACCAATCTTCCTTTCGCTACCTCCTGCATAGGTCTTCACGAAGAACACGCATAATTGCTCTTCTTCCGCTACTGTTTTAAAATTCTTTTTCCATTATGGGAATTTGATTTTGTGTTAACTTGGTGCCTTCTCAGTCTTTATTTTATTCAGCTCTACGCTGTTCCCGTGAGATGCTTACTGTCAATGATTCAACAAAGAAGCTAGTTGCAGCCATCAATAACCGTCTCAGTGCACTTTCTTTTCACATAAGGGAGTATTATTGGGTGGACATGAAAAAGATCAACGAAATATATCGATACAAGACAGAAGAATACTCAACCGAGGCGATCAACAAATTTAATATATATCCAGAGCAGATTCCATCTTGGCTTGTGGATTGGATACCTGAGAATGGCGGATACTTTATTGGCAATCTACAACCTGCTCATATGGATTTTAGATTTTTCACGCTTGGAAATCTTTGGGCTATTATATCATCGCTGGGAACGCCTACGCAAAATGAAGGTGTACTCAGTTTGATTGAAGACAAATGGGATGACCTTGTGTCAGACATGCCTCTTAAGATATGTTATCCGGCTTTGGAGTGCGAAGAATGGCGCGTTATCACAGGCAGTGACCCTAAAAATACGTGAGCATCTGTCTTTTTTATTTCTTTTGCTTCTATGCACTCGATATCGTAGGGTTGGCTCACCGTGAAATCCTACTTCGTGCATTCATGCTCTAATATGACTTCATCTAATTGTCAAAATCTAATTTGCATGTAGGCCATGGTCTTATCATAATGCTGGGTCGTGGCCAACACTGCTGTGGCAGGTAAGCTTCTTCTAAATGTGTGAGGATTGTCTGTTTATAAGATTTTCAGCTCAGTAACTACAAGAGGAGAGATGTTAAGGAGAACATTTTTGAGAAGTTTTATTTTTCACTCAAGTGCAGTAATTTAAACTGTGTGCGAGAAAAAATGGCAGTCAGATATCATGCATTTACTCGTGCGAGAGCGGGATACTTGCATTGTAGTTCTTCCACCCTCTAATTCTCTCTCTCACATGGCTGTCTCATGATGTTTCAGTTCACGCTGGCTTGCATGAAGATGGGCAAACCAGAATTAGCAAGCAGAGCATTGGCTTCGGCTGAGAAAAGGCTTCTAGTGGATCAGTGGCCCGAATATTATGATACCAGACATGGAAGGTTTATAGGAAAACAGTCTCGACTTTATCAGACGTGGACAATTGCTGGATACCTTACCTCTAAAATGCTACTGGAAAATCCAGAGATGGCTTCAATGTTGTTTTGGAATGAAGATTATGAGATTCTGGAGAACTGTGTATGCGGGCTGAACAAAAATGGGCGGCGAACAAAGTGTGCACGTGTTGCGAGTAGATCACCTAGTGTGTCTGAGCCGCTGCTACCACAAATAAAGTAGACACTACTGAGATGCTTCTTCGAGTGGAAATTTGAGAACAACCCTGCGACAATCACCTTGCCTGGCTGGCGCTTTAATTATAAACTACTTCTAAATAAATAATGCTGCTAAATTTTAACCGTGCTGACAATAATTATTGTTGTGTATTCCATTTGACACACATAACAGAAGCTGCTGCTTTTTGACATGTCATAAGATTCTGGGAATGAACAAACGCAATTGTATTCTATCGACGTAGAGACCATCATTTTATGCAAGCAGTGTTAGTTTTTATTTCATCTTTGTCAACCTCAGCAATGATATTTTCTTACTTGCTAACCGCATTCATGAATTCCTGCTCATATACCCGTCTAATTTGACGAAATTGAGATGATATTGACATGATAAAGAGTCGTCTAGGAGAAGATTCGAAAAGAGTCCCAAAAGGCTTGTGGGCACAAGCCAAGTCTTGTTTTTCCCGGCGGGGATGCGGCCTAATTTGACCTACCTAGCAGTGGTTGTGAGGGTATCAACAACTAATGGGAATAAAGCCTGGAACAGTGCAAAAGTGGCAGCAGCGTGATGACCTTGTTAATTGACAATGAAATGAGGCCTACAACAGAACCACTGATCAGGAGATCGAATGTCATGTGTCCATTTAGAAAGGCACACATCCCACACCTAACATACTACATAGTTGGCAAAACCTGTGGAAAGAAAGGATTGAAGCTTGAGAACTCCTCTCCGAGGGTACAAAATCATTATTGTTTTGTTGTTGGGGCGGGGGGGGTCGAGAAGCATATAATATAGGCCAAATCACTTTCCGAGCTCATCGTTTGGTTGGAACCTGAACATATTGAGACGGCCATCTCCGAGGCGTCGAGAATAGGTAGCTTTCTTGTATTCGTCCCACGTAAATGATCTGTAAAGGGGCGGATTGTGTGGCGTCACCATTTCGGGGATTGGGCCGATCCTTGCACGGAGTGGTGGGGAGGCGAAGTAGGCCATTGACATTCTGGACCGGTACCAGCTCACCGTGGCTCGGTGTTTCACGCTCAAGAACCTCCCGTTTGTCATGGCCTTCAGCATCACATCAGCAGCGGAGAGTTGCACAAAGTTAGACACTAGAGATTTTTTTTCTTTTTTCTTATTGAGAGAGAGAGAGAGAGATTGTCGACGACACCATAAAGATCAGATCAGAAGTTACTCAAAGCGTATGTATCATAGGAATGTGGAGTCAACTGTGGTTTTAGAGTACTCCATAATAAATTAATCTTTACTCTGTCTCATAATAAATTATTATTGTTACTAAAACTGTGGTGTCTAGGTAGCGTTAATAGATACCTACTACTATGTTGCTCCCGGAACACAAACAGAAAAAAGAGGGAATCGAAAAAGTCTGTAGCCTGTGGTCTAAGCGGGAGCAGGGGGAGAGAGAGGGAATGAATTGTTATCAGAATTGGGGCATCCGTCAATCCAACTGCGCTCTGAAATCTATTCCATTATTGTTGCATCAGATCAGATATCTCCATCAAAGGAAAGGAAAACTCCCCACTCCTCCAGTTCAGTTTCAGTAGTTTCAGTTTCAGTTTTTGCAGCAATCAGTCAATTCATGTCATTTGCCAGACCATATATAATATACGGCTATGAATTATGATTACCATTTAGTATCCTCAGTATTAGTAGTCAGTCTATATATTAGTGGTACTATCACCAGCAGCAGCAGCAGTAAGTACTTATTTAAACAAAAAACAACCAAAAAAAAAATTAGCAGTAAAAAAAAAAAAAAAAAAAAAAGGAGTGAGGAGGAGGAGGACCTGTAACACGTCACCAACATTGACGAAGAAGGCTTGGGGGTGGGGATCGACCGGGACCCAAACCCCGTCGTGGAGTGAGATTTGGAGGCCACGGACGTCGTTGGATCTGAGGAGGGTCAAGATCTGAGGGTCAGTGTGCTCGCCAAAGCCGATCCGAGGGTTTTGATGGCGAGGGTCGGAAGGTGACGTGTCCCAATGGGGAACGGGGGGATAGTGATTGAGCCTGAGGAGGGAGTCAGCGTCGACGTCTCTGACGAGGGCGCTGAAGACTGAGGTGTGTGGGACCCCCAACCCTTCTGCCATCACCTCCAATATCTCGCATGCCAACGCCCTAACTGCTTCTACATAACTCCTCACTGCGCACCTGCCACCGTTTCACCTCACCTCATTACTCATCACTACTCATTCATCAGTCCCCCGCGGCACAAATACAGAAAATGGCCCATCACAGCTAATAATAATAAGGCTATGGCTATTGGAATTAATGGAAAGAATGGTCTCATCTGAGAGCATTTTTTGCTTTTGCAGTCAGTTCGCCCTGCCACTTTTCTTCTGAGTTTAACTGCTAAACTGGCCACTGGGAAGAAAATGACCGTATCCATCTGGGAGCTTTCCAGTTTCTTTCTTTTTATTTTTTTTTTTTTTTTTTTTGATTTGATTGGACCTTGTTCGCCACAATGATGATCGTTTTGACTTGTCAGTTGATTCTAGTAGTACTACTACTACTGTATTTCAATTGAACGTTCCTGCAATTTTTATATATATATATTTTTGATTAAATGATATGATATGGTTTGAAATTGAAAGTACGTACGTCTTGTACTTTCAAAAGCAGACCAAGCTACATTTCTTATTTCCCTACATATTAATATAATGCATGTAGGGAAATTCAGCTAGTCTCACAAAATTAAAAACATCTCCGGTACGGTGAATTATGCACTCCATTTCGTGGCATAACTTCTCTTCTTTATTCATTTTTGGCAAAGAAGGATTTGGAGACATAAAAAAAGGAAAAATAATTAATTATTAGTCCAGTACTACTGATTTATATTTTATGAAACAACACGTCGACTTTCGATCAGATACCCAACAAAAAAAAACCTCTGATATATTATATAAATAGTAGTAGTAGTTGTAGTAAATAAAATAGGAAAGCGTGTTTTTTTCGAATTAAATTAAATGTGTGAAGGAGTGAGAGACAGAGAGAGTTTCTCTTAATCCAACCAATTTATGGGCTGGCCGGCCGACTTAATGTGACAAGAAGGATGGTAAGTCAAAAGAAAGACTCATCGTGTTTTGTGTAATTATAATTATAATAATGACTACTACTAATAGCCAGGCGCCAGCCATAGCCTAGAAGTAAGTAGTAGTAAGTATAGTACTTAGATTTAACATACCAGTAGGCAGTAGTAGAAGAAATGGAAATGTGTCCCTAGATTTTTTTTTTTTTTCTTTTTTAGTGTACTCCATATTATATTCATCGTCTCCAATCAGCATCTCGATCAGCGATAGCTTTTAACGTTTAATCAGCAAGCAAGGCGAGTGAGTGGATTTTTTGTTGAGCTTTTAATTAATGGCCTCTCTCTCTTTCTTGACTTGATTAGTTCTAAGTACAAAACATCTCCTCCTAATTTTCTTAATTAAAATCACATGTTATCTTAGTACCAAGTCCCCTTCACAAATCTCTAAATCATTTAATTTCACAAATATCTGTTTATATGTACGTTGTTACGTATGTGTGAGCCATAAACAAAAAGGGTTAGTTATAACGAATCATAGCCAAGAAGAGCAAAGTCTGAAACATATACATATGCAAGTTGGCATAATCAATCAATAGCCTCGACGACCTAATTAATTAATTAAAGATGCATGGACAACCAAGATTGGTTCTGTTTTTTTTTTTTTTTTTTTTTTAAATATATATATACAGTACTACTGCTATTGAAGAAGGCGTGACATTTTTATTTTGCTTTCATAGCTCGCTCCTTTCTCTCTACCAAAGTAATAATATGTAATCTTCCAAAAAAGAAATCTGAGTAGAATCACCAATCCATAGAATGATTGAATATTCATAGCTCGCAAAGTAGATGGAATGGAACCCTTAAAATAAATCATACTACTACTACTACTACAGTACTACTACTGCTGAGATGAGACGCTCTAGTGACATTCAATCGATCGCTAAAGAAGGCATCTATCTTCCACATTTATGTCATCTCCAACTAAAGTTCAAAATCTCAACCTGCAGGATAAATCAGGGAGGAGCCAAGCTCTCGAATTTGCCATAATAATTAATTAAACGTGCCTAGTGCTCGCTTACGTTGTCTATATGGATGATCCTTCAACTCAACTGTCAACGCCGCGCGCTAGCTCCTTGCTATTTATAGTTAACAAAACCAAGAAACACAGAGGGACGGAGTTGCTGGCATGGTGTAAAAAGAAAACACATGCAAATGTATGTAGCAGGAAGATTTTAGTGCAGGAGGTTGTTGCTGTTACCTGAACTCGATAGCGTCGGCGGAAATGGTTTCGGAGGAGCGAGCAATGGAGGCAGGGTTGCCATCAAGAATGAGATATTCAACCTCTCCAACGTCTCCATTGCAGCCAATGTTCCTGCAGCCGTAGCCATAGGGCTTAGAAGGGCCTGCCAGTTCTTTCTCGGAGGAGGGCTTTGCGAAAAACTGGTAACTTTGTTCTTCCATTTTGGCAATGATATCATCAGCAACTCCGTGGTTGATGAGCTTGAAAAACCCGAAATCTTCGCACGCTTTCACCATCAGCTTCGAGACCTCGGACCTCCTGTCCGAAAGGTCAATGACAGGGAGCTCGGTGGCTCTTGTTTTCTCATTACCATCTGGAGTTGGAGCTGCCACCACCATTTCTTGTTTGCAAGAAAAAGAGGGGGAGAAAAAGCGATGGAAATTAGGATGTGGAGGGCTTAGGCTTATTATATTACCTTAGGCTCAGATAGAATGAGCGAGCAGCAGGTCATTATATAAATGCACATAAACATGTACTACTAGTAAATGCTACTTCCATTTACATATACATATAGTACATAATTACATATAGTACATATATATATATATATTAATATATACATACGTGTGTGTGTGTATATATATAAATTTATATATATAGAGAGAGAGAGTGGGTGTGTTTGTGCGCGTGCGCGTGCGTGTGTGTGTGTAGAATTAATGTGTGTGCATTAAATAAAGTGGAGTATATGATTAGTATGAAGAAGAGGGTTTGATATGTCACGGCATGTCAAGAAAGAGTGGGGTTAAAGATAAGATGAATCTGTGCAAATTAGGAAAGGAAAGGTAGACATCACCAGTCAGAACAACAGAAGCTAAGCAAATCGATGTCACACAACAAGGCGATGCTGACCTTCTTATTTCATTCTCCACCATTTTTTTTTTCTTCTTCTTCCTTCCTACCCGAAGTTGTCACCATTGCCTGTATGTATACCTCCTCCTAAACTTGGCATGGTGGTCGTAGTAATTAAATTAAATTAAATAGGGGACATCATTACATTACTATACACATAAATTAAAAAAAATCTCCTGCGCCGGAAATAATTTATTGTAATGTCGGGCGTACCGACATTACAATAGAGGCTAAGCAAATGTTAGTTATTCAGCACAATCAATTAATCCAGAGAAAGAAGTACGTGCGTACGTACGTACCAGATTAATTCCTCCGTTTCTTATTCTCTAATAATTCATTCTGGTAGACAATCATTTTAGCAATGACACGGAATTGGTTACGTATGTTTTCAATTCGGTCTGGCATTTTGAGGGGTTGTTAGTTACCCAGCAATCAATCCGATTGACAAAACACACACACACACACATATATATACACACACACAGACACATATAAGGCATCCACCCATCAGACAATTACCTGAATCGTAGATTTTTTTGTAATTCCGTGGAGCCACCGATTTTTTCAATGCTAAAATTGACCGATTAAGATATGATTAGTTACTTGAAGCTTTCAGCTGGGGCTGTGGAATCTCCAACCACCGTTACGATGGATCGCTTTCAACATACTAAATAAAAATCACAAGAGAAGACTTTCCACTGCTCCTCTCATATCATATCATATATCATATATATATATATATATATTTATTTACACTAGTATATATATATATATATATATATATATATATATATATATATATATATATGATGTGAACTAGTCTTGATCCTTCAAATAAAAAAAAAAAAACTAGTCTTGATTCTGTGGAAATCTTGACTCTTGAGGCCTTATTCATAATTAATTAATACACCTTCTGATCTCGCATTTCGAATGATCCTCTCTCTGTTTTTTTTTTTTATCGCTGACTATACCTCTATGATTGATTGAATTTATAGGAATCAAAGATTGCCGAGCATAAAATATATAGGTCAAGGAGCTCTTAAAGTTGCTGAAATATCCGAATGTGTGTCTCTGTGTGTGTGTATATATATATATATATACTAATTGGGCACTTACATAATTAATCAAAGTGTGCAATAAATTGTAGATAGCCCTTTCACCTGCGAAGCTGGAACCAGGTTTTGCATTGCATTCCCATGCATTGTTCTGTCACTCTCCCCCTCCCTTCTCAGACTCGGTGAAGACCGATTGCTTAAAAGCATCCTCAGCTGACCGCCGCTGGATCATTCATGCCTCTCTATCCTATTTGTTAGATTTATATTGTCCGTCTCTTTCTGTGGATGTGGCCCCGATGACTGATGTAAATGTTTACCACTTTCTTTCATTCCTTCTTCTTTTTTTTTTTTTCCCCGGGGGGGGCTGGGGGAGGGGTGGGTGAGAAGCTACATATAGAAATTATTTCGAAAAGGGGGTGGGAACATCGATAAGCACAACAAATGTAGTAGATATTAGTGGGTGGTAAAAGTAAAAGTCATGGTTCGGGGTCTATGGACGTACAGGAGATAACATCATTAATGTAACAAATGGCAAGTAATCCGTATTTCAGGAACTTAGGACGTCCTTTGGATTTTCAAATGATACAAGAGATTTTTTTTTAGATTGACTCAGAAACTTTCCCTCAAAAACTTGCTAGCGAGTCAGGTCAACAAGGGCCAGTTGCTTTCGTGGTCTCGTAGAAGTGGCTAGCTTTCTAGTAATTCTCTCTATTTCTAGCTCTAGCTGGGGGGCCATGACTGCACTATTGAGTACGTACGAAACTTTTTCAAAATTTGCCACCACGCAAATGCAAATGCAATGCAATCGTGGTGATGTCAAGATGAATGTGGCCACCGCCACATATTTGCTCGAGACTTCTATAACTCCGTCTCATCTCGTTGTTGGGGGTCCCCGGCCTGGCCATTTCGGAGCCCAGAAAGTGAGCCAGCTTTTGTGATTAATTTGCATAATGCATGGGATTTTCTTTCTTGTTTCTTCTTTTCATTCTTAACTTCTAAACACATCAATTTTGTGGACGGGTCAAAAGTTACATGCTGTATCGTAAGGGCGATGGGAGATGATTTAGATGAAAAGAGGGGTTGAAGCTTAGTTCCTTTGAGATTGAAAAGTTTTATCAACCATGCCATGTGTGGGAAGGGGTTTATTCCCTTCTTTCATTATTATTTTTCTTCAATTGTAGGGGGGTGGGGGTGGGGGAGGGCGAGTTGGTTCATTCATCTCTAAGAAAGGTAAACATTATTATTATTGTGAAATAGTAACAATGTACAAAATTAACACATTCCTACTCACCAAAATGAAGTCACCAAAACAAATATATAGACTTGAAGAAAATGTCAAGGAGACTTTTATTAAGAGAGTTAACCGGGAAACACTGCTGCAGTCCGTACTCTCTATTTTCAGTAGTGTTATCCGTGGTGTCATTCACAGTTGCCAAAGGAAAGGAGTGGGTTTCTAAATTCTAATGGGGCAAATGGCGGTCTCTCTCCTCTCATCTCATCTCATGGCAATATGGCATGGGACCAGCAGCACCACTCCTCAAAATACTACTAATACGATTGACTAACGATCACACAAACTAAAGACGAGAATCTGAATGGGTCCTCAAAGTTGAGCTATCCTATTTGGTCTACATTTGTTGCTCAAACCAGCTGGATGATCAGGAGCATGGCGTCGGGGGGCACCCCCTTATTGAAATGGGAGTTGTGGATGTGATGGTACTCTCCCCCCGTGACTTTCACTGCTCAAAACATGCCATATTGTGTTTGTTTCTTTTCATTTTCTTGGCGATGCGATGTTAATTTGGTTCATGCATCTTTGAAAACAACTGCACGTTAACACTCTTGTTAGTAGTGGTTGGTCGCTCGACGCACTCTTGTACCGACTACTGAGATTTGCGTTTGATCACTAAACATTAAAAAACAGCCCAGAAAGAAATTTTGTATCCAATGTTGGACTTTTTGGAGCATGATACCTTGGAAACGAACTCCAATTGCACGTAATTCTTGGTGCAGATTCACTCAATCAAGTACCGACCAACGCTGATAAGTCAATAAAAAGGGGCGGTAAGTAAACTACATAATCAAATACTTAATCCTCATGATCTTTTTGATTCTCGACTCGCTGCTGCAAACTTATACTCATCTTCCAAACTTACTGCTACTGCAAAGTGATAGTTGTCCCTGTTGAGAATGGTAGCAAGTATTATGGGTTTTCGAGCCTAAACTAATTTTGTGCTCAAAAGCTGGTAAAATGTAGTAGTTTGACGCTGACGATTTGTCCCTAAAAGGTGGTGGTAGTAAAGTAATAAAATTGCAGAACTTACCCTCACAATATGTTAATTACCACTAGACTATTGTTAAACCACGCACACATACATGTAATTAATAAGATAAAAAGAGGATTACCACTTGCTATTGTGGTCTCTGTGTCGATCGCATGCTTGCTTTCTTCTTCAATAGCTCATTCTTATTTAGAGGTGTAGGAATTGTTAGATATTTTCTTTCCTGTAAGGCCACTTCTAGTTTATGCCTAACAAAAATACCGTAAAGCAATGGAATATTGCAAGTTATTTACAGATTAGGTTAGAGAACTTTCTAAATAATTGATTCCTAAGCTAAGTTTTAATTCTATCAATAATAATATCTTTCTTGTCAAATATTCTTTCTAATTAATTGAAAATCATTAATAGAAGATACTGATCAAATAATTGATAAAGTGTAAATGAATCACTTAGGCTGATAATCAATTTAGAATCAATCATAAATGAATCTAAAAAGTGAAGTTTTACAACTATTTCTTGAGGGCCCTCACAAAATGATACTATAATATCACTTGACACTACTGCTATTCTTTTGTTTTACATTATTATAATCAGATGATTGGCCATCTACATCGGGTTAACGCAGGAAACAAGTGTAAAATTATCTGATTTAGAGTTTGAAATTGTTGGTCCTTAGCCACATAAGTCTGCCATGTCAAACAATTACAATTTCTTTTTTGGATTTTTTTAACACGTACCCAGACACAGTTTATACACAAATTTTGGAAAAACTTTTGAGTAACCTATTTCAACTTTGAATTTTTTTGGATTTTTTTTTTTTTTTTGCGAGCTAAAGTGCAACTATGGAGTTAGGCTAATGGCATGATTGATAACCTTGCACGATCAGAGCAATATGATTATTTGGCAAGAAACTAATTTATTTTTTTCCGTTTGGTCATAAAAGGAGGTTTGAGGCCGAACTAAATCACGATGAGAGTCATTTCCACACAAAGTAGTAGATGAATATGATGGATTATTTCTGCCGTATCATAAGAGTGTGCAGTAGTGCACTGTTGTAACTAACTAACGTGGCCTTAGCTTTGCTATAAAACCTTGTTTGGATTGCAAATTTTCCAATAAAAATTTTTTATGTTTTTCGTGACATCATTTTTATATCACATTTTTATCTCACATACATCAAATTATTACAGCATATTTTTTTACTCAAAATAGACTTCTAAATGGTTTGGCTTCAATTCTCCCCTAACGGTGTCTTCTTTTTCTTTTCGTTTCTTTTCTTTTTGGATAAAAGGGAGAGTCTATGCTATTGAACCCAAAATCTGTGCTATGGGTGCGTGTAATGCAGGGAATGGTGGGTTGAGTATGTGGAGAAGGCCGTCTTCGTGGGCCCACTAAACATGATCGGGTTTGGATTCTTCTTACTTGTCAGAGACCGCAAGCCTAACCCAGTTACCAAGGACAGCCTGAAATACTGGGCCAAGAGAGGCCTGTTTGTTGGAATTAGGCAACAAAGTAGTGAGCATTTTTTTAAAAAAAAATTTTCCCTTCTAAGCATCGATACATACAATTGTATAAAGATAGGGCATGGCCGTGAGTGTAAACAATTGTTATCATCTTTTGAACTTCAATCATACTCTTCAAAAAATAATTTGGCCTCTATCCATGCAATTACATTTTTGCCAACACAACTATTTATAACCACCTAAGTATTGTACTAATAATTATCCACAACCACTCTCTAAGTATTGTATAAGTACTGTTTATGTAAAAATAATCAAAATCATAGAAAATTAATCATTGCACACATATTGAGCGTGCTATTAATACAGGCACAAATAACATCCTTCAGAAAGTAGGCAGCACGATATGATAATCCTCAAGTGTTCAAAGGTTTCTAACATTTTTTCTTCGAGGCAAAATACAATAAGTAGGGCGCGAGATCTTGTTGATCATAGTGATGATGTGGAACTGATGAACATAAATATTAAGTTTTAAACAGATAGTCAAAAAAACTCATTTGTCAAACGGAGCCAATTAAGATGCGTTTGTATTCAAAGTTTACCGTCACATCGGATTCAGGCACCGCACACTTTGTTAAGAAAAAGATTCCAAGTAGAAATCATGAATGGACATGTTAGGGAGATGATAATAACATGGAACCCCGCCCCCCGGTCCAGAAGAAATTTGTTCGTCAAGGCATTATTGAGCATGAGAGAGAGGTGTTCTCGGTGACTTTGACAAAGAATGATCACATCGCCTACTTTTCGCCAAACGAATCATACGAGTGAAAACTAAAAAGTAAAAGGTCCGTCCAGCTAAAAGGCCAGGTTAGCATGTTACCCATAGTTGAAAAATCGTTCGGCAATGTTGGCCCCATTGCCGGCTGTACGATAACAGCTTCAACTAGCTAGGAATACATACGTACATACATATATGTATATGTATGGAGCAAATCATCAATACCCTTCCCACTCATGATTTTGTTTTTTCATAAAATTACTTTTTCCCTTCCTCTCAGTCTTTTAAATTTCACCTCTCCTTTGTTATAAAAAGAAAGATAGACATTTTATTAATTACTACCAGCAGATAAAAGATGAGATTACTACTTGCACATAGAAAATGAAGCAGAGAGTATAGAAAATTTTTGCATGCATATATGTATGTATAGAACTATAGATATAGTAGGCCTTTAAGGTGGAGAGAGAGAGCGGGGGGGCGGGGGGGTTGGTGTGTGTGTGTGGAAACAAAAGTTGCAGACACGGTTAACGGTTCCTATAGCTTTTCATAGCCCACTTGGAGACATCATCATTTGGTGCCTAAATTCAAGACTTGACGCCCCCTTTCGGGACTTGACTTCTCACTCGAAAATTTCCAATTAGTCCAACGTAAATGATGGTTGATGTATACCCACAAGCATCGCATCGCATCGCTTTTGGAGCTTAACATTCTACCCTTCATCCTGTGGCATTTGGTCATTATCCTCTCCACCTCTTTAACACCATCCCTACCCCCTCCCCACAAAAAAAAAAAAAACAGTAGTTTCAATTTTGCTATTCACTATCCTATACTAGTATTCACTATTATATCTTAGTTGAAGTCAAAACCATCCTTTCAAGCTGCATAAAGAGAAGAGTAGAAATACATTGGAGTATTATTTACGGAATGGGATGGGATGATGTTCTACTGTTTTGACCAATGGGAAAGATCACTGCCCTTTTTAGTTTTATTTAGTTTGTCCCTGCATTTTCTCCTCCTCCCCTCCATAGTCCATACTTTGGCAGGGTAGATCCACCTTTTTCCAAGGGACAACAGCTAAGTTAGGCCATTGACGTACGCTTCAATGTCCTTGAACTTGAACTATATACAAGCCTACAAAAATGGAATACAGACCCCATTAATCAATCAATCTCTCTCTCTCTCTATATCAAAAAAAAAAAAAAAACTACTCTTTTAATGGTTATGAGCACTAAAGACAACAAGGCATATATAACGCAGACGGCTCCAAACGCTTGGTATCCTCATCTCTTTACTTATCTCTGTTTAATCGTCTTGCACAGGAAACGAGCAAAGAAAAAAATATAGAAATAAAAAACAAAAATGGAACATGGAAAACCCGGAGAGAACAATAATAATACTTGGACGGTAATTAGAAGTACTAATCACTTTCTTTACCAGTCACACTATCGTATTTTACACACAGTACACATACAAGCACAACTGCACAAGCACAGAGACTAACAATAATAGACCTGGGTCTCTGCTAGTAAAAGGGTTTTCAGTACCATAAAAGTAGTAGGTCGAAAAGCTGACCCTCTCAGTTTTTAGTGTCTTTTTTTTTTATATATATATATAAAAAAACTACATCTCATAAATGCGATGACCTAATGGATGGACGAAGCAGGCAGGAAAAACCCATGAAAGATAAAGAGAAAAAGAAGTGCGCATACTGATGGAATGATACAGAGTGAATACTTGACATGTTGTTTGTACAAATGAGCAGTCACCAGGAAAAGGAAACTCCCAAGTCCATTGCACAAATCGGCCGGCCGAAATAATACCACATTTTAATTTTATTCCCCTCATCTTCTTCTCGGGATATGCAAGTTCACAGAAAGCAAAGAGGAAGTAGTGCGAGGACCGAAACATCACATGTATGCCCATACGATACAATATAGTATATGCAAATTGAGCTAATAAAGGATGTGTACTGTATTTGCGTACCCATACAGATGCTTTCATGCAAACAACAGATTGAAATTAACTAGGATATATGGCTTTTAAGCAGATCGACAGTAGTCATTATATATACATATATAATGTACTATACGGATTGTGAGTACCCTTTTACATCATCATAGGAAACTTGTGCTAATGCAAATTTCTTATCCATAATTTTGATTACAGGAAGGAGAAGGAAGAACCTAATCAAAATTTGAAAATCGAAATGCCCGGTATTACTCTTGTGATCACAACGTGCTGATTAAGTGATCTTGCTTGTAGTAGGCAAGCCATTTGTAAAGTGAGATGCCATGCCAAATTTTGTTCGATAGCTCAGGAGGGATAGACAAGGAAGGAGAACGTGAGTTGGGCGGGAACGAAGAAACGCCGCGTCCAAACCTCGTATCAGAAAATCTTGATATAAGGTTCAGGAGGAGGCAAAAAACAAAGGCAAAATACGGGACGAAGGGTCTTACAAGGTCAAGAAAAGGTCTTACAAGGTCAAGAAGAAGCAGTTTAAAAGAAAAACAAAAGGCAACAAGTCAAAAAAAAAAAAAGGCGAAACATTGAAGAAGTGGCGGGGCTGTGGAAAAGCTCAGGTAGGATAGCGCCCAATTAGAATGAAGGAGCAACCGTCAAGATGGAGCTGGATGGAGAAGAACAGGCGTCCATCTCCAATTGTGAGCTCCAAGTGAGAAAGATTTGCTTTTGCCCCCTCATTGCACTTTTTACAAGGTTTGGCATGCGGGCTCTGGCGTTGGTGGAGCCATACAAGTTAATTGGGAAAAAATCACCTGCACCAAATTAAAGGGAAAATAGAGAATGTAGATTAGCACAATAGTTGATACTGTAATAAGGAGATAAACATACTCTAACCCCAATAACAAAAAATCCTTAAGAAGAAGATGAGGTGACAGGCCAACATTTCTAAGGTAAAGAAACTTAGGACTGGGAAAAGGAAGGAAAAGAAAGTAGTAAGAAAGAAAGGGGGCGATAGGTGTTAGGTAGTGGAGTGAGCGGCGCAGCAGAATAGTTAATCGGTGTATTGCTAGTAGAAAAGGGGAGGAAGTTTGGGGTTTGGGGGGTTGTGGTTGTGCAGTGTACTAAAGATTTCTAACCTCGCGGAATTTTCAGAGTTGCTTTCTGCTTCGCAACCTTTTCTCTTCCACCCATACAGGAAGAAGCGACGGCAGAGAAAATAGAAGAGAGAGAGAGTGTGAGAGAGAATACTGAGGGGTGAGGAAGAAGGAAGGAAAAGGTCGTTTAGTAGTGGTAGTAGTAGTGGAGCGGGTGATAAGTTGGGCTTTATATGGAGGAGGAGGCGAAATTTGAGGACACCCAGTGGGCTGATAGCGCTGACAATGACAGGTCCAAAGAGAATGTACTCCCTCCACCCTCATACTCCCTAGGCCTAGTCCCTCCTCCTCCTCCTCCCCCTCCTAGTATGAGTATCCCAAAACACCACTTCTTCGGCCAGCGCCCCCACTCCCCACTCCCATTCCTCATTTGTTGACGTCACTGAGAGGCTGCCCGTCGAGTCTGACCGTGCTACCCGGCGGACCATGTTGAAAATTCGTTCTGGGAGAAGTTTTTTTTTTTTTTTTTTTTCACAAAAGGATTTTTAGTCGTAGCTGATTAAACCAGGGCAATAGGGTAACGCGGGAGGCTGAAGAAAATCTTCTCTCTCTCTTTCTTTCTTTTTTTTTTTTGTGTCAAAACTGAAGAAAATCTTCGGGTCTTGATCAAAACTTCAATAATAATAGCGTACTACATAAACCTTGAAAAATGCAAAACTTATATAGCGTACTAATATGCACAAAGTACTACCTCTCATGTTCTTCAACTTCTCACGACCTTTTCTACTCTCCTCAAAAGACCTTTCTCTTTAGAAGGATTCCATGGATTTTATTTTGCTTTTTTCCTAATAAAATATCACTTAATTTTCTTAATGAAAATTTTATGTTTCTCTTAAAGGTTCGTAGCGAGTTTTTTTATGTTTTTTTTTTCTTTTTGCCCTTATTTTGTTTTGCTGTTAAATTTTAATTTATTTCAGATCTTTTTTTTTTTTTTTGGATCTTGGACCTATCTCAACAGATCTCATCATCATTATTAGAGTTTAAAATGGTTGATTAGCAGATTTGATGATTAGAACATACATAAAAAAAAAGGAGCTACTGCAATTTATCAAAGACAATTTTGAAATTTCTTATATTTTTCAGATTTGTTCACAATTTTTTAGATCTACTATATCCGTTAAATTGCAAATGTGTTATTTTAATACATATTTAACCTACCATAATGACAGTGCTGTAAATCAAACGATTCTCAACCATCAGTTAATAAATTTGTTTTTTTATATATATAAAAAAGGCATAAAGTACTCGTAGAAGACAACATTGCAATAGGGGTCACAGAAATAGAAAGAGGAGTTAACCGGAGAGAGCTACGCAATGGAGGGACTGGGGAGAGATGAACAACAACATCAAGTCATCATCTCCGCGAAATCATCACCACTTGGTGACCGCATCTGGGCTTTAAATTAAGTACATAAAATTGTGAGTGGTAGTGGTCTTTTTTTTCTCTTTCAAAGTACAGTAAAGCAGTTTCCTCCAAAAAAAAAAGTAGCAGAGTAGTAATTATTACCGCCACACTTTTTGATGTTTAGTTTGAATTGGATTGAATAAATAATACTACTAAAATTGAGCTTAGATTGAATTGAATAAACAATATACTGAATTGAGAGATAGAGAGGCAGCCTTGTTCTGGTACTATAGGACTGCTGGTGATTAAATTAAGAATTTTTGGTGGGCGAGAGAGAGTAAGAAATTCGAAGACGTGGGAAACGGAGCCGCGTGGCCACCGTCGCGGTCTTCTAAGATACGGTCAAAAATTATCACATTAATTCTTTTTTTCCTCAGCTAATTATCTGTTCATCATCCCATTATTATTATTCTCATCCTTGCAAGTACAGTATGGTCATTATTACAAACAAAAATTTAAAGAGTAAAAAGGTATTCTGGCACAACATTTTCAAATGACACAGTAGCAGTTCACTAATCATTAACCAGAAATTGCTTTATTTTCTTTCTGTATTTATTTATTTTGAGATTTACGGGGAGACTTTATTAAGATGTACGAGGGGGAACGAGGAATGAGAAGAAATTAATTTAGTTAATTCAGGAACCTTCCGATCAGTTGGTCAACAATCCTATCCGTTAAGCTAGTGGATTTTGCAGCCGAGAACTGTGTAATACTACGACGGATCAAAGTTGATGGTTTCATCGTTTCTGAACAAAATACGAAATAACAAGAGTCGATGGCTTCGTTCTTGGCATTTGTAATCATTCAAGAATGCTAATTAACTATGAGTTAGGTGATGTGCTTGAGAATTCAAAAGGGTTTGCATCCAATTCCCGAAATATAAGCAAAGCACATGACTGCTTGTCCTCTATCAGGAGCAGGTTCCACCTTTTGTGTCCTTTTCGATCTAACAAGTGAGTTTAAATCTTTACGTGTGAATCCGTTCTCCGTTTTCTAGCAAATCTGTTTGTTTGGATTGTTAGTTATTTGAGATATTTTTACTATAGCACTTTTTATGATGTGATGTATGTGAGATAAAAAGATAATTGAAGAGATAAAAAAATATATTAAAAATCATAATAATAATGTAAACAAATATATTTGAAAAAATAAACAGCTCTCCGAACAAATCCTCACGAGTCTTCGAGCCTATAGAGCAGTAATTTCTATGTGCATGCGGGACCACGAACGAGTATTCTTTCTCCTAGTTCTAGCTATCACTGCACTGCTGCATCGAGTGTATCCTACAGAAAAAGTAAAAAAAAAAAAAAAAACGTTAATTAACTGCTATAATATGATAGTATGAGTACTTATCATGCTAACTCACCAATCACTAGGGTTGGTTGGATTCTCAGGAGAAGGCTTTTAGAATCATCTTCATTGTTGGATTTAGGATTCGAATTTTGTACTTGACAGTTGAAATAAAAAAAAGGTATGTAAAAGGGTGAGAGGGTAAAAAAAAAAAAATTCCTATTATGGCTAATTAAAAATAATAAAATGAGAAAATTTTGAATATGAAAACCAGAAGTACGTACTTTTAATGTTGAAATTCGTTTGGTACGAAACTCCATTAACTCGTTATTATTATTTACGAAACCACTTCCTCGCCACATCACAGATCCAAGTCCAACGTTTCTGAAGATATTCCACAAGTAAACAAGAGAAGAGAACAAAAAGAAAAGCATTTGTTTTGGTTTTTTATTTTTCCACCACAAAAAAGGAAATAAAGAATATATATATATATATAAAGAGGCAGCCGGAAAATTGCAGTCCAAAATGGAAAAAAGTAAAAGTCTAAAAAAGAATGTAGAAAATGAAATTGAGTAGTATAAAACATGGAAGCTGCTCAACATCACAGCTTTTGCTTAGCAGTTTTTTTGTCGGTCGCCTTAAAAGATGTTTGTGCCGTATCGCTTGAAACGGGAAACTAAAAGCGGCAAAATTGGATAACCAAAACTCTTTGCGTGCTAGTATTTGGTTTGGTCTGAAAACAAATGTTTTGAGCATAAAGTCATCCGTATCCGAGAAGACCCACTCGTTTGGAGTATTTAGTGGGTCTGCTGAATTATTAACGCTTCATTTAATTTGTACAAAGACACACGTAAATCTAACTTCCAATTCATGCCCTTCATGTTTCCAGAAGAATGAATGCCGTTTTTCAATTGAAATAGAGCACGAGAATGAAAATATCCACCCCCAAAACCAAAAAAAAAAAATAATAATAATAATAATAAAAGGAAAATAAACTATAGCACGCATGTTATTTTTTAATTTAGTAAAGTTAGCACTCTCTTTTTGACTCGATTTTCTCTGTCCCTGTCATTACAGCACATAAACTCGCTATCATCAGGGTACAACTTTTTAACAGTAACCAAAAAGAGAAAAAAAAAAATTAACCGACAGTGAAAGCCTCACGCTCGAACAATAATATTCCTTCCATATATTCAACTGTCTCCCTCGTGCTTGCGCTATTAACAGGATATTGGACGGGGTAAGGTTTACGCTTCTTAAACTCGTAGCGGTTTGTATGGTAATTATCATCTTTGACATCAACATCCATATATATATATATATATATTTGGACAGTCAAATATCAGTAATTGAGGGGATAGACATCAAAATGAGTCAGTTGATGTGGTTGCTTGCTGGAATGAAAATCAGAATATTGCTGAAATTTCTGCCTAGAGCCCAAAGCACGCAATTTACTCCCTTAGGGTGTTTGTATTTATTATCTTCCGTTTATAATTATACTAGTACTATAATAACTCGATGATGCGGAAAACATCCCATTCAATTCTTTTCCTTTTTTTTTTTTGTGTTTAGGTGCCTGGGGCTTCAAAGTTCAAACTGCTCGTGTGGCTCCGGGGAGTCAAAATCATGAATACATCCCGACTCCCCAAACAAGCACAGCTTCTTAGCCCAGCTGAAAACTAAGACAATTAAATATCTTACTGGGCATCGTTTTACGTGGAAACTTTAACTGGCTATAGTATACTATGTTGGTAATAGTTTGTAATGAGTATGTTGAAATCCATTGTCCCACATTGAAAGAGGATAAAGTGCATGTTGCCTATATATGAGTCATTGTCCTATTCCTTTACAAACTTGTTCCAAGATAATAGTTTGGAGGGAAAGTTTGGTGGGAAACTTATTTCAAGATATATAAAATCTTGACAAGGGCACTTGGGCACTTGGGGCACCTTGGGGCTTTCTGAAAGGGTGTCAATCAGAGGTAGTTAATGGCGGTTGGCGGTTACCGTTGGAAGGATAAGATGATGTTTTTCCTGACGGCTTTGAAGATTGCTTACGTTTTGGATCCTTCTCTTCCTGAAATTCCAGAACCTAAAGATGGTGATTCTGATGAAGTCAAGGCACAACACAGGAAACGCGCAGAGGACGAGTTGCTGTGCAGAGGACACATCATGAACACTCTTTCTGACCGCTTGTATGATCTATATACTGCAGTCAAGTCGCCAAAGGAAATCTGGAATGCGCTGGAATACAAGTATAATACGATGAAACAAGGTGCAGATAAATTTCTGATTATGCAATATTTTGATTTTCGTATCATTGAGAATTCTTCTCTTATGGATCAGATTCATGATCTCCAAGTGATTGTGTCTAAGTTACATGATCTGAAAGTGGAGATATCTGAATCCTTGCAAGTTGGAGCAATTATAGCCAAACTTCCAACTAGTTGGAATGACTATAAGAAAAAGTTGCTCCATACTACTGAATCATTCACTACAGATCAGATTTTAAAACATTTGCGTATTGAAGAAGATACCAGAAATCTTCAAAAGAAGCAAATAGAATCTGATGTCAAAGTGAATGCTTTAAGTGAGAAGAATTCACAGAATTTTTCTGGTTCCAAAAGAAAGTCTCCAGATGCAAGTACATCTAAGGACAAGAAGAAGAATAGAATCTGCTATAAGTGCGGCAAGAAGGGACATTACAAGCGTGAGTGCAAAGCAGATAGCAACAAAAAGCAAAAGAAAGACAATGCCAAAAATGCAAATCTGGTTGAACAAGATGTTGCTGAGATTGTTGCAATGATTTCGCATTGGAACATTGGCATGATTTCTGAGTTGCATGTGGCTGCTGCAACCAAATCGTGTGACTGGTGGTATGATTCTGGTGCCACCGTGCATGTTTGTAATGATAAGTCCCAATTCAAGACTTATGAAGAAGTTCCTGATGGTCATAAAGTATTGATGGGAAACCATGATACAGCAAAGGTCATTGGCATAGGAAGTGTAGACTTGCAGTTTACTTCCGGAAAGAAACTTATACTGGCCAATGTACTTCATGTTCCAGAAATTAGGAAAAATCTTGTGTCGGCTGATGCCTTAAACAAAAAGGGGCTAAAGGCTGTAATAGAGTCTAATAAGCTTATCTTCTCTTTGAATGGTGTATTTGTAGGCAAGGGATACTCTTGTGATGGAATGTTCAAGTTATGTATCAATAAAAATAATGTTTCTGTGTATATTGTTGATGCTTCATATTCTCTTTGGCATGGTAGATTAGCGCATACTAATCATAAAACTTTGCAGTTTATGTCTAAACATGGGCTAATTTCGTTCAAAGATAATGTTGAAAAAAGGTGTGAAACATGCATACAAGCAAAAATGACCAGATTACCTTTTCCTAAAGCAGAAAGAAACAATGAATTGTTGGATCTTGTTCATTCTGACGTTTGTGAATTTAATGGGTTTCTAACAAGAGGAGGAAATAAGTATTTCATCACATTCATTGATGATTATTCAAGATATGTGTATGTTTACTTGATGAAAACGAAAGATGAGTCATTTCATATGTTTAAGTGTTACAAAAATCTGGTGGAAAATCAACTAGGAAAGAAGGTTAAAATTTTGAGGAGTGATAGAGGTGGGGAATATCTCCCTGCTGATTTTTCTCAATTTTGTGAAGAAAATGGAATTATACACCAAACTAGTGCACCTTATACTCCGCAACAAAATGGTTTGGCAGAAAGGAAAAATAGAACTTTAGGAAATATGGTAAATGCCATGATTATAAGTTCTGGACTGCCTAAAAATTTGTGGGGAGAGGCCTTACTGGCTGCTTGTCACATACATAATCGAGTAACTTCGCTTAAATCGAAGGTATCACCATATGAATTATGGAAAGGTAGAAAACCAAACTTGAAGTATTTTCGAGTTTGGGGTTGTATAGCCTTTTATAGAGTCCCTGATCATAAAAGGACAAAATTGGGACCTCGAGCACTTAAAAGTGTGTTTGTAGGCTATGCTGAAAATTCAAAAGCATATCGGTTGCTAGATTTAGATTCTAACGTCATTGTGGAATCTAGAGATGTCGAATTTTTAGAAGATAAATTTCTTTATAATTCGACAATGAGTACAGATCCAAGCCAAGAGCCACCGCCTGTTTCCAATGCTAGACCCTCCAATAATAATAAAAGGAATGCAGGGGACATTCCAAGTGAGTTAAGGAGGAGTCAAAGGCAACGGAAAGAAAAACATTTATCCTCTGATTTTATAGATTCACAAGCTATTGTTTTCCTAGTTGAAGGCGATAGACAGTTTCTACTTGACAAGATTCCTATCTTGTTAGCTGTAGAAGATGACCCTAAAACTTTTAGTGAAGCTATGAAATCGAGAGATGCATCGTTTTGGAGAGAGGCAATTAATGATGAAATGGATTCATTATTAAGTAATAATACTTGGATCCTAGTTGATTTGCCTCCGGGTTCTAAACCAATTGGCTGTAAGTGGGTATTTCGAAAGAAATATGCTACTGATGGATCTGTACAAACTTTCAAGGCAAGATTAGTAGCAAAAGGATTTAGGCAAAAGGAGGGAATCGATTATTTTGATACTTATGCACCAGTGGCTAGAATTACATCTATAAGAGTACTATTAGCATTGGCTTCAATGTTTGATTTGTGTGTACATCAGATGGATGTGAAAACGGCCTTTTTAAATGGTGACTTAAATGAAGAGGTGTATATGGATCAACCAGAAGGTTTTGTTCTACCAGGGAATGAAAAGAAAGTTTGCAAACTAACAAGGTCTTTGTATGGTCTAAAACAAGCGCCTAAACAGTGGCATCAAAAGTTTGAATCTGCTATACTCTCTAATGGTTTTAAATATAATAATGCTGATAAGTGTATTTATTCCAAGTTTACTAGAGAGTATGGTGTGATAATCTGTCTATATGTAGATGACATGCTAATTATTGGTACTAATTACAAAGGCGTTGAAGAAACTAAGAAGTATTTGTCTTCTATATTCAAGATGAAAGATCTTGGAGAAGTAGATACTATCTTAGGAATTAAAGTTAAGAGACATAGTGGGGGCTATTCTTTAAGTCAATCTCATTATGTTGAGAAAGTTTTGAACAAGTATCAACATTTGAAGATAAAAGAAGTAAGCACTCCTTATGATCCTAACTTTAAGTTGTTTGAAAATTCTGGAAAGCCAATTGCTCAATTAGAGTATGCTAGTGCAATTGGTAGCCTAATGTATGCTACACATTGTACTAGGCCAGATATTTCATATGCAGTTTGTAGACTCGCTAGATACACTAAGAATCCTGGTATAGAGCATTGGAAAGCTATAGGTAGAGTGCTTGGATATCTTAAAAGGACAAAAGATTTAGAGCTTTCCTATAACAAATTTCCGGTTGTACTTGAAGGTTATTCCGATGCAAGTTGGGTAACCAGTGTATGTGACAAAGTGTCTACTTCTGGATGGATTTTTATGTTGGGTGGAGGAGCTGTTTCTTGGGCATCAAAGAAACAAACAGTCATAACTCATTCCACCATGGAGGCTGAGTTTGTAGCCTTAGCAGCTGCATGCAAAGAGGCCGAATGGCTAAGAAACTTACTGTTAGACATCGAGTTGTGGCCAAACCCGATGCCAGCCATTTCTTTGCATTGTGATAGCGAAGCCACTATGTCTAGAGCGTTAAATAGAATATATAACGGCAAATCTAGACATATAAGTCTAAGACATGAATATGTCAGACAATTATTGAATGATGGCATAGTCACAGTAGTGTATGTTAGATCATTCAACAATTTGGCGGATCCATTCACTAAAGCTCTCTCAAGAGATGTAGTGAAAGCAACGTCATTGGGAATGGGGTTAAAACCCATTGTCTAAAACCACTAGTAATGGTAACCCAACCTCTCTTCTAGCACTAACACTAGGTGAAAGGTTTAAAGGGTAATAACAAGTTACTAATAAGTGGTTGTGAGCACTAGAAATTGTATCATACCATTCCAAGGTACTAGTGCAGTTTGATACATAAGAGGCTGAGTATCATACTCTTAATGAAGTTAAATATGGTTTCATAGTGCCTTGGTAATAAAGGCTAGAAATGTACTTCACCTATATGATCATGGGAGTGGTGCCGCTCCCAGCAAAAGTGGGGGTTTTCTTTTGTAAATGATCATGAATCTAGGATGGAGCACACGGCCAGTAAAAGTGCTAAAATCATTTCGTGAACTATTCTCCGAAAAGGTATAATCTTGTGTGTGCTATTTCTGTTTTAACTTTAAAGTTATGGTTTAAGCAATGTAGCCACCATAACTTGTTAGAACAAGTGAAATATTTACACTAAGAGAAGGGTTTAAGTTCACAAACACCTTTCTCTATGCAAGATAATATGAGTGCTGATTTGATTTCATTACAAACTAAGTGGGGGATTGTTGGTAATAGTTTGTAATGAGTATGTTGAAATCCATTGTCCCACATTGAAAGAGGATAAAGTGCATGTTGCCTATATATGAGTCATTGTCCTATTCCTTTACAAACTTGTTCCAAGATAATAGTTTGGAGGGAAAGTTTGGTGGGAAACTTATTTCAAGATATATAAAATCTTGACAAGGGCACTTGGGCACTTGGGGCACCTTGGGGCTTTCTGAAAGGGTGTCAATCAGAGGTAGTTAATGGCGGTTGGCGGTTACCGTTGGAAGGATAAGATGATGTTTTTCCTGACGGCTTTGAAGATTGCTTACGTTTTGGATCCTTCTCTTCCTGAAATTCCAGAACCTAAAGATGGTGATTCTGATGAAGTCAAGGCACAACACAGGAAACGCGCAGAGGACGAGTTGCTGTGCAGAGGACACATCATGAACACTCTTTCTGACCGCTTGTATGATCTATATACTGCAGTCAAGTCGCCAAAGGAAATCTGGAATGCGCTGGAATACAAGTATAATACGATGAAACAAGGTGCAGATAAATTTCTGATTATGCAATATTTTGATTTTCGTATCATTGAGAATTCTTCTCTTATGGATCAGATTCATGATCTCCAAGTGATTGTGTCTAAGTTACATGATCTGAAAGTGGAGATATCTGAATCCTTGCAAGTTGGAGCAATTATAGCCAAACTTCCAACTAGTTGGAATGACTATAAGAAAAAGTTGCTCCATACTACTGAATCATTCACTACAGATCAGATTTTAAAACATTTGCGTATTGAAGAAGATACCAGAAATCTTCAAAAGAAGCAAATAGAATCTGATGTCAAAGTGAATGCTTTAAGTGAGAAGAATTCACAGAATTTTTCTGGTTCCAAAAGAAAGTCTCCAGATGCAAGTACATCTAAGGACAAGAAGAAGAATAGAATCTGCTATAAGTGCGGCAAGAAGGGACATTACAAGCGTGAGTGCAAAGCAGATAGCAACAAAAAGCAAAAGAAAGACAATGCCAAAAATGCAAATCTGGTTGAACAAGATGTTGCTGAGATTGTTGCAATGATTTCGCATTGGAACATTGGCATGATTTCTGAGTTGCATGTGGCTGCTGCAACCAAATCGTGTGACTGGTGGTATGATTCTGGTGCCACCGTGCATGTTTGTAATGATAAGTCCCAATTCAAGACTTATGAAGAAGTTCCTGATGGTCATAAAGTATTGATGGGAAACCATGATACAGCAAAGGTCATTGGCATAGGAAGTGTAGACTTGCAGTTTACTTCCGGAAAGAAACTTATACTGGCCAATGTACTTCATGTTCCAGAAATTAGGAAAAATCTTGTGTCGGCTGATGCCTTAAACAAAAAGGGGCTAAAGGCTGTAATAGAGTCTAATAAGCTTATCTTCTCTTTGAATGGTGTATTTGTAGGCAAGGGATACTCTTGTGATGGAATGTTCAAGTTATGTATCAATAAAAATAATGTTTCTGTGTATATTGTTGATGCTTCATATTCTCTTTGGCATGGTAGATTAGCGCATACTAATCATAAAACTTTGCAGTTTATGTCTAAACATGGGCTAATTTCGTTCAAAGATAATGTTGAAAAAAGGTGTGAAACATGCATACAAGCAAAAATGACCAGATTACCTTTTCCTAAAGCAGAAAGAAACAATGAATTGTTGGATCTTGTTCATTCTGACGTTTGTGAATTTAATGGGTTTCTAACAAGAGGAGGAAATAAGTATTTCATCACATTCATTGATGATTATTCAAGATATGTGTATGTTTACTTGATGAAAACGAAAGATGAGTCATTTCATATGTTTAAGTGTTACAAAAATCTGGTGGAAAATCAACTAGGAAAGAAGGTTAAAATTTTGAGGAGTGATAGAGGTGGGGAATATCTCCCTGCTGATTTTTCTCAATTTTGTGAAGAAAATGGAATTATACACCAAACTAGTGCACCTTATACTCCGCAACAAAATGGTTTGGCAGAAAGGAAAAATAGAACTTTAGGAAATATGGTAAATGCCATGATTATAAGTTCTGGACTGCCTAAAAATTTGTGGGGAGAGGCCTTACTGGCTGCTTGTCACATACATAATCGAGTAACTTCGCTTAAATCGAAGGTATCACCATATGAATTATGGAAAGGTAGAAAACCAAACTTGAAGTATTTTCGAGTTTGGGGTTGTATAGCCTTTTATAGAGTCCCTGATCATAAAAGGACAAAATTGGGACCTCGAGCACTTAAAAGTGTGTTTGTAGGCTATGCTGAAAATTCAAAAGCATATCGGTTGCTAGATTTAGATTCTAACGTCATTGTGGAATCTAGAGATGTCGAATTTTTAGAAGATAAATTTCTTTATAATTCGACAATGAGTACAGATCCAAGCCAAGAGCCACCGCCTGTTTCCAATGCTAGACCCTCCAATAATAATAAAAGGAATGCAGGGGACATTCCAAGTGAGTTAAGGAGGAGTCAAAGGCAACGGAAAGAAAAACATTTATCCTCTGATTTTATAGATTCACAAGCTATTGTTTTCCTAGTTGAAGGCGATAGACAGTTTCTACTTGACAAGATTCCTATCTTGTTAGCTGTAGAAGATGACCCTAAAACTTTTAGTGAAGCTATGAAATCGAGAGATGCATCGTTTTGGAGAGAGGCAATTAATGATGAAATGGATTCATTATTAAGTAATAATACTTGGATCCTAGTTGATTTGCCTCCGGGTTCTAAACCAATTGGCTGTAAGTGGGTATTTCGAAAGAAATATGCTACTGATGGATCTGTACAAACTTTCAAGGCAAGATTAGTAGCAAAAGGATTTAGGCAAAAGGAGGGAATCGATTATTTTGATACTTATGCACCAGTGGCTAGAATTACATCTATAAGAGTACTATTAGCATTGGCTTCAATGTTTGATTTGTGTGTACATCAGATGGATGTGAAAACGGCCTTTTTAAATGGTGACTTAAATGAAGAGGTGTATATGGATCAACCAGAAGGTTTTGTTCTACCAGGGAATGAAAAGAAAGTTTGCAAACTAACAAGGTCTTTGTATGGTCTAAAACAAGCGCCTAAACAGTGGCATCAAAAGTTTGAATCTGCTATACTCTCTAATGGTTTTAAATATAATAATGCTGATAAGTGTATTTATTCCAAGTTTACTAGAGAGTATGGTGTGATAATCTGTCTATATGTAGATGACATGCTAATTATTGGTACTAATTACAAAGGCGTTGAAGAAACTAAGAAGTATTTGTCTTCTATATTCAAGATGAAAGATCTTGGAGAAGTAGATACTATCTTAGGAATTAAAGTTAAGAGACATAGTGGGGGCTATTCTTTAAGTCAATCTCATTATGTTGAGAAAGTTTTGAACAAGTATCAACATTTGAAGATAAAAGAAGTAAGCACTCCTTATGATCCTAACTTTAAGTTGTTTGAAAATTCTGGAAAGCCAATTGCTCAATTAGAGTATGCTAGTGCAATTGGTAGCCTAATGTATGCTACACATTGTACTAGGCCAGATATTTCATATGCAGTTTGTAGACTCGCTAGATACACTAAGAATCCTGGTATAGAGCATTGGAAAGCTATAGGTAGAGTGCTTGGATATCTTAAAAGGACAAAAGATTTAGAGCTTTCCTATAACAAATTTCCGGTTGTACTTGAAGGTTATTCCGATGCAAGTTGGGTAACCAGTGTATGTGACAAAGTGTCTACTTCTGGATGGATTTTTATGTTGGGTGGAGGAGCTGTTTCTTGGGCATCAAAGAAACAAACAGTCATAACTCATTCCACCATGGAGGCTGAGTTTGTAGCCTTAGCAGCTGCATGCAAAGAGGCCGAATGGCTAAGAAACTTACTGTTAGACATCGAGTTGTGGCCAAACCCGATGCCAGCCATTTCTTTGCATTGTGATAGCGAAGCCACTATGTCTAGAGCGTTAAATAGAATATATAACGGCAAATCTAGACATATAAGTCTAAGACATGAATATGTCAGACAATTATTGAATGATGGCATAGTCACAGTAGTGTATGTTAGATCATTCAACAATTTGGCGGATCCATTCACTAAAGCTCTCTCAAGAGATGTAGTGAAAGCAACGTCATTGGGAATGGGGTTAAAACCCATTGTCTAAAACCACTAGTAATGGTAACCCAACCTCTCTTCTAGCACTAACACTAGGTGAAAGGTTTAAAGGGTAATAACAAGTTACTAATAAGTGGTTGTGAGCACTAGAAATTGTATCATACCATTCCAAGGTACTAGTGCAGTTTGATACATAAGAGGCTGAGTATCATACTCTTAATGAAGTTAAATATGGTTTCATAGTGCCTTGGTAATAAAGGCTAGAAATGTACTTCACCTATATGATCATGGGAGTGGTGCCGCTCCCAGCAAAAGTGGGGGTTTTCTTTTGTAAATGATCATGAATCTAGGATGGAGCACACGGCCAGTAAAAGTGCTAAAATCATTTCGTGAACTATTCTCCGAAAAGGTATAATCTTGTGTGTGCTATTTCTGTTTTAACTTTAAAGTTATGGTTTAAGCAATGTAGCCACCATAACTTGTTAGAACAAGTGAAATATTTACACTAAGAGAAGGGTTTAAGTTCACAAACACCTTTCTCTATGCAAGATAATATGAGTGCTGATTTGATTTCATTACAAACTAAGTGGGGGATTGTTGGTAATAGTTTGTAATGAGTATGTTGAAATCCATTGTCCCACATTGAAAGAGGATAAAGTGCATGTTGCCTATATATGAGTCATTGTCCTATTCCTTTACAAACTTGTTCCAAGATAATAGTTTGGAGGGAAAGTTTGGTGGGAAACTTATTTCAAGATATATAAAATCTTGACAAGGGCACTTGGGCACTTGGGGCACCTTGGGGCTTTCTGAAAGGGTGTCAATCAGAGGTAGTTAATGGCGGTTGGCGGTTACCGTTGGAAGGATAAGATGATGTTTTTCCTGACGGCTTTGAAGATTGCTTACGTTTTGGATCCTTCTCTTCCTGAAATTCCAGAACCTAAAGATGGTGATTCTGATGAAGTCAAGGCACAACACAGGAAACGCGCAGAGGACGAGTTGCTGTGCAGAGGACACATCATGAACACTCTTTCTGACCGCTTGTATGATCTATATACTGCAGTCAAGTCGCCAAAGGAAATCTGGAATGCGCTGGAATACAAGTATAATACGATGAAACAAGGTGCAGATAAATTTCTGATTATGCAATATTTTGATTTTCGTATCATTGAGAATTCTTCTCTTATGGATCAGATTCATGATCTCCAAGTGATTGTGTCTAAGTTACATGATCTGAAAGTGGAGATATCTGAATCCTTGCAAGTTGGAGCAATTATAGCCAAACTTCCAACTAGTTGGAATGACTATAAGAAAAAGTTGCTCCATACTACTGAATCATTCACTACAGATCAGATTTTAAAACATTTGCGTATTGAAGAAGATACCAGAAATCTTCAAAAGAAGCAAATAGAATCTGATGTCAAAGTGAATGCTTTAAGTGAGAAGAATTCACAGAATTTTTCTGGTTCCAAAAGAAAGTCTCCAGATGCAAGTACATCTAAGGACAAGAAGAAGAATAGAATCTGCTATAAGTGCGGCAAGAAGGGACATTACAAGCGTGAGTGCAAAGCAGATAGCAACAAAAAGCAAAAGAAAGACAATGCCAAAAATGCAAATCTGGTTGAACAAGATGTTGCTGAGATTGTTGCAATGATTTCGCATTGGAACATTGGCATGATTTCTGAGTTGCATGTGGCTGCTGCAACCAAATCGTGTGACTGGTGGTATGATTCTGGTGCCACCGTGCATGTTTGTAATGATAAGTCCCAATTCAAGACTTATGAAGAAGTTCCTGATGGTCATAAAGTATTGATGGGAAACCATGATACAGCAAAGGTCATTGGCATAGGAAGTGTAGACTTGCAGTTTACTTCCGGAAAGAAACTTATACTGGCCAATGTACTTCATGTTCCAGAAATTAGGAAAAATCTTGTGTCGGCTGATGCCTTAAACAAAAAGGGGCTAAAGGCTGTAATAGAGTCTAATAAGCTTATCTTCTCTTTGAATGGTGTATTTGTAGGCAAGGGATACTCTTGTGATGGAATGTTCAAGTTATGTATCAATAAAAATAATGTTTCTGTGTATATTGTTGATGCTTCATATTCTCTTTGGCATGGTAGATTAGCGCATACTAATCATAAAACTTTGCAGTTTATGTCTAAACATGGGCTAATTTCGTTCAAAGATAATGTTGAAAAAAGGTGTGAAACATGCATACAAGCAAAAATGACCAGATTACCTTTTCCTAAAGCAGAAAGAAACAATGAATTGTTGGATCTTGTTCATTCTGACGTTTGTGAATTTAATGGGTTTCTAACAAGAGGAGGAAATAAGTATTTCATCACATTCATTGATGATTATTCAAGATATGTGTATGTTTACTTGATGAAAACGAAAGATGAGTCATTTCATATGTTTAAGTGTTACAAAAATCTGGTGGAAAATCAACTAGGAAAGAAGGTTAAAATTTTGAGGAGTGATAGAGGTGGGGAATATCTCCCTGCTGATTTTTCTCAATTTTGTGAAGAAAATGGAATTATACACCAAACTAGTGCACCTTATACTCCGCAACAAAATGGTTTGGCAGAAAGGAAAAATAGAACTTTAGGAAATATGGTAAATGCCATGATTATAAGTTCTGGACTGCCTAAAAATTTGTGGGGAGAGGCCTTACTGGCTGCTTGTCACATACATAATCGAGTAACTTCGCTTAAATCGAAGGTATCACCATATGAATTATGGAAAGGTAGAAAACCAAACTTGAAGTATTTTCGAGTTTGGGGTTGTATAGCCTTTTATAGAGTCCCTGATCATAAAAGGACAAAATTGGGACCTCGAGCACTTAAAAGTGTGTTTGTAGGCTATGCTGAAAATTCAAAAGCATATCGGTTGCTAGATTTAGATTCTAACGTCATTGTGGAATCTAGAGATGTCGAATTTTTAGAAGATAAATTTCTTTATAATTCGACAATGAGTACAGATCCAAGCCAAGAGCCACCGCCTGTTTCCAATGCTAGACCCTCCAATAATAATAAAAGGAATGCAGGGGACATTCCAAGTGAGTTAAGGAGGAGTCAAAGGCAACGGAAAGAAAAACATTTATCCTCTGATTTTATAGATTCACAAGCTATTGTTTTCCTAGTTGAAGGCGATAGACAGTTTCTACTTGACAAGATTCCTATCTTGTTAGCTGTAGAAGATGACCCTAAAACTTTTAGTGAAGCTATGAAATCGAGAGATGCATCGTTTTGGAGAGAGGCAATTAATGATGAAATGGATTCATTATTAAGTAATAATACTTGGATCCTAGTTGATTTGCCTCCGGGTTCTAAACCAATTGGCTGTAAGTGGGTATTTCGAAAGAAATATGCTACTGATGGATCTGTACAAACTTTCAAGGCAAGATTAGTAGCAAAAGGATTTAGGCAAAAGGAGGGAATCGATTATTTTGATACTTATGCACCAGTGGCTAGAATTACATCTATAAGAGTACTATTAGCATTGGCTTCAATGTTTGATTTGTGTGTACATCAGATGGATGTGAAAACGGCCTTTTTAAATGGTGACTTAAATGAAGAGGTGTATATGGATCAACCAGAAGGTTTTGTTCTACCAGGGAATGAAAAGAAAGTTTGCAAACTAACAAGGTCTTTGTATGGTCTAAAACAAGCGCCTAAACAGTGGCATCAAAAGTTTGAATCTGCTATACTCTCTAATGGTTTTAAATATAATAATGCTGATAAGTGTATTTATTCCAAGTTTACTAGAGAGTATGGTGTGATAATCTGTCTATATGTAGATGACATGCTAATTATTGGTACTAATTACAAAGGCGTTGAAGAAACTAAGAAGTATTTGTCTTCTATATTCAAGATGAAAGATCTTGGAGAAGTAGATACTATCTTAGGAATTAAAGTTAAGAGACATAGTGGGGGCTATTCTTTAAGTCAATCTCATTATGTTGAGAAAGTTTTGAACAAGTATCAACATTTGAAGATAAAAGAAGTAAGCACTCCTTATGATCCTAACTTTAAGTTGTTTGAAAATTCTGGAAAGCCAATTGCTCAATTAGAGTATGCTAGTGCAATTGGTAGCCTAATGTATGCTACACATTGTACTAGGCCAGATATTTCATATGCAGTTTGTAGACTCGCTAGATACACTAAGAATCCTGGTATAGAGCATTGGAAAGCTATAGGTAGAGTGCTTGGATATCTTAAAAGGACAAAAGATTTAGAGCTTTCCTATAACAAATTTCCGGTTGTACTTGAAGGTTATTCCGATGCAAGTTGGGTAACCAGTGTATGTGACAAAGTGTCTACTTCTGGATGGATTTTTATGTTGGGTGGAGGAGCTGTTTCTTGGGCATCAAAGAAACAAACAGTCATAACTCATTCCACCATGGAGGCTGAGTTTGTAGCCTTAGCAGCTGCATGCAAAGAGGCCGAATGGCTAAGAAACTTACTGTTAGACATCGAGTTGTGGCCAAACCCGATGCCAGCCATTTCTTTGCATTGTGATAGCGAAGCCACTATGTCTAGAGCGTTAAATAGAATATATAACGGCAAATCTAGACATATAAGTCTAAGACATGAATATGTCAGACAATTATTGAATGATGGCATAGTCACAGTAGTGTATGTTAGATCATTCAACAATTTGGCGGATCCATTCACTAAAGCTCTCTCAAGAGATGTAGTGAAAGCAACGTCATTGGGAATGGGGTTAAAACCCATTGTCTAAAACCACTAGTAATGGTAACCCAACCTCTCTTCTAGCACTAACACTAGGTGAAAGGTTTAAAGGGTAATAACAAGTTACTAATAAGTGGTTGTGAGCACTAGAAATTGTATCATACCATTCCAAGGTACTAGTGCAGTTTGATACATAAGAGGCTGAGTATCATACTCTTAATGAAGTTAAATATGGTTTCATAGTGCCTTGGTAATAAAGGCTAGAAATGTACTTCACCTATATGATCATGGGAGTGGTGCCGCTCCCAGCAAAAGTGGGGGTTTTCTTTTGTAAATGATCATGAATCTAGGATGGAGCACACGGCCAGTAAAAGTACTAAAATCATTTCGTGAACTATTCTCCGAAAAGGTATAATCTTGTGTGTGCTATTTCTGTTTTAACTTTAAAGTTATGGTTTAAGCAATGTAGCCACCATAACTTGTTAGAACAAGTGAAATATTTACACTAAGAGAAGGGTTTAAGTTCACAAACACCTTTCTCTATGCAAGATAATATGAGTGCTGATTTGATTTCATTACAAACTAAGTGGGGGATTGTTGGTAATAGTTTGTAATGAGTATGTTGAAATCCATTGTCCCACATTGAAAGAGGATAAAGTGCATGTTGCCTATATATGAGTCATTGTCCTATTCCTTTACAAACTTGTTCCAAGATAATAGTTTGGAGGGAAAGTTTGGTGGGAAACTTATTTCAAGATATATAAAATCTTGACAAGGGCACTTGGGCACTTGGGGCACCTTGGGGCTTTCTGAAAGGGTGTCAATCAGAGGTAGTTAATGGCGGTTGGCGGTTACCGTTGGAAGGATAAGATGATGTTTTTCCTGACGGCTTTGAAGATTGCTTACGTTTTGGATCCTTCTCTTCCTGAAATTCCAGAACCTAAAGATGGTGATTCTGATGAAGTCAAGGCACAACACAGGAAACGCGCAGAGGACGAGTTGCTGTGCAGAGGACACATCATGAACACTCTTTCTGACCGCTTGTATGATCTATATACTGCAGTCAAGTCGCCAAAGGAAATCTGGAATGCGCTGGAATACAAGTATAATACGATGAAACAAGGTGCAGATAAATTTCTGATTATGCAATATTTTGATTTTCGTATCATTGAGAATTCTTCTCTTATGGATCAGATTCATGATCTCCAAGTGATTGTGTCTAAGTTACATGATCTGAAAGTGGAGATATCTGAATCCTTGCAAGTTGGAGCAATTATAGCCAAACTTCCAACTAGTTGGAATGACTATAAGAAAAAGTTGCTCCATACTACTGAATCATTCACTACAGATCAGATTTTAAAACATTTGCGTATTGAAGAAGATACCAGAAATCTTCAAAAGAAGCAAATAGAATCTGATGTCAAAGTGAATGCTTTAAGTGAGAAGAATTCACAGAATTTTTCTGGTTCCAAAAGAAAGTCTCCAGATGCAAGTACATCTAAGGACAAGAAGAAGAATAGAATCTGCTATAAGTGCGGCAAGAAGGGACATTACAAGCGTGAGTGCAAAGCAGATAGCAACAAAAAGCAAAAGAAAGACAATGCCAAAAATGCAAATCTGGTTGAACAAGATGTTGCTGAGATTGTTGCAATGATTTCGCATTGGAACATTGGCATGATTTCTGAGTTGCATGTGGCTGCTGCAACCAAATCGTGTGACTGGTGGTATGATTCTGGTGCCACCGTGCATGTTTGTAATGATAAGTCCCAATTCAAGACTTATGAAGAAGTTCCTGATGGTCATAAAGTATTGATGGGAAACCATGATACAGCAAAGGTCATTGGCATAGGAAGTGTAGACTTGCAGTTTACTTCCGGAAAGAAACTTATACTGGCCAATGTACTTCATGTTCCAGAAATTAGGAAAAATCTTGTGTCGGCTGATGCCTTAAACAAAAAGGGGCTAAAGGCTGTAATAGAGTCTAATAAGCTTATCTTCTCTTTGAATGGTGTATTTGTAGGCAAGGGATACTCTTGTGATGGAATGTTCAAGTTATGTATCAATAAAAATAATGTTTCTGTGTATATTGTTGATGCTTCATATTCTCTTTGGCATGGTAGATTAGCGCATACTAATCATAAAACTTTGCAGTTTATGTCTAAACATGGGCTAATTTCGTTCAAAGATAATGTTGAAAAAAGGTGTGAAACATGCATACAAGCAAAAATGACCAGATTACCTTTTCCTAAAGCAGAAAGAAACAATGAATTGTTGGATCTTGTTCATTCTGACGTTTGTGAATTTAATGGGTTTCTAACAAGAGGAGGAAATAAGTATTTCATCACATTCATTGATGATTATTCAAGATATGTGTATGTTTACTTGATGAAAACGAAAGATGAGTCATTTCATATGTTTAAGTGTTACAAAAATCTGGTGGAAAATCAACTAGGAAAGAAGGTTAAAATTTTGAGGAGTGATAGAGGTGGGGAATATCTCCCTGCTGATTTTTCTCAATTTTGTGAAGAAAATGGAATTATACACCAAACTAGTGCACCTTATACTCCGCAACAAAATGGTTTGGCAGAAAGGAAAAATAGAACTTTAGGAAATATGGTAAATGCCATGATTATAAGTTCTGGACTGCCTAAAAATTTGTGGGGAGAGGCCTTACTGGCTGCTTGTCACATACATAATCGAGTAACTTCGCTTAAATCGAAGGTATCACCATATGAATTATGGAAAGGTAGAAAACCAAACTTGAAGTATTTTCGAGTTTGGGGTTGTATAGCCTTTTATAGAGTCCCTGATCATAAAAGGACAAAATTGGGACCTCGAGCACTTAAAAGTGTGTTTGTAGGCTATGCTGAAAATTCAAAAGCATATCGGTTGCTAGATTTAGATTCTAACGTCATTGTGGAATCTAGAGATGTCGAATTTTTAGAAGATAAATTTCTTTATAATTCGACAATGAGTACAGATCCAAGCCAAGAGCCACCGCCTGTTTCCAATGCTAGACCCTCCAATAATAATAAAAGGAATGCAGGGGACATTCCAAGTGAGTTAAGGAGGAGTCAAAGGCAACGGAAAGAAAAACATTTATCCTCTGATTTTATAGATTCACAAGCTATTGTTTTCCTAGTTGAAGGCGATAGACAGTTTCTACTTGACAAGATTCCTATCTTGTTAGCTGTAGAAGATGACCCTAAAACTTTTAGTGAAGCTATGAAATCGAGAGATGCATCGTTTTGGAGAGAGGCAATTAATGATGAAATGGATTCATTATTAAGTAATAATACTTGGATCCTAGTTGATTTGCCTCCGGGTTCTAAACCAATTGGCTGTAAGTGGGTATTTCGAAAGAAATATGCTACTGATGGATCTGTACAAACTTTCAAGGCAAGATTAGTAGCAAAAGGATTTAGGCAAAAGGAGGGAATCGATTATTTTGATACTTATGCACCAGTGGCTAGAATTACATCTATAAGAGTACTATTAGCATTGGCTTCAATGTTTGATTTGTGTGTACATCAGATGGATGTGAAAACGGCCTTTTTAAATGGTGACTTAAATGAAGAGGTGTATATGGATCAACCAGAAGGTTTTGTTCTACCAGGGAATGAAAAGAAAGTTTGCAAACTAACAAGGTCTTTGTATGGTCTAAAACAAGCGCCTAAACAGTGGCATCAAAAGTTTGAATCTGCTATACTCTCTAATGGTTTTAAATATAATAATGCTGATAAGTGTATTTATTCCAAGTTTACTAGAGAGTATGGTGTGATAATCTGTCTATATGTAGATGACATGCTAATTATTGGTACTAATTACAAAGGCGTTGAAGAAACTAAGAAGTATTTGTCTTCTATATTCAAGATGAAAGATCTTGGAGAAGTAGATACTATCTTAGGAATTAAAGTTAAGAGACATAGTGGGGGCTATTCTTTAAGTCAATCTCATTATGTTGAGAAAGTTTTGAACAAGTATCAACATTTGAAGATAAAAGAAGTAAGCACTCCTTATGATCCTAACTTTAAGTTGTTTGAAAATTCTGGAAAGCCAATTGCTCAATTAGAGTATGCTAGTGCAATTGGTAGCCTAATGTATGCTACACATTGTACTAGGCCAGATATTTCATATGCAGTTTGTAGACTCGCTAGATACACTAAGAATCCTGGTATAGAGCATTGGAAAGCTATAGGTAGAGTGCTTGGATATCTTAAAAGGACAAAAGATTTAGAGCTTTCCTATAACAAATTTCCGGTTGTACTTGAAGGTTATTCCGATGCAAGTTGGGTAACCAGTGTATGTGACAAAGTGTCTACTTCTGGATGGATTTTTATGTTGGGTGGAGGAGCTGTTTCTTGGGCATCAAAGAAACAAACAGTCATAACTCATTCCACCATGGAGGCTGAGTTTGTAGCCTTAGCAGCTGCATGCAAAGAGGCCGAATGGCTAAGAAACTTACTGTTAGACATCGAGTTGTGGCCAAACCCGATGCCAGCCATTTCTTTGCATTGTGATAGCGAAGCCACTATGTCTAGAGCGTTAAATAGAATATATAACGGCAAATCTAGACATATAAGTCTAAGACATGAATATGTCAGACAATTATTGAATGATGGCATAGTCACAGTAGTGTATGTTAGATCATTCAACAATTTGGCGGATCCATTCACTAAAGCTCTCTCAAGAGATGTAGTGAAAGCAACGTCATTGGGAATGGGGTTAAAACCCATTGTCTAAAACCACTAGTAATGGTAACCCAACCTCTCTTCTAGCACTAACACTAGGTGAAAGGTTTAAAGGGTAATAACAAGTTACTAATAAGTGGTTGTGAGCACTAGAAATTGTATCATACCATTCCAAGGTACTAGTGCAGTTTGATACATAAGAGGCTGAGTATCATACTCTTAATGAAGTTAAATATGGTTTCATAGTGCCTTGGTAATAAAGGCTAGAAATGTACTTCACCTATATGATCATGGGAGTGGTGCCGCTCCCAGCAAAAGTGGGGGTTTTCTTTTGTAAATGATCATGAATCTAGGATGGAGCACACGGCCAGTAAAAGTGCTAAAATCATTTCGTGAACTATTCTCCGAAAAGGTATAATCTTGTGTGTGCTATTTCTGTTTTAACTTTAAAGTTATGGTTTAAGCAATGTAGCCACCATAACTTGTTAGAACAAGTGAAATATTTACACTAAGAGAAGGGTTTAAGTTCACAAACACCTTTCTCTATGCAAGATAATATGAGTGCTGATTTGATTTCATTACAAACTAAGTGGGGGATTGTTGGTAATAGTTTGTAATGAGTATGTTGAAATCCATTGTCCCACATTGAAAGAGGATAAAGTGCATGTTGCCTATATATGAGTCATTGTCCTATTCCTTTACAAACTTGTTCCAAGATAATAGTTTGGAGGGAAAGTTTGGTGGGAAACTTATTTCAAGATATATAAAATCTTGACAAGGGCACTTGGGCACTTGGGGCACCTTGGGGCTTTCTGAAAGGGTGTCAATCAGAGGTAGTTAATGGCAAGGTGCTTTCTGAAAGGGTGTCAATCAGAGGTAGTTAATGGCGGTTGGCGGTTACATTTTGCAGACATATCTGTTAATTGGCTAACTACCCAAACGCCTATTCAATAAAGATTGCATCCTCTGATAGTGCCTTGAATAGGTGCTTCAATCCTTTTAAATAGTAGGATTTCGACAGAATTAAATCACTTTTACTTTTCATTTGATAGTTCTTAGACTTTGTTGTATCCTAGAGGTAATTTGTCTAATAGAGGCAAATAACACCTTAAGGAAAGTGCTTTCACGCCTCAAAGTCTCTGTATTTGTCTAGTATAGTTTTGTTCTTTACTACAGTTTAATAACATACTATTCTATATGTGCACAATTTTTTCTATCACCATATGTTGTATGTTTGCACTTCTTATTTCCGGAAGTTAAGCTGAAACTTAGGCATTCATGTGATATTAGTGTGTGTATGTAGGTGTGTGTATATCCTGGAATCTAGCTAGTATCACTCGGTTGTTTGTGCCTGGCATGAGGGCCGGGGGACGGAGCAAGTCTCCATCCTCCAGTCTCCACCTGAGCCACAGCCCCCTTCAGTTGATTATTCTCTTAAATTTTATTGACAAGCAGCAAGAACACACTGTGCCTGCAGCCAAGATTCTTGCAGGAATATCAAGCCACCCCCCTGTTTTTTTTGGGTGGGACAAGCACGTTGGGGTGTGGTCCGCCTACTATCGATCCCCCCCAACCATCTTCTTTAATTTTACGAACTTCTCCCTTATCCAGACATCAAACAGCTAAAACAAATCTGTTTACTCGTCATTATATTAGTACTAAAGAACTGTACCACCTATTTCGGTGCGCAACCAACTCGCCTCGAGTGAGTTGATCATCGTTTAAATGCTAAAGTGCAGACCTGATTATAGCTTAGTGTTTAAAATATCTGCACTTGCAGTAAAATTGGTCTGGGGTGGGAAAAAAATCATAGACGGGTTAAAGTAGAAGCAGGAGCAAGAGTAGTGTAGAAATTAACAATTGATTAAAAAAAAAACGCAATTTCCATGCGCAGTTAAAAGCCTTTTCATTCTCTCAACCAAATATTATTATTCAACCCAAAACTATACTAGCAAATTTTTTACCAATCCTATTAGTTACACGTACAAGATGAAACAATGAATGGGTCTAGGGGACAAGAATTTAGTACAATCACGAGTTGTAGTACCATTTTTTGAGGAGCAGCAATGTTCGATGTCCGTGGATTCTGAACCATTTAGAAAGTTTGTAACCATGCCCACGTCCTAATTAGTTATGGGGGAGATGCGTGTACAATTGAATATAATTTGTAAGAATTTTTTTAATGGGTATTCAGTGAACGCGTATTAATGCAATTAAATTGTACTTAATTTATTAAATCATTGTACATACTAATAATTACTACTATTTTTCCTTACATTCATATATATATATATTTTAAATTAACTCTATCTTTCCAAAAATTGGACGCCACCTGATGGGCACTCGTGAGTCTTATATTTAATTAGGTTGGAAAAGCCTTTTAGTCAAGTGTATTCATTGCGTACTACTCCCTTCCCTAAAATTGTCCTGAGCTCAGCCCGCGTCCCAAATTTGCTTGAAACTAGTACTGAAGTTGGCTGTAGCAGACAGAGGAGAGAATATGACAGTACCTCGCTCCCCAAGTCCTATATTTTTTTATATATATATTTTTTGAAAATAATAATTGATTGTATTTTTTTTATTAGAGGACAACAACTAATCTAACCTACTTCTACTCTAGTCTACACTAGAGGGAGAGAGGCTCAATGGGGTCTAGAGAAATCGACGATAACTGAATCACCATCGAATCAGACGGATGCACTATGCACCTGTATAGATTTGGAAGAAATCACATAAAGTGACACATTAATGAGAAGTAAGGTTTGAATCCTTTACCGTTTTTGAGCAAACTCTCAATCAGAGCTGTACATAAAGTGTACTTAGACACCAAGTATTCTACCATGTCTCTTCTTGGAGTATGTCTAAAGCATAATTGCTAATGATGTACAGGTTCATTTTGAAAACATCGGGATCATGGGATAATTTCATAAACCTTTCCTAAGGTTTACTACAACTTCACTTAACACCTCTAACATTTTAATAATTATACCTACTTCCCTCGTTCATTTAAAATGACAGCACTAGTCTTGACAATCCAATAAAACTCAATTTTTTTATTACTTTGCTACACTTATACAAAGAACGAGGTTTACACTTTTTTTTTCTTTTCCCTTCTTATTCATTGCTCTTATATTTTGTTAGTAAAATCATATAGTATGATTAGTTCTTAACCTTCATCGTGATCAAATTTGAAACTAGTAGCATTTTTTTCTGATAACTTTGAACATTTAGCCTTTTTTTCTTTTTTTTTTGGTAACTATTGTTTGTCTCTTTATTTTTTTGGTATCAAAATCAACAATAACTAAAAAATAAATGACCCAAAATCACTACTAAATTATGGTAGTCCTACCGCTCGATTAATTTATAAACTTTAAAAAATTGTGATGACACACTAGTTCCTTTCCATCTCAAAAAGACTTTATATCACCAATAAAGCACTATTAAGAGTAGCTGATCGTAATGAGTTTTTTTGGTGTAGTTGATTATTAAACAACAAATATGAACGTAAAAAACTTAAAACTCATTCCTTTGTAATTGCTCTAAATTACTTTATAATTGTTTAGAAAAATAATTAAACTTTATCAGAGAAGGATATTTTAGGATATTCACTAAAATTTTGATGCAATCTTAAGGCTTATAGTAACTAAAAGTGTCAAAATAGAGAAGGTAAGTATATTAATTTTTAGAAAAACCTCGAGGAAGCTTATTCATGAGACCTTTAGGAGGAGTAAGAGGGGGCAAAGGTGGGTCATGGATGGGAGAATATTAGTCGGGAAAGTGATGTATCAGGGTTGGGGTTGACTCTTAGTGCAATGACTAGTAGCTTTCTTTTCCGAAATTCCCTCTGACCAAGTAATCATTACACCTCCTAGACATACCATTCCCCAACGCCAATTCAATTACTGCCACTTACCATGCTCTGCTGCTGCTGCCTTCTTCAGTGCACGGAATTTGGAAGCCGGACATTTATTAACGCAACAATGCCCCCGGCTGCTGGACCACTTCATCCCATCTCCATTTTGCTTCCTCCTGTCCTGTGTCCGCCCATTCATTGTATTCTTACCAGCTTTGTACGAAATGTTAGTGAAATTTTTGTAGTAAACTGCAGACTCAACTCAAGGAACACGAGTAGTTATACTTCCTTGTATGTATCTCTTGCTAAATTGCTCACACGTGGGTGTGTGATCAACAAACACGCACAACTACTCAAATCGACTGCCCAAGTATTGGATTATGTGGGGTTGATAGATTATTGGCTTACTACCGGCTATTGCCTTTTGCTGCACCCATTGCATTTTCTTGAGGCTGAACTTTGCTTGGGCCAGGTCAAGGAATTATGGACAAATTAAATTATTCATCACATCTCTTTTTTTTTTTGTTTTGTAATTTTTTAGTATAAGTAAAAGGGTTCGAATTCGAAATCTCTTAATTACGCTCTCTCATTCAAATCATCTAACTCAACCTTCCCCCCAAATTATCCATCAACTTAAAAATTTTGTGGAGGGGGTTTTGTGGAGAACATCCTTGGAGATCAAATACCGGGGTAAGCAAGCCATGCAGTACTGGGAGTAGGACTAGTGTAGAGTGTAGTGGGCTGTGTCAGTGGGACATCTTGATGGTGGAAGCCCGAGTGAGATTTTCTCGCTAGCAAACAAACAGGCCAACGCTGGCCCAAATTTCCAGGGCTTGGGGTGTGTGTCTGTGTGTTGTCTTCAAAACTCAAAAGTGGGCAAGTTGCGGTAAGTAGTGGGATTATTATGCGCAAAAGGAAAGTTGCTAATTAAAGTAACGTTGGTTGGTAGGAGTACTATAATAATAATAATAATAAAAAAAAAGATTTGCAAATAGTGGATAAAATTTCTATCATCTCTTTGTTTGGTTAGGACATCATCCATACTGCCAAGATATGATACCGAATTGTTATTATTATCTAATACTGCCAAGATATTTCGTTTCATACTTAACAAAACTTGCAAACAATTCCTCAGAACCTCTTCGGTTCCTTTCTAGTATTCTTTTTGCTTTACTCTGCTGATTATTATTCATAATTGTTCTGCTCCAGTTTCTCTGGACTCTACTACACTACAACGTTGGCTGGTTGGTTGGTTGGTTGGTTGTGAGCTGTGACATTTGGAGCGAGTGGATTGATTCAGGAGAACGATGATGATATATGTTACAGCCAGCTGCAGTAATCGAAACACCAAAAATGCGAAAACGACGTCGATTTTATCTTATCATTGGTCCGTCAAGTCCAGACACGTGTAGAAGATACTACTCTTTACGCTGTCTTCACTCAATACGCAATACTCGATGCTCAATCCCCCGCACCACACGCACACATATTGCCCATATTTCAGACTCTTCTGTTTTCCTTCTTATACACTACCTGGTTTGGTTTGCACTTTGCAGCAGTAGTAAGTAGTATTTGCGTATTCAGAAGAAGAATTGGTGGTGTTTGTACGTGTATCCTCCCTCAAATTTGGAAAATTGAATTTGTCTGCTCTAGTCACTCTAGACTCTAGACGAGTAGTCTCCTTCCTAATCCCCAAATTCATCAAGTTAGATTACTATACGAGGGAGTAGTATATTAGTGTTAGTATTTACTTTATTTTATTTAAGAGTAGATTAGTATAATCCTACTCCTAAATAACAAGGCACGACAGTAGTCACTCTCTAGTCTAGTTAAATTAAATGCTGCTCACCCTCTTCGTTTCGGCGACCAAACTCGCCGGATTGTTAGTCACTGTTACCGTGGCTGCCAACGCCGTCTCTTATCGTCGCTTCCGTAATAAGAACCTCATGCCTATCCCTTCTCCCATCGACGAAGCCTCCGACATCCTTGCCGTCTTCAACATCAACCCCTCCTCCTCCTCCTCTGATGATCACGGTAATTCAAAAAAAAAAAAAAAAAAACCGTTTCTTTATTCTGCTTAATTTGGCTGGCTCAGTCATGATTCGTTGTATTTTCCTTTCAATCAATGTACTTGTTCTGAGCTTAGCTATTTCATAAGTTGAACAATTAGCGAGGTGGATAAGCGCCATGCTAGTTTCAATTTCCATTTTTTCAAGTAACAAGCAATGCATGCGCCCTTTTTGAATATCAGCTGACTGTGCTTATGCCTGTGAGTTTCATCAAGTTTCAGATGTTCTACAAAATAATAGTCAATCGTTGCTTTTAAAAAGTCATTACTTGATTGTTGTGGGCGGTTGTAAATTTTTCCTTGGAAATGGATTCTAATTGACTTTGAATTATAGTGATCATCTGTATGTACCGAAGAATTAGGTCCGGGAATCATTATTTTGTTGGTTGTGCATTGGATGCTCTCAAGCTCCCTTCTCTTATTATTTGATGAGGCTGTGGAAAGTAGTATCTTCTATAAGATGTCCTTTTTCCCTCCCTCATTTCTTTTTTCATGTTTTTTTTTTCTGGGTTAGAAGGTGAGAAAGGATTCTTTTTCGGGTTGGCAACAGCACCGGCACATGTTGAAGACAGACTTAATGATGCTTGGCTTGAGTTTGCAGAGAAAAGTCCTTGTGACAAGTTAGAACCTCAGCATAACCCCCTGCCAGCTGATGTGCTAGTTGGTTCTGCTTCCAGTGATGGGGGATCTCAGCCAGCTTCCTTACCTCCTAAAGAAGCTAATAGGACCATAAAGAGAAAGAAGCCACTTAAGATAGCTATGGAAGCAAAACTTAGAGGATTTGAGAAGTATGAAGAATTTGAAGAACCTGTAACCCCCGAAGAATGCCATCATAACGTTGCTGCCTGGCACAATGTCCCAAACCCGTAAGTATATATACCTGTTCCCTAACCTTTTAGAGCTATAGGAGATGCGTTGGTATAATCACACAAAGTTTGCTTCAAGACGGACGAGAAAGTATTGCGTGTAATTGAACAAAATGTTATTAACCTGAAAAATCTAGTTGGCAAAAGGATTTTGTAGCGGGCATTGCGAGTAATAACATCAAGGATCCTGAGCGTGACTTTTATAGAATTCTCGTATTACACTTTGCAAGTTATCAAATGTTTGATTTACTTCCAGGGAAGAAAGATTGAGGTTTTGGTCTGATCCTGATACAGAATTGAAATTAGCTAAGGATACTGGTGTACAAGTGTTTCGCATGGGAATAGATTGGACAAGGATTATGCCGGAGGAGCCAGTGACTGGACTCAAAGAAACTGTAAGTAAATGAGGGACATATTATAACAAAAATTCTGGATTTATCTGTAGCTTGTGTAGCGTATTTTGGGTCCACTAGGAACACAACTATAAATCTGGAAATATAATATGTTAGCAAATTCCTTTTTGCTATCTTTAGAGTCATATGAAGGCAAACCAGCATACAGCCAATTCGGGGGAATGTTAGTATTTCAAGTAATTAAAAATATGGAGACTTTCTTTTGATAAATACTAGTGAAGATACTTCATGATATGTCTTCTAGGTCAACTACGCAGCATTGGAACGATATAGATGGATCATCAATAGAGTTCGGTCATATGGGATGAAAGTGATGCTAACATTGTTTCACCACTCCTTGCCACCATGGGCAGGAGACTATGGCGGGTGGAAGCTAGAAAAGACTGTAGACTATTTCATGCAATTTACGAGGTCAGTATCCTGTAATTCTTGATACACGAGGTTCTAGTAAACATGTCTATGCCATTTAAGTTGTAGCCTAGCATTCACCAATCACCATCATTTTGCCCCTCCAAATTGTATGCTGATATGTCAGAACAACTTGCATGGGCCAGGATTCCTGTATGTCTTGTTTCATTGCTCTATTCTAGTTATTAGCTGGATCTATAAGAAATCATACATGCAATCTAATATTGAATTTGTTAAGAAATCATTTCAATTAGCTTGTATAAAGTATATGGCTAAGTAACTTTTGACTTGACTGGACTTTATTCATCATAAGATTTTTTTTTTCAGAAACTGCATGAGGGTTCACGTGCTTCTGGCTCGACGATCTTGTTCTATCTGTTTTGCAGGCTTGTTGTTGACAGTGTTTCGGATATTGTGGACTACTGGGTAACATTTAATGAGCCGCACGTCTTTTGTATGCTTACTTATTGTGCTGGTGCTTGGCCTGGTGGTAATCCTGATATGCTGGAGGTTGCCACTTCTGCTCTACCCACTGGCGTCTTCAACCAAGCCATGCATTGGATAACCACTGCACATCTAAAAGCATACGATTACATACATGAAAAAAGGTTGTCTTTCATGCTTTAGAGATGAATGTCTCATTTACTATTTGGAAAAATTTGGTTTATATCAGTATTTTCTACTTTGTCTTTTAGAATGGCCTTTGTATATTTCTGTAAAATGTGCATGCATGCTTTTACATGCATCAGTAATTTTCTTTGTGTGTTTGAAACACGTAGTTGCAAACACGTTGACAAATCTTGTATAGCAAAGATAAGAGGCCAACTTTCAGACCTAAGTTTTGAGGTCAATCTTATTGCACCTAATTTATTTCACGGATAACAAATAAATGTGCATTTTAGGTTTAACAAAAATGGAAAGATTGGTAGTTTTGTAACACCATTCATAACATCTTTCTCCATCTTCATTCCCTGGTCTCTTTCTCATTCGCTGTCTTTGTCTTCTAAGAGCAAAGATACCACTTGCATTTACTCATAGGCCCGGCTAACAGATTTTAAATGCATTTCTACTGCTTATATATAAATCTTCTTGTTTGTTTGCCTGCTAAATTTGCAGTCTGATGGTGAAACCCTTTTTCTTTGATTCCTTCGCTTTTTCCCTTTTTCCTTTGTTCTTGGAGACTGGGCTTGGAGATAATTAGGCTTGTGAATTTTAAGTGATGTTACATTACTTGCTTTTGCACTCATCCTGTCAAATGGATAACAAAGCCTTTACACAAATGTACTTTGCGTGAATTAAGTCTGTGAATGGATAACAAACCCTTTACACATGACTTGCTTTTGCACTCATCCTGTCAAAAGGATAACAAACCCTTTACACAAATGTACTTTGTGTGAATTAAGTTTGTGAATGGCATATGCTTTGATAGAATATTCTATTTTGAGGAGGAGGTAAGGAGCTTCAAGGTGACTGGCTTAACTATAACACATAATCTTTCTCTAGACCTGTGGGGTTTTCTAAAAGGAGAACCTTAAGCATGGATTGTGAAATAGTATCTTGATCTTAAAGCATCTATCTGCCAGTTTTTATTTGTAATGTCTACTATCCTTTGTCTTACAAACCTCTCTGGTCATTTGTCCACAGTACAATATCATGTGCAATTGTTGGAGTGGCACACCACGTCTCATTTATGCGTCCATATGGCCTATTTGACATCCCTGCAGTTAAGGTCGCAAGTTCATTGACGTTGTTTCCTTTCCTGGATAGCATTTGTGACAAGCTGGATTATATAGGGATAAATTACTATGGACAGGTATAAAGCTCTTGAAACATATTAATTTACATTATATTATTCCCCTACCTTTTTTGAAATCACCAAACCTGAAAATCTGAATTGTCTGGAATTTTCCAGGAAGTGGTTTCAGGTACTGGACTGAAGTTGGTTGAAACTGATGAATACAGTGAATCTGGTCGCGGGGTTTATCCTGACGGGTTATACCGTGTGCTTGTTCAGTTCCATGAAAGATACAAGCATCTTAAACTACCCTTTGTCATTACTGAAAATGGTGTTTCCGATGAGACTGATTTGATCAGACACCCATACTTGTTAGAACATCTACTAGCAGTATATGCTGCCATGACCATGGTTTGAGCTCTAAATCCCTCAAATATTATTGACTGGGCCCTACTCTCTTAAAGTATTTATTCTAGCCTGTCTTCCTTTTCATAAAGGGTGTTCCCGTCCTTGGTTACCTGTTTTGGACCATTTCTGACAACTGGGAATGGGCTGATGGATATGGGCCAAAATTTGGGCTTGTAGCAGTAGATCGGTCGAACAACCTTAAAAGGATTCCACGCCCCTCTTATAATTTGTTTTCCAGAGTAACAACTCCTTTGCTGCTTCTTTGGCTGGTCCTTTTATTACCTTGTCTTGTTGCAGATGCTGTAGCTGGTAATCTTTATTTCAGGTGGTGAAATCTGGCAAAGTTACACGAGAAGACAGGGAGCGGTCATGGAATGGTCTTCAAATGGCTGCTAAGGAAAAAAAGACTAGGCCATTTTATCGGGCTGTTAACAAACGTGGCTTGATGTATGCTGGTAATACATTGCATTCATTTCTTGCTATTAAATGACTGGTGTCATCTTTATGTCAAGCTACGAGTGCAAAACTTTTTCTCGAGGCCATTACAATAGAATGGGCCTAGTTCTTTTATTCTCCTTAGACATCTGATGGTTTTGACAGCAGTTATAAAAGGAATAGACATTATTTGTGGATGTTGGAAATGATTGTCCGCAAAGTCCTTTGGGTTTGAAAAGGGCTCCTGGCGGAGATTTTGTCAACATAAATCCGAAAGTACTGGATTGTCAATTGACATGCAGTGCTATTCTTTTAAACTATACTTAGGAGGAGTACATGCTCCATATACTAGTTCATATGGATGAATATAATTACTCAATTATGCATCTACATATTGTGTTGCTCTGCAGCTCTTGTAATTCGCTTCTCATGCATGGCCACTCTAGCTCTGTTTCCAAGTATTATAAACTTGGGAAAAGATTACGAATACGTACTGATTGCTTCAGTTATTGTTTGATTGACTTCATCTTAATAGGAAGTCTTGATCAACCCATAAGACGGCTTTATGTTGAGCGAGATTGGCGATTTGGGCACTATGAAATGGAGGGGCTCCAGGACCCTTTGAGCCGCTTCTCACGATACATTCTCCAACCTTTCTACAACAAAAGAAAAGCAAAATCTCAGGCAGATAGTGGTGAATTGGTTCTTGAGCCGCTGAACTTGGTGGCATAATTGTTTCTTTTTGCCTATTGTCCAGACATGTAGCTGAGCAATTTCAGCAAAAAGCATGAGAAAAGGTATCTGTTTTAACACCTTGCTTTCATTGTTAGTAGTCTGCTAGTAATTTGCTAGAGTTTACAGAAGTCTGGAGTTGTTCCTTCGAGCATCTACTCTCCAAGATATGTCGCCATTTGAGTTGTCAACTCGGGGACCTTCTAAACTAAAGCCTCAATTCCACCTTCAGTACCATGTTAAACTAGTTATGTAAATGCTACTTGTGATACTTTCAGAACCTGGTAAAATCGGAGAGATTCTTTGCTTTGTACCTACTAACTGAGCCTTGGGACTGATTTATGCTTATAATAGATCATTGGCAGGTTAATGAGGATCTGGGGGGTTTCTGAATTGTCTAGGGTTTGGCATCATCATATCTTTTGATATCTAGTTGCATGGGTGTTTCCCGTGTGATTAAAAATGTTTGTGGTTCTTGCTGATATTTTCTTTTGTTGCAGATTAAAGTTACTTGAGCTTCTTTTACAATGGAATAGAGACCGAATCGTAGTCCATATTGAAGGCAGTGTCCTTCATTTCTTGGGTTTCGTACCTAATAAATATGGATTATGTCCATTGTGAGTCTAAACAAAGCAAAGCAGATACGAGATCTTATAACACACGACTGCCCCCCTCGCCGTTTATGTCTCAAAGATTGATTCTAGATTCCGGTGTTGTAGCATAAAGCATAGAAAGCACGCTATCATGTATGGGAATGAAATGCTCTGTTTAAGCAAATAGATTATTTTACAAGCTTGGCACTATTTTGTTATGATAACTACTTTTATGATATTTAATGTTGATTCTTCTATAAGTTATAATCCTAGTGCCAAATGAAATGTAGGCACAAGTTTTCCTCTGTCCCTCTTTCCTCCTCTTTTTTGCTCCTTCCAATCAGCTCATTTTGTACAATGGAGGGTGGGGATCTTGATTTTGGTTGGCTGATATTTCCATGCATATAGGAAGAGTTGGCTACAAATGAGGAGAAATGTGGTTAAAATTACTTTTGTAGTCTTGAAAGAGAGATATTAACAATACCAAGTGCCAACATCAAAGAAAATGCATGCATTTGTCCCTAGTATCGAACATCAGTCGGTCTGCTGCTATAATAATCTTCTTATTTCCTATAAAACATTAGGCTCTCTGTATATCTGATATCCCCAATATTTGTACTGTCACGTATCGATGAACTAACAGAGCTTAGAAAACGGAAACGGTAGTCACAGACAAACAAATGAAGGCAAGTGAGGTGATTTATCGCTCGCTGGCATTGGGACGACGCCTCTTCAACGTCAAGTGCCTCATTTCTACCCTACTCACTAACTAGTCCCTTTCCAACCTTCTTTTCTCCTAATAAGATAAAAATTTGATGCTTAATCCATAGAATGAAGAATAATTGAGTTGATTTTTGAGGAAGGGTCGGTCGAAGTGAAATTCATTATAAATTTCATGCCATTTCTATGTTATGTGGATAATTTAACCCCTTCCATGTTTCTGTTCTATTTTGCTTTTCTCCTTCACGTGGTTACTAACTCGCAAATGTTTAGCTGAATATGCACAAAGCCTGAAAGAAGAATAAAGAAAGGTGCATTAGTTGCATTTCAATCCGATTCAGATACACTTTCACGGAGTATCAAGTTGAGGATGAAGTGTCAGCAACATACACACACGATGATATTTCTTTGCTTAGTTTGCCTACACTCCAAGTCCAGAATTTACAACCACAATTCAGGTTGCTCCCTGTCCCTCCCTCCCTCCCTCTTAAGTTATATATATAGTCCATTTTAGCAACAAGGACCATAGATTGAAAGAACCAACAATAATATGTAATAATGACATCCAGATGGAAAAAAGAGCACAATGGAAAGATTATGGAGTGTTTGCTAGTGTGATCTATGTTGTTAAGATGGTTGGATAATCAACAACCATAGTGGTCTAATGACAAGAACTGAAAGCTTTCATCAAGATTTTTGGGGTCCATCTTTCTCCTTTCTGCTTTCAGACTCGCTTTGCCTTTTGTCTACGGCCGGTTGTTCTTTTGTGGAACGGTGATGTTACTTAATTGGTCTAGGATGTGCGGCAAAGGGAGCGGATGTTTGGTTTGGGAAGGGTAGTCTAGGATTATCATCCCGAGATTTAGGTGATGTCATCATTTTGAGTGTTTCTTGTTGCTAAAAATATTAAGATAAGGGGGGTATGTGTAATTTTTAAAACTTAAGAGAAGGTAAGCTAAATTATTCATGAATATATATATATAACTTTTTAATTTTTTAGGCAAACAACTATTGTTTTGATTTTTATTCATATGGTGCCTCAAAATCACTTGCGCAAAACATACGTCAATTCATTTTCCCTAAACAGAATAATCTGAGCATTTATGCTAATTCACCAGATAAAAGTCCAAGAACCTTCATATAATTCATCCCTTTCAAGGGACATGAGTAACCCATAATAATAAAACGGAACTTCAACCAATTGTTTTGGCTATATTGAAAAAGTAAACTAGTCCCACTTGTTTTATTTGTTAATTTTGATCCACTATTTGGATCGAAGGAAGTGAATGAAAGAAAACGAGAAAATTTTAGTGGAAAAGAAAGAGAAGTAGAGATTCTTGTCATCTTGTTTGGATTAAAATGCGTAAAGAAAAGAAAGGAAACATTAAAGGAAAGAAAATTATTATACATTGCTTACGTTTTTAATCTACTCGCAAGTTAGATCTGTCAAAACTCAACTCCAACTTAATCAACACCGAGTCCAAATCGAGCTTGAGTCAAATAGACCAAAGATACATTCCATTCAGCTCGTCTTGAGCATTAGAATTTTAATTGATGAGCACACAGAACTTTTTAAGAAAGTTTTAAGATTTTAGTTAATTTTAGTTTCCTTTCCTTTCGTTTTTATCCATTTTTATTTAGACCTAAATCATGCTTATCGGAAAAAAGAAAAAACATTATCCCTCCCTTTCTTTCCTAAAAAATCAATCCAAACATAAAAAAACGTTATCCTACTATTTTCTTTCCTTTCTTTCCTATTCTCTCAAAACAAACCGTGCCAAAGTTAAGTAATTCTGAGTCTCCATTCCCCAAAGAAAAAAAAAATCTTAGTATCCATATTAAGGCTCAAGACTCATAGGTGCTTAATCGCAGCCGTCCACTCAAAATCTCATTTCCATTTCGTTTAAATAAACAACAACAGCAATAATTATAATGAATTAATGACAAAAGCTTCTTTCTAAGTTCTAAAATATAAAATAATTTTCTCAATAATGTTTGACGGGCATAGTTTTTATTTGGGATAATTTCACAAACCTCCCCTAAGATTTTTAACAATTACAAAGAGCTCTCATCAGGTTGTAAAAATTATATATACCTTCCCTATTTTTACTATTTAGTAACAATATAGGTCCAACAAAATAGATTTTCACACAAAAATCTTAAATTACCCTTTTGTACAAAATTAAGAAAGAAAAATATAGTATATTCAATCTTTTTTTTCACATTTTACTCAAATCAACAAATCTAATCCATAACAACCATCCAAGTGTAAATTCTAAAAACAAGTAGCTATTTAAAAGATCCCAAATTGTATATACAGTATCAATACTTGTCACATAAAAATAAGAAAAAAAAACACTGACAAACCCATTGACAACTGATTTTATACCCCAAAAATTAAATATCAATGCTCAAATATCTTTTAATGCAAGTTAATTCGATTTAGAACCACCATTACAACCTTCTTATGACCTTAAAAATATTAATATATCAAAAGTAGAGAATAAATTCTACCTCTACAATAAATTCATAATAAAAAATTTTTAATCCAATGAAAAAAATCCTTATATACTTATTGATATTTTATAAAAAATTTTCTTGATAACAAACAAAATATAACAAATTTCACATCTTTAGTTCTTTTTTCTATTTCAACCATCAATTTCATTACTTATTTTTCTATCACTACGAGTCTCTTCATTTCCTTCTAATTTGACACATAATCTGCTCCCTCTGTTGATTTTGTAATTTTAATTTAATAATATCCACAAAACTAAAGATAATAAAAAAAGGTTATATTAACTAGAAAAGAGAGGAACGAAAGTAGACAAAAGAGAGAAAAATAGATTTTCTTTTGGATTTTGTAAATTTATTGCCGTAATTTTAAAATTGTTTACCAAGTAGAAGGTATTATAGGAATTTTACTATGTAAGGAGAGGTAAGTGTAATTTTTTAAACCTGAGAGGAGCTAAGTAAAATTTTCAGAAACCTCCGACCTCCTTGAGGTTTCGCCACCGCTGTTCTATCCCCAACTGCTTCGGTATTTCTAATCCAGGACGTGGCAGCGGGTGGAAAAACTCTAATAACCCTGGCTACTGCCGGTAGCATTTTGATTGGCATAATTTGTGTTTCTACCGAGTTTTTTTTTCCTTCCTTCTTGCCTTTTACTGCCATTTTAAGGCTTTTGCACCAACAATCCTGTTATCGTGCCTTCACTTTCTTTTCTATCTGCTGCAATAAGGCTTGATAGATTGCCCACTTTCAAGATGCAAGCATTTGGGTAAGATTTTCATTCGCCCTTTCTTGTATTTTGTTCCTAGCTTCCAAGTCATTTAGAATCATGGATCAATCAAATCAAAGATTGGATTTTTTCCCGGATGATGTAATCCTCCAAATTCTTGCAAGATTGCCTGTAAAAGCCCTTACTAGGATCAAGTGCGTGTGCAAATTGTGGTATCAATTAGCCTCTGGTGATTATTTTCGGCATGTTCACAATGAACTTTCTATCAGAAACCCTATGGTACTTGTGGAGGTCACTGATACCTCGTCAGAATCAAGATCAAGTTTGATTTGTGTCGATAATTTAAGAGGCGTTTATGAGTTTTCCTTGGATTTTATCAAGGCTAGAGTCAAGGTTAGAGCATCTTGTAATGGTTTGTTGTGTTGCTCTAGTATACCTGATAAAGGGGTTTATTATGTCTGTAATCCAATGACTAGAGAATATAAAATGCTTCCCAGGAGTAGGGAAAGGCCTGTTACTAGATTTTACCCAGATGGTGAAGCTACGCTTGTTGGCTTAGCTTGCAATTTGCTGACACATAACTATAATGTTGTGTTGGCGGGTTATCATCGACCTTTTGGACACAGACCCGAAAGGACTTTTATTTGTTTGGTCTATGATTCGGAGTCAAATAAGTGGAGAAAGTTTGTTTCTTTGCAAGATGATCATTTTACGCATATGAATAGGAATCAGGTTGTGTTTATTAATGGCTCCTTGCACTGGTTGACGGGGAGTTGCACTTGTTTGCTCGTTTTGGATTTGGAATGTGACATGTGGAGGAGAATTTTATTGCCAAATGAGGTGAATTGCGCTGTTGGGAACCGTGTCTACTTGTTGGAGTCAGAAGGATGCTTGTCTGTGATTCAAATATCAGAGGCTTGGATGAATATCTGGGTAATGAAAGACTATGAGAGGGAAGAATGGCATATGGTTGATAAAGTCAGTCTCCGATGTATCAGAGGGATGGTTCCAGGCATTTTTCCAATAAGTCAGACGGGTGAATATGTTTTTTTGGCAACACATAAGCAGGTTTTGGTCTACCAGCTCAAGAACAAAGTGTGGAAGGAGATGTACTCTGTGAAGAACAGCTCCACACTGCCATTATGGTTCTCTGCTCATGCCTTTAGAAGCACTATTTTTTCGTGCCATTAAGGCGTGCATGTGGCTGCTTATTTGCTTGCAGAGAACTATTGTATATAGTGCCCCATTTGGTCTATTAATGGGCTTCTGTTAAGCAAATAAAAGAATGCAACTAGCTTTTGTTGTATGGTTCATGGACGTGTCTTAGATGAACTATCATCTTAATTGGTTTTTGTTTTACCTGCAGTATGATCAGTTGGTTGATGATTATTTCCAATCCCCTACCTGGTTTGGCAACTCCAATTCTGCTGTTGGGTCTGGTTTCCTGTTGTTCAAGCCTCTCATCACTTGTATGACCAGTCAACTGTCGCGACCTATTGTCACATTCGAGTATTTAAATCTCTTTTCATTTGCTTGCTCCAGCCTGTAATATAATTTTTTTTTTCTAATTGGTCTTTCTTTCATGGTTGATGGGAATTGAATCGACTACATACTACTCAAGTTCTCAATATTGAGCTGCTTTTGGGCCATCAAGTCATCATTTCCTTGTGCAGTGTTCAGCCAGCTGACTGACTAGTTAATAGAAGTTTACATATTAATGTGTCGGTAAAGCTGCTTCAGACGCATAAAGAAAATTAATTGGTCAGCTTATCAGTTGTTTTGTGCACTTTCCAAGTGTTTGATGTTGCCGTATGCTCTGGTGGGCTGATAGTGATAAAGAAGTCGTTTCTGGCTTTGTTGGAAAGAGTTCGACAGGAAAAAGATGCATGCAGTTTGTGGTTGTAGCTAAGGATGAGAGTCTTTGCGGTGCGTCTAAAGCATAAATAGTGTGCGAAATTTAACATCACATCAGGATGTTGTAGTGAAACTGGTCTTTGTATTGGACTCATTGTGATGTATGTTCTGGATCTGGGCTGCTGGTTTACTGTGAAAGCACCAATGCGTTGCATTCAGGACACTCGATATGAAATGCCGGCATCAAGTGCAACAGTTCTTCGTTTAGAAATTGATTTGCTGAGGAAAGAAGTGTTGCCTATCTATTCCATGGCTTTGGCTGAGGATGGATTGCATGTCTACGGTTTCATGCTTAACTACTGTTGTCGTTCCTGTTGTTTTTCCTTTTTAACGACTTCATGATTGTTCTCAGAAGTCAGAACTAATCAAGAATAAAATGCAACTAAATGTTTCTGCTGTGAAAAAGCCATTGCTAATTTGGTTTCTTTTTTATTTTGAAAATGTCCACTCTGTTAATTCGACTAAATTTGTCTTGGATCCACCATCATCATGTATCTGCATGCTTCAATTTTCCCATCTCACTGGAGACAACTTTTCAGTTTTGCTACCCTTTCTTCTTTCAAGTTTCAAGTACAACATACTAGACTAAAGATGAAAGGAAGGCAGCGACCCATATAAGACAGTATTGAAAATGAACTCGCAAATAACAAATACTACTTCAATTCGTTCAATGTATTCCAGTTGAAAGCATCTCTGGAACATCTGCGCTCAATCCATTAGATAATTGAGCGAGTGGTTCAAAACTTTTACTTAACTGGTAACCAGCGATTAAGATGCTAGGCTACAATAATAAAACTAAACCACTCATCTGTCGCGTTTGGATCAAGAATTTCAGTGTTGAAATTGCTAGGTACAACTGGATGGTTAGTTATGCACTTATGCCAAATGACAAAAGGCGAGATTAACCCAATAAAACAAAAAAGGGATACTATTACTAGCAAGATATGTATATATTTTTTGTGAAAAAGAGTAAATTGTTTTGAACAAAACTCAAATTTATAAAACACGATGTGAAATTTGAATGTTTAATAATTTTTCGCTGATCAAAATCTTTCTTTTATATGTTGTTGATCGATCAATATATACAATAGAAGATGGAAGATCTTGATGTATGTCACGTCATTTCATTTTGGAGTTAAAATTTACTTGTCAAACTACATGAGATTAATCTCATCTCGTACGTTTGATGTATTTTGACACTCAGGTAAGTGGTTAGAAAGAAAGAGGACAAAAGGGCAAAAAAAAAAAAAAAAAGAGAAAAGAGCATTTCTAAGGGCAGCGAGGGCTCGAAAGAGAGTGTAGTAGAGACTATAGCAGAGGGGCAGAGGGTGACACCAGACGCGAGGTTGAGAGGTCCAAAATTAACCAAAAGCCCTATTTTTGATCAAAACTCCAAAGCTTTTTGTCTTTGTTTCCTCTCTCTCTCTCTCTCTCTCTCTCGGCTTTGCCTGCCTTCTTGCTGACACAAAGGACTCATCAGCCAGCCTCCCCTGCTGACATAATAGTCCAAAGTCCAGTTGTTGTGTCCTCCCCCCGCACCCAATCCCTCCCCTGAGGACCCTTCTTCCTCCCACACCAGAGCTAACCATCCACCGCCTGCTGACCCAAAAACTAAAAACCAAGATAGGGACTTGGAATATGGACCACCAGTACGTCGCTCAGCTGCTTCATTTTGATATTTGGATTGCGTTTTAGCATTTGATTTCTTGTGGGCTTTGGTGCTGGCCCTTTTGGCCGCTTAGTTTTATTTATCCTGCCTTTCATAGTCACTCAATCATCTTCTGCTGCTAAGCTATTTCTTGATTTTCTGAGAGCTTTGTCCGACGGTTTTATTGAGTTTTGGGGAGAACCCCAATGAAAACTACTATCGGTCGATTCAGTACAATATTAGGGATTTTGTTGACAAAGTGATTACCTCCGTTTTCTTCTTGTACCCTTTTCGATATATGCATCTTACTTTGATTACCTGTGTTTAACATTGGCTTATGTGCGTCTGGTACGGAATCAACTAAACAGCAATGTGATTCGAAGTCATGTTATAGTCTCTTTACCTCTGCATTTGTATTCGTGTTGGGCATGTGGCTGTTTCCACTTTAGATTAGGTTCATCTGCGCTTTGGCTTAACCTGCACCGAGTGCATAGGGCATACGCCAAATGCTTTTCACTAAGTCGTTCGTCTTGGTAATTTTTTCCCCTAATCTGATTCAGCTAGTACTTGCATGGATAATACTGAAGATATGCCACATGATGCTTTATACAAACTACCTGTAAGGCACTTGTGTTGTATCAGCAAATACTGTTACAGTGAGATGACTAAGATTTGATGTTCTTATATACTACCTTGAAATAATCATGCAGATGCTCCGCTATCTACAAGTATTTTGTGAGTGTTTCCCCTGCATTTCTTTGTCAAGTTAGAAAACTGATTGAAATTTCTAAGTTTAGTAATATATTTTGTATCCCAAGCAAGTGCTTACTTTTTGTGGTGAAAGGATTTAAAAACACTGTTTTTGACAGATGTCTAGAAAAGTGCTCAACTCGAACACTTGGTATATTTGAAGAGAATCTTATTAAACTTCGTCTTATCTCATAAACTTCCTACTTGAATCTGGGCCAAGTTGTTAAAGGACTTCATTCTCTTTGTTCTTATCTTTGGTGTGCTTGGCTTTGATTGTCCTCAATCTTGTTTTGACAGGTTTCACCAATTATGAGTTAATATCATTCACTTTTCAGCTAGCAACTTTAATATTATAGTTGATGGCGCGGAAGAAAGGCAACCAACAGAAAAAACCAGTTCCCAGTACCGGATCTGAATTGCCAGCTAAGTGTGAAAGAGCTAATGCAAGTGAAATTAAAGTTTTACATGAGGAACAACTTTTAAGAAACCACTCTGATGTCAATTCAAAAGAGGGCATTGATAATAAATGCCATGTACAAGCTGAAACCAAGGGGAAGCAGCAATCCCGTAAATTTCCTAGAAGAACGGAAGAAGTTGTTAATAGAAAACAAGTTGAAGAGAAACCAGAGACTGATGCTGGAGATTGCAATACAACTGTATCAGCTGCTGAAAGTCTTCATTCAATGGGAAAAGATGACGTGCCCTCCAATACTTGTCACAGCACAAAAAATTCAGAAAGCAGTTTTGCTTACTCATTAAATGGAATGCACAATGGTGATGATACCATGGAAAAAGTAGAGTTCTCATATATATTGATATTAAAGTGCCTGAGGAGCTTAGTCCTGTCAACATTGAAGGCATCAACTGAATGGATGGAAAGACACCGACCACTGCTTATCACTATGAGGGCAAGTATACTAAAGGCCTGTCACTATGTTCAAGTGAAGATTGAGCAAGCATTCCCTGTTGTTCTAAAATGGATTATGCACTTTGTGAATATAATGCTCCTACTTTTTATGGTTTGGTTGGATTGCACACTCAGAGGCATCGATTCCTTTCTGCGAATGGGAACAACATCATTTTTCTCTGTTTTATGGTGTAGTGTTCTGTCAGTTACTGCAATGGTTGGAATATTCAAGTTTCTTATTGTCTTGGTAAGCCCGATTTTGTGCCTTATCAAAGTGCATCGCCTTTCTTCCCCCACATGGTATCTGGTTATTTTTGTTATTCAGTCTGTTTACCTACTTTTGAATTGATCATGAGTTCTTTGACCTTCATATGATTGCTAGTTCTTATGCCTACTAGTTCTTGTTCCTTAAAGCTATTAAAGATAAAGTACTCAAATATGGCAGTCTTGGTGAAATGCTTGGGTGACTTGTACGTCTCTTGGAGATTTGAATTGCTTAAATTTGATTTACAGGGGTTTCCCTCTTTGGCAGCAATGACTCGTAGCAATTCAATTTAGTTCAATTTTATTGTCTGTGTTGGGTTGTGCTTTTGTGCATTCATTTAGTAGATGAAGTGTGCGGAGCAAATTTTATTGTAATTCTTGAATGAGACGCATGAGCTGTGTTTTGAGTAAGAGGGGGTTTGAGAAGGGGATGGGGATGTGGATATATATGGTGTGTGGTGAATATCAAAAGTGTAGAGGTAAAAGTTAGACAATGCCCAATAGCCTTTCAGTCCCTTGTTCATGTGGGCCTTCGAGGGTGGAGCGTGCTTAAGGTGCTGTTTTACAAGTAGAGCCGATTGACTATATGCAGCTTTTATTCATTCCTTACACTGCTTTGTTTTGAAATTGTAATTTAAATGCGATTTCAAAATAATTAGTGAATTTCTTTGTAATCCCTATTTTTTCAAAACAAGGACTTCCTATTTGTTTTCTTTCTTCAGTCTGATTGTTCATTGCTTCCCTCCACCCTTCAAATCGGAAGTACCTGATTTCTAGTCATGGTTGTGTTTTGCTTCTGTATTTATCCAGGCTGTGGCTGCTATAGCTGGACTTCTTGTTGGGTTGACCATTGCGGTTCTATTGATGGCCATTTCTGGCATTGTTCTTCTATGGTTCTATGGAAGCTTTTGGACGACAATGCTTGTTCTCCTTTCTGGAGGTGACTCTTCTGTATGTGTTTGAGAATATTTGAGATCTTCACCAATGCTGCTTCTTTGTATTTTTATCATTGATGTTGGGGACTCTTCAAAATGCAGGGTTGGCTTTTATATTGGGCCGCGAACGCCTTGCACTGTTTATTGCAACGTCATACTCTGTATATTGTGCATGGGCATCTGTTGGGTGGCTCGGTTTACTCTTTGGTTTGAATATATCATTTATTTCAAGTGATGTTCTGATATTCTTCCTGAGGAACAATATCAACGAGCAAAGAAGGGCTACTGGTGCTGCAGAACAAACAGCTGAAGTGCCAGGTCAATCTGGTTTCGTTTCTGATGATCAAGTGCGTAATTCATCTGCTGAAGCAGGTGCTGCTGGTCCATCCACTGATCGAAGATCAGGAGTTCCTTCAACTAGTGGATTGGATTCTGAGACAACATCTGAAGATGAAGTTGTTAGGTTGTTGAATTGCAGTGATCACTATGCTGCATTGGGCTTATCTCGGTTTGAAAATGTTGATGTTTCTGTTCTTAAGAGGGAATATAGGAAAAAGGTTGGTGATGCTTTTTGTTTGCTATAGATATCTATACTGTTGATCCTTCTGTTTAATCAAAATTACTGCATTTCTTCCTTTATATTATATGATGGTTGTTTGAAATTATTCTGCAATGAAGCAATGCCAGCAATCTTAGAAGTAAAGTTTAGGGATTTTCTTTTTAAGCTTTTATTTGGTTTTTGATCATGTTGTGTACATAAAGTAAGCAACATTTCAAATAGGCTGAATGCACTTTGATGATCAGGCAATGCTGGTCCATCCTGATAAAAACATGGGCAATGAAAAGGCTGCTGAAGCTTTCAAGAAATTACAAAATGCATATGAGGTGGTTCAACCTCTCTTTCTTTTAGTTCTCCATCAGCATTTCTGAGTTCTTATTTGTTTATTTGTTCTTATGTCCTGCCTTAATGTTTGTAATGGTCTTATTTCCTTAGGTTTTATTGGATTCTTTTAAAAGAAAAGCATATGATGATGAGCTGAGGAGGGAGGAACTGCTACATTATTTCCGCCAGTTTCAAGAAGCTTCTCAGAAGGCATGAAATCGTATCTTCTTTGTACAAGTCAGGGTATCAGACCCAGATAATGTACTTTTTGGAAGCAAATGATTTCATTTCCATATGTGTTAAATTTGTAAATGCCCTAGCATTCTTTCGCATGCAACCATCCATCCTCTTGGAATGATTTAACATCATTTTTCAGTCTAATTATATGCAAATAATTTTCTTGCCTTTGCTAATAAAATTGTAAAAGATGATGAAAAAAATGTCCGAGATCTATTCTTTATTTGGACTTTTCATGTACTGGATGCTTCTCTTTGTACATTTCTGTTTTGGTGATTGTTTATTTTGCTTTAACTGCATGGGAGAAAAATCCATTTTTGTGTATGATAGTATTGGGGGAAAGTTGCTGATGGAATTCATTTGCCTTTGATGTGGTCCATCTTTGTTTTCCTGGCTATTCTTTAGCTTTTAGTGAACTGGGGTACATATCCAAGTTTTTTCAGTTGGCTTAGATCATGCTTTATACCAAGTGCTCAAGGGTCCAAGCTTGAACAGTTTCTGTCTCATCTGGATCAATAGGAATGCTAAGACTCAAAAACCTCTCTCTTTTTTCTCAACGATCTCACCTGCTTCGATTGGTCTACTAAAAACACAAGCTTCAATGAGTCTCGTATTGAGGATTCTAACAAGTGCTATGTTCATGAACTTGTTAGAAGGTACTCGGTTGATCATTTCAAGATATTGTCAGAGCCACTACATTAAGAAAGTTGGACGCTTTACCTAATGTATTTTTAGATGATTGCTTTTTGTAGTGTCAATTGAGTTAGGCAGTGTTGGCTCAGCATGTCATTCTTCAAATTGCAATTTCTACTTTCCTCTACTTTCATCAAGTTTCATGTATTGCTTTTTCAGAGTAGAAGGCGTGGTTTCTTTTCCCGAAGTTTTGCACATGGGGAAACTGATGAAGAGGACACACTTAAGGAGTCAAGACGAATAGCTTGCAGGAAGTGTGGCAATTTTCATGTGTGGATTCACACTAAGAAAGTAAAATCTAGAGCAAGATGGTGCCAGGTTTTGTTCCTTCTTTCATGTCATATGCGTTCTAGGTTCTACTTAGCTTGCCTTACGTCAACAGCAGATGGTGCACTGCTGAGGTTTTTGCTCACTTCAATGTCAATTCTGGTATTTATTTTTTTTTCCTTCTTTTTCTTTCTTAAAGGAATGCAAAGATTTCCACCAAGCTAAAGATGGAGATGGATGGGTTGAACAGTCTTCGCATCCCTTATTATTTGGGATGCTTCAGAAGGCATGTATCTCCAGAAATCACTGTATTATTTACTGAACTTTGTCCTTTGGCCATTGATCTATATTTTGTTGGAAAGAGGTAATCAAATTTTGATTGTACCGAGCTCTTCTTCGTCTGATGAGCTTCTACTGTTTTCCCAAAATATGTGCAGGTAGAACCCCCTGTTGCATATGTTTGTGCAGATAGCAAGATTTATGATGCAACTGAATGGTACATTTGTCAGGTAAGGTTCTTTCCTTTTGATTCTAGGAACTGGGAATCATTATGAGAGACATAAAATGCGACAGAATGGTATCTTTGTCTGGTAAATTTAGCTCCACCAAGCTTAAAGCATTAAAGTTTTCTCAGCAGTAGCATTGATCATGCAATGGTTATCAGTGAAATTTCCTTTAGACGGAGGAGCACATGGTCCTGAGATTCCTGTAAGTCTTGGGAGCGTGCCATATAAGTCAATTGTTAAGAGTGCATAAGGCCTTGATGTAAGTTAATATATTGTACTATAAAGGTTCAGTAATTTTAGATGTGCAAAAATAAACTAAAAGAAAAAGATTTGTTGTGCAAGTTAAATTAATTTCGTAGAATGGCCTTGGAAAACATTGTGTTGGCGATTTCCCTGTATACTTGTGCAAGGAAAAATGTATGTTTTTCCTTATATACCTTTAATTGGAAAGGTCATAGAAGTCTTTTTGTGATACTCTGCCTTCATTGCCACCACAATGTTAAGAGGGCTAAATCTGGAAAGCACTTCACTTTCATTTATTAGGCTGCTTCTCCATATTAAGGAAGTATAATTAAAACCACGCATAATGCTATCTTATAAGCAAGAGATATATGCTTCCGCTTTGTTGTTATTAAATAGCCAATTTTATTTCAAATTGTAATTACACTAATATTGAAAAAGTTTATGTCTTTTGTCCCCATTAATGGCATTTGTTCTTCTGAACTCACACAAAACTATAGCTTTTTGTGAAAATCTCATTTTTTAGAGCACTTTGGATTTCTGGGGGACTTATGTATCTCTTTATTCCAATTGACATACCGTTCCAAGCTGTGGGGTTTGTTCTACGTTTTTAGTATTTCCATGGGAAAAAAATTTTATCTATTGATCAAATGCAAAAGGTTGGTGTTATAGTACCACCTGCACTAGTATTCCACTCTTAAGAGTGGGTGACAGGATTGTAGTTCAATTATGTTGAATGAGAATTTTGTATACATGGATAATCATTCATTTGTTTTTGGCTTTCCAAGGTGAAGATAGATCTGTATCACTCCTGTTGCTTTTGTGTTACAGGGAATGAGATGTCCTGCTAATTCTCACAAGCCAAGCTTCCATGTTAATACGAGTATGACCTCAAAGCAGAGCACTGGAAGGGGAGCAAGCTCAGGACAAAGAGGTGGGATACCTACACCCAACATGGAAGAGGCCATGACAGAGGATGAATTTTTTGAGTGGCTACAAAATGCAGTTCAATCGGGCATGTTTGACAGTTTTCCTGGTGGTCCATCCGAGTCCCCTTCTGCGCAATCTGGAAACACTTCCAAGAGCAGTGGTGGCAACAACAGTAGTAACAGTGCCAAGAGAAAGAAAAAGGGTCGAAAATAGTTGCAAGCTTGCAATCACTTCTTGTCAAGTCTCGTCTCATTTTCATGACCAGAATAGGTTGCTGATGGACCTTAAACTATGGCCTTTGAAAGACCAGGGAAACTAACTGCTAATTAATTGTACATGAGGAAGAACTAAACCCCGTTGAGCATGCATCATACAGCATATGTATAGCGAGCTTGTATTTCGTCCAAGTTCTAATGCTGTAAGACGGGGCTCTTTGCCAATTCCAAGCGGTGAAGAGCTGAACACCCGAAGTAATAGACCATTTCCCCCTCTGGAGTTAGTACCATTTCTTCATTTTCTGTGTCTAAGTAATTGGGTTTACACAAAAAGCTTAATAAATGACCAAAGCTCAAATCCTTATAGGAAAGGACTGAATGTGAGCTAGCAATAGGATTAAACGACTTTTACTAGTATCAGGATATTTCTCTTATCACTTTGTCAGCAATTCAGTCCCAACCACATAAGATATAATTTTTTTAAAAAATTGTAAATGGACGCGAAAAAGTTCATTAATCAATAGATGATCACCAATGTAATGTTTTGGTGCTGCGACACCGGCAACGTATGGCAATGTAGATGTAGATTTTGACACAGAAAATAAATAGGAAATGTAGATTTTGATAGAGAAAATAAATAGGATTAGTATATACATCGTTTATATATATATAAGATTAATCATAATTAATATTAGCACATAGTAATCTTATTATTGTCATTGTAATGAGCATTAGTTCCAACAACTAACTAAGTACTATCATTTTCATCGTGAAATTAATATCAAGAATATTAGTTTCATAACCCCATGCAAAAATTTTAGACAAAAATGTTGAAATTAACCAAAAAACCCCAAAAGTTATCCAAAATTTTGCAAACCAACCCCATTCTCCCCTTCTTAAATCTTTCTTTCCACTGTTGAGATAGAAACTCCTCTTGCAACTCTGCAAGATGGATTCCTTACTACTGAACTCTTCTCCAGACGTTGTAGAACGGATGATAAGCGTTTGTAAAAGTAATGGGTTCACTCAGACTCGAAATTATTGCTTAATCTCAGCAAATGGGCACCCTTCCTTCTGGCCTTTGTCTTCACAGTGTAAACCCTCTCTGAGGCTGAGAACCTCAGCCGTCGTTGCAGCTAAAAGGGATCCAAGTAAGAAGAAATCTGACTCTCACAGCTTTATTCCAAGGCCAGATGAAGCTACTGGTCCATTTCCCGAAGCTGTTCTGCTTAAAGAGGTCTGTGCCTTCTCCCAATCTCCCTTCCTCCCACATCCCCCCCAACCCCTTTCAGCATTAGAGAATTGAAGAGAAAACAGGGAAAAAAGATTGCAGCTTGGACGTCAATTTGGTCGTAAAGCTTCTCTCTTTTAGTTGAAGAGTTCATTTAAAAGAAAAAAAAATTTGGGACATGGTGTTGATGATCCACTGAATTAGTTTCTTGGTGCTGGATTTTGAACTAAAGTGAAAGTTGTTTTAACAGAGGAAAATTGAGGAAGATGGTAGGCTTGTACCAGAGTTTGCTGATGCTGAAGAGAGTGAGTAATTGCCCTTTTGGTTGAAGTAACGAAGTTTTTTATTTAGGAAATTTGTTGGTTAAATGTGAAAGTTTAAATTATTGGGAATTTTTGTTGATTTTGCAGAGGAACTTTTTGAGGCTTTGAGTCTTGAGCTAGAAAGTGACTTGGATGTTGAGCGGAGTAAGCCTTTTCTGCATCCTAACTCTGGCTGACTAATTCTTTAGTTTTAAGTTGGTGGATGATTTTTAAAAGTTGGCAGAAGCTTTGATCTCTAGAGGAAAACAAATTCATGCTCCAGTGGTGAATAGTAGTTAGAATGAGTCATATAATTATCCTCCATTCAGTAATCAAATGAAAATTTTTGACTATTGGCATTGTAGCTATATAATATTAATATGATTGCCTTGAAAAATGAATTTGATTCCAGTTCATCATTCAGAATCTGTTTATGTTACATGGAAAATTAATTGACTAATAATTGTGCACAATTTTATTTTGGAAGAAAAAATTGTAAATGCTTTCCATTATTTTTCGCCATGAAATGAAGCAAGGAAGTCTTTTTATCATGGAAAGAGGTTTTGGGTTGGTGCTATTCACTACTACTGTAGAACATCTTCTTCATACCTGGTGAAGTAGTTATTACAGAAGAGAACTAATTATATCTTGCAACTTATGTTTGTTGCCACCTTTTGATTTGGATCTGCTGTTGAATAAATAGCTTTGCAATGATTTTAAAGTTTCCCTCCTTTACACAGTGCGGCATTATGAAGTGGTTTATCTAATTCATGAAGACCGCAAAGACGAAGTTGAGAGTGTCAACATTAAAGTTCAAGGTGACATTACCTGTTATTTTAAGTGTATCTATAAAATTTCTGCTTTATTCTATAGAAAGATATTTGTACTCTGTCTGTACTTGGTGTTTTGTCTTGTAATTCTACTGGAGGAATTTATCATGCCATTCGGGAGAATTTCTGTGGAAACTGGTATCTATTTTATTTGGAATACTCTTTTCTTCTACCGGTGACCGTTTGCCAATTTGAGCAATCTGACTTTCTACTGTCTGCTTATTTTTTCTCTGCCCAAACTGCCATCTTCCTGCTTCTTTGTTCACATTTTCTGCCTTCTTCTTTCATGTTTTTAGCACCATCAATGGGTAGCCCTCTTATCCGGCCTTGCTTCTTATTTAACTGCATTTTAAGTACAGAATCGGTAAGAACTGTGACGTTGTTGTTCTGTACATGAACGCCGCTATACAGAATTTATAAAAGAGAACAAAGGCAGGATTTGGAGATTCAGTGACTGGGGCATGAGGAGATTGGCATACAAGATACAAAAGGCAGAGAATGCTCACTATATCCTGATGAACTTTGAGTTGGAAGCAAAACTGATAAACGATTTCAAGAGCATGCTTGACAAGGATGAAAGAATCATTCGGCATCTTGTGATGAAGAGGGACGAGGCGGAAACAGAGGATTGTCCTCCTCCACCTGAGTTTCACACAATGCGCTCTGGTATGGATGATGATGATGATTGGGGGGATACAGAGTATGATGATAAAGAGGATGATGGAGACGACTTCCTCGAAGAGGATGAAATAGATATGTCCTCTTTCAGGGATAACACTGAAGGTATCATTTATGTCGATGAAGAGGTGGGTGGTAGAGAAAGTAATGCACATAGCACAGGGAAAAGGAAGCAAAAAGCTGAAAAAGTAGTTCGGCAGTATTAATTTACATGTGGGGTGCTTATTAAATCCCGAGAATCTAAAAAAACTGGTTGCTAATTTGAGGTTGCTGCTTCTCTGTTTCTGTTGTTTGATTTTCATTACTAAATCCAGAGACGACAGTATATCTCCATACGCCCCACTGAGATCATCCTCCATTTTTGTGTTGGCTGCTGAAGCTCGTATTCATGACGTATTTAGACTTGATTTTCTTTACCATGCAATGATGATATGGTACCTCAAACCACAATCTGCTGCGCTTCTTTTGGGAGTGCGGTAATTAATCCTTTTTTTTATCTGATGGAGGGGGTATTTGGGCCATCGGGTAAATCGGATCCGACTAATCTCTCACCGGTTCGAGAGGAGAGGCCCCATCCCCCCGAACACGTTAATCATGGGACTCGAACCTTTACAGGAGACTGGGCAACGGCTCTTAAGGAAGATGCCGTGATCAAATGAGCTGCCCATGAAAGGCGCGGTAATTAATCCTTGAATGTCCTTTTTCATGTCGGCGCCAGATGTGAAGGTTCTTGTGTTTCAGCTAAAGCTGTTAATCGAATCGGGCAGCTCGCGAGCCGAGCTCGACCCGGCTCGATAAGGGCTCGACTCGGCTCGTTTACAGAGAGAAACGAGCCGAGCTCGAATTCTAATCAATACTCGGGTAAAACATGAGCCGAGGCTCGTAGAAGCTCGGTAGGCTCGAAAGATAGGGACATTTTCGTCATTTCATTGTGTATGTGGTACTCTAACTAAGTCATCTCCCATGTAGCCCTAATACTTCCTTTCCTCTTTTGGTCCTTCGTTTTCCCGTCTCATAGCTGTCACCCCGCAGCCGCATCCCAATCCTCGCAGCCTCCATTCTCACGCCGCACCCCGCAGCCGCCATTCTCACCGCCAGGCGCCATCCACTGACCCATTTGCTCTGAAAGTTAAAGAATCATCACAGCCTTCAGACAAGCAGGCTTCTCGAGAAGGTGAGCAGAATCAATACTAGTAGTAGTAATGGTGCTATTTATGAAAGGTCCGGGTACAAAAACTTTATGGGGGGTTTCTGTGATTAATCATAAGCAGAAAACTGCATCTGAAGGGCTGTTGGTTTCAGATGGTCGATGATGAAAGAAAGAAATCATAGGCTAAAAATCAGATAGGGGCAACCACCCTTGAAGAAATCCCCAGTCTCTCTGATAGCCTCATTCTTCACAGAGCTGAAATCTTAAGGCACCGTTTGGATCGAAGCAAAGGGAAAGCTGGAAAGGAAAGGACTCGTAGAGGCCCCATCTCCTTCTCAACTTGATCCCCTCAGGATAGGCATACAGTCCAGAAAGAGAGAAAAAGATTGAAGGCAATAACTCGGGGCAGACCGAGCCATTTGCCAAGAAGGAATCCTACTCAATTCTGTAGGGCCTCGAACTGGTTGGAAATGGAAAGTGTTTTTCGCGAGCTCGAGCTCGAGTTTCGAGCTCGGCTCGATTTCAAACTCGAGTTCGAGCCAGAGCTCGAGTTTTTTACCACCACATCGAGTCGAGTTCGAGCACCTTGTGAAGCTCGAATTAGTAATCGAGCGAGCTCGAGCCAGCTCGATTGTCCTATGCTCGAGCTCGACTCGGCTCGTTTAACAGCTCTAGTTTCAGCTAATTTGATCGTTTCCTTGATTCGAGCCAAGTGTTGGACACTAGCGTCGAAGACATGGAGGAATAAGGGCGCGTGAGCTTGTACACGCTGAACATCTGTTTTCCATCCTAAGAACGACTAGTTTTTCACTAATCTGGAACAATTAAAACTAACAAATTACGCTGGCAAGATAAAACACAGAACCTCATAGACCCAGAAGAAGTGGTATGTTAATGCAAGATTATCGAGTGATGCAACTGATTCTGGAAACAGATTTGAAGTATTCGGAAGAAATATCAGCTTGCCTTCAAAACAAGCAAGTTATGGCGCCTCGTCTTGTAAACAAATCAAACAATTCAAATAAAAGTGATTTGACAAAGATTTTTGCTCATTCCTTCCTCCATGTGTTATTTCTTAGTCTCTTATTTTACGTCAACTTTTATTCTCCCATCACTAGTTTGAATTCTGTCTTGGCCTCCCCGAACAAAATTTGCCACCTCTGCAGAGGACGAAAACGTGAATTGCCATCATTTTGAATTTAATCATGATATTGTTTTAGTGCTGGCTGCTGCAATTGTACATTACAATGTGACAAATACCACCTTCTCCTTGATTGGGATGCCATCTCTCAAACAGCCGTCAGTCGAAAAAAGTCCAAAAAGGTACTTTTGAGCAGCAAAAGCATTCCAAAAATATTATCTAAAGAGCATGTGGAAGCAATTTGGGGCTTAATTTATAAAATATACTGGGTAGAAAACTTCCATGTCAAGAATGAATGCCCAAATGACATTTCTTCAACAGATCTCACTCTCATTCATCCAAGGGTCCAAAACTGAAAAGCAGCACGATGCACCGGTATGGCACAAATGCAGGCAGAAGAGTCTGTTGGGGAATCAACTGACACTAAAGGAGTAACATAGATTATGAACATATTGGGATAATAAAACAATGACTGGGTTCTATTTTTCAATACAGTAAAGCCTTAGATGCGCAAAACTATCAGAACTAAGAAGTTGTTGGCAGGCAAACCAGAAAAACTGCAGCAAAGGCAGATCTTGTGACCACACATTATGTGGAAAACTTGGCCTTCTTTAGAAGTTGGAAGCTGGAAACTCGCCCTTGCATTTACGACTTGGAAACTCTAGTTCAAAATTGCCAGCCCCTATGCAGGAGGTAGGTTCTTCAGTCGTACACTAATTGCAATTGTAATCCTTCACTGTACATTTGAACTGATTCAAACCTGTAAATTTTTACAGTTAACAAAACTCAAGGCTTATGACCATCGTCAAGAACTGTTTGTGTCGGAAGAGAAATTCCCATTTGTCATCGTTTATCATAATCAAAAGATGCCTTAAAGAGCATAGACCCTAGTTACTTGTGGATGGACTGACTGACATGAAGAAATCTTTTCTTTCAACATATAAAATGGGGACAAAATGACAAAACCATGATGAAAGAAAGATTCAACACTATCATCCTCAATAGAGTAAAACTTACCATCACCGGAGGTATCCTTAATAATACAAAAGACAACATGTATAAGCCGCTTGCTATCACTACCGCTGCAACTATGTTGTGGCCCAGGCGCTTATTATCTTTGCTCGGAACAAATGTGGATTTCAGCATATTCGTCAATTCAAAAAGTCTGTAAGAAACCTGCACAAAGTAGAGAGAAAGTAGGTCGATCTCTCTCTCTTGTGCGGAAGGGAAAAGCAAAACTTCCACTTACGGCAATATATATGGATGTGGTAAGCATAAAGTTTAATAAAGGATATTCCGGAATCAACGAGAGCAACAATTTTGGCTGACCATCTGGTACACCAGATCTGCATGGACAAAAGCACCACAATTACAGACATATAAAGGCAATCCTATCCAATCCAAACAAAACAAAACAGAGGCAGACTATTTTTAGTTTTTTGCAAGAGAACTAAGATAATTTTGAATTATTCAAAAAATTAATAATTCTATCCATAATCCAGCTTTCCAGCATTTAACCTTTTAGTTGATTTGAGACTGGTTAGGCTCTTCCTTTACCATACATTTTATAAATCTTCACCATAGAACCAAATCAAATTATCAGAGTAACTTACTTATTTATTGTGTTTCCTTTAATGCTTCGGTCTAAAATCATCACAGAGAGAGGAGTCCCCCCACCAAGTAAAAAGAAGGGAACAAAATAGACACACAGGCTAGATTCTACTTTCTTATAGTTTCTTTAACCATCATTGACAGGGTCCTTCAGATTTCCAGGAATAACAACTAAGCATAGAAACAACAGCAAGCCCCCCCAAAAAAAAAAGTGAATAGCCATAGACAAGTCTCAAATTATTAACATACCTCAACCAAATGTGGATCTGTGAAATATAAGTTTCTAGAGTGATCTTCCCAAGCCATCTGTTAGTTAAACAAGACTATATCAGAGACTCCGTTGACCAGAACATCTTAAAAGATCCCTAGAGTCCATTTACATGTTCCGTGATGGATCACAAAAAAGGGAATATCTACATGAACTTGCAAGTAAGACATAAAATGAACAAATGGAAAGGCGACTTACGCAAAAAGTGTCAAGGTGTAGCTGCGAAAATACTGGCTGACATTTCGCAAGCATATGTAAACACTGCAAAACAGAAATAGTTGTATAATTAGGTTTGATGATTAATTGCTGCAAAGAGTTTCCACAATAAAAGGACAATGCATTAATCAGCCAAAGAAGGCATACGTTATGGGAATCCAGGATGTATATGGATGATATTTGTTGTATGTGATTTTCGGAAGCTTGTATATATACTCCAACCATAAATATCCCACCTAAGAATGAGAGCATCAATCATGTCACAAAAAATGGTAAACTAAATTTGTAATTAGATGTCTATCAGTTGTATGTATAAAGAAAGACATGATACCGCCAAGGATATGATCACCACAGCTGTTTTGATTGATATTCTACGTTTTACTTCAGTTTCCTCCAGTTTCTCCATCCATCTCTCCACCTACAATAACAAATTTCAGCAATTTATGCCACAAAGTTATCATTTAAGAAAAGTGAACCCTATGTCCCACACACCCACCTAAAAAGAGAATGTAGGCAAATGAAAGGGAAAAAAGAAGCAAAGCAAGAAAAGAAAGAGCAAGTCAGTACTAAAAGAATGTGAAAATCTTTTGAGAACAAATCAAAATGCTCAAGGAACTTCACTCAATATATATATAATTTCCCAGAAGCACCTAAGAATGGGGAAAATGCATTATCTAGTATCAAACTTACTGTTGGATGGTAGTATGCATATATCATTCCAATTATCCATATGTATCGATCAAGGCCTGAGCGGAAGTGCCACTCACGCAGCAGAGGCTGCGGTGGTTTTGAAGGATCTGAGTATCCTGAAATGTACTTACAGATTAAGTTTTCAATTTCCAAAAGGAATGGTTAAAAATGGGGTGATAGGTGATAGGAATTACTAACCAAGAAGGAATGTGAACGGGCTCCATATCAGCTCAAATACACCAGGTATTTCCCATATCAGAATAACCGCCAAGAAGCAAGTCATAATCTTTGCAGCAATAACAGTTCCACTCTCATTATATTTGTTCAATATACCAAGGGCACCATACACCATTAGGGTGAAGAGGGTGTGCATGGGACATATATAGTATAGCGTGTAATTGTTATCAAGGATAATGCAACATAATAACACCAAAAAATTAAGCCGCCACATCATCTGAAGAACCAAAAGAAAATAAGTCAATTTCATTCGACAATCTACAGGATAATTTCACATTGCAGGAGAAACAAGATACCTGAGCAAACCTTGCAATGCTAAAATCTTTTCGGACATAATAATATGAGAAGTTTCCAAATCCAGTCATCCAGACATATGCTGCAATAAAAATCCTTATAGCATTGTATATCTCTGCTGCAGCAAAGTAATGGTACATCAGAAATAATACCTGTATAGACCAAGAGAAGGATAGTGAGAGCCAAAGATGGACAAACCAAAGTAAATACAGAACTGTGGTGAATGGCGCTATAATGTGTATGGGAAGACAAAAGAAAACTCCAGTACAACATTCTGTCTGATAAACCAGTAACCAATAAAATGCTAAATATACAGCACAAAGTTCTCCCGGACGCAACCGACCGCCTTCAAAATACTTCTATAGATTTTCTACTCTCTAAAAGGTTTAGAAAAACTTGTTCCTATGCTTATTCATATTTTCATAAAATTTAGAGACAAGAACTCTCAAGATACAACAGAAAGGCAAAAGCCTTACTTTTCTTCACTAATTAACATATTGTTTCTGATAGGCTGCAAGTACTTCTCATGCAAAAAAGAGATATTTGAGTTATTTTCCTATCAATGATACAGGTCATCAAGAAAGTATCTTAGTGTATCTCTTCTCCTTGCGATTTTCAATTATTCCTGTGAAATAGTACAATCTTGAGTTCAAAAACATAGTGCAAGGTCTAAGTTAAAACAAAAATACAACTGTCAATACATATGGAAAAGTAAAGAGCATGAAAAATAGTCTTATGAACAAAACCCTAGCACAAAATATAGTTATTTGGCTCATTACATGATCACTAGATTAATTGGTAACCTGAAAAAAGCTCACTGAGAAGAAAAGGATTGACATTGTAAATGACTAACCAAAGCCATACAGAAGCACAAAAGTAGTTATATGCCAAATAACTGATACTTGAGTTATGATTGACGAACCAAAATACATCTACTTGATAAAGTGTAGATGGTAGTAGCTACGACTAGGAAGTTATGGACTATTGTACTTGGTTGTACTCATCCTGGCTACTTTAAAAAGAAAAGGAACTTCTTATTCTAAGGAAGCTAACTGATACATGTATTCAAAACAGCAGTTACTCAAATGCACCAAGGAAAAACAGGAAAGTGGTAGAGAAGGGAGTAGTTTTTGTGCTATAATAGTGTGAGATTACTTAATCCACAGCAAGTGAAGCGGTAACCAAAACACAGCTATCAACTTCAGATTAACTAAATCCTGTTAATATCGACTTACCTGCATCCAACCTTTCCATTCCTCAGTTTGATGCCTATTAAGATACATTATGGATTTTCCAGAGAATGGTGACTTATCCTGGTGTATCTTGAAGGATGTAATTGCAGAGACTATTATTAGAAGGAAGTAGAGAAACAAGAAAAGATCCCGATTGTAACTCTGCAAATAAAATTATGACCAAGTTAGAAGTCCACCGAAATCTCAGAACCACAAAAATATTATCCAACTAATTAGTAAATAAAAGCATTATTCTCAGGCAAATTTTAAGAAGCCTCCTGAAATAGACCATATAATGAACGCAGGGAGAGACGAGCTTGACTTTTTTGGTGAAATAATACATCTAAGTCCATGCAATAAATGAAAAAAAATGTTAGTTTTTTTCTTTTTTCAGTTGATAGTCTATAAAATCGTATTCATCAGCAGCAAAAAAATATATATACATATCATTTAAAGGCAGTTATGTGTTAACGACTTCTTGTGACTTTGGCTTACATATGAGTTTCACCTCCCGTGACAAGTAATTCAAAAAGAAACAGCCAGAAAAGGTCATCGTACCTTCTTTGATTGACCAAAAATATTTGTGCGATCGCAAACGTAAAAATAGATCAAAAGGGCTCCTAACTCCGATCTGAGGGAGGGAAGAGAAGAAAGAAATGAGAATTCTTCAAGTTGCTTTCTGCGATTGAAGCACTGTATCCATATACAGAAATCCAATAAGGCACTTACATAGCCCTTAATGTCAATCGGTTCTCAAGCAAGAATGACTCATCCATCATTAAAAATCTGTCAAGAATGGTAAATGACGACATGCTTTTAGATATTGACAGGTCAATGTTGCTTAAAGCCTTTGATAATCTTGACAAACCTCAGAATCTGAGATGCAGCAGATGAACTCCTGACTCTTGGAGATGCCGACTGTAGGCCACCACCTTCCAATAAGACAGCACTGTCTTCTTCTTTAACTCCTCCATTTCCCAACTCAACCAAAGTAATATCTGAATGCCGTCTAGAGAAAATGAAAATATTGAGAGAGAGAGAGACCACATTGCTTCAAATACATGGCCATAAAACAGTAAAATATTATTTATAAAATTCAAATGGAAAAGGCATAACTATGATGTATTCTAACTCATGATAGTATTCAAGCATTATTTGCAGGGCATTATAGTCATGTACCTAATCAAGAACAATAGTGAGTTAGGTAGTAATTCTTCAATCATATTTGAGATATTTGACGATCGGACTGATGTTTCATAAGACTTAAAGCAGTTCATACACGCAACAAGCATCGCCAGGCAATTAGCCCAGCTTCATAGCAGTCCAATTGGTTGCACACAGCAGTGACTGTTTCCAAAAGGATTTAGTTGATAACAAGTAATTTTTTGGGCACTGGCTAGGAATAAGATAGGGAGACTAGCTACTTAAATGCCAATTCAGAAATTATACTAGCATTGAGTCATAGCTTTTTCAACAACTAGTCTGTGAGCTTTACATGAGAAAGAAGAAGATGTGTCATGTCATACATGAGAAAGCAGCCATTTTGAGCACAATGAGAAAAGAAAGAAATATCCATACAATTATCTGCTCATCCCGCTCCAACAACGAAAAGCGATTATTGCATTGAATTGAATAGAAAGAAAGCCACGGAACTTGTTTCACTTACGATTTTGATACTGAGGCTTTCTTGTATTCTAAAATCTCGGCATATATCCAAGCTGCAAATATGGGTACAATTCCAAGAAAAAATGACACCTGTACGTTTAAAGGGGGAAAAGAAAAAGGAAGTTATCAAGCATCCACTATTACTACATTGTACAAATCAGATTATGAGAAGAACTACTGTGAAAACAAAAAAAAATAAAAATAAAAACTCAAGGAAAGAACTAAAAGCTCGATATGTATGGCAGCATGTAGAATCATTTATGTACGAAATGGTAACATAGAATTCTAAAGCTGATAAAATTCTGAAAATTTTACTGCAAAAAGCGGGCAATTAAAAGTACAAATGAAAAAGTCGAAAGGAACCTCTATTATGATGAGCAGTGCGTGGTTTGGAGAAAAAACGCAGAATTGAAAGAATGCAAGATCCAGCAAAGGAAAATAAAGAAATTATGGTAAGAAAGTGGTGTAGATGAATGAGGAATTAGAAAGATTAGAAACCTGTCCAGGCGTCAAAGGTCCGTAAATCACCACCATTTTTTACAATCTAGCAGCTGCAACTAGTTTGCCAGCCTTCCTCCGACTATATATGTATACTGCAGTTGTAAGTACTCTCTCTCTCTCTCTCTCTCTCTGTGGAAACTGAAAACATTCAAATGGAAAAGAAGGAAAAAAAAAAAAAAAGCAGATCTTGATGGAATGAAGAAAGGCGATAAAATTGGAATCCTAAATTCGCTGCGATCGATGAGAAGGCTCTGTCTCTGTGTGTATTTGTTTGCAGTTCAGCGGTGAGTGTGAGAATTCAAGCGTGAGAGAGAGAGAGAGAATTAAAAAAAAATCAAATAATAAAAGGCGGGTATTTACTATTTAGAGAGAGAGAGAGAGTTGGGAGTTCGTTGGGCGAGTGTGTGATGTGTGTGCGCTTGTGCTTGTGGGTAATGAATGAAAGAGTGGTTCATTTTAGAAAGGGTTAATTTCACTTTGTCCCCCCAAATTTTGGATAATTATCCACTTAAGTCCCTAAACTTCAAAATAGGACACTTAAGTCCCTAAACTTATAAATACCTCCTACTTAAGTCCCTGAACTTATAAAATGGGACACTTAAATCTTTAAACCCTTATAAAATGAGACACTTCGACCACCAACGGCATTCAGGATTTGTTAACAATTTTCCTTAAGTGGGAGGTATTTATAAGTTTAGGGACTTAAGTGTCCCATTTTGAAGTTTAGGGACTTAAGTGGATAATCGTCCAAAGTTTGGGGGTACAAAGTGAAATTAACCCTTTTAGAAATGTCCAAACCACAATTTATCAATCAATTAGTAAAATACAATTACAGTTTTTTTTTTTTTTTGATAATACAATTACAGTAGTACTGCTTTTGTTTGTCGGTCCACGAATATCAGCCCTTGGATTTCCATTTCTCAAGTCTCCACCTCCATTTCAATCCTTCGGCCTCTTTTTTTGTTTGTTTGTTTGTTTGGGGGTCGCAACTCCGTACACCTGTATTCTCCTCTCATTTCTAGAATGAAAGTATTTTTTTTTCCCAAGGAAAGTATGCATTCAAAACCCCCCATTCATTCATCCGAGGGCCAAAACGAAAACCGGCGGATGCAGATGAAGGATTTTTGGGGAATCAGCTTTCGTAAAAACACGCTTACACTTTATATGTAGACTATTATGCAAAACTTGGGATTATTAAAAACAAATCCTTGGTTCCATTTTTTCAATCGAATCAAACATAGTCCGCACTAATCTACAGCATCACCATCCATCACACATACACAAAATGGGCTTGCTTACCTGTGCTGCTATATTTTTGCCACGATCCACGGGTTACACAAATTGATACTACTTTGCTCCATCCTAAATCCTAGTAATTAGGTACCTGACAGTGACTCATCAGCCTGTCGGTGAATTCACATTTCCCGGATTTCACATCATTCTCCTACCCCCATAATTATACTAACATCTTGGCGTCACCGACACTCCTACCAAATATACCAAGGACATACATTCCTCTTCTTTTTTGTTAATTTGTTCTAAATTGGGACTGCCTCCCAGAAACCCTCTTTTCTCAGTATCGCAACCTCCACAATTGCCGCACTTAATGGAAAAGTTTCAAAGTATAACAGCAACACAAAATACAACAAACAATGCCTTACCGCAGCCAGAAGAGAAGACTCGACATATATCAAGTGTGGGGTACGAAGGGGGTAAGCATGTAAAACTCATATCAATATCACTTTCATGCTCCCCAAACGGAGCGAGCAATGCCACAGCTAAAGCCCGAACGGAACAATGCCACGGCTAAGGGAGTCGCTCATCATCAAAGGCATCTAAAGCAATCTTAATATGAAGGTCTGGTACTCCCAGAGTACAATCTTAATCTTAACAGAGCAGCTTGCTTCACTCCATTAGTTCTTTCCAGCGCATGTGAAGAAGAAACAATTCAATCATACCACAACAACGTGTAGCACTGAAAGAAATTATCCCCAATTTTTTCAAGCTATATATATAATATCCAACAGAAATTAGATCAAAGCGAAACTAAAATGTCACAACATGTTAACCTACCAAACCTGCAACTAGCCTAAAAATTTCCAGCAGCAAAGCATATGAAACTGTTGTAAGGTTCCACAGACCCGTACAACTGTGCATTGCCTGAATAAAACCCAACCTAAGAAGACTACACCATGATAATAATACATAAAGGAAGATTTTGTTTCCTGACGCATTGTCCTCCTTCCTAAACAGGGGATGGATTAATTGAAGAAAGACCAGATTGACGTCCTCTTCAATAGTCAGCCATGAAGACGAGATTGAACTGGGCCTATCTCTTGGATGGTCTCTCATCATCCTCTCCATCATCATCGTCTGAGTCATCATTGCCCCTCTTCCTCTTTACGGGGGCTTCAGTCTTTCCACCACCAGCAGCACCATCATCGTCGTCGTCATCCTCATCCTCTTCTTCAAGCTCATCCCCCTCACCATTTTCTTCTGGTTCAAAATCACTGGCATCTTCCTCATCCTCAGCACGTCCGACTGGCCTAACAAGGTATTCCGTTCCCAAATCCTCCTAATTGAAATAAAAAATGAGATGATTATCCATAACCAAAAGTATAATAATAATAATAACAGCAAATTGGACTTATAATTTGCACAAGCAAGACATCAATTCCTCACATATGCTTCAGAGCAATGGAACTGAAGCACCAAATAGAGATCCCAAGAGAGAGATGCTAAAAGTCCAGATCTTCAACTGACAAAGTACCATGCAAGCATCGAGAATATGAACATCATACGAGAATACCCACTTGGCATCCTTCTCGTGGGTGTGTGTGTGTGTGTGTGTGTTTGTGCACACACATGCGCAAGTTTACCCCCTAAGAGAAAGCAGCTATGGTTAAAAAAGTGCTACGCACAGAGACAAAAGAAGTTCCCATAAACAATGGGGAGACAAAATTTTCACATGGTAAAATCAAACCTGCAAGTCTATTTTTCCCAAAGCCATATGCGGATTATATATGTACGTGTCCTAGGTCAATGCAATGTTGGAACATCCAAACAATGCCCGCAAGTGCATGTCAAATCACATCCTCATTGAATCCTAATCTTATCGCAAGCAATTATATAACCTTGAAACCAGGTATGAAGAGAAGGCACTTAAACAATTATTTCCATCCATTTATCTTCTTGAGTAGCCAAACCAGTCACAACACGGATCCCATGTATGATACTGAAATAAGATAATAAAATGGCCCAGAGACAAACGGTTGACTCATCTGGACCAAAGCAGCCAAAGGAAAGTTTCTGAAGGCTTCAAATGTAGACAGTGGCCAAAATAAAATATGAAAAACAAACTAGTTCACTAGGGAAAAAGAAATCAAATTTTTATCAAGTTTAAGTGCAGTAAAGATATTGACAATCATTTTACAGATTGACATATAAAAGTTCCCCCAAAATGACAGAATTGGGCAAGAATGATTTCAATAAACAACCAGTGCAAAGAGCATGAAAAAGAAAAAGTAAGGATTAACTGGCAAAGCAAACAAAATTGAACAAGGAACACCAGAACTGATTCCAATAAAGTTTGGAGAAACTCAGAAGCAATGGACTACAGTTTCAGGCACAGAAAACGGAATCAGCCTGGAAGGACTGTATTATGCATGATTATGCACCAGGGATTTTTACGCTCAGAAAGAAAAGATTTGTTAAAGTCTCATATGAAAAGTTAAAGGTTTAAGGATGGTAATTTAGAAAGATTTTATGATCTCTCTCTCACCAACACGCACATTTTATTTGAAAACCTACACCAAAACGGCAAAACCACCACCCAAAGAAAATAAAGAAGAGATAGTCACTGACACTATCCTATATACATCTAGAGATCGGTCAACAGGATACACAAACTAATAAGAGAAAAACCAGGTTGTTTTGACAGAGAATGAAACCCAGATTGTTTTGACAGAGAATATATTTAGAACTACAATAGACGCAGATTTTGAACAAATTATTCAATTAAGCTTCATTTATTTATTGATGGCACAGAAAGCTAAATTTAACATTTATACATAAAGTAAAAGAAGCTGTAAACAGTTATTGGCTGACAAAGTTTCATTTTCCTCCAGAAATTTCAAAACGGATTTTAAAGGAGATTCGGGAAAATTCAACATGTCAAAATATTGACTAAAATACCAAAATCATCAGATCTGAAAATTTTCCACTGGGATTCACCAACACATCAAAAATCAAACTTCACAACAAATTAATCACAAAAAGGCATATTTCTACACCAGAAGTTCGTTTTCTTCAAACATATAACTAATCACTATGATTCAGCTTCAATTTTTTTAAAACAAAAAACAGATTTCAAACTAGATAATTACACGAGAAACCAAAAAAAAATTATCAAAGACCGTCATTAAAAGATTTAAAATTTTAAACCATGGAAAAGTACCACATATAAGTCACAAATGCAAAATTCACCAAACAATATCAAAGCTATTTAAAAATAAAAAGCAAAAAAAAATGATTATACCTCCTCTCCTTCAGCTTCCTCGCCGTCCTCATCTTCATCATCCTCACCATCGTCATCATCATCGTCATCACCATCGCCGTCCTCGTCATCGTCGTCACTATCACCGTCCTCCTCGTCGTCATCATCATCGTCTACGGACTGAACCAGTGGAGCACCAACTGTGCCGTGCAAAACCTCTCTAACGTCATCCTCATCTTCCTCTTCGCCGTCGTCCTCATCTTCGTCGTCGTCGTCGTCGTTATCGTCATCTTCTCCGTCGACTTCCTCAACAGCCACCTCCTCTTCCCTTTCTTCCCTTGCCACCTCTTCAACTTCCCGAATTTCCTCCGCTTCCGTCATTTTTCCGATGGGAAACTTCTTATTTCCAGAAAATTTTTAAATTGAAATTAGAGAAAATTGTTGCGAAACGGAGGAGAGAGAAAGTAGAGAGGAATAGAGGAGCTTCTTCTTCGTTGCTCAGAGTAGCTGTGCAGAAGGATTGATCTCGACCGTCGAATAAGGAATTCAAGCGGATTGATGAGGTGGATGATCATCCAACGGTCCAGATGCGAGCAGACAATTTCTCGTGTGCTTGCGGCGCCTGAATTACATTTTCCTTGTTATTAGCGTATCACGTGATCTGCGCGTGAAGGGATCTAGGGTTTTTGGGGTTTTCGATTCTTGTTTCATCTCTATGGAGATATTTTACTCTTTTTGCTGGAATATTCTTCTTTTTGACCTTTTAAAAAAAAAGTTTTTTGACAATCTGGGCCTCAACTTTCAAAATCATGGGACCATCTTCGCCCAAAAAAGAACAGAACAATGGTGAAAAGGGCCTATAGGCCATTTTGTGACTTCTTAACCCGTCAACCCGCAACTTGGGCTCTTGATTAAATGTTGCTGTCTGCATATTAAACAACAACTTGGCTTAATGGTCATTTTCTACCTCGTCTTGTACAACAATACCCAAAAGGCCAAAATTTGGGTAGACCTGATCTTTATAGATTCAATGGTTCAAATTGTGTCATACCACTTAGTGAGATGATATGACACGATTTGAATCATTGGATATTTGAAAATCGAGTCTATCCAAGTATGAGCCTTATCGAAAGGTTTTGCTTTCTTCCAGATTCTAACAATACTAATTAATATGTTTGTGTGGCTAGGTTTAGCACAAATATCATCCAGGACACAATTTGTTGAGCCATGCAATACCTTTTCTTTTGGGTATGGTTTTCATTGGCCAAAGGCAATTGTAATTTTTTATGGACAAACAATCGTGGAACTTTTAGAGGTTATTTGATAGTATTTTTTAGACAGTTTTTTAATAAGAAATTTACTTTAGCACTTTTATACAATGTGATGTATATGAGGCAAATACGTGATTAGGAAATATATGTATATATAAAAAGCATATTCAAGAGAAGCAGAAATTGTTTTCTTCAAAAAAATAGCAATCCTAACAAAGACGTTTTTCTTTTCCTCATTTCTCACTTGCAAGGAGTTAATTAGGGCACGTTTGGTATGGAGTCTCATGGATGGTGGCTCAGAATGAGAATGATTACAAGTATATACCGTTTAGAATTGAACCAAAAATGTCAGTTAAAATGTTAGTTAAGTGTAGAGCTGTTAATCGAGCTATATAAGCGTTTGGGGCAAACATATTCCTCAGAGAAAAAAAAAACTGTCCCTAGGGAGAATTCTAGGCATTCGATTGCGTAGTTTACAAGGTAACGTATGAGTTGTAACCTTTTGACCAGTGGACGAGACAAAATTGTCCACTGTGCTCCGAAACAATTGAGATAAGATAATAAAAAGCTAGGTCAATATATTATATATGAGAAAATCCATGACAACGAAAGTAGTTAGTGTCTAAAGCAAAAGGAGCAAGAAATATCAAATATGTGTTTGGATAGGAGATTATTTGAAATATTGTTGAGAATAATTACTACAGTGATTATTGTAATATGATATATATAAAATAAAAATGTGATTAAAAAGATAAAAATGTGTATTGAAAAATGTGTTGTGATGCAAAAAACAAAAAATCATTTTGATAAATAAGAACTATCCAAACACATTGCAAACACCAAAGTAGAATTAACTTGGACAAGCAACTAATAGCGAATGCTAGATACTAACTTGGATAAATTGTTAACTAGTACTGTATCAAAAAAATGTTTGCATTTAACTTAAAGGGGTATGAATTACTACTAGTATTTAGGTGAAATAGGATTATTGAATTATAATCTATGTATGAGAAGTTTTCAACGTCTCCAGGAAAAATAAATAAATAAAAAAACTCAAGTATAGGAACTAGTAGCATTTTGTAGTTCAACTAACGCAAAGATTGAGAAGACACAGAACAGTCACTTAACCAAGATATACTTTTGTAGTGCACTCCAGAGCTAAATCAATTTTTTCCACCTAACAAATATTTAAGGATGAGAGAAATGGAACCAAAATTGGGGATTGCCGAGGAACATAGGATGAGTTGGGATTTGTTTGGAGTTTGGCAAAGACAAGAGGCCAACAACTTCATAGGTTGGCTAGGGGAAAAAAAAACAACTCTGTAGGTATTTAATTAATGAAATAATTTTTTTATGCACTTATACTGTAGTATTATTTTTTTTGTACTAGTAGTTTTGGATGTATGTCACATGTGTATGATTTGAAATTTGAATTTAAATTCATATTATATTGCATGATCTAAATCTACGAGTATAAAAAGTTATTTTTTAATTAATTAGTAGTAGTAGTATCATACTTAGTTATAAAGCCCAATTCGGTTCGTGCAATCAAACCAATCAACTCTATGAACCGGTTATAGAATCGAGTTGAGTTGCTAAGTAGGTCGATCAAGCAAAAAATTCAATGATCCGATGATTCAAATAATGAATAAAAAAAAATCGTCAATTGAACCATTGATTGAACAATTGACTTAAAAAATTTATTATTTTTATAATTTATAATATATTATTATATTATATAATGTTCTTATTGTATAACTCATGGTTGAACCGCTCAACCTGCGGTTAAATTATTGACTCAATAACCCTGTCACCTCTTTGGATCGAGATCGAGGCTGAATTTAATAACTAATGGTATTATAAGCAAGAAGCACGTGTTTCTAGTGTTGCCTTACAGAATCATCGTTCATTCTTCATCCATACCCTAAGGTGCAAAATTTCCCTTCCCCCACACCTCGCTCTCTATTTAGTTATTATTATGTCTACGTCGGTTCAACAAAATCATGCGTACCAAATTAATTTCTCCAGAAAATTCCATTTACATCACCCCGATTAAACCCAAAAAGAAAACTACTGCTACTAGTATGATCGTATAAATTACTAATTAATTTACTTGCATAAAGCACTTAATTACGAGTGACTGAATTTTGGATCATTTGTTAGTGTTAGTGAGTTGCAATTTAGCCAGGCAGGCAGAAAGCAAGCAAGATTGAAAGGGGCCGCGCATGTGTCCGGCTAGGTCTTACTGGTCATCGGCCCTGAGTTCCATCAGGTGGCCGGAATTCGATTTCTCCGTACCCGCTTCCATCTTCAGATGGGCTGCCGGAATTGATTTCTCCCACTTCACCACCGGTTGGTCCGCCTCTACCTTCCGCTGGCTGGATTTTTCCATAGTTGATAACGCCATGTGGACCGTAATCACGGTGCTGGAGTCCGTAGCTCTGGTCACCATGCTCTGCTATTTCTTCATCTTCTGCGGTTGTACTTTGTGATTGTTTTATTTCTTGAGATTTTGTATGGTAATAACTTTTTAAAGAGTAGAATAATAATAATAATAGCTAGCTATTTTAAATTATTAGATCATTTATTGTACACGACACACCTCTGGTGCTCAGTTGATTACTCTTTAGTGCTTGCTAGCCTGATGCTTCCAGGAGTTCTTCAGGAAGGAAGCCATGGGGTACGTTCAATTCTTTTTCTTTTTCAAATTTGTACCAACTTCTTGATGTCGTTTCATAGGTTGAATTCATTTTACAGGAGTATTTTGCATTTTGATTACTATTTTGTATCAGCTCATCATAATTGGTTTCCTCTCTCTTGTGATTGGTTTCTTTCTTGCTTGGATCCTAATCTTTCCTTCAGATCAGGTTTGGTGCATCAATCATCAGACAACCAAAACAGAAAAGAAGACGAGTGGCCATGTTAAACTTTTCCTTCTCATTCTCAATCGACCTGAAAACTAAGAAAACGAAATGTTTTGTTTCTGGGGTCTACCGTTCTAAACTAGACTGGTGGAGTATCTGCTTTTTGTTCGTTTTATAGGACTAGCTAGTATCCATCTGCCTTATTCAATAATCATTCGAGTACTGCTAGGATCAAGGGTATGTATGAACCCAATAAATAATTTTTTCTCAAAAAAAAAAAGAAGAGGAAAACCTTACAAGTTAGAGTACTGGGATCAGAGGGACGAACTGGAAGAAACTGCAATGTGCCCAAGTAACAAGATGATTTTTCTAGGCCAGAAAAAAACAGCCTTTTCACCCTTCGAGTTGCTCTGGTTGACAAGCTTGGTATATTATACTAGTCTCTGGAGCAATTTTCAATCATTAGAAGATCAATGATGGCCTTCTCATCTATTCAACTCAGCGGAAGAATCAACAATTAATTTGTTGATTGCTCGTGAATCCTACGGCATCATTAGTGACGAGACTAGCATCATGTCAAATGTAGTAGTCGTTTTTTTGGTTTCGGAAAAGGTCATGCTAACTTTTTAATCTTGATGCCATTATTGTAATTTAACAGAATGAATCTTGAATGTTCCGGGGGAGACCACCGTTTATTATTGTTTACCGTTTTCCATTAATCAGTTCATCATCCTTGCAAATGCAAAGAGTGTTATCCTCTCCAAAACTTTGGCGGCGAAAGGAGCAGAAGCTCCTAAATCTCTTCTTATTTGCCATTGCGGGCAAATAATGATGAAGGACAAATGATGAAGATGATGATTCATTCATACTTGGAACCCAACAACCAAATTGCAGTCCAATTCATAGTGGACTCGTCTAGAAATTTCATGAGTGAGGCCCATTAGGCCCAGTACTAGTCCATTGTCGACCGTTGGAAGCAAGCAACGCGTGGAACAGCTAAACGCCAGACGTCTCGACAGGTGTCATTCAAAAATACTAAAAGACCCTTTTACCCCCGCTCCCTCCCTATAGTCTATCGTTACGATTTGAAAAACAAGAGCCGTACAATTAATTCCTGAATGTAGCGGAAATGCAAGAAAAAACCTGAAAACCCCCCCGGCCGGATTTTTATTTTTTGTTTGGTTAAAAAAACCAAGAACCCAATTTTCTCTTCTCTCTCCTGCTGCATTTCTCTCATAACCCTTTATCTTTCTTGAATATCTGGAAGAAAATAAACCCGTGAAATATTTTCTGTGTTTTCTTCATATTGTTGAATCAATTGGCTACTTGTGTATGGAATTTGAGACCAATTATTATAGTGATACAGAAGGAGCAGTTTTTTGGGTTCCCAATCAAGAAGCCATTCATTTTCGCCGCGTGAATCCTCCTTTAACCTGCAATTCAGGGCTGCATATAAATCCTCGTCGGCCTCCATTTTGGCCTGGATTTAGTCCAGTTAATCCGCTTTTAGTTGGCTTCCTTGAGTTGGGATTTGACCCTGATGTCTTAATGAAAATGGAGGTCCAGAGGTCAATTTCCCTGCTTCAGGTAATTTGCCAAATGCAAAGAAAAAATTGATATCATAAACATCGACCTTTTTCTTTGTTGCTTTCTTTTTAATTGTGGGCTTGAATTTTATTTATGTAGTTCATGGCTGATGAGGGTCTGGTGCCGTCTCCTGAGGAAGAAATCAAGAGAAGAAATGTCATTGCCAAGCTTAAACAGGTTCATTTTCGTTCTAAATTGCAGTAAAAGAGAAGCACCTCTTTCGGTGAATCCCATAAACACGTGTTGCATGTCTCATCGTTTCCGTAGTTTTCGTAAATTTGTTAATCTTGATTCTGAAGTCAAATTGCTTGATATTGCAAAATTATGAGGTGGGGTTGGTTGGGGATAGGAAATGACATTACAGAACTGCATTGCAAGGCTTGTACCAGCCATCATTTTCCAAGGCAAAAATATGAGAGAGAGAGAGAGAGATCAGGAGAGAAGATGAGAAGGAACTTCCTAGCAGACTGTAAGAGTACAGACTTTCCTGCATTTATTAGTTTGTGATTGTTGATCAGTTTATTGAGCTTTATAATAGCATTACAAGGTGGGATGGACTAGACATTCGGTTAACAATGATAACCCCCACCTATCTTGGGTTTCAGATAGGATTGGAGTCCTTTCTTCTTCTTCTTTTTTCTCTGGTCTAGCATGAACCTGTTGTATTGCCTTCCTGGTTGAACGGCTTTGCCGAGTTACCAATCCATTAACATTAGTTGTGAGCAGTCTATTTCCTTCAGGGAGCTAAATTGTAAAATATTTAGAGTTTCCTCTGGTAGTTAATAACTGTTTGAATGCTGCCCTGGCTGGATGAAAAATCTGAAATGAATTCTACTTAGTGCCTAATTTGTTACAGCATTTGAATATTTTTGTTTCTTTGAGGAGGTGCTAATTTGACATTGCACTGTGGTCATCATATTGTGATTAAATAGATTTTAGTTTTTTCGCATCTTTTCTGATTGATGCTTGTGCATCTGAAATTCTTCATATGCAGATAGTGATGCACTGGGTTAAAAGGGTTGCTTACCAGTGTCAACTTCCCAAGAATCGAGTTAGAGCTGCTTCTGCTACAATATTGACATTTGGATCTTATGGCCTTGGAGTAAGGCTTGATTCATTTTCACTTGCACTGCAACTATTGTCATCTTCTTGCTTTTGCCTGTCAGATTACTCACCTGAGGGTACCACTAATTTTGTTAGGTCTAGTGCAACAATAATTTTGTGATCCTCATTATAAGTTTTTTTTTCCCCAAAAGATGAGATTGCAAGATCAGTTTGTTGATTGAAATTTCAGTGCTATGTTGGCAAAATGACATTGGGATTGTCAACTTTTGGAAGAAGTCATAACTGTGAATTTAATTTTACTGCTAACAAATTCATCTTTTGGGTTCGAGCTTGAAATTGTCTTTTGAACTGCTTAATACTAAAACTATGCAGTTGAAAAAAATTACTAACTTTATCATTTAAATTGCATGAATTTGAATTGTTCAAAATGGCATCACTGCTGTTGCTCAAAAGAATTGACATTTTTTGTTGTGTTAAATCTTCTGACTTGTTTCAATGAATTCAGGTCCATAATTCAGGTTCAGATATAGATGCTTTATGTGTAGGCCCATATTTTGCAACAATGGCAGTAAGTGTTACTTCTTAGCATTTTGTTTCAACTTATAATCAGTGGGAATGTTTCAAACATCCTCTTCTTATGACTAGGAGGACTTTTTCGTACTTCTTCACAATATGCTTGCAAGCAGACCTGAAGTGACTGAGATACACTGTATAAAGGATGCAAAGGTTCCTCTAATGAAGTTTAAGTTTGATGGGCTTTCAATTGATTTGCCTTTTGCACAACTTAAAGTAATCTCTGTTCCTGAGGTGTGTGCTGTGGCCTTTATATCCACTCCATGGTAACTATTTGAGTGTTAGTGATGACATCTTGTAGGATTAGTATTCAAGTAGACCTTCATGACAACTAATATCTAGTTTCACCTCTCAGCTAGATTTTTCTTGTTTCTACTGACAGCTTTTCTTTGTTGAGCCTTATTCTGAAAGTTCTGGGTTTAACATGTCATAACATGTCTACTTATGAAGATTTTTACTTGTGAAATAATGATGTGTAGAATGTGGATCTACTTAATCCATTTTTTTTGAGGAACATTGATGACACAAGTTGGAGAAGTTTGTCTGGTGTACGTGCCAATAAAAGTATTCTTCAGCTCGCGCCAAACGTCGAGGTAAATATGTACTTTTGGCCTCTAATTAGCACTCTAACTTGCGCACAAGAGCAACCCATTAAATGCTTGTGCAAATTTATCCAAGTCACGTGCCAACTCATAGCTGTAAGCCTCGAGTTATTTGCGTCCTTTTCATATCTCTGATGTTATCAAAGTGATTTGTGCAGCTATTTCAGTCGTTGCTGCGTTGTGTTAAATTATGGGCAAAAAGACGAGGAGTGTATGGAAATGTAAGGGTTGTCTTTTTTATATGCTGGCTTTGCAGTTTTTGTCTAGTATATCTTGTCTCGGCATCCCACCTAATTGGAAAATGACATTAATCCGGTTCATTGCATGCTTTGCAGTTACATGGATTTTTTGGAGGTGTTCATTTTGCAGTCCTTGCAGCATTTGTTTGTCAAAGGCATCCAAATGCCAGTCTGAGTCTTCTGATCTCAATTTTTTTTAAGACGTTTGCCTTTTGGCCTTGGCCAAGACCCGTTTTTCTGCATGGCCGCATGATGGCACCGACTATTTCCAGTGACTCCCGGTTTTTGATGCCTATCCAATTACCATGTAGCCCAAATGAATATTGCCATTCTAACATCACACGAAGCACGTTCTTCCGGATTAGAACCGAGTTCCTTCGCGGACATGCCTTGACTAAGGTATAGTGAGTCATCTGAACTGAGAATTGGATGTAACCTGTTTCTGCCATGCTTCAATCCTTCCTGCTCTGTCATGTTTCAATCATTCCTGCTCTTATCATATACATTTGTTGTCTTCTCTCTAATTGATAACTACTAGGTGGTATAGTGAGCCATCTGAATCAGAATTGGATGTAACCTGTTTCTATCATTTTTGACTCCTTTGTGCAATCATCATCTATGCAACAGTAGTCTGCCTCTAACTGATATATACTGAGTGGTGCATGCTGAACCTTAACGTGGTTATTTATTCCCTTTTCCTGTCAATTCTCATACTGCAGGATATTCTAAGGCCCGATTTCAGTTGGAGTATCCTATTTGATCCTTTTCCATATGCAAAGAAATATGCTCAGTTTGTCAAAATTTGCCTCTCAGCTTCTAATCAAGATGAGTTACGAGGATGGGTGGGTTGGGTCAAATCGCGCTTCCGCTCACTTCTTGTCAAGGTTGGTGGTTGACTGCTTATTGGCGTTTTGTCTATATTTATATAGTAAAGTTGAACACAAGTTTATCCTATATGTTGCTAATCACAATATTATGTATCTAGTAGATATCTAAGCTTATCGAGTGCTACAGACTAGAGATATTCTCTTATTACGTTTTGATTCATTCAGCTGCTTGGTGATTAATGTGTCTGTCAGCCTTCCTTGGAAAGCACCTAGGAAATCATGCCAATTATTTGCCAATATTTGCTCTAAGCAAATGGTCTGAGGGATTCAGTTTGGCCAGTTTATCTATAGGTGAAGACACAGTCAACTGGCATTTAAACTCACGTTGAATTTTGTATCCCCTAACTGTTGATTTTTACAGTCTAAGCTGTATCTCTGATATTTCATTTATAATTCCTAGTAAAGAAATAAATTTTTATGACCTTCTTGAGATGTTTGCAGTGCTTTTGAATAGGCATCTGTAGTTCTTTATTTCTCATGATATTTATGGAGTTCGCTGCTGCCTAAGAATCTTGTCTGAGTTTAATAAGCACACTGATTCATCAGGTGTTGGGTAAGGAAAAATAAAGCTTTGTGCTTTCCTTTCTTAATAATTGTAAAAGATCTCCTAGGATATAAACAATTGATATAAACAATCTCATCGTGCAGTAGAGTTCTGGTTCGTCCTTTTTATCTCCGTGCTTCTGTTTTCAGCAGGGGCTACTTAGCTTGTTTTCTATTTTGTATCACTAACATGTCCACATAATCATCATGGCTTCTCCCCTGTTACCTGTTTCAAGGCCTTCTCATTGTGTGTTGGTTGTTCATTTGACACGCTGCATTTCTTGTACAGCTGGAAGAATTACAGGGCTTTTGCGATCCCAGCCCTTTAGAATATGTTGATGTTGATCTGGGTGCCCCAAATGTTGTCTTTTATTGGGGTTTGCAGCCCAGCAGGAGGGATATAATAGACATAGACTTTGTCGATGAAGATTTTATGAAGAATATGAGCAATGGTTATCGGGTTCCTCCCGGAAGGATGAAGTTGTCAGTTGTCAAAGCATCTCAACTACCTAAAAGCGTTACGTGCAATACTGGAAGTAAGGGAGTGAGGGCTCGCTGGAGGATTTTAGATAACAGCCAGCGAAAGATCCCAGTTCGCACAAACTCACTACCTCAGGAGTTTGCTGGATTGATGGCGACCAATGGAAGTGCAGAATTCCCCAGTGCTGGGGTTTAGGCTGTAAGAATGAATATTCATTGTCTCAAGATATTAGTTCGAAGTGTGTACAGGCGTTCTACGTGTTTTTTAAGCTCACACAGCATAGGAAATACTGTACATAACCTAGGGCCTAGGAGTTTACTTGAATTTGTATTAGCCACAGGGATACTCTCGTCAACATAAAATGTTTTGTTTCTGCTCAATTTTTCTGCTGGAAGTTAAACAAAAAAAAAAAAAAAAAAAAAACCAAATTGCAGGCCATCAAATTTTCAGGACATTATTGAGCTTAGAGCATTCATTTCCTTCTTCTCCTCGGTGGTCTTGCTCTCTTTGGGACGTGTGGACTTGCGAGGATTTGTCCATTGTGCCTTTTTACTAGTGCGTTTACTTTCGGAAGCTGCAATTAAGAAAATTTAACACAATTTTGTTGTTGATCAATGTCTGAAAAAGATCCTGTAATTGCGATGCGATCTAGGAACAAAGTGACATCTATTCGACCCGAGTTATCACAGTAATATATAATACTTACTGCCGGATTGCTTTTTTGCCCATTTTGCCTTCTTTACCCAGCAATCTTGATTAATTGGTTGATTCTCTCGGTTTCTCTACTTTTGGTATGTTCATCAATCATAGATGATGCCTTCAGCATTTTGGGGTTGGGGGTTGGGGGGGTGAAGAAAAACAAAATTTATAGATGACAGACAATTGTGCTAAAATGTTGCGGACCACCTAAGACTGCAAACCGACATTAAATACTATATAGAGATTCGTCTTTTGACCAGTCTTCTGCTAAGCTGAACCGTTTGCATGGCTATAGGACAAGAAGATCTCGAGTTCAAAACACTACTAGTACTTCAATTCTCAACAAGATCTTCCCAACTTTGAACTAAGAATCAAAATAACTAAGAAGATATGCAAGGGAAGAAAGGACAAGAAAACATCTAAGAACTGCTTACCTTCTTTTTCAAACTCCATTAATGTCAAAACCACCAACTGCAGTATATAAGATCAAACGCCTCAATCTTCCTGGCACAGTATTCTCTTCCAGTCTTCCAACTACAATTTTCTCTCATAAACAGGATGAGAAGTTTGACTTCTTTCATGCTTCTTTTTCCTTATGCGCTAGCTGTTCTAACCATTGTTCCGCCACTAATCTCTTGTGATCTCATCTCTGAAACATGTGACCAAACCCCAAATGATCGCCTTTGTGTTAAAATTCTGAGGAAAGACAATCGGAGTCTTGATGCAGATGTTGCCGGTCTGGCCCTGGTCACGGTTGAGGCAGTTAGAGACAAGGCAAACTCAACGTTGCAAAGCATCAAGGAGCTAAAAAGGTCTAATCTAACACTGGCAAATGCGCTAATGGAATGCCAAGAAAACTACTATGTAATCCTCAGAATTGACGTTCCAAAAGCTGTGGGATCAATGAGAGAAAACCCAAGACTTGCTGAACATGGGATGGCTGATGCTGTTATAGAAGCTCAGGGGTGTGAAGCAAGTTTGAACAAACTAGAGCAGTCACCACTGGCTGACGTGAACGCTGCCGTTTATGACCTGTCTGTTGTGGCTCTGTCCATAATCAGGATAATGTTACATAGACTCTATACTGTTAATTAGAACATGGTTGGATTCAATGAATAAAAAAATGATGATTGACGTCTAAGAACTGGACATCAAGGCTCAAGATTTCCTCTAATTTACCTTCTCTCTCTCTCTCTCTCTCTCCATGGAAAATACACGAACCTTGCTGACAAAGTCTAATGTAGTAGTGTAGGTGCTGCAGAAGATATTTTATCCTCGATCATGGAATCCTATAAAACAACTCAGTTTCTCTTTCACCATCTTCATCGTTATGCCCCAAAAAGGTCACAAGACATGAAAACTCATGGCTTGCACAGAGAAAAAAAAGAAGAAAGGCAACAACCAGAATCCATCATTCAACAACTTCTGTCTTTCTTCACTAAAGAAGCAGCAGCACAGATGAGTATATTGTCCAAAGCATGGTACAGTGCTTAGTCTATGCATCTTATTTTGAACAGGGATCATGATGATGACACTTCTCTTAGAAAATCAATATCTCAATCAAACTTTGATCAAAACCACCAGCTTGCTGTGACGATTGAAGAAGTCAGAGAAGAGTTCATACATCATGGAGAAAAATCTGGTGATGAATACCGTAAGAAAAATAGGTGTTCACAACTCAACCGATGAAATGCTGATGTAGGCCGGATTCATCTTCCATCATTTCAAAAAAGAAAAATAAAAAGAAGTAATGTAAGATAATATATTGTTCAGAAAGTCAATGTAAATGATCTTCATCAGATCATTAATATCCCCTGCCGCAATTGTATCATTTACCATTGGTTTGTCTCTCCGGGTACCTCCTATGCCTGCTGTCACAATTAGTAGTAAATCCCTTTTTTGCTTTAATTAGTAGTAAAATCGTTTAATGCTTTGAATATTTAATTAGTAGTAAAATCTTTTTTAGTATTTATCAGCGCCCAAATATTACTGGGTTTTCTTGATTTTCATCTACCGGATGGATTGCTGTATAATTTGCCTCCCGGGATTGAATTTAAGTCTTGGAGATAGGTTGACGATCGGTTTCATAGGCTCAGTTGGACCTCTTACTTAGATTAAGATAAAATAGGGTAATATAGATAACGTGAAGATGAAAAAAAAAAAAAAGACCAAATGGAAATTGACATGGCATTTCTAAACGGGGCATTACATTACAGCTTAGAAATGAAGTTTGGCAATAAGGGATAGCAAAGCATATATGGAAAAAAAGAACAATGTAGGAAACAAACAGCAGAGCATTAATTTTCTCTAAGCAGACTGACTTAATTTGCCTCCCGGGATTGAATTTAAGACTTTTCCCCTTGGAGATAGTTTTTTTTTTTTTTTTTAAATTTTATTTGAAGGACCCATGGAGATAGGTTGATGATCAAAGTGCTAAATTTATTTGTATGGAGTATTAGAAAAACTGACACTTTGTCATACATACCTATCGAAATGTGGACGTCAGTTGCCAGCTAGATTATATAGGCTAATGATGTGGAAATCTATGATGTTGTTATAAAAGGTTGAGGTAATTTTCTTTGGAACTGATGACGCATTAATGCCAGTTGTTGGATTTGTTGTAAGTAATGCCGCCTGAAAAGAAAAGGAGGAAATTGAAGCAAAATTACCCTGCCTTTTTTTTTTTTTTTTTTTTTTCTTTCAGGGTGTCCCGGAAAGAGTGGATCCTGCAAATTAATTCCCCTGCCCTCGCAACTTGCGTGCAGCGAGACTCGAATCAGGGATCAATTCCCTTCTTCAGCAATCCCATGTCACCATACCAAACCCCGGGGCTACCCTGCGTACCTATTATTAAGGAAACAAAAACAAGGCATAGAGTACTGTTTAGTATGGCCAGCTAAAATAGAGTAACATAAAGGAAGCAGTAGTTATGTCATGAGTATTTAATGTAGTTCTTTCGGCGAAGGAGAATGAAGGAATTCTTTTCATTTATTTATAAAATTCTTAAAAAAAAAAAAAGATACGAAGTGCTCTTCTTGATCTTGTTATTAGTTGTTACTGGCATCTTAAATTGAATTTCAATTAGATTTTTTTTCGCATATTTTATATTATTACTTGCATATGTCAAAATTGGTAATTTGGGGTCTTTTTGCAGGTGTCATCGATGAGATCGCATGAACTGAATGGTACGAGAATGGCAAGAACAACGATGTTGTATGGGAAAAATTTCGGAGAGACCAAAACCCTCATCTTTGGTAGTGAATCAATAATGTGATTGTGGATTTTAAGCAAGACAAGATGGTGATAGCAGGAGAAAGAAAATTAGGCATGGACTAAAGGCAAATATGCTTCATCTTATATAAGCCAAAGGCAAAGTTGGTTTTAGTTCTCGCAATCTTGCCTTGAGGTCCATAAGAGAAAATTAATGCTCTGCTGTTTGTTTCCTAAATTGTTCTTTTTTCCCATATATGCTTTGCTTTCCCTTATTGCCAAACTTGATTTCTAAGCTGTAATGTAATGCCCCGTTTAGAGATGCCATGTCAATCTCCATTTGGCTCTATGAAGAATCGATGGAGATTAAATCGCCTTCGAATCAAATCGTATATGTCTGAATTTTTTAAGGAGGACACATATTGTGACAATTAGTGAGAGACAAAATTTGAACGCTTAACTTCTCGCTCCACCAAACCTTAAAGACTTGGTGGTTGCCAGCAGCCTCTGGGCTGTTGGTTTCCATTTGGCTCATTGGAAGAGGGGATGGAGGGCATGTTGATCTCGACATCGATGCATCAAACCAAAATTTCTCCATTTTGGCTCATTGGAAATTTCGAAGTCTTATTAGCCGATGACAAGTTACAGGCCTTCAAGAAACAAAATATGCTACATTTTCTACCTCTTCTGAATCCTTAATATTTGCACCAAAAATGAAAATCCCGTGGATTTAATCACAAGTGCCTTGTCACAGAAAAAGAAAATTCAATCGCAAGTCGGAGCAACCACTCGTTCCATCGACATTAAGAACTGCAAAGGCAAACTAATCATTTTTGTAATATTACGACAAGAAACCGAGTCTTGGTCGTCCGTAATTATATCATCTTTTCAATCTTAGGCATGAAGTTTTACAAAATATACTTGATAATCTGGGCAGCTTTCAAAAATTTTACAGAAAAAAAAAGAAATTAGTTTCCAAGTACCCATTTAGGTTGTTGTTACTCTAGATATAGTATATATGTATATATATATACACCACTCGTGACCATCTTAGGCATGAAGTTCTACGTCGATTATTTAGACAGCATTCAGAAATTTTACAGCAAAACATTAATTTCTCAGTACCATATGTCTAGATTCTAGAGTAACAACCTGATTATGGCTGCAGCCACAGCAGAAATATCATGAGCATCTTTATTAACACTCGTAATTGGGCAGGGGAATCGTTTGAAACCATCTTCACATTCTTGAGCTACCATAGCAGAATCATTCATGCTCTCTTCCCCGAATTTAGGATCTCCCAACCTCAAAGCCTCATAAGCTTCAGTAACGTCATATTTTAGAATAAAACTATACTTTTTGCTGCACTCAATCAAAGGGATTTTCAAGTGTGGTTTGGTCCTGAGAAGCTGCTTAATTGTGTGCAAAGCAGAAGTTGCCTTAGACTCGAGCGAACCAACCATTATGAGGCCAAGGCCCCTAACATCAGCGCTGCCGCTTTTAGGATTTGATCTTAGAATGGAAGCACAGAGTTGGAAATTTGGGGTCTTTCTGCATGTGCTGTGGATCAGATCACATGAGCTCAGGGGCACGAAAATGGCAAGCACGAGAATGGCGCAAGGAAGAGTTTTGGAGGAAATTGCATGAGTCGCCCTCATGTTTGATGGAATTTATTGTGACATAACCAAGACAAGAAGATGATAAAGGGCACAGCAAGAAGAAGAATGACAAAGGTCCGATGCAAAAACATGTTGTTTGTTGCGTGCGATACATATATAGTCATAGCCCATTGCAATTATTGTTACGGCAACAATTCTGCCTCCACTATTAGCAAAAAGAGAGATTCATTGATAAATTTATCCTTTCGTCAGCACTCAAAGCTTTACCACAGATATAGCTAAAGGCTAAAGCAGAGATGAATTGCAGTTTATCCATAACAGTTAGTGCTGATTTGTTTAATATCTTCCATGAATGACTTTGTTCTCATCGCCTTATCTCACGTTACCCTTTTTTGTGTTTTCGAGGTTTCTGTTGTAAGACAAGCTCATCGATTGTCATTACAAGTCCTTTTTGCAGAAATTTTTTTTTTTTTTTTAACAAAAGAGAATTGTCACGGTAAGGCTTTGTTTGATAACTTAATTCATCACTTAAATTTAATGGATTCAAATTTGAATATGTATCTTAACATGTTTTTGAGAAAAAAAAAATAAAATATTTGAATTAATTAAGTGGCATTGAATTTCTTAGACAAAACTTGCTCTAAAAAATAAGTGATAAATTATTCACTCATCGCCACTTAATGTGATATACATTCAAATGTATCAAATTAGTATTTAACAATTTTGTAATTTAATATATTCAAATTTCAATTTCATCAAACGCAACCTAAGTTTAGTTCAAACATATTTGAATTCTTCTAAACTCTTCTCCACTTCCTCCATTCTTCTTCTTTATATATATATATATATATATATATATATATATATATATATATATATATATATATATATATATATATATGTAGGTTTAAATTCTCCTACAATTAAAACTTTTCTACTTCTCTCAAGACAGTTTCCTACAAAGAAACAGATCCAATTTATAGACTTTGCCAGTAAAACTACTTGGTTTATATTGTCCTGTACAATTTAATATTTCACATGAAAAAAGGTTACAACATGCTCTATTTCAAACCCAGAAAAAAAAAAAAAAGGTGATTGCAAAATGCATTACCTGAAAATCGAAAATATGACGGGGCAATTATCTCAAGACTCCAAAAAGGAGGAAAACAAGCTAGAGACATGTGGGGCGGGGAGAGATCAAAGACCGATAGCATCATTTCTGTGGGCTATAGGGAAAAGATGGAAACCAGCGCCGGCAGTAGTAGTGGGTTTTGGGCCCAAATGCATTATCCAATCACAAATCTAACTAATAAAAAGTAAAGAAAGTCGGAGGTGAGATGTGACCTGTACACAACAAAAATCTTATTATTGATTCATCTGATGAATGATGAAGGCTCATCTTTTCTAAGTTAATGGTGATTGGTTCATTTTCTAAGATTTTATTTGGGGTGATTGATGAATCATGAAATGATAACTTATCTACTACTATATCATGTCATGCAGGTCTTACTTTGCAGTTCATACCGGCAATTGGAAAATTGAGGAGGTATCTTTCGAGAGGATTTTTTTATTGATCCCCTAGTGGGAGAAAGTTTAAACGACAACTTGCCCATTTGGCTGGGGATAGTCAAAAAAATAATAGTAATCATACTTTAATGTATATTATATAGTAATAAACGATAAGCCACCACGATGGTGGTGGTGAGTGAAGACAAGTACTAGTACATAGATGATAGAACTAATGTACGACACTAAACAAACCTGTTTAGTGGAGTACTACTAGTAGTATTATGTTTGTCGTCACTTTGTTTCGGGATAATTTTTTTTATTTGAAAAAGTGTTTCTAGATAGTTCACCGCAACGGATCTTCTGTTACATATACCCTGTATATCACTTTTTATTATATTACTATTTCTCTTACATAAACATCATGTTTTAGTTCTTTTTTGTTTCCTTAACATTCAATAACAATTAGTTGAATAAAAAATAAATACAACAGGTTCAAAAAAGTAATATATAATAGAAAATTAAAAAATATAATAAAAAATTCATAAAAATCTCATTTTTTTTATGCATTTTGATTTTTTGAGTTTGTTAAATTTTGTGTATTACTTAGTTAATAGTTATTGAATGTTAAGGAAACAAAAAAGAACTAAAATATAATGTTTATGTAGAAGAAATAGAAATATAATAAAAAGTGGGACAGAGGGTATAGGACAGAAGATCCGTTGCGATAATTCACCCTGTAATAATGCGCAACGGATCTTCTGTTTCATATTCTGTACCACTCTTTGTCCCACTTTTTATTATATTGATATTTCTCCTAAATAAACATCATGTTATACTTCTTTTTTGTTTCCTTAAGATCCAATAACTATTAAAAGAAAATTGATGCTAGAAATTATAAAAGAAAGGAAAAGATGTCAACATCTTCTTATCAGCAGTGAATGAAGCCCACTTCACCTGACTGGTAGGTTTTACTTTACTCTATTCCCGCCACTGTTGCAAATAATAAAAATAATACTGAACGTAAAACAAAAGAATTCATCATGTTGCCTTGTCAAGATATTTTTCAGGCAGTTAATTTTTTTTAATTTAAAATACTTATCCAAAGTGAAAGATATATCGACAACAGCACAGATGAGTTTAGGTTAACAGAGAGAAAAGGAGCATGATTATTTGGCACTAATATATCTAATCAAACGAGTGGGAGGACTATTATATACTATATATTTTACCCCCGACTCCACTCTAGCCAGCTTTATAGCACTTACGACGACTGAGCTTCAGGCTATATAGACATGAACATCTAATGCTTTCTCCCGGCCGTGCCATCTCCGATCAATCCTTCCAACCACGCAAAGAATTATTCCTCCTTCATTATTATTAATCTCCAATTATCTTTTGATCCCTTTAGTCACTATATATATAGATAAGAGTAAAAAAAAAATGAGGAGTTTTGCTTTTTCTTGCATAGTTCTTGCAATCCTTCCATCGCTGAGCACAAGTTATGCATTGCCACCCCTAAACTTAAAGAAAAGCAACCATATTTTCATGGTAAGGGAGAAAGTTAATGACCTGATAGAGAATACCTGCAGGAACACCCCTGACTATCAACTTTGCTTCTCAACTCTACTGTCCGATCCTCGAAGCTTCGACGCAGATACTTATGGTCTGGGCCTCATCATAGTTGACGCACTCAAAGATAAGGCAACCTCCGCGGTGAATGCCATCAACAGGCTTAAAGGCTCTAATCCAGAATTCATCCGTCCCTTGATCAAGTGCAGCATCTCATACAATGCAATCCTAAAAGCGGATATTCCTGAAGCAATTGAAGGTTTGAGGAAAGGGGTTCCCAAATTCGCCGAATATGGCATGGCTGACACTGCTGTAGAAGTTCGAGGATGCGAGAATAGTTTCAAGCAGTCCAACTCACCGCTCACTGACCTGAACAAACAAGTCTACGATCTTTCCATTGTAGCTAAATCAATAATCAGGATGCTGCTGTGAGGTCCGTCTCTGTTGTTTGTTCTTGATATTTAATCCCTCAGTTTTACGACATACATATTCAAAGTTCTGCTGCCTAGGTGACATTGAAACGGGAAGTTACCGCGTTACTGTAACATAGTTGATAGCACAAAAAAAGTTGTTGTTTTGGTCATCGTCATAGATTTGCCTGTCCTCTGATTCTCTGCCCTGCCTTGCCTGAGATTGTAATATGTAATTTACAAATATACTGTAGCTATTGGTGCCTGAGACTCCTCCATTTTCTTCCAGAATATATATACCGAACTCGAGGCTTAAATTTGTTTCAAGAATTTGTCCTGTTTGGCACCTCACTTTTTTTTGGCGAGTTTTCCTTGTAAAGTTTTTAAAAAACTGTAGAGGTTACAGAAATTTCAAAAAATTCACTCAAATTTTACACATCTCAAAATTTCCAAAATATAAATTTCCTTCTTTCTCTCATTTCTTCTTCTTCCCACCCCATCTCAACCCCCACCACCATCGGTAGTTGGCGGCGGCTCCTCTTATCTTTTTTTCTTTTCTTTTCTTTTCTCCCTTTCGCTCTCCCACTTTTCCTATCCTCTCTCCCTCTCTCCTCTCTCCTCCCCCTCCTGCTCCTCTTTCCCCACTTTCCCTCTACCTCCTCTCTGTCCCTCTCCTCCTTCCCCTCCCCCCTTGATCGGCGCAATCAAGGGAAAAGGGGGAGCGGGAGGGGGAAGGGGGTGGGTGAGTGAGAGGGAGGAAGGTGAGGGAGAGGAGAGGAGCAGGAGAAAGAAGGGGAGGAGAGAGTGTGCGATGAGAGAGGGAAAAAAAAAAAAAGAAAAGAAAAGAAAAGAAGGTGCCGGTTGGTTGGCGGTGTTTGGTATAATGGTAGTGACGAGAGGAGGAAGTAAAAGAGAGGAAAGAAAAAGCAAAATAATAAAATTTTTTAATGTCTTCACAAAAATTTTCATACAACTTTTATAGCGAATTGTAATAAAGTTTTATACAAATGTTTAAAAAGCTCACCATCCAAACGTTTTGAAACATTCTCCTGTCCCGTGAACGCTCGCACAACAACGCAATGTGGCCATTCTTGAATCTTGATGGATGGTTATAGGCAGAGACGGTGACAATATTGAGACCTTAAAATGCACAAGGATGTGAGTGTGACAATTGGAAGACTTGTTGGCTTTTACAACATCGTCAACTATTGTTCCCCAATCCCGGACATGTATTTAAAACCCCCCAAAAAAAAAACAAAAAAACAGACTCATATTGCAAAACTGTTTAAAGAAGGCTTTAGTGGAACGCCCACCAGGAAACAAAAAAAAAAAAAAAATCCATATGCGAATCAACAAATCAAAGATTGTCAGCTGCGCCTACATTACATTAAGCTCACGCAAGGCATGCAAATGAAAAGTCAGTCCCCATTTATCATATCATCAGCCAAAACCAAGAATTATTAAAGCATCACAAGCACAGAATTGAGAATGCATGCACGCAAGTTGAGATACCATCCAGATTTGAAGCAACAGGAAGGAGGGGTCTTATTCTTTTCATTTACGTTCAAGGATGCCCGCTACATAAGCAGGCATGATGCGCTACTAGAGTCATTAACACCAAATTCTGCAAAAAAAATATGCAACTTATTTACTCTCACTGACGCCATAGTCCTGCCATTTATCACGTATATGCTGCTCATACATGGCTTTCGACCGGATGCTTTTCGTAGTTTAACAAGATTTCAGAAAAGTAAGCCCATGAAAACCATTTTAAAGGTTAGAGTAGCCTTAACACAGATGATGATGTTTGAGGTTTCTGGTATTTACAATACCCTTTGTGCGATGTCCATTATTCGTTCATGTACTTGCATCAAACACACTCTACCTCTCAGCCAGCTTTCGTTCACCAATAGCTCTCTTCCCAGAATTCCCAGTATCTAAACCAGAAGCATGTTCCTCTATACTGCAAACCAGCATAAAAATGAAAGCTCAAATTCACTTCATCACATCATAAGGAGTTTCGAGCTACGTAGATTCGTCAACTACTTGAGAGAAAGTAAATGCAAAGTCAGAAATCACCTACTTGGGAGGTTCAGAATGCACCGAATTTTTTGCAACGGCAGAGAGATTCACAGGGTCCTGAACTGCAATGAATCTACCATCCCTTGGTCCAGCTGGAATTACAGCTGCGTTATTTCTAGACGACATTCCTGCCAACACAATATTAACTTCTTGACTGTTCCTGCCTTGCAGTAAGATAATTGAGCAAGATACTAATCTCAAGCATGTCAAGTCCAGATTTTTCTCTACCTACATACTTGTATATATCCCTGGTAGCATCAAATCACCAAAAACATAAATCCCAAGCCAAGAGTATTTTAGGGTACAAATGCAGTGCATAGCTTGTGGAAATGGATGAGAGGGAATTGAATCTTCAAGTGCCAAGAATTAGCCTATATCAAGTTCACGAATGATTGACAAACAGCAAATCCATCCAGGAGAAAGTATTGTAGAATGTCCCCTTCTAAATGGTTAGGATGAGGGAACAAAATTATACAAGGAACTTGAAAGTTTTCAATAGACATCTCAAACTTGCACGCATGTATATCTGGAGATGCTTTTAAAAAATCACACTTCCTACAAATGGTAACAGGGTTGGAACTTGGAAAAGGTACTTTTAAATTGTCATTTTCATATTAAGATCCATGAAAAGAAAGCAATCCATATATAAAGAACAAGCACAGGAAAATAGAAATGAAAACCAAAAAAGGAGAAACCATTGCTGAAGAAGGATTCTTCATTAAGTGAACAAATATCACACAATCAATTCAGGCATCTCTGCCGAAAAGCAAAATGGAATAGGTAAATGGAACAAATATCATTTGGATCAAACAAAATTATGGGTAAAGATGATGCTGGTCGCTGAACCACTAACATTTGTAACAGGAAATCTGTAGCCTGCTGTGAAGTTCTAACTGGATAATAGCTGAAAAATTAACGTACAGATCAGAATATGTAGAAATACATAGATGCAGAAAACTATTATATTAGGTTAACACTCTTAAACATCCATATTGGAACATAAGTCAAACAAAGGCACTCATTAAGACATTATGCTGAAAATTTGTCAGTCCTGGATCCAAGTTAGGGAAGATTACCTTGGCATATAATAACAACACAAAAGATAACAGTACACAGCATGGCAAATAAGCTTCCACTAGAGGATGAAGAAGATGGTGATGCTTTTGCAGCTTTCATTTTCCTTAGTGCCTTAATCCGCTCAATCTTTGCGCGTTTGATAGCAGCAAGTTCAGCTAACTCTCTGATCAGCTTTTGATCAGCAGCATCCAGTGACAATCCTCTGGGAGGCCGGGGAGGTTTTGGAGGCTTCTTAGCACTTACTGATTTACACTTCTCCATGTCCTTCTCCACTGGGTCTTCAGCCACCACTCCAACCACCTTGTTGTCTATCTCTATCTTCACTTCCTCCTCCCGACATACCACATCCCCATATTTAGGAACACTGCCCAAATTATCCACTTTTCCTCCCTTGACTGACAAATCAAAACCAGTAGAAAGCTTTGCTGGAAAAGGATTTTCTAGTCTAGCACTTGAATTAGGTACAGGAATTGCTTCTTCATTCACAACTCTACAACACTCAATATCATCTTCAAAGTCCCCATACATAAAAAACATGTGATCCATGAAAAATTACAGTGGCAAAGCTCACAATTGACTCTTCATCAACGATTTGCCAAAACTCATCACTCAAATAGTCAACTCCTACTTGTAACTTTCATTGACCCTGTTTTCTTAACACCATAATCTTGAGACCACTAAACGAACTGTCCCAAATTTGCTCAGAAATGCACAGACGAGACACTGCTTCAGTAATTCGATTGTAACTCACCTACTACCAAGCTGACTTGGTGATAAATATGCTTCCTCCAATCCCTCTCCCGGTCAAAACAAGCTCCTGAGAGTAAGCCCCCTACAACATCAAATAGAATATACAATCAATACAGTAACAGCACCAAAGCAATTAAAATTGGCAAGAATATGCTAATTGAATTGTCAAAGTGAGACGCAAAGGACTTGACCCCGGATGAAGCAGCAAATTCCCAGTGCATAATTCAACTACAAAAAAATAAAGATGCAATGCTTATGGCCAACACTTCTCGTTCAAGAAAGGTACAATACACATAGCAATGACGAAGTTGATTTCCACGATGACGCAATAAACACTGACCAATAAAAATTCAAACTTTAAGGAAAACATTGGGATAGTAGCAGGAGAAGAAGTACCTTTAGGAGAAAGGAAAGAGAACCAAGATCCTATGAAGACACAGAACAACAACAGAATCAATATATACAGAGTTCAAACTGAAGCGGGGTGTATTTATTATGGATTAAATATAGGTTTCTTTCCCTTCGTTTCGAATTATAGGAGAGAGGGAGAGGGAGAAAGAGAGCGACAGATAAGGGTTAGTGCACGAGGGCTCAGGGGACTCTGGCCAGGGAACAACCAAGAAACTCCCATAAATCCCACTAAATTATTTGCTCAGCATTGTAGTAGTACTAGTAATAGATTCTAAAGATTGCTCACATGGGCTTTCTCCCTTGTTTCTTTTTTCTTTTTCTGTGTCTTGGCTTTTCTTTCCCCACTCAGAAACTCAAACAGACACGCACAAACACAAGGAGTAGCACAAGGTGGCAGTCATCGGATCATCTTATCCGTACTCCTTTTAACTCGAAAAGACATTATCGATTCATGATAACTGTACTTACTTCATACTTCCTCTCACAGTACCTAGTCGCGGTAGGAATTTCCTTCAAATCTCAACTAGTACAATGCTATAAACCACTGAAGCCCTCTTGCTCTCTCCGCCGACAGTTTTCCTGAATGGTAGTTGAAGTGTCCATTAATGATAAGGAAACGGGCAATTGCTAATTTTCCTTTTTGTTTGGTCAAATATAAGAGGGAAGTGGAAGTTGACGCGGGAGGGATATTGTGATTTGTGGCCTAAATTGGAAGCCTATTGATTTCTTTCTTTCTTTCTTCTGCTGGACACATTTCTGTGTACTAACAAGTAACAAGCGTGATTCCGAGAACATGTTTTATATGCTCGTCAAAAAATATGTACATTCGACAGTAACCACAATTAATTTGGGAAATAGAAAACCCAATTTTAAAGTTAAAAAAGAAAACTACCAACGCAACTTAAATATAGATCGACTTTCACTTTTGGATACAATTTTCTGAATATAGATCGACTCGGTTCAATTTTCTACCACGGTGTTATCACACAATTAGGAGGCACAAAAGAAAAAAAATATGTTGCACTGTGCATTTAGTTTCAACCACTCCTTCAACAAAAGTATTCTGAATACAAAGCATATATCTTCCTTATAACATAGTGGTATTACCTTCTTAATTAAGAAGAGTATTCTTTTATTACTTTTATTACTATTTAGTACGCAGTGGAAGTGTAGAATTCATAATGTATACATATAAGTTTAACAAGTTTACATTTATAGATAGATATAAGCAGTCAACAAAGGCTTTCATCAATAAGTATATAGAAGTAATAGTTTTTTTTGGGGGGGGGGGGGGGGGGGGGGGGGCGGGGCGGTGAAGTTTATTCCTATTGGGGGCAGTGCCAAAATCATTAACAACGAGATAATGACATATGGCATTTGGAATCTCTTACCTTATGTGAAAAAAGGGAAAAAAAAAAAAAAAGGACAAGTCTCTGTCATTCATTCATTCTTATCAAGTTTCCAATTCAAAATGCTAACCATATACGTACATATATATATATTTCCATGTGGAGTGACATAGCATTGTCGTCCGAAGTGAGGCCATTGGGACAAGATTTGCTTACTATTTTGGAGCGTTAACTTAAAATACGAAAACCATTTACTGCTAATTTCCGTCTTGAATTGTAACCACACAGGCAAATCGTTTTGAAGAGTTTTTTTGGTAAGTTGCGTCAGGTGGAGATATGGAGTGCAAAATATTTACAGAATTCTTCGTCAAGAAATCACGATGCTTTATTGCTAAGCATTTAAGAAATATGCAAAATGGTAAGCACAGAAATATTTGTTTGCCTAGTAAATACAATTCAAACTTTCCATTCTTGGTGCAAGTGTTGCAGCCATAAAACCCCCGGTACAGATTGATCAGTTTAATTGGCTCGCTTCACCTTCACATTGTCAATTGTCAATAACTGTCAATTGTCAATGTCAATCAACAGCATGAAGAAGACATTCTACCACAACTTTATGCCATCCAAGGCAGAAGAAGAAGCCTGCAAAGCCAACGACATCCAATTTCAACCCTCCCGAGTTCTCGTGGAGATAAAAGATGTGTACCCGCCGCCGGTTCTGGACTACCATAATCCCTGGAAAATCAAGAAAACCCTGATCCAATACGAAGTGGTTACTGGTAAACTCGTCATCCCGTTTACCAACACCTTTGACCACATCTTCCGTTACTGGACATTGGCCATGGCCAACCACGTGGTGTTGGGGCACAAAGTCAGTGTTGTCTTGTGGGATGTTACTGACCAGAGCAATCCTAAGAGGTTTTCCAATGACTCAATTTATTTCGAGATGCTGCCTAACGATGACTATGTTTTGGCGTGCATGGATTTGTTCAAGGACCGGAGCTTAAGTGTTGACGATGAAATAGGGCTGTTTTGGGATCTCAGGTCTTCAACCCTTCAATTCAAGTTACTTCGCAGGGCTATTATTTGATACTACTCTCTAGTCTCTATCTATTAGTATTATATCTTTAGTTTGAGGGGTCTCCTTGACCCGGCCAAATTACTGCTCGTTCTGTTGTCTATTTCCAAGCATATTTCGAAGATTTTACAATTGCATTGGATATGATTGTTATTAAGTGTTATAGTCGGGGCTCGTCACGTCTCTCTCTCTATTTTTTGGGAAGCAAATATAAATTCATATGACAGCAGTTAAGGGGTGAAAAAGTCGAGAATTGGACTCAATAGCAGTGGAGGGTTCGCCACAGTGAATTGGTTTGACAGGGAAAGAAAAATAAAAAAAATAAAAAAAAAATCCCAAGAAGGTATTCTAGTCGTCTTTCTTTTCTTTGTTTAGGCAAATGAAATAGTAAAATGTTATAGCAGCATTTTGTGTTGCTTGCTTGATCGTGCAAGATCAATCTCGTATTGTGCAAGTCTTTCTTTTGTGTGTGAATTCAATTACAATCTTATTTAGATTTTAGAAGCCTTAATATGTCAAATCCAATATACTTATAACATGCCATTTTTGCTTCATGTCATCATTGGAGTATAATTTATAAGTGGAAAAAAATATTTACCTAAGGGACAAAAAGAAATATATTGTTCGAGGATCTTATTATTATTGAAATACAGAATGACAAAGAGATAGATAACAAAACAAATGAAACTAGTACTGTACCCGGGAATATGACATTTCACAATTCATAGTCTGCCTTTTAGTTTTTTCTGTTGTTGCTAGCCATAGCCCATAGGCCAGGATCCAAAAAAATATCAATACAACTTTTTTGTTTCTTTTGGGAAGTCAAATCACTGCCAAATTAATTAAGGATAACACCCGCTCTGCTGGTGGTGGGAAACTGAACTTGGCCCCTCAATTGTACGATATGAACCATCTCAACCTCTAGCCCCAAACCACCATGCTTGACCAAGCCTCTTCAAACTTGGTGAGATAGGAGGTCAAGGTTTCATAATAAGTGGTTCCCATTAATATCAATTGTCACAATAAGTGACTTCTCTAAAAAATTCAGACGGATACGTAACACATTCATTTAGTACGATGGTGATTCAATTCCTACCTGTCCCTCCATAAGCCCAATTGAACCTCCCCTTGAGTAAATTAGGATATAGATGAAATAGCGACAAATGACAAAAAAAAAAAAAAAAAAACCTCCGAAGGGCTAGTGGATGGAAATAGGGTTTTCCCTTCCGAGAGTTATATTCGGCTGTTGTTGGGCTACGTAATTTACTCGTTATAAAGCCATTTATTTGCCCATTGTCGTTTATGACGGCAAACAGAGCATGGGTTGGTCTGATTGACAGGCAACACCCAAGGTCGCATCACATGGACGCATACACGAATATATATAAAAGTTTAAGTTTGCTCAAATTTCAATTATTGGGGCAGAACGGAAGGAAGATACGTAATGGCTCCATCACTGATCAATCCCGCCTAGACCTACTCCTTAAATGCGCAACCCTCAGGCTGATGGATATCATCCAAATTTGCATTGCATGCACGAAATGAATTACAATACGAGCTCACTCAGCACCATCATTTTTAGGACCGACACTTGATGCTTTTACCGCAGCCAAACACAGGCAGAAGTTAAAATTTGAGAATGGCTGCACCACTCGATGGCTTGGAGGCAAAAACATAAAGCCCAAGATCATTCTTCTTTATGATCCCTTTGTCGATTCTTGATTGATAAAATTGCTCCTGAAACATACAAAAGACAGAATGCAAAGGCGACAATCAGCATTGCAACCATTCTGGATCGGCTATTCGGGAGGACTGGGAGGCTAACCTTCAAATTAAGGATGAATTGAGGAACAAGGCTCTCCTTCACGAAAGCAACTGCACAACCGCCCCATCCTGCTCCGGTGAGCCTAGCTCCAAGAGCACCGTTATCCCGACAAACCTTTACAAGTTCTTCCAACTCGGGACAGCTACAAGCAAGAGGAAATAATGTCATCAGGAAAGATATTCACACGGAATGAACATTAGAGAGTAAAACAAAACTTGAACACACGCACGCACGCACACACGCGTAAGGATACAATAACTCCAAGCATGTAATTGAGCAACTAGCAATCAAGTACCTATCTAACAAAATAATCTGAAGCCGTTTGTTCTAGAAAATGGTTTCCAAACTTTTACCTGCATTCGTAGAGGACACTACAGCTGTAGTGACTGTCATTCATCAGGTCACCAAGTTTCTTTAGCATCTCATCATCACTGCAATAATAGATCTTTGTCAAAAAGAAAGTCTCCAAAGGACTCCAGTTTATATAGGATCTGTTGACAGCTCCAATCTCAAGGAATATCTAGTGGAAGGAAGATATATACTCATTGAAAAGGTTTATCATGCATGATAAAACATGGCAAGGATAACATAGATGTAAGTATAACTTGCCTCAAATTTGAATATACAGTGTCTTTGAATGCATGCACACGTTTGGCTTCAGAGTACACATGAGCAGCTCTCTGAACGTTATATCAGAGAAGTTAGTCGGCGTTGAAAAAGAAGTCAAAACAGTTGCCAATGACATCTTAAATAACTACAGGTATTTCAGCTACACAGAAGAATAATTTAACAGATGGAAACTGCACAGATGTAACGAGGAACTGTTGATCAATCAATAGCTTGGTGATTTGGATAAGTGATAAACGATATATCAGGCAAAGAGGTATCCGTCCTCATAGGCAATAAACTGCATGACTTTGTAAAGTACTACTTCACACATTATACAGCTTTATCCTTAAGTTTTATTTTATTTCCCTCCCATGTACCATGCACCACTAGATTTGTTATTTCTGCCACTATATTGTGCACCATTTGAAGTTTTATTTTCTCACAGTATGGCTCTCAAAGTTTCCAATGATAAATTGACGGAGACTATTCAATAATTTGCCTCGAAACTGAAACCATCAAGGCGGGGAAAACTTAAAACACTAAATACAGTGAAACAGTAGAAAAGTTAAATGTCGTATTAATGATTAAAATAAATATTACGCACCTGGTGCAATTTGTAATGTTTGGCAACTCTCAGTACGTCCAAAGAAGTAGGAGATGCAGCAAAGATGTCTTCCAAACTTTTATCTGTGATTTTCTCAATATCTTCAGCACTGTATGGTTCCTCTTTCAAAAGTTCCTGTGTCAAAACCCGAAACTATTCAGGTTATAATTTCCAAAGGGTCAAACAAATACATGAAAAATACACAGACTCCCTTAAAGTGTGGGATTTTAGATAACACGCCATATGAAATGTAAATAATGAAAATCAAGCAGATTAAATTTCTTCTTTTTTAAAAGACAACTTCCCCCTTTTTCAAAATTGGCAATGTGTGGGAAACACACCTTCACTGCAAGGACAGGATCAGAAGATCCATGACCATGAGTACCAGCAAATGATACACAAAGTCCTTCAACATCAGAGAGAGTTTTCACATTAGCTATTGCATCCTCAGGTTTCATCCCCAATTTTATGCCGAGCACAATCTGCAAAAGCAAAATTTGTAAGGATACACATACTCTGTAAAGTGGCATCATTTACAAACATAGCCTCTATCCTTTTCAAAATGCCAAAACTCATCAGCTGTAATTCAAGGCACTGTATCCTTGTGCACCATAAAATCATTCTCTTCCTCCTTTTTCCCTCTTTCCATTTACTTAATGTGATCGCGGTGCTAAAACAAAGCTATATGGAAGGAACATTAGCACAGTAACCGTGAGGTCCCTGGTTCAACCCTCAATCCCTTCCGTTTCCCTTTCCACCATGTAAGCTTTGGAGTCTTGAACAACTCCCTCCCTCCCAACCCCCCACCCCCCTTCCCCCCGCGCCAAAACCAATAAAAAAAAAAACACACACACACAGAGAAAATAGGACAGGACATAGAAAGAGGAATACATTTATTCTCCTGAGATAGTAGTTTGATGCCACCAAAAATACTGGTAAGTGTTCTACATATATACTGTTTCTAATAGGCCACGGTCTTGACATTCTACCCAACATATATATTTAAAAAAAATGCCAAAACCAGCAAAGACTAATAGCTAGATGTAGAACATTAAAATAATTGTTCAACTTTTCATTCCTACACAATTATTGTCTCAGGCCAGGAAGTTGACAAACTCACCACAAAGACAGTGGAGAAACTCTTAGTGAGTTGGCATCATTTTTAGGAAACGACAGTCTTAGTGCAAAGTCATGTTTTTTAGACAGACATATAAAATGCTTGCTGCTGCAGAATAAAGAATAGATGATGAATCATGGTATACTTACAGCTGCTAGCCGACATTCAACAACCCGATTATTGTAATTAGTTGCAGCAGTAACAGCTTTCTGGGATTCAGCCAAAGAATGGCCTATTACAAAAGTTCCACCAGGAGGGAGTTGCACATCAGTGGCACGAATAGGGTTGAAATCGATAAGCTCAGCAAAGCCAGTTTTGGCCATAACTGATATAGCCTGTCAAATGAAGCAGAAACTACAGATTTGTGAAATTAAGATTGTCATGATGCAGGTGTCATTTTTTTTTTAAGTTCACAAGAATATTCATATCCTTCTTGGATCAACATGATCACACTAACACTTCTTTTTCCCCCAATCAGTGACTTAAATCAAACAATGTGAGACAGAACTATAAAACATATACAAGAAATATTATGTTTGATCAAGCATAAGTGACATGCTTTTTATATCTACCAAGCATACTGTACACATTCTCTAACTTATTCTTACTTCCAACAACCACTGTCCAGAAGGAGAGCGCAAATAGTTTTTGTATTATAAAAAGACCACTGGATACATAATTTTACCATGCAACCCAGGTGAAAACTTATCATTCAAGACTACTAATGCTTCATAGAACTCCCATGGAAGGTACAAGATTGATAAGCTTCGAATTACTCAAACAGGCTATTACATACACTCTTCAACATAAAACAGCTTAAAGCTTAGTAAAGGCATTGCTCAGGTTCCAATTAAAAACTGTTCAACATATGAGTATCAGCATTCTGTCTAGAGTTCAATATAAGACCTGGAAAACAATTACATCATTGGTATTATTGTCAACTTTAAGCTGGATTTAGCATAAAATGATATTGTGACAGGTGCTGGAACCTACTTCTGCAGAAATCTTGCAGAGGCTACTTCAGAACTTCAAGAAACAGGCAAGGAAAGAGCAGAAAATCATTACCTGGTCCATTCCGCCAGATTGTGTGCCAATATGTCTTTCACATTCACAAGTAAGTTGAGCGAGTTCTTTCTGTTGAGCAAAAGTAAGGTAAATAAATTACACGGACAATCCGTTCCACAATCAAAATAGGCAAACTTCAGCTAAATGTTCATTCATAGCCACATAACCTTTGAAATCCCTTATTGAATTGTATGTGCATAAATTACAAATAAATCATGACGAATTCATGCTTGAAATCATGAATCATCACCACAGAAAGTAAAAATAATAATGAAGCAAAAACCTGAGAATAAAAACATATCCAGGAACAGATATCAGATAGCCAACTCAGATATGAAACAGAAAATTACATTAAACACATGGGACATCAAGTATAGTAGGAGCGCCAAACCAGGAAACCTGTCAGTATGTCATGGAACTCGCTCTTACTTCTATTGCTTCATTTTATTGGTTCAAGATTCACTTACCGATCACCACTTGCAAAGATAATCAGATTTTGGCCAACAAATTTGTGACCGCTGAATAAGTAATAAGTTTGTTGGCTATAAATCCCGTTGTTTTATAAAGGCATAAAACTGATGTTTCTCTTGAGTGCACTTGCATGGGCTTCCTTTGAAATGTATAATATTAGTACTAACTTCAGAGCAGTACAAAAACAGTTTAATATTTTCTCTGCAGCTTTGATAGTTAGAATACCTTGGGAAAGTTCATGCCAAATGCAGCGATGACAGCAATTGTAGAAGAGCATACAAATGCTGCAGAGCTTGACAATCCAGACCCTGCAGCAAAGGAAATAATATATGTGTCAAAAAGTGTCAATCGACAAGACCCCCTTCCCCCAATTCTGCGAAAATCGTAATACAACTTATTTTCCAAATAAGGACAAGCATAAAGATGCCATCATACCGGTTGGGACAGTGCCATCAACTATGACATCAAGTCCAACTGGTGCACCCACATCTATTCCTTTTGATTTGGCATACTCATGGTACCCTTTGTACCTGCAAAACTCAACAATAATAATTTTCTCTCTACTCCTACAAATCCGAGTGCTGACTTCAATTAAACAAGTCACTAGCTTAAACTAAGTAACACTGCAGATCACGCAACACAATCTAACAGCTGTGGATGATGTAGCAGATCCAACCATGTAAAGCATAATGTTAAAAGTGGGTAGATTAGCCTTACCCACAAATGAAATAATGACCCCATCTGTGATTCTTCAGATCAATCTCCTGCAGCCAGAATAAGTAAGTAGCGGCATTTTGACGACCAAAACACTAGCGATGTGAAGAAGATACAGTATTCTTGCAGTAACTTTCATTACTTGACTTGCTTAAAATTTAATACAATAAGCACCCTTATAATAGTTACTGTCCTGAATTAAAGCTTTATAGCAAGCAAATACTAATATTTTATACATCGAATTCCCCCCTTTGCATCAGCATCCAAGAGCAACGTCATGTTGAAAAGTTTCATGCTCTCCAGGATCATTTTCGTATAAAAATGATCCAAATCAATAAAGATATAAGCTTTACACCATACTTTTAATTTCAGCAAGTCTGCAGTTCCTAAGAATAGCCTTAAAAACTTGTTCTACTCTTGAAACTCTGGAACAGGTCAAGAAAACCCAATATCTAATGGCCCATAACCAGTAGCTGTCATAGTAAGCTCACTGCCTCTAACTTTCACAAAACATCATGAAGTGAAGAACTTTGGACGGACGCAATGAAATCGAAAATTGGAACCAACCAACGTATCTGTCCACAATACACCAATTCCATTGAAGTGCAACATTCCATTATCCTACACAACAAAATCAAGGAAGAGAAAATTACCTGTTCAGGATCAGCAGGATAAGTGCACATGGGATACTTGTCATTAACATTAGCAATCCTAAGAATCTTCTCGGAATGGTTAACCCTGATGCCAACAATAGCGTCTTGCCTAACAGCCATGGGCAAAACAGAGTAGCCCTCATAGTCAACATGCTCACCAATCAAATTGACTCGTCCTACACACGAAGGTAATACATAAAGGAAGACAATCAACAACATCCCTTTTTGACCAAAAAAAAAATCTTTGCTTGCAATCACAACAACATAACAGAACGACAAGCAGAAAGAAGAGCAGTTATGTGCTTTATTTATTTTACCAGGGGAACGAGCATAAACATCAGGAAGGTGGCCAAAGAATTCTCGAAATTTAGACTTCAAAAGGTTGAACCGGAGCTCAGCTTCTTCAAGCTGGGATCCACCGCCATAAACTGGTTCCAGTGATGCATAGATTGGCACAGGTAATTCCTCATGCCTTGCCATTGATGAAATCAATCAATCAAAATGCAAAAGGTTCAGCTAAGCTCTTAATTCCCTCCCGGATAAGGTGAAACAGCGGAATATTATAGCGAACTATTTGGACGGAGGGGCGAGGGTAAAATACAGTCAGTGATGAACGAAAAATGTCGGAGTTTTGTCTAACCGTTTTTTTTTTTTTTTTTTTTATGCAGGAGAGAGTAAGGGTTGAAAAAATAAAAAGGAAAAGGATAACGAATAGACGTTTTACCGGGTAGTGACTCGGTGTGATAAGAATTCTACCGAGTTTAGGAGTTTTTTTTTTTATCCTAAAAGCATGACTGATTTGTTACATACTAGTATAAATGCCCATGCTACGCACAGTAAATTATATTTTTGAAAAAAATTACAATCTATGAAGGAATTTAAAAAAAGTAAAATATTATAATCACGGACACATGAAAGTATATTTAAAAAAATGAAATTTTGTAACAATAGTTCAATATATGATAAAACATCTCCATTATTTATAAACTATCACTTTGATGAATGTTGGATCCTGAAAAAAAATAGAAGTCTATATCGTAAATTGAGCGACATAAGGGTCCAATTAAATATAATTGAATACTTAATTTGATAAGTAAATGAAATACTTACAAACATTTTGCCTTTGATTTGATAATCTTCTACGAAGGTGTCAACATTATTCATACCAATCACCTCTGAGTACGAACGCCAGTATTGGGGGTTTAATTAATTCTGTTGATTTTTGTGAAGTTCGTACTATAAATGAGAATGCACGATTTTTGCATTAATTAATGTGTTGATCGAACAATGCACCTCTATTTTCCTGACAATTAAAAGCACACATAATTCAAAATTATATTTTGTTTTAGACAGTTTGTAAATAATATTATATAAAAATATATACATATAAATAATGTATACCTTTGTTTTTAAATCTCTAAGATAAGAAACATCACAACGAAACATAAATCGTGCATGCTTGTGTTGAAGAGTGAAGTATAGGTTACCATTGGAATCTCTAACTTCTATGTTAACATTGTATCTGTTAAAAAAAAATTGTGATGTATCATGCAAAAAATTATATTAAAATTCAAAATATATGAAAATAATTACCTGACAATAATGTCGACTACATCATTACAATGTATACACACCATTTTTACAATATGAGATTGACATGGTTATCCATAATTTTTGCATAACTCATGGAACATATTATCTATGTTGATACTTTGAATGTAAGCAAGTATCCGAAAATATTTAACCTAAAACGATCCAACGAATGTATAGATTACAATTATTAATTCGAAATTACATGTAGATACTTGTTCATTACTTAATTAATTGAGAGGGATTGTACCGTAGATAGAACTGCATATTCAGATATCGATATTCTCTTAACATTTAATATCAACAATGCTTGGGACATTATAAAATTGCATGACCGCAACCACGTCACTAATTTCTGAGCACATTTATCATTCTCAAACCTGCAAATTTGTCAAATACATATTCGTAAGGGTATGAAATATTATTAATAATTTAATATTTTGATATTTGTAAAACTTACCAACTGTGTAGGTATTGAGCAAAATCCAAGTAGTAATTGACATACAATTTGCTTGCTCGAATAGTATTAAGTGACGTTCCCGCACAATGTGCTATATTATTGATAAACTATAAAAATTAAATAAAATAAAGTGAAAAAAAATTGAATTACCTTTATAATTTATCACACAAATACCATAGGCTAGCAAAACATTGTGTTTTGTAACAGTTTGAGGCAAGTGTTCACCATCATCAGTTGCAAATTTATCACATAAAGTCAACCGAACTAATGTCAAACTTCATTTAGAGAATTTTGGTAAGTATAAATCAAAATCTGCAGAATATAAAATATTTTAAAGATATTGAATCTATTAACTAACCTTTTGTCAAGTAAAAGTATATCACACTTGGTTTTATCATTGATAGATGTTTGATAGTGTGAATCAACAGATACAACTAAACCAATTACATCTGCAAAAGATCAAATAGTATAAGTAATACCAGTTCAAATATACAACTTAAATAGAAGTATGGTTAATTAAGAATGAAATACCTACCAATTGCAAATCATTGTCCATGTGTTGTTCTGTATCTCTTAGTTTGACCAGATTAAACTTGAAACTGAGTATGGTTCCACAATCATCTAAAATATTCACTATATCCGTGTAGTTTTCAAATGATAATTGGTACTAATGTGGTGCAAGCCGATATTTAAGATCTGCCGGAATTACATATATATTTTGAAACCAGTATACCTTACCTTCATGGAGATGATCTGCGAAAATATTTATTGTAATAGGAAGGTGGGTGAGAAGTGTTAGTTGGAGTAAGGTATGTAAGGAGTGTTAGTGGGAGTTACCTTCTTGTCTGAGGAAAATGTGGGAGTGTTAGTTGGAGTTAACTTCTTGTTTGAGGGAAAGGTGGGGGTGTAACGTACCCATGATTTTTTTTACGAAATAAATTAAATGCAAAATGCTAGAAAAATAGAGTTGAGAGTGGGAAGGTTTGTGAATGCTTGTTGCTAAAAATCCCTTCTCAAATGGAGAGGAGATCCCACTCCACACCGAACAAGTTAACAACGGGACTCGACCCTTAAGACTATCTTAGGGGCAAAATCTATATATCTATATATCTATATAAATTTGAGAAGCGGTTTTTAGCAACAAGCATTCACAAACCTTCCCACTCTCAACTCTATTTTTCTAGCATTTTGCATTTAATTTATTTCGTAAAAAAAATAATGGGTACGTTACACCCCCACATTTCCCTCAAACAAGAAGTTAACTCCAACTAACACTCCTACGTTTTCCTCAGACAAGAAGTTAACTCCCACTAACACTCCTTACATACCTTACTCCAACTAACACTCCTCACCCACCTTTCTATTACAATAAATATTTTCGCAGATCATCCCCATGAAGGTAAGGTATACTGGTTTCAAAATATATATGTAATTCCGGCAGATCTTAAATATCGGCTTGCACCACATTAGTACCAATTATCATTTGAAAACTATACGAATATAGTGAATATTTTAGATGATTGTGGAACCATACTCAGTTTCAAGTTTAATCTGGTCAAACTAAGAGATACAGAACAACACATGGACAATGATTTGCAATTGATAGGTATTTCATTCTTAATTAACCATACCTCTACTTAAGTTGTATATTTGAACTGGTATTACTTATACTATTTGATCTTTTACAGATGTAATTGGTTTAGTTGTATCTGTTGGTTCACACTATCAAACATCTATCAATGATAAAACTAAGTGTGATATACTTTTACTTGACAAAAGGTTAGTTAATAGATTCAATATCTTTAAAATATTTTATATTCTGCAAATTTTGATTTATACTTACCAAAATTCTCTAAATGAAGTTTGACAGTAGTTCGGTTGACTTTATGTGATAAATTTGCAACTGATGATGGTGAACACTTGCCTCAAACTGTTACAAAACACAATGTTTTGCTAGCCTATGGTATTTGTGTGATAAATTATAAAGGTAATTCAATTTTTTTTCACTTTATTTTATTTAATTTTTATAGTTTTTCAATAATATAGCACATTGTGCGGGAACGTCACTTAATACTATTCGAGCAAGCAAATTGTATGTCAATTACTACTTGGATTTTGCTCAATACCTACACAGTTGGTAAGTTTTACAAATATCAAAATATTAAATTATTAATAATATTTCATACCCTTACGAATATGTATTTGACAAATTTGCAGGTTTGAGAATGATAAATGTGCTCAGAAATTAGTGACGTGGTTGCGGTCATGCAATTTTATAATGTCCCAAGCATTGTTGATATTAAATGTTAAGAGAATATCGATATCTGAATATGCAGTTCTATCTACGGTACAATCCCTCTCAATTAATTAAGTAATGAACAAGTATCTACATGTAATTTCGAATTAATAATTGTAATCTATACATTCGTTGGATCGTTTTAGGTTAAATATTTTCGGATACTTGCTTACATTCAAAGTATCAACATAGATAATATGTTCCATGAGTTATGCAAAAATTATGGATAACCATGTCAATCTCATATTGTAAAAATGGTGTGTATACATTGTAATGATGTAGTCGACATTATTGTCAGGTAATTATTTTCATATATTTTGAATTTTAATATAATTTTTTGCATGATACATCACAATTTTTTTTTAACAGATACAATGTTAACATAGAAGTTAGAGATTCCAATGGTAACCTATACTTCACTCTTCAACACAAGCATGCACGATTTATGTTTCGTTGTGATGTTTCTTATCTTAGAGATTTAAAAACAAAGGTATACATTATTTATATGTATATATTTTTATATAATATTATTTACAAACTGTCTAAAACAAAATATAATTTTGAATTATGTGTGCTTTTAATTGTCAGGAAAATAGAGGTGCATTGTTCGATCAACACATTAATTAATGCAAAAATCGTGCATTCTCATTTATAGTACGAACTTCACAAAAATCAACAGAATTAATTAAACCCCCAATACTGGCGTTCGTACTCAGAGCTGATTGGTATGAATAATGTTGACACCTTCGTAGAAAATTATCAAATCAAAGGCAAAATGTTTGTAAGTATTTCATTTACTTATCAAATTAAGTATTCAATTATATTTAATTGGACCCTTATGTCGCTCAATTTACGATATAGACTTCTATTTTTTTTCAGGATCCAACATTCATCAAAGTGATAGTTTATAAATAATGGAGATGTTTTATCATATATTGAACTATTGTTACAAAATTTCATTTTTTTAAATATACTTTCATGTGTCCGTGATTATAATATTTTACTTTTTTTAAATTCCTTCATAGATTGTAATTTTTTTCAAAAATATAATTTACTGTGCGTAGCACGGGCATTTATACTAGTGGTGATTAATCGGAGCTTTACGATTCGGATATCCCTGTGTTGACAAAAAAAAAAAAAAATTGTCTTAAGGATAAAATTTTTTTTTTTTTTTAGTTTTAATATGGTCAAATCCTGGGGACTGTTTTCTATATTTAACCAATATTTTTTTTTGTTCTATAACAACATCATGTGCTTTTCAGGAGAAATCCCACAGGCCACAGCGCGAGAGTTTTCTTTGGTTTCATTCTTTGGCCACCCACCTCTCTTCATATTCACGCATGTACTGTTCTCTCGTTGGTTTCTGCAATGCAATGCGCCTAGCCAAGAGCAAAGGAGAAATGCACCACAAAATATGTTCTGCGTCAAGATTTTCAGATAATCTGATTATGATGACATTTATATATATTCTGATTATGATAAGATTCCACGTTGCTTTGTGACTGAACCCCCAAAACAAAAACAAAAAAAAAAATTCCAGAATTGAGTAAAACTTGTTCTTGGTGGAGTCGTGCAGGGTGCTTCCAATCTCTAAGAGCTGGTTGGACCAAAATTCTCGAGTAGCACCTTTATTCATGGACTGGCAAAAAGTTTTGGAACCCCATCGAGCATAAGAATATAGCTAACGTGTCGCGAAGCAACAGTGACGAGTGACGACGGGGAGCCATCAGCCATGACCCTGTCCTTTTCTTTCTGATGGGGGTGAGGTTCTGATATTCCCATATTTCTCAACAATGAAGGAGAAAAGGTTCTCTTCATTTTGTTCTTTCCACTTGGCACAAGATGCTGATGATGGAGCACCCCTCTCTTTCTTCCATGCATTGCAGCGGCGGAAGGCCGGCCATTTTCCTTAATTTTCAATTCTTTTCAATGTGGTTTTAGTTCTAGTTATTAGTATCATCATCACTATCTTCTTTTGTTTGCACCTGAATTGGATACAGAAGACGTCTATGGAGAATCTTTTTTTATCTTTTTTTTTTTGGGAAAGCCGTCCATGGAGAATCTACTGCACAGTACAGACAGCACAGCATTTTTTATAACCTTGATGCGCAACTCTTAAATCGTTGATGACCTGACAGCACCGTCCTTTTGATGAAGACTTGCTAGTCCACATTCCACAGTCACGTATCCGTCCGTCAATGCCCATGGGCCCAGTGGATTCATGTCAAGCCACGTCTTTCTTCTGTATTTACACGTCCACGTTGTTGCTTTGATATATCGTAGCCTCCAAGACCCACGGAACCGTCCCGTCCGGAGTATAACATTTTTTGAATATTTAATAATTCTATGTAAATTTCTTATACATATGTATAATACAGATGTGATATTTTATTACTATTTATGTGGATTCCATATATAATAATTATATCTTTATTATTAAGTTTTATAATTAATTCATATAGAATTACATCTTGTTCAAATAATATTATATCACTCAGAATGGTCGATAACCGTTGATGCCCTTAGTCCCGCCCAATGAGGATTCGGTCTCTCTCTCTCTTTGTTTTTCCCCAAACCTACAAGTCCACTTTTGGCTACTATCAAATCTACCGGGGTTGAGTTTGAAGGGTCTAGATTCATATTTATGTTAGGTAATTAGTGATAGTCGTATTTTCTAAAATGGAGTTTTCATAAAATTTCACACCCCACCCAATACATCTCTCCTCCTTGTAAAGCTCTTAATCCATCTCTCCTCCTCGTAGAGCTTTTATCATGTTAATGCCTATTTTGCAGTATTGGTTGGAACAACATTTTTATCATTTAGTATGCTTAAAAAAAACATTTTATTATTTAGCAGCTTTTTTTTTACCCTTTGACCGCCAACCAAATTCGAGTCAAACACTTGATCTACCTAATCGGAAGCTCGAGTTCAGTAGCTTCATCAACTTGTACCTAGGGGTGTGTATTCAAATCGAATTTGATAATTTATAATTTTTATATTATATATATATATAGAATGAATTTGAAATTGAAATCGGTCTTCGATTTCAAAATTGGAATTTCCGATTTGAAAACCTCATTATTGAATTTGGTCGTATACTTCAAATTCAGAAATTTCGATTTATCAATTTCGAAAATTTCGTATTCAATTCAAATTTGATAAGTAGATCGAAAATTTTCGATTTTGCACACTTCTACTTGTATCTGCACTCAGTTACGTTGGGCTACAATTGACAAGCCCAAAATGCTAATTGGATTTCGGAGATAACACAGGGACAACGCAATTTTCTTAGAAACCGTTCCTGCCCATTGGGCTTTGGTTATAAAAAGATTCGTCATCTTCTTCGGCTACGGTCTTCCTAACGACTTTACCAAACACCTTACTCTGTAGAAAAAAATTGCCCAATTTTTACTCCATAATAGTACTGATAATACAGACTACACAATGGAAAGGCACAGAGGAGGAAGAGGAAGAGGAAGAGGGGAAGACCGGTATGGCCGCAGCCCGGACAGTCACCATCACTTTAATAGCACTAGGTATTCTAGGGGGCCCCCATATTCTTCCCGCCCATCCTCCTATAGTTCCGATAACCACAACCGCCAGTATTCGCACCACCACCGCCGTAGCCCTGACGATGATTCCACTAATAATTACCGCGGTGGAGGTGGTGGAGCTCGTGACTACCATCGTGCTTTCGATAGTCCTCCTAGGTACCACTCTCCCTCTCGCTCAGCAAGTAGTGGTTCTGCCGGCGGGGACCGCGGCCGCGGTGCCGGAGGTGGAGGGTTCAACTACAATTATCCGATGCCTTCCCTTGCTGGGCAGAAACGTGGCTACTCTTATTCTGATAGCCGAGGGTCTCCTCCGGGTAAGCCCCTGTAACTATCCCATTTTGCCATAATCTAAAGTTTCTTCAACCAACCCGGGAGTGGGGGGGAATTCTACTCGTGTGTTTTTAGTTTGTTATTTTCGTGCAAATAAAAAAAAAGAGAAAATGATGATGTTAGACTGAATAGAAATTGTGAACAAATTTGTGTGCGATATCAGCGAACTATTAACATTGTGCGGATCGGTACAGTTCGATTATCGGCAATTGAGGCCTTAAATAGGTTGTTTTTTGGAAAAATCAAAGGGTATGGACTCCATACTTGAGCAGAGTAGTAGCCAAAATAACTTGTATTGGAGGATTACTAGTAGAAGTTACCGTCTAAATGAAGAGGGAAACTTAAAGTCGAGCTGGTTTTGATTTTACAATATTTGATGGATCAATTAGCCTGATATGCAGTGATTATTGTCATTGTGATTATTACTCAGTATTTAATGCATCTATGTGTGACTTTTGTGATGCATCTACACGCCACTTCTACATGGACAGAACATGATATACCATATTATACGATTTGGTGTTATGTTTATGCCAATATGACGTTGGTGCACTGGAACCTTTTTTTTTTTTTTTTGAAATTTTCATGCTTATGTTTATCTGCTTGCTATTCTCATGTCTCCTATTTGAGCAAAACATGTAATTTGTTTCAGATCGATTTGATGGAGGCAGTTTTGCCAAACTATTTGTTGGATCTGTTCCAAGGACAGCCACTGAAGAAGATGTAAGTTCAGTTTTCAGCCACCTATATAGGCTGCACAGACTTGTTCAATGCTTGAGGTTTTTGATTTTATCTTATGAAGTTCACATATTTGTTCCGTAATACAATCTGCATGTGATCACTTCTCAAAATATCTATGTCCTAGGTGGTATAACTCAAGACTAATTTTTGTTACTCTAGTGTAAGATATTGATTTCTTCTTTATTACATTTTCTGTTCTCTCTTAATAAAGTTGGATTTGGACAGTATCTAATATTTCATGTTCATGTTGCTCTATTGAACTTTTGGACTATGCACTTGGTCAGTTATAATGTTGATTAAAACAATTGTCCATATGATATTAGATCCGTCCCTTGTTCGAGGTCCATGGACGCCTTTTAGAGGTTGCTTTGATTAGAGACAAGAGAACTGGACAACAACAAGGTATGTGTAGTACCATCTATGTTATAGTTAAAATGATTTTTGTATGAGAATCTCTTTTCAGGTCCTTTGAAGGGCTGAGGGGAGCAACTGTAAGCTTATGATTCATGTCAGTTAGTATTTCCAACAATTATCTGGCTTCGTGGTTTTTCCTTGCTCCCTGTCCTTTGCGTCCGTCCTGTCCATCAAGACGAAGACAAGAGTAAACATATCATCTGGTTAATTTGTGTACATGCTTAAGAATAGGAAAGATGTCAATTTAGTTTTTACATACTCAGTTGTAGGGAGCCAATATCAAGATGCTTTGTAATGGTTCTCTTGATAATACTCAATTTGGCTTTTGTGATAATGTGGGGGAACTCGGTGTTGTAAAGCAAGCAAGACAGCAGTGTTTGCATTATTGATATTGAACCTGATGTAGAATGCTGAGGTTTTAGGATTTTTTTCATCTTCCTCTGACTTGCAAATCTCTGATCTGAATGAGTTGGATTGTACAAAAGCAGTTTTCTCTTCTTGAAGATTTTTCTGTCTGAGGTTGAGACTTTGAGGTTGAGATGGCCGTTTACGTGTTTTTGAGTGGTTGTATAATTTTTCGTCCTTCCACAAGAGAGTGTTCAACTTATTTGTGAATGTTGCTTTGCCTATGGGTGTATGGTATACCTGAAAGTCGTTGGTGGCAATCAGCTTCATGGTCTCATTGTGATTTTCATGTCTTATTTCTGACATCCAATCATGTAGTCTACGTGTCGGTGTTGGTGCAATGTGGCTTTCTGAAACGTTATTGCTCCATTTTTTGTTGGGATGCATTTAGAACCCGTGCAATGACCTTTATTTCGGAAATGCAGTAGTCTACTTTGGAGGTCATGTGATTTTTGTGGTGGATATTGAGATTTGATGGGATAAAATTTATTAAGCGAGCAATAATTTGTTCTGGGTTTTGATGTTTGTGAGTTCCTGTTGAAAGACTGAGAGCGTGGCTCATCCCAATCTGGGATACTTCGTCAATTTTGGTGATTGTCTTTTAGTGATGGTGACTTTGTCGTTGAGTTTGTATGGGATATCAAATCTGGCAAGTATCAGTTTGTCTCAAGGTCACAAGCCTGTAATGACATGCATTTATATCCTTCTTGAAGTCTGGGACTCGTTTATGTGGATTGTTGTTGTATTGGGTGTTTGGGTGCATGATTCCATACTTCAGAATGTTATTTTGGCAGTTGCAGCCATTCTCCCTCCTCTCTTCCTGTGAAGTAGATGATGGATCCTTGATTTTTATTATTTATCTTTTAATATCTCTTTTTGTTCATTTTGCTCATGTGTTGAAGCTTCAGCATTTAATTAACAGCTGGATGTATGTTTGTTAATATGCATATTCATACAAGACCCAATCGATGTTAGATACTACATTATATGGTTAGGGCAATTGCCTATAATAACCTTTTGTGGAAGTTGATTGTTTGAGATGCCATTTGGTATTGTGAGATGGAATCTTCCAGGAGGAAGGTTCCTAATTGGTTTATTTACAAGTTGTTGTTGCTGGTGGATTTATGTGCATCTTATCATCTTTCGTTCTGGTTATTACATTACAGGAATCAGTAATACATGTATTCATAATTACTTAATGCACTACATGCGTGGTGTTTCCTGCAGAAATTATCTATTGAATTTGTTTAATATTGTGGATGGATATTGTTCTGGCAGTGTTTTAGCTTCTTTTGGTTGTAAGACACACGGTTCAGTTCTTTTTAAGTGCCTAACCTGACAATCAGGGAACCATTGCTTCGTCTTGTTACAAACTCAAGTTTCTGACTGATGCTCGTTTGATTTGAATGTTTGGTGATGCATGATTGGGCAGAGTATAAATACGTTCTTTTGTTTCATGCTGTCCTTTGATGGAATGAACAAGAACAAGCATAAACTCAACTATACAGGTCCATTTGTGAAGACGGGATGTCTTAATGATGTTGTTTTGCATGTGTTTCTTTCTCTGTAATGTACGGCTCGCTGACTAAACAGGGTTTACTTATATTTCCACGTTCAGTAGTATGGTGAAGCATTAGCATCTAATTTCTAGAGATCCAGCAGTGTATATCGATAGTATCCTTGTGTACAAGCTCTGATGCGCGGACATAAGTTTTGCTCTATTTTGTGTTTGCTGGGTGGTATTGATGTGGGAAATGCCACTAATCCTTGTACAGGATTTTTGCGGGTGTCCTTTGAACAACTTCACTTACGTTCTATCCATGCGTTTATGGTTTTAACTTCTGTACGCTTGTTGCTTACGCATTCCATCTCATTGTCGAGGATGTAATGCAAGTTTGAGATGTGAGGCTGTAATGCAATTTGCAGTCTAATTTGTGCTACTACTGATGAGGGTACTTAAGAGTGGTTCTTTTATTATTGTTTGATCTTTCTCATTTGATCTTATTGGTGGATGACCTGACTTTTGTTTTACATATGATCTCAATTCTTCTCTTTCTACAAGCAACGACATTAGAACTTATAAATTTGTATCGTTTAGTAAGGAATTGATCTTTAGGGCATTCAATCCTTCTACATGCTCAAGAGGATCTTTATCAGTTCATTTTTATTTCTCTATGTTTTTTGGATTTGCCGTTTTTCTTGTGGAAATTTGAAATGCTCGTGCCATGCCGAGGAAATGGTCTTTTAATGTCAACATGTTAGGTGATGTAATTTTATTCCATGTGTTTCTTGCTTCGAGATTACAATTGGGAGTGCGCAAATGAGTTATATGGTATTAGGCTTAAGAATCTGTTTGGCTACGATCAATCAAGATTGGGAAAATTGATGCTGACATGATTGATCAGGAACCATTGCGAAGATTATTCATGTTGTACAGCAATTCAAGATCAGTTTTAGGCATCATCATAAGTATATATTTCCGCCAAATGTTGCATTATTATTTGCAGTTGTCCAGGATCTGGCCTTGATGTTAGTCAAAGCCAAGATTGAATTTATCTTAGAATTATTTTGGACTTTCTTTTTCAGCTGTGTGGCTAAAAAGAAACAAAAATTCTTTGCACTTTCTTTTCAATTTTAGGGAAATTGTAAGCTTTATTATCTGTTATTTACCTATGAATTTATTTTTGTCATCCAATGCATCATTCCCAGGTCTATTTTTTTTCATATTTCAGTTTTTCTTTTTGCTGCTGCCCTGGTGAGTCATTTTTTGGGCTCTGTTTAAGAACAGGACACAAACTTTTGCTTCTGCAGGATGTTGTTTTATCAAATATTCTACTTCAGAAGAAGCTGATAGAGCCATAAGAGCATTACACAACCAATATACTTTGCCTGGGGTAAAAATTCTTATAATTTCAGTCTCAGTTGCTGGCTTTCTTATTTTGGTTATTTTTTGATTGAGCACTTAATTTCCAGGGAGTCGGCCCCATACAAGTCCGATATGCTGATGGAGAACGGGAGCGTCTTGGTAATCTTAGCAAATTTCTATTCCTTGTTTCTGATATAACTCTTTTGAAAATGCTTAAAACTTCATGAATCTCACTTCTGATTATTACCTTGTAATTCTGCTGAAAGTTTTTCACGAGTTGTCTTGGTCCCTTATGAACTATCTGTTTGAATTAGGTGCAGTTGAGTTCAAGTTATTTGTGGGATCGCTGAACAAGCAAGCTACAGAGAGGGAAGTTGAGGAAGTATGTTCCTCAATTGATCTTAGTTTGTTTGTGCTGTTTGTATGATATATTGTTCCTTCTTTCTCCTAATCTCTTGAAATGTGTGGAAACCTAACTTCTGCTCCTCTTTTCTCTAATTGGTAAATGATAATCAAAATGATGAGCAGGGGCGAATATAGCTAATCTTTTATGAAAGCATGAACTTCTTGAGAACCAGACACTGGGTGTTTGACATATTGGATGCAGACTTGATCTTGACATCCTTGGGCATGTAAAAAAAAAATAGTTTTTTCCTCCTAAATTTTATGCATGATGAGGATATGCTGCAATTATCTTCTTTTATCTTGCTAATCTTGGGTTTAGGAATTGATAATGGCTGTAATATGAAATCTGATTGGAAATTTAACTAGAAACAAGATAATGGAGACATTAGTTCTAGAATATTGCACAATTTTCATTTAATTAACAATAAATGCAAAGAAAGTTTCTTGTCATACTAACTTTTTGTAGAACTTGCTAATAATTCAAATATGTTACTTGCTGAAGATCTGTAGTTTCTACATGCTTGATAATTCTAACGTGATTGTACTTGAGTTTCTCATGCTGTAATGATTAATTTGGTTTATGAGTAATTGCTAGCTTTTTTTCGGTTCAAAATGATTTTGTATATCTTGCACCATGGTCTTGCAAACCTCCTCCCTAGGTATTAAAAATAAAATTTAAAATCTTAATTCCATTGAAATTGGAAAATTTTAACTTAGTCAATTATTTGGTTTGTATTTTTTGGTTACAACCTCTTCTGTGTGACTTGCCCTTTTATTAGGCGTCCTTTTTATCATTTCTGACATGTCATACTGTGTTCCTGTGTCTCCTGTGTTTTTATGGCTGTCTGATAGTAGGAGTAGTTGCTGCTTAGTCCTCACTTTAGCAGGTCAAAATGGAGTTATCTTTTTAACTATGAATTCTCAAAGAAGACCAACGAAGCAGATGCAGTGCTTGCTGCTTTGATGTCATATCAATCAATTTTTATTTTTGTTTTTATTTTTATTGGATTGCATATCCAGTGATCTTGCTATATACTTCACTAAGAAATAATGTTGCAAAATTAACAATATTAAATATCTCACAATGATTTGTCCTTCCAGATTTTCACACCTTATGGTCATGTTGAAGATGTCTATCTCATGCGTGATGACATGAGGCAGAGTCGTGGTATGTTCCATTAAGTTTGTGTTTGATCAATATTTTCGTATCTAATGTTGCCCTACTGCTGGTATAACAATTTGATTTTTGTAAAGGGCAAGAAAACATGCTTTGCTTCCCCTTAAGTTTGCATCATGGCATCTTAAACACTAAATTTATTGGAAGGTGCCCTCAAAAGTGATTGTTTGTTTTAGCTTTGCATATCCTTCCTTGCCCTTTTTCCATTTTTCTGCCTCCTTTTTCTCTCTTTGACATGAGAGACGTAATAGTAGATGTTTCAAAATGCATCAAAGTGTTGCGAGGATAATAATGAGGATAAAAATTTCACAAATCTTTCATATGTGGACCTCTCCTTCTTGGTCTTCACCTTTTTGCTTTTTAAGTTTTTATTTATATTTACCCTGCATTGATATGCACGAACTGTTTTTGAAGGATGTGGATTTGTCAAGTATTCACATAGAGATATGGCATTGGCAGCCATAAATGCGCTTAACGGAATATACACAATGCGAGTAAGCCTGTTGCTGTTGCCTTGGTGCTCAGTTCTCTGGTGCTGTTTTATGTTCCTATTAATTTACTCAATACTTTCACATTGTAGGGGTGCGATCAGCCATTGACTGTTCGGTTTGCTGATCCCAAGAAGCCTAGACTTGGAGAATCAAGGTTTTCCCTCCAAATCTTTGGAATTATTTCTTTAGTTTTACATCTCTTTCCAGGCTGTGTTAATTAGTGGGTTCTACATACTGTGCTCAGAGCAGATTGCTTATGTATGGACAATGATATTTTGCTTTGATGTTGGGATTTGTCATTTGTTTTCCAGTTTCAAAATATGGGTGTGACAACAGCTTGTGGCTTTTGGTGGTTTTATTTTCTTTTCCTTTTGACACTATTCAATTAGTTCTGTGACCTTTTGATGATTCTTTTGAGTCATTCATTTACTTTTGCTTCATCACTTGGTTTCCTTTCACAGAGGAGGTGCTGCCGCGTACGGTGGTCCGGGTTTTACTCCTTGCTTCCCAACACCAGGCATTAGGTTTTCATCCTTGTGCTTCCCTTCTACATGTGACTTCTTCATACATTTGTCGAGCTAAAATCTCTCTGTAATGGGCAGACCTCCTACAAATCTTGGTGAACCATTAAATGAACGAATTCCGTCAAATGCTTGGCAGCCTATGAGTCCTCAAAACCTTGGGCCACCTCCTAATGCTGGGATGCATGGTTTCGGAAATCATTTGCTTCCTAGACCTGGTGATATTGCTGCCACTTCAGCTCCTGTAAGCATTTTTACTGCTTAACTTTTCTCTGTTGCAGATAACTTTTTGGCTGTCAAATGTTCAGGCCTATTAATTTGTCTACCCTCCAGAATTTTTCTTTTCATTTAAAGTGTTAACTAGTTTTGGTTAGTCTTAGTTTTTCAATTACCTTTTTCCATATAGATAAATGAAAAAAGATGCTTTTACTGTTTTTCAATTAGGTTTCTCTACCGTCAGCACCTAATATCAGTAGGTCAGTTGGTTTTAGGCTAAAATATTTGTTATTACTATTTCTGTCATCTGGTTTGTTAAATTCATCATATATTTTAGTGACACTTGGGCATTTAAACCTGTCTTTTCTTGCACTAACTGTTTCATCTGTCTTTTTTATTATTACTTTTTTTTTTAATTTTTGAGTGTGGAATTGATAATTAAGTGCCAGTTGATGTACGAGTAGATGGTTGTTCTCTTAACTTTTATCATATGAAGAGTATTGTCTTGATTTTGCTGTTTAAAAATTTCCATCCCAAATTTTTGTTGGCACGTCTTAGTTTTCATATCAGTCAATTTAGAGTGAGTTGAATCTCCACGAGACTTTCTTACTCATATATTCATGCATGATTTTTTAGGGTAGCATCCCTAGCAGTGTGAGTGGAAATGCTGACCGTCTGCTTCCCGGATTTGCAGTTTCTTCTACTTCTATGTCACAGTCGGTCTGTACAGATGAACTTTAGCCAATTATGCTTTCTCAGGCTATTCCTTAAATCTGAGTATCTCATGTTATTTTTAATTTTTCTTAGAATTATAACCAGTCTTTGCCCCAAGCGCCCTCTGTTGGCCCACAAATATCACCACTGCAGAAGCCACTTCAGTCACCACAATACTTGCCACCTTCTCTCCTGCTACAACCATCAAATGCTGCAAGTTTTGTCCAGTCACAGACTTATCATGCATCAGTCCGTCCATTTAGTCAAGCACTGATGCCTCACCCAACTGGTCATACTCCATTGAATCAGGCATTGCCATCAGACCAGTTAACTGGTTTTGGTGGGCCGCTTTCTGTTTCTCAGCCCCAGGTGCCACTGAATGCATCCTCTGCAATAGGACAGGCATCTCGGACTAGTAATTCACAGCAAAATGTTATGTCTGCATTGGCAAACCAACAGCAACTGCCTGCTCCAGCTCAATCGCTTCAACCTCCGAATCAATCACCGTCTCAGTTAGCCCAGATGCTACAACAACAGACCCAAAATCTGCAGGCAAGCTTTCAATCATCACAGCAAGCGTTCTCTCAGCTTCAGCAACAGATGCAAATGATGCAACCCTCAAATCCGGGATTGCAGTCATCTAAACAGCAGGTATCATACTTTTCAGCACAATAGAACATTCTATAAAGGTTTTTGCACTTGGGAAGATTTATTAATAAATGCTATTGTACAATTCCCCAAGAAAAGAGAATAATAACTGAACGATATGAATATGCTTTACCTGCAGTCCTTTTGTTTCCTTGAAATGCGATGTTATGACTTGACTTCCCCTTACCTTGTAAGAATAGCTCAGACTTGGCTACATTAGTTTTACTTAACTAGTTTTCAAATGAAAGCCAATTGAACAGTTCCATGGGGAACGTTGGAGTGTATTGATAATGCACAGAGTAAAGTTTTTGGTTATGCAGGCTCTTTGGGCTGGAACTGCACCGCAGAAAGTAGTCAATAATTCTGATCAACTAGGAGGTGATGTAGCTGCTGCTGAATCTGCTAACCCAACTGTTCCTGCAACATCCAGGGCCATAGCTGCTGGAAAATGTAATTGGACAGAGCACATTTCTCCTGAGGGATACAAGTATTATTACAACAGCACAACTGGTGAAAGCAAAGTAAATTTCTTACCGTTCTTGTGATTCTTTATTAGGGTTTTGTCCTTTTGTACTGTTTTGAAGTTTCTCTCTGTTGGGCTTGTAGTGGGAAAAACCTGAAGAGTTGACATTGTATGAGCAGCAGCAGCAACAGAAGCTCCCTGTCCAACAGCCTCAGGTGCAACCACACCCTCAAAATCTCTCTGTTCAAAATTTTCCTCAGAGACAATTTCAGGTGCAGAATCAAATTCAGACACAGCAACAATCCCAGATTCATCCTCAGCAAGTGCAACAGTCTTCTCAATCATTTCCGGTCTGTCATTGCAAATTATAATGTATGTCTTCTGGTTTATATTTTATGTTTGTTTCTTGCTAATTCTGTAATTTTTGTACTCCAGTATCAGGTTCCTGGAGTTACAGATCATCAGAATGTTCAGGTATATGATACTTTCATGTCCATTACTAATGGCTTTGGAATCAATCATTTTACTGCATCTGAATCGCTATATATTTGATTGACATTTAGATAGATTTTTTTTCCTTCTTCCCTGACATTCATGTGGATTTCCTTTCTGTTCCCTCCAATAGGAGAAAGTTGAATAGACCTGAGAGTGCCAATCTAGATTATTTCTTAGCTTTCATTGATTAGTGGATATTGTTTTCCGCAGACTAGTTGAAAAGGTTATAGGTCTGGTCGTCCTTTCGTTTTCCCTTTCCCTTTTTCTTCATTTTTCTACTACAAACATAGATTATCATCTGGAGCTGGAGCTGGGGAGTTAAAACGCCCAGAATTAGGAAGGAAACCTGATAGAGATATAAGCAACTGTAGCTTCAAAGTGCTTTGTAATTGGACTTTCGCTCTGTTATGTTGTTGTTAGACTAATTCTTAATATTCTGTGATAAGGAGCTTGGCTACATGCAAGTACTGCCTGCAACTGTTTCAAAGTCGATGGACGATCCAGCACATTTCCAGCAGGTGGAATTTGTCTGCTGCTTGGGGATTAATGTTCTTGTCTGTTTTAATACACACAGATTAACTGAGTATTCTGTTATTTTTTGCTTTCAGCGCCATCAGCCTGCTCAGGATTGGATGTGGAAGAGTAAGCCTGCAGGTTGTTTCCCTCTCTCTCTCTCTCTCTCTCATAAATAAAGTGTCCTTTATGCTGGCTTGTGTACCGGAGAGTAATAGCTTTATACTCAGCCTTTTCTTTTTTTTTTTTTTGACGGGGGTTGGGTGGTGGGGGTGGGGGATGTTAATAACTACCCAGCTGATTGAAATTCATTTACTCCTTTTGGCTTTTCGGGTTAACGGATGGTCTTTCCCCTTGCAAATGTGCAAGGAAATGCTGCTGATTTGGCTGGCCTGTGCATTTCATATGGCTCTGTTTTCTGAGCAATTGCAGTGACATCTGCTGAGGTTCATCAAATTGTCATTAATGCAAAGACCGCCCCATTATTTATTCTGACCAACTTCAGAGACTGCCGTTATATCTAATTTTTTTTTTTTTGAAATATCTAGATTTTGTTTGGAGGAATTGGAAGAAGGCTGTTGCTAGAGTCTCATAATTTAGATTTCCGTTTGTAGGTGTGGTTGATATGTAGATGACTAGTGTAGCTAACGGTCTTGGCAGTTCCTTATCTGGTTGCATCTTTAGTGTACTCTTTTGCACGGGCAGTTTAATGAAAGGCTAATACTGTTCAGGTATCCAGATTCTACAATACACTAAGTCTGCTTGAAATTCTTCTTTCAGGGCCATAAACCTGAGGTGGTCCGTTGGCTAGAACTTCCCAAGTGTTGTACTAGAAGCAGTTGCCAACAAGGTTAAGGTAAGAGGAGGAAAGAATATGGGCAGACTAAGAGTTTTATACTGGCACTCCATTAATACATGACATCTAATGCTTTGTTGCAGTAGATATTGCTTACTAGCCTGTATAAATCAAATTTTGCAGCTAAGATTTTGATTCTATTTTACAACGAAAGCTTCATTGTTCTAGTGAACAAAGTTTGCAGTTCATGGTTCTTTCTTCACATGTCCATGCTTTTGCGTATTCTTCACTCTTTTTCCAGGGCGGGAATTTCGCATACAAGTCAAACGCTTAGTGTGAGTCATATTTTGCGGATGCAAGTTTAATATAAACATCAACATGCTAAGTTCAATCGGCGTTAATTTGTTTGTGGATTGAAGACAACCAGCCTGGCCAGAATGATAATTTTTTATATGGCTGCAGAGTCGCTTACATAGGGCCATTTACTGATTGAAGTTATTGGGGAGCCTACAATTCCTACGAATTTCACCATTTTCTCCTGTAGCTGGCAGCAAACTGCCCATTCTCAGCATTGATTTCTTGAACTCCTCAAGAAAGGCCAGTGGGTCATCGACATAAGATTCAACAAGTTCTCTAGTTCCTTCATCTCCAGTGACAAGAACTTGGTCAGACGTGAGTAAACCCTCCCCTGAAAGTAGGTTAACGAAGTATTGATTGTCGAATACCGAAGGAGTCTTGTAGTCAAGATCTGCTAGAGTTGTGTTGGCATTTGATTGAGTGCATAGCTGTTGCAGCGATTGGATGAAATCCAAGTTAACATTTGGGTCCGCATCTGCATTGCTATTGCCATTTAGCCGAGAGTTAAATGTGAAGCATCGAGCTTTGCCTAATGTGTGGGCACCTGGACAAGCACAAAAATAAGTAACGCCCTCCTTGAATCGAACTGAAAGCAATCGGTTGACTAAATACATTGGAGTAGCCTTGGAGAAGAGGTTTTGGGCATAAGCAGTAAGCAAATTGTTAGACCTAATTGTACTTGTTTTGCTTCAATTGTTAGAGCTAATGGCAGTAAGGGGAGACGAAATCAAATTACCCGAGAGAGTCACCATGTCATCCAATGTAAGCCCAACGTTCTGAAACTTGGCAGCAAGGGTAGCAACATCAGAGTTTGGGCCAGGGATGTTGTTATTTGCGGATTCTTTGCTAGCCGTTAAGCTATCCTTCCTGCCCATCTGCACATCCCATCCTAAACCACCTGACTGGACAGTCAGAGCCAAAATATGAAAAAATTTCTCAGTACGTGGGTCTAGCATTCCATCCATCATTTTAGTCACTGAATTACTGATAAGGAAAGATGTATTATTGCCAAACTCTTGAATGAAAACTTAAAAGGATGAGTTTGCGTCTTAAAGTAAACAGTGATGCGTCATGTTAAAAATTGTTTTTGATGAATTGGGATGCTTAAATATGCCATACCAGAACTACTGAATCTCTAGCTGCAATGGCCAGAATATCAGCACAAGAGACGGTTTCAGGACAGACAAACTCAAGATCAGTTTTGATAGAATCTATCACTTCAAACCCTCTGAGTGAGTTCAGGTTCGGAGCTGCAGTTTTTTCTCCGACGAAATTTGGCGTGTCATCCAGTAAAACAGATGCATCACATCCCTGTTGAATTTTATGCAACAAAAAGTTAATGTTTATGTGAATGTAATATGGCTAGATTGACGCTCTAATCAAACTTCACTTGAACCCAAACAAAAAAAAAAAGAAACACTTGCATTAACAAAGCAGTCGTGGAAATGTAAACGAAGCAAAGAGGCTGCCATCCTGGGGTCATCAGACACTGCCTTTTCAATCCATGCAAAGATGATTGGTTCTGCCTCCGGGCAGCTGCTTTGGTACAAACCAAAGCTTAATGCAACAGTGGCGCCATCGATGCATTCCTCATTGGATGTGGTTGCACTGTTTGCGAATGCTAATGATAGGTTGATTATGAGTAAGTAGAAAGCAAAGCAAAATGCCATCGTTTGAACTTAAATGCTGCAAATTAAAGAAGTTTGCAATTGAAGCAAACATTAAAATGCTGATCTATAAATAGCATTTGCTTGCTGTCAGGAGAATCAACAAGAAATGGTGGTTAAAAGAAGACGTAGTCAAGCCGAGGAAACAGTCAGTTCATAGCAATTTGATGGGAGATTTTACGTGTTTTGCGTTCAACTAAAGCCATGTGCTCTTGGCAGGCCTTTTGGGATTCAGAATCTCTGATTCTCCACTAGTAATATTGGAAGCTTACCAACTCAAAATCACACATAAACACACACACACACACACAACGTATAACAGCAATTATGTCCCGAGGCAGGTCGTGAAATTGTTTCACAGGTTTTGTGAGAGAGAGGGTAGGTGTAACGCAAGAATAACAGATTAAGAAAATGAACAAAGCTATTTCTTCCTTATACGTCAGTGGGGCCGTATTCTCTGCTTTTTGCTAAATATCAACTCTCAAGTCAGATTGTTTTTTGTGGTTACTTCAACAATTTTGATCTCTTCATAAATACTTTATAAAGCTGGTAACTTGGGAATACGCTTCATCGTTCTAGCTAGTAAAAGATGTCCAAGAATTAATATGCAAAGCCGATTATTTAATATCCTCAACTTGATATGACCTCATAATACAACCCCATAACAAAAGAAGTTAACACTGAAAGAGGGGAAAAAGAATAGTGAGATATCTCATCCAAATGTACTTTTGACCAGGTTTCTGCCCCAGTGTTGGCTCACTTAATGTCTGCTGGTCAGTGTACTAAGGAAAAATGGAAGTACTTGTGGTTCAAATTCACTATTGCGGGCCTTCACTGATCAACATAGTAAAGGAATTACAAAGGTCTGGTTTAATGGTTTTGCATCGCCTGGAATTTCAGATATTAATGAAATGCTAAAGCCTTGATGAATTAATGCATGCAGGGTAAGTCGAGATTTAACTAGAAGTCTTCTTGTATGATCTGAGAGTGATTAAGATGGTCAGGGGGCAAACTATATTACTACCCAGGAATACGTTTTTGCTTATTTTGTCACCTATAAATAGCAAAAGTAAAAGCTATGGTAATTTTACACATACCTTGATTCAATTGTGAGGCCCTAGCAGGTACAAGCTCGCTTCCAAATTTTAAGGTCCGGCAATGTTCAATATAAATACTGTAATATCTGAACATGTTTAATTACTAATTGAAGAATTAGGCTTGTAATGAAGCAGAAAGCAGGTTGAAGCATGCGAGGGAGCAAAACATGTTGTCATGCTCCCCAAGTTCATTGTCTGCAAGGCATAACGCATGTAGGGTTATAAAGAACCCCAGTCCAAATCAATAATACTTTGGTATACAAGTGAGCCAAGCTTCAATGTGTTTGAGAATATCATATCCATCCATGATCGTACCCTATTTTCCTGACAAAAACAATCATTGTTCTGCTTTTCCGTTATCAAAAGATGACAAATTATAGTAATTTTCTATTCTATTTTCCCAAGAAAAACAAGAAATGCATTTGCGCATCTACTCATGCAGAATTCATCAAGGCAAGAGATTATTGCTCTTATTAGTCTCGAGACATCGAGCGATTTTATCTTGTGGAAGAAAAGGAGGAATTTGTGAGTTCAATCCATGCAAAAGGACAATGAAGCTTTGTTGTGTAGATATATTGAATAGCTTCTTCTGCGATTTAGAGGTTGCAAATTTGAGTCACCAAGAGAAAAGTGGAGTACCATTAATGTTTCTATCATGGACAAAAAAGAAAAATAAAGGGAATTAATTGTTAAAATGGTAGATTTATTTACGAAGTATGGTAAACGTTCCACATCAAAACCCTGGACGACAGGCAAATTCTGCCTCCCACCCTTTTTATTTAATTTCTCTCTCTTGTTTTTTGTTCAAAAAAAAAAAAAAGAAAACAATTTCCAATGATTGTCAAACTAGCTAGGTTCATGCATGGGAGTTAATTAGGGATTGTTTTTGTAAGAATAAGTGCTAAAAACAATAGTTTTATGTTGTCTGCGTCTAAACCTCCATTAATACCGGCGGGGAAGTATAGGTTAAATCATCCCTCAAAAAATGAAACCTCTGCATGTTACCAGCAAAAATGCAGTGTCCCACTAATTTTGGCTTTAGAAGCAGGGAGTATGCATGGCAGGAAATGATAGATGGAAATTTGTTTTTTTGTTATCTTCTCGCCAACCTTTTTTGTTTTCGTTTTTGGTAAGTGACCCTAGAGTATCTACTTTTGACTAATTCGCAGCAAAAAAGTCATGAAAAATTGCTTTGTTTACAAGTTTCTCTCTCTCTCTCTCTCTCTCTCTCTGATGTATTCTATTTATCCGGGATGAACCAAAAAATTCCAAAAAATAAAGAAAAAAATTAACAGGAAATTCCCACCAAGGCTTAAGAAAAAAAAAAGGGGGTGATTGGAATCAATAATTTCCAGCTATCGTGAATACTTTTATTCAGTGGTGGCAGCAGAGAATATTTGCATACATGCAATATTCACATCCATGTACAGTAAAAGGGAGAAATTTTCTGCATTCTGATTCCTTTTGCATAATTGTTTCCAGCTCAAAACTTGCAAGCTAATAATGGGCTGGTCTAACTAGATTGATGTTGCATTACTTTTCTATTTTCAATTTTTGAAACTACTTTTTTGGGAGATCGGAAACTGATCATTCATGTGATGAGCTGAGTCGATAACCTACTAATCTTAAGAACGTAGGGATCACCAAAAATGTCTGTGTACTGAATCCTTTTTAAGTATTCCAAGACTATCAACATCCTTTTTTGATTGTTCAGTGACTAATAGTAGTATTTGGAGTTATTTCAAATTTAAATGTGCTGTCCAATGGCCTCAAACCAATTGGAACAATTTGATTGATTGGGTTGGAATTCACCTGAAAGGCAAATCTTTTGCTAAAACCCAAGCAAGAGTTTTGTTAGCAGCTGCAGTTTATTGCATTTGGAAAGAAAGGAATGCAACACAATTCAGTAATGAATGTAGGGATACAAAAGTGATTAAAAAATAGATATTTGAGATAGTCAGATGCAGATTGTCCTGTTTCAAAAAAGTTAAGAAGACGGATACACTAATAGATAGTTGCAAAGGATCTGATTGTTACCAAAGAACATTTGTTCAATTTGAAATTTTAGTGTTAGTTGCTGTTACTTCTTTTGTAAAGTACGTATTTCAGATTGTTGTGAGATTAATTAGTATCGGATGTAAGTTGTGTAAGTTAGAGTTCTTGATCATTTGAGACATATCTTGTACGTTATTTTGGTTCTTGAGTATTAATAAATTCTTACTTGCCCAAAAAAATCGATATCACTTGGAGAATTACGTACACCTGTTAGATGATTTCGAATAAACTAAATTTGTCGTACACCTGATCATGGTAAATTTCGTAATAGAGTTAATTGGTGCATTTTACTTTCTCGCATGAGGCTAATATATATTAGCGCATTCAAGATTTTTAAAACAAGGAAATGCTTCTTCATCTTTACAACTATGAGTGAGAGTGTGAGTTCGAATAGAAACTATTAACTGGTAAACATTACTACATGCGGAAGTTGTCTGGATGCCCTTTCAAGTTAAAAGAATTTTATTGAATGATAAGCATATTAGTAGGACGCATTTCCTGGAAATTAGAATTTAGAAGCACTTAATTAGCTGTCTAAATTTTATAGGGATGATGTGTATATATATAAAACTTGACAAGATAGGGCAGGCAAATATATAGCGACAAAACTTTGCACTTTACCAGCTCATATGCACGTAAGGAAGAGTGCAAGACAAAGCCACAAGTCCCAGTTTGCGAAGAAATACGTTGGACAAAGGCAAATGAGATAATTTGATGTGTGTATAGTATCAGTAGGAGGGAAATATCGATCTAGGCAAATGAGTAGTAGTGTTTGCTGTATTAATTTGCAGAATTTTAACCGCTTCAAGCATCTACCCTTTGTGGCAACCCTAAACTTAATTTGCAACCCAAAACTGTATGCTCTTATGCATGACATTGACACCACCCGGCCCTCAGAGAATGGGACCTTGTACTAGGTATAGCTATTGTCCCTTTACGTCTCTAGTTGCATATGTACGTAGAACATGGCAGATCTTTTGTCTAAAGTTGAAGAGATGGGAAAAAGATTAGAATTTGCTGAGTTGCATCTTCCTTTCATCTTAGCGTCGTCTGTACAAAACCTTGGCAATAAATCATGCATGGCTGGAACTGGAAGTACAAGTGTATTCAATTGAACTTGACGTCCTAACCACGAGACAATGTCATGTGGAAAAAGACCCTCCAACTCTAATTGGTATGCATGATGATGAGGATGGTGTTGGAAAAAAGAAGAAGAATGTTTAAAGCTACTACTATATCTCGAACAAAATCTCGCAGCCATCCCCCTCTCAACCGACAAGTACATTCGACTACCTTCCTTCCTAGTATATTCACGATATCATTAATGATCAAAGCTCCATGAGAATACACCTTCAAGCGGTAGAGAAAGGCATGATTAATTAATTAGAACCACAGATATTTAGCATCCACTTCTGACGTAATTTTGGTAGAGCAGTAGTACACGTTTAAATTAAACTCTAGTGATCAGGAGAGGATGGACCTAGCTTGGTGTGTAGCTACCATTTTTATAATGGAAGGCATTAAGGCATTGCCACTGGTCTGGGTTCTTGCGCCATGAGGTGCAAGGCCAAGAGTTCACAACCCTAGTAATTCACCTTCCTGTCTAAAAAAACAGATGTCTAAAAAAAAAGAAAAGAAAAAGGGTTTTAGGAAATGGGGACTTGTTTTGCTGACCAGCTCGGTCTAGCTAGCTAATTAATAAGATATATGGCCTTAAGGGTCGTGCCCCAGTGAAGATAACTCGAGCGAAAAATAGGAAAAATCTCCAAAAATGTTTGGATTCACTCGTGAAAAAGTGGATCGGCCAAATGGCACGATATCACAATACGGGGAAAGAAGGCCAAAAGAAAAAATAAAATTGAAAAACCTGTGATGCTGATAAAGTTGCATGTTTCCCCTGCACAAGAAGCTCAATAAATTGACATCAAAATCCTCAAAGAGATCAACCAATATTTAAGCACCACTTCAATGCTTTTCCTTCATTCCCTGACTAATGAATGCGAAAAACAACTTCCAATGTTCGTTCTTGCCTCAGTTTCCGCAATCTGGTCCTAACTCCCAAATTGGCCGTGAAGAGAAAATCATAAGGCCGCGGACAAGCTGATCGTTTGATCAAATGATCCAACGAACCCTAACCCTAGCTACTAATCTTGACACGCATATATATATATATATATATATATATATATAATGCAGATTACGAGAATTTCGCATGCATGCATTTAAAGAACTGGAATGAAAACTAGAAAATATATGATCAGCGAAACAAAGCAGAAAAAACAAACCCATTTGCAAAGGTCTAAAATCTCCATAGTTTGAAAAAAGGTCGAAACTAAGTACAACAATGTCGAAGAAAAAAGCTAAAATCATCTAGTCATTTTACTTGAGAGTCTACGAGGCACTAAAAGTTTAAGCAGGCTTCATTCACATGAACCTAATGATAACTCCCAAAATCATTAGTCAGTAACTAAAACGACTAAGCACTAGATGCTAAGTTGCTAACATACCCCATTGATTGGATCCATATGTAACAGGTAATCAGGGCTTCTACTCCTTTTTGGGCTCCTTGATCAGCATTTCGGACGGCACAATATCCTCAAGAAGGCCATTATCCACAAACGATGATGGAGGAGGAGGGCAATAGCTGCTCTCTTGAACTATCATATGAGCAAATGACGAACTATGGGTGTTAAAATTCAGGGATGCTGGAGCTGTTGGAACACGGAAAAAGGGTAGTTGCTGCAGCTGCTGTTGTTGAAATTGTTGTGGTTGTTGATGATGATACTGCGACATTGGTGGTGGGAAAAAAGAGGAAGGACCTGGCCCTGAACCTGAACCTGCACCTCCAAAACCAGCACCAATGGTGACAGCTTCTCCAGCACCACCACCACCATTACTACTGCCAACACCACTTGGGCCACAAATGAAACTGGCGGAGCTTTCCGCCACAAGGCCAAGGCTGCCGCGAGAAGTTAGCGGTGTAGGATGCATGTGAGTACCTTCGTAGGTGGTAACCACAGTGGTTGGGTCACCAGATGATCTTTCCACCCTCTTTTTCACACCACATGATGGGCTGGTGCAACGATAATAGCTCCTGTAGTATATATTCCAGCATTTGCATGAGCAAAAGTCAATTAAATTGTTTATAAATAGCCACAGATCAAGATTAGTATGGAAAATGATCAAAAGAAATAAATAAGGAGATTGACCAGTGTGAAACGTAGAGTATTTCCCAGCGTGTGAATGTGTGGGCGAACATTAGCAGTAAGAAATGTAAAGTGGTACCTGGGAAATGGGCTGTTTTTCACAGCTTTTTGGCCATACTTCCTCCATCTGTATCCATCATCCAAGTGATCAACCTCACTCTTAGTCATGAACGCAAATCTCGGTTCCTTTTGCCCCTTTTGGTTTTTCTTTTTGGGCTTCAAGCTAATCCCGGAAAAAGGAAGGGGGGAAAATATCACCTTTTGATGATTAAAAAAGAAATTGTAGGAAAAGCAGCACCTAAAAATAAAAATCCACAAATATCAAAAAAGAATTTGCACATATTCTAACAGTAATTCAATGTAATTAGATCATGCATAACAGAAGCTCCCTCCCCTCAATCCTCGTCACTTCCCCGCACCCCCCCCCCACCCCAACCCATCCCGGGGGCAATCAACAAGACGTATCTCCTTTGCGGGTTCTGTTCAAATCAATCATTACTTTCATTCGTCACAGGATATCAAAATTCCAAACTGATATGATACCATTTACCACACCACACTGAAATCTGAAAAGGAGAAGGAAAAAAAAAAGAAAATAAGATGTGCTACAAAAACAGTACAAGTACTAAAAAGTACTGCTACTAGAGTAAAATATTTTTGATACGAGGAAAATGAAAAAAAAAAAAAAGCAAGAAAGGAGAAAAAAAATAAAAAGCTTTACTGTTTCTTAGTCTTGTCTTGATCCCGATCTTCTTGTTCACCCTCCACCGGTGTCTTGTTCTGTTGTTGATCATCATTCTGAGCATCACTAGATGAAGTAGAGACGGAAGGCGAATTCGGGGTGGCCGGGGTGGTGGCCACGTCAGATGACTCCGGAGGAGCATTATTATTATTAATATGGTTGGATGGCGGAGGTGGGGGCGGCAGAGGGGACTGGGGCTGAAGCAGGGGCTGGGAAAGGGGGGGAGATTGAAACTTCATGGGAGGTAGCTGCTGAAATACCATCTCATATATGGAAGGGCATGGATAGTCCGGGACTGTTAGCATGTCTATAAATCCAAAAGACTCCATCTTCACCATATCATGATCATGTGGATGAGCAGCTCCACCACCTCCACCTCCATATGATGGTGGTGGTGATGATGCCATTGGTGCTGAACCTATTGGGATGTCATAAATGTTTGGTATGGCGGCCAATGTGGCCGGAATCGGAATCTGATCTGAAAATGTTAAATTCGACATGGGATTTTCGGGTTTTATATTTTTCTCTAACCTTTTATCCTTCTCCATAAAATTCGTCAATATGGCTAGCTAGCATAGATGCTTCATCTCATCATCTCCCTAGCTAAGAGAGAAAATAAGAAAAGCAGAACGAGAGAGAGAGAGAGAGAGCTAGGGTGGGGTGGTCGTGGTTGGCTTTATATATATGAACTAGTACTACCAGAGCACCAAGTGTGAAGAGAGGGGAGTGGATTCGAGTGGAAGAGGGGATCAGGGAGGGAGGAGTGGTTTTCTGGACAATAAAAGGTTGGCTGTGGGAAGGTAGAGATTCAGTTTATGACCGGGAAATACCGGTGGAGAAGGTGTGTACGGAAAAATAAATGACTTGTGTTTGGCAATTAATAATAAAGGACCGCCCAATGTGATCCGGTTGGCTAGTCCACGCTTTCATACCCACTTGTTGACCGGTAACCGGATGAGTGTGAACTGCCTTCTGGTTACACGTGCCGGAAAAGAATTTGAAAGAAAAATAGAGAGGACAATAAGCTTTGGCATGTGTGCGCGAGTGGGAATTTGATTTTGCCCCCCAAAAAAAAAAAAAAACACTCCGGTTTTCGTTTTCAAGTCCAACGGGAAATGCTTACATTCTTTCTTGGAGGACAAGAATGTCCCTAACGCATTAGTCCATCATTTTGCAAATTCTTTTTTTTTTGAAAAAAAAAAATCAACCCTAGCAATCTATCATTTTGCTCAATTATCTTGAAATTAATCAGAGAGTGGCCGACTAGGAAAATAATCATGCGATAGGTAAATATGGTAGTGTATTTTATAGAGATGAAAAGCGCATTATTAACAATAGAGATGAAAAATGCATTATTTGAATTGAGATATTAATTTGTGTGTTTGGATTGAGATAATTTGAAACAAAATAATTTACTTCACAAATTTTAATTATTTTTTTATCTTTTCAATCACCTTTTTATTTCACATACATCACATTACAAAAGGTACTACAGTAATTATCTCAAATAAATCATCTAAATAAACTCTTATCCAAACACGTGTGATTAAGATGTAGTATTTGAGTTTTTTTTAGGAGAGCATAGGATTGGTTGTATATTTACATCTTCATAATCAATTCAAACTATTTTGAGTTCTAGAATTATTTGGATTTCGTCACTGTAGAAGAGTGTAGACATACGTCTTCCTTGTAAACCGTTTCGTTTTACCAAGTAAAACAGCATAAACAAAATACTCCATAAGAATACGTCCATTAGTAGTTGGGTTGGGTGTCAAAAAAATTTTTAAAATTTTTTTTTTTTTGGTGGGTTTACTTTATCGTGACCTGTACTTGAAAGAGGTACGTAGTTCACCATCATTTTTTAGTAATGCTTCCAAAGTACGTGCTTACCAGTTTAAGTTCATAGCTCCGACGGATAGGTCTAGGCCCCTCATGCCTTTTTATAGCTATGATGGTTGTATGGTCTCCACCATGATTGAGATATAAAAGGGTACTTATTTTGATGATAATTTGGTATAACTAGAATGATGTTTTGTGTTATTTTGGTGGACTTCAAACACTAGCAGAAGGGACCCCAACTCGACAGCTCCAAGCCTCCAGGTTTTGAAATTTTTCGCACCACGAAAGCTACTTGTTATCGTCCAAATTAGGAATTGTCTATGCCCGAAAGAACAAGGTGCCTGATTTTAACTGCATTCCAAATTTTTATAAAAGGGGCCATTTTGGTAACTTAACATTCTCTTTTTTTTTTTTTTTTTACGTTGAGATTGAAATGAAATTTATTATAAGATTAAAAAAGGCGCGTTTATTTAGATTGTTTAGAAAGTCATTTTTTTAAAAAAAATTTTTACATTATCCGTAAATATATTTTTTAATCATCTTTTTATTGAATAATATATATCAAATCGCCATTACATTACAGTATATTTTTCTATAAAAGCTTCAAAAAATAGCAATTCAAATCGGACTTCTGTTTTGGGAGGGAGGGAAGTAGAGAAAAGAAAAAGAGAAAAAGAAGAAGAAGAAGTTGTTGGTTAAAAATGGAAATAGCCGCAAGGAAAAGAGAACTTGGATGTGTGGGAGGAGTGTAAAAGAAGGATTCACACGTGTGGTCCAAAGCCCTGACAAGTGTCCTTCATGCTGACCTGATTACCGCGTCACCTTCTCAACGTTAGCTTCCTCCTTCCCCGACAAGCCCACACCGTCCACAGTCAAAAATAAATAAATAACCCAAAGCCTCATTCGCCATTTTTACTATTTAACTCCCACAAATTTATATACAGTACATTTTTAAAAAAGATGAAAAATTAAATTGGGCTTAAATCTGGATGTCTTTCTTCAGTTCAGTAGTAGAGTTAACTGGTGCAGCGAGGAAAAAAAAAAAAAATATATATATATATATATATATATATATATATATAGCTCTTTTTTAGGTTTATTTTTTTTTAAAGCTGATACGGGCTGGAAATAGATTATATAGTAGATGGTTGTTTCTTGCTTCTAGCATCTGTTGAGTCTTGAATCTCGATGATGCCTTTGACCTAATTCAAACTAGTATGAATCAAGCTAATCGATCACGAACTTCCATGTAACGTATGCCGCCCCAACATCGACTACTTGCGTAATCAGTGACCATTTTCGCTGTTTACATCAATTCAAAGAAAGAAAGAAAGGGGGCAAAAATAAAAAATTTTATTTATTTTTCCAGTCAGCGTTCTTGAACAATTTATTTATAAATTTCTTCTCCACAACATCCATTTCGATTACTGAAAACTGGTCTCATTCTGACTTTTTTTTTTTGATGTTGAATTAACTAATTTCAACCACGTTCCTACTTTTTTGTAATTGATTTTTCATGTGCATTATAATCTAAACGAAAACGAGACGAAATGTTAATCAACTTCAACAATTTGTGGGTGCTTCCGCCATTTTCTTGTTCAATTCATTTGATATTCCTGCATGTTAGGCAACGCCTGATTTATTAATAATATTACGTATTTAAAACATCCGCGCTTCTCACTTGCGTTCTTTATTTATTTATTTTTAACATTTGCTCAAATGAATATGCCTGCACTGGGTGAACTTTTTTTGTGTTTTTTTTTTTTTTTTTTTACAGTATGATTTTGTGGTTATGCCTTTTAAGTGTGAAATTGGTTGGTAATATTTACGAGAATAGGCGCAATGGATGAAAACATATAGATTTGTGCGTTCAATTATCAATATTGTTCCCATCCTAACATAATAACATGGCTCTCAAATGAATACTGCAATACTCTCTGTTTGGATTGTAAATTATTTGAGATATTTTTACTGTAACACTTTTTGTGATGTGATGTATGTGAGATAAAAAGGTAATTGGAAAGATAAAAAGGTGTGTTGAAAATTGTAATGATGATGTAAGCAAATAAATTTCGACAAATAATCCTCTATCCAAACAAACCTTGTAGTACTGGTCACTTCAAAAGCGTAAAAACTCATCCAGCAGAGTAAAAAAAAAAAAAAATAGAAAAGAGCTAGCTCAAATTAGTCCCCCTACTCGTAGTCCTCCATCAATTCAAACCAACTCAAAAAAAAAAAAAAAATTTCTAGGCACAGTTGGCATTTCGATTTGGACAATCTTTTTTTTTTTTTTTGGGGTGGCGACATAATTAATCAGTTAATTTATTAATTGTATAGCCACGATGCTCGGCTGTGGTCGCCATATAGCCACCACCACCACCACCACCAAGAATTTGACGCGGGACAGCGTTACTCGAACTGTTAGCCTCGTCTCAGCTGACACGTGTTATTTCTAAATATTTTCCTTTTTAGTGACTCTCTTTGTTCGTCGCGTGTATGTTTAGTTAATGTCGTCAGGCCAAGTTTCATATTTTCTTTTTTGTCAGATATATATATATATATAGTAGTATAATGAATGAATCTAAGAGTCTAGACGGCCCACATGCAACTTTTAACGCGCTTTTAGTATTCACCTATAATTAATTCTTGCAACATACGCTTCCCCGGTTCATTATTGTAAATGAGAGAGTTTTTGGGGCAGATTCCCGGCTGCCACTTTTATTTATGCGGATAAAATTTAGGTATAAAGAAAGATTTTGAGCAACCAAATATATGGTGTGATTATTGCGCATTTCTTTCTTCCTCGCCCCCACAGTACCCCACAACACTTCCCTCTCTTCCCGGAGGGGAAAAACAAAAACAAAACCAAAAAAAAAAGAAGAATAGAAAATTTCAAGGCAGCTACTTGATGTCCTGTGGGGATCCATAAACGAGGAATATTGCAACTAAATAGGTAATAAATAATGCATATTATTGTACGATGCCTTATCTTTGGTCAACGTGACGTCACTGACTATTCATGCACATGACATGAGATACATCACACGCCTTCTTAAACACTTCTCTCTCTATTTTTTTTTTTCTTTTGTATACAGATGAGAAATTCATAACGTAAAGAAATTCATTTGTTTTGATGAATAAATATCGTACTTTTATTGCTGTATTGGTTGGCGATGCATGTTTTGTCAGCTGCTATTCAGCCATAATAAATACCACATTTCATTAATGGCCCTGATTGGATGGCTTTTTTTTTTTTTATAAAAAAAATAAAAATTTTCTTGTAAGAAAAGTATATTGTAATAAATTTGATGTATGTGAAATAAAAAAATATATTTATAAAAAACGTAAAAAACTTTTGATATTAAAAATTATAATCCAAACACCACCTTAGTTTATGATAAAGGCATCATCATTAGAGCTGTAATTAGAAGATTCTTAAACTTGCGCCTGCCTTGCTATCTTCGCCTTGCCTCAACATAATTGAAGTTGGGTGTATGCATGTCTGGATGCATGTTCGCACCTACTATGTAGTCAATATGTAAGAATGGGTGCAAGTAGACATTTTTAACTTCATTGAAAAATGGTTTATCGGACAATTTGACTGCAGTTTGCTTCCAACTTACGTTTCAGACCAAAAATAAAAATTGCTACCAAAAAGCAATAAAATGTCTATTTTGTCACGACATCCCAGTTCCCAACAGCGCGTGAAAAAGAAAAAGAAAAAGAAAATTTTTTTTAGCCATTCTAGAGACTTGCACCAGCCAGCCAATTATATACTAATCCATTATCCAAGGCATTTTCTTTTTCCCTACCATGCTAATCAATCAAAAGGATCTGCAAACATGTGATTAGCAGTAACCTTAATTTTAACAAAATAATTAATAACGATTGTTATTACTGGTTGCATGTCTACTTTTGCGCATAACAGTCGTCGTCGTCGAGAAACTTCAAAGCGAGGACATCTTTTTGTTTCAATCCGAAGAGTGTAGGGGTAAATTTTCAAAGCAATTGGTAGGAGTCGGTCAGGATAAAGAAATATTCATATATTCATTGTTCATAGTACGTCAGTTATATTACTGATGATAATTTATTAATTCTTTCCAGTCAGGAGAACTAAAGCGAATTAAGCTTGGATGCAATAACACGAAACCATGGGCTACATCGAACACCGACTTAAATTGACCGGGGTTCCGGTCTCCGTCGCCTCAGCGGACAATGATGCTTCGGTTAGGATGGAAATATAATACATATGAAACGCAGCGGTCAATAGTCAGAGGTTTGAACTGTTGTTTGTTGGCATCTAAAAGCAGCAAGGAATGAATAAACATTTGCTTATTCAACGTTAAAAAAAAAGTTGTAACAATCAAAAGAAGATAATTCCATGTGAGGTGTATCCAATATTCCGAGGTTTGCCAGAACATTTGTCAAAAACAAACAAAACTCTTTTGGATTGCACTGCTTAGAAATATTTTAAGAAGATTGATGATGCATCATCGATCACTTTTTCAGATATATAGAGGAGTGTATGTGAAACAAAAAATGGTTGTTAAAAAAAATACTCCACCATATTCCTTCTCGTTTTCTTCTTCTTCTTCTTCTTCCTCCTCCTCCTGCCACCATATTCTTTTTTGCACCACCATTGTGGGCCATAACGTGTATCGTTTTACCAAAGTCATTTCGATTTGAATAGTTATAGCATGGTGACGGTCCTTGCTTCTCCTTGTACGGTATATATATATATATGGCAAGAAAAAACTATGCACATGATCCTACACTTCACATGGAAAAAGCTGTCCTTGCCAAGGCATATTTAGATAGCAAATTATTCGGCATGTATGATCAGGTACGTACTAATCACCATCCCCTCCTAGCCATCTTAAGGTATCTATAAATCCTCCAGGTGAGGTAACCTCTTTGAATCAATAATATTAATGACACTCTGCTAGTCTAGTGTTTTATCTCGGATCTCATTCTAATTGCGTTCCTGTTATTCTGTTTTAGAGAGTTCGGCATCTGACCTAATCTTAATTAAGTGCTCAATTGATCTAGCTCGGATCCAAATCTTGGCTCCTTCAAACCCCATGATGCCTTTTGCCATCCATGAATATTGTAAAATCGACGACTAAAAAAAATTCTAAGACTACTGCATGATGGATGAAAGTTTTGCACAGACTTCACCCCCCTGTAATGACTGTTGCCATCCATGAATATTTGCAAGTCTGCAAAATCTGAATGTAGGTGAGAACGAAGAGAAAATTTTTATAGTCACCAAAAAAATGTAGGTGAGAACCGAAACAACTCTAGATGCTAATTAATTAAGATAGTCACCAAAAAAATGTTCTTTCTTAATATTAATTCTTAGTGGGAAACAATTGTTGGAAGAAAGAGACTGAAGGGAAGCAACAATCAAACGATTGGACGGCCAACATCTATACATAGAAGCAGTTAATTATGTCAAATAGTCCACCAATTTCAATTTGCTGCACCCTTTGTGCTGCTGGTGACTACACTACACGGTTGGGAAAGCAAGAGCCTGATCAACTCAACTAAGACAGACATGTACACAACAGCAGTCAACTACTTGTGTGGCATAAGATACGTATACTATACGCCTGTCAATTTTTTTTTTCCGACTCAAAGCAATTGACTTTTGTCGAATGAAATAAACCTAATCCCAGAGTTAATACCAAAAGCCGGCCTATACGCCTGTCAATTGGATATATCATATGATGGTTTCTTGATCTTCATGCTTTTTAGTTATCTAGTCTAGTTACATCCATATTCAACAAATGAAAAATATTCCAACTTAGCCATTAGTATTATATGATGGGACAAGAAGTTCTTTGACATCAGAATTGTTCCCTACACATTTCTTGTCATACCTACACATTCATACATTGAATCAATTTCGACCGTATATATATATATGGCTCGATCTTCATAAGTCGGATTTTCTCTACAGAAGCCCGCCCTTGTTGGAAGATCATAATACTTGATCCAAATCAGAATTTTCAACAACCGACGTCTAATTTCATGAAAAGTTTGATTAATTTTTCCAATCAACTGGTCAATGCGCAGTTTTTCTTTTCTAAATATTTTATGTTCTTTCCGCGTAAACACAACACCGCGTCATGTAGAGTCGGTAGCATTCTATCCTCTCTTTTAATTTGATGTCGCCGATCTATAGTCTTTTTCTCTTGTAAGCTACAAACAAGTACAAGATGCAAGATTCTCATCATCTCTACAGAATATTTCTTATATAAACCTTCACCTAAATTTTGAACCAATAATGTAAGAATCGTCAATCATTCCAGCATAAGATATGGAGAGGGCTATAGCTTTGGTTAAAAAGTTGCTTTCTACAGGCAAAAGGCCATGCACCCTTGTGCTATAAAGAACCCTTTACCCTAGCTACCTATCATGGTAGTATATATAATCCAATCAACAGAACCGGCCTTTTTTATTTTACTCATCCATGGTGGTTAGTGTGCGGAGTTTAATTATGAAGGTACGTATATATCTAACCCATTATGCCTATGATCGATGTTTAATTAAAAGAACGTACACACGCAAGTTTTCTTTTCAAGCTCATCAGGATAGAGATCAAGACTGCAGACCTCCTTGGTTCGTTGAATATAAACAGATTGAAATTCCATGATTACCTGCTTCAATAGTATTGCTACGAAATTGCAGTTAGGATTCCTTTTCTAGATGACTGTTAATTGGAATCATCCGTCCATGGCGGTTACTAAACAATTTGCTGCGAGAAAAAAAAAAAAAAAAAAAAAACTTTTCTTATCAGTGGAATTCATGAATAAGGGATACTTGGATTCTAGACACTAACTACTTATTCCTTCCCATCATTAACAAACTAATGGAGGATCTCTTGCAAGATTTTACACGTAAGTCCTCTTGGTTCAACTTTTTATGGCTGCTTTGAACTTATCAGTTCACAAGAGTGATTGACTACAAGGACTACGCTTGCTTTCTTTCTTTCCAGGAGAAGACAACTGCAGTCAACATGGGGTAACTAGTGAGAATAATCGGGCATTATTTAAGTTGGGAGTGGATTTCAGAGTTCATGATTCTCTTCTATTGCTACCAAAAGAAAATCGGTGCTTCTCAAAAAATAATATAATAAAAAGCTTTTTGTCCGCATAATATTTTTCTGAGTTCTTTGGAATTGTCACAACGAAAAATGCATATATATATATATATATATATATATTTCTGTGCTAATGCAGCTCTTATTAACAGTAGTTACCACCAGGACTTTAAAAAAAAAAAAAAAAAAGAAGCTAGTTTCTTAGAGAGAAGAATATGGGACTAAAAAGTCTCTTCCCTTGAATTGGAGAGAAATTCTCTCTATTACACCACAATAAAATTAATTTTTGAAAATTAGCAACGGCCATGATATATTTCATCATTTTCGTTAGCTATACACAAAATGTAGTAAGAAATTGACTAAATTTTACCATCTGATTGATCATTACAAATTTTCTTACAGTTCAAACCTTTTTTTTTTTAGTATGTATGTTGATCTAGAAATTTTTTTCTCAAAAAAAAAAAAGAAAAAGTAAATAGCCGAAGGGGTTTAATCAGAAAAGGTGAGATGAACCATCTAAATCCGTGCTAGTAAAAAATATTCGAAACTGATACTACTACCATCTTCCCCTAACACCTACCAAGATAGTAATAATAAGTACCTGCCAACCGGAAAGATTTGGAAGCATCCCTTAGCCGTAGCCTTAATCAACGGTCCATTAATAATAGTGTAGTAATTGGCACGGGTCCGGGACGCACGAAACATGAAACAAATGACTAGCGCCTAGTACTACTTAGTATATTTAGAGAACCACAATCAAAAGGTATAATCATCATCATATTCATGAATGACCCATGATTGGTTAAGAGTACCGGGGCTGTGGATCCGAATCGAACCCGTTGACTCTGTCTGTCTCCTCTCTTCTCTTGCTACGAGTTGCACATGACCGATGATTGCGGGCCATTTGTTTATCCCTCAAAATTTTCAGGTTATTATTATATTAAACAAAAATTTTAAAAGCTCAGTGATGTCATCCCATCGTCACTTTAGTTATAAATAATATGAGTAGTATATATATATATATATTTTTTGAATGTGGGACTGGCGACTCATCTTTGGATTTCGGAATCAAAACGCTGCCTGCTACTAGTGGACAAAGTATTATATAGTAGTAGCAGTAGCAGAGTGAGTACTGTTGCATATACTGTATAAAAGCAGCGAGCGTAGCAAGATCAAGAAAACCAAAGCAGCATCCTCCGCATTGAGGTAGAAGAAGATCTGGGGTGGGCACATGATGATGAAGGTCAAGGTCAACAGCTTTAATGTTTGTGGTTGCCTTGACTGGAATCGATGGGGGGTGGGGGGCACCGTTTGATTTGAGAGCTTACCGCGTCAAACACCAGAAGCTGACAAATGCAGGTCTGGACAATATCGGCTTCGTTTTTCGTGCACGTCTCTATAAACAACACATTTCGACTCAGAGTTCTCTTCTTGGCTCTTTTACTCATTCTTTTGCCAGAATAAAACTCTTCTTTATCCGCCCATCTTGTCACCCACATCCCAAAATTTTTTTTTTTTTTAAAAAAAAAATATATATATATATTAAAAAGAAAAAGAAACTGAAGGAGCGTAATTCTTCAATTTGACGTAGCTGTTTCAAGTAGTTCTTTGTTCAAGTTCCCCGGGTGCATGAATTGCATTTGTGATCATCGTGTTACAACAATCAATACTAGAAGATGACCAGAGAAAATAGGTCTATTTGTTTGCGCGTTGCATGTGGAAATTTCATTTATTTTCTTTTCGCTAGTCCGATAGCTCATTATTAATGTTGTTTTGGAGCAAGTTTGGTCTGAAAGGGCGATTGAAAGCAAGAGGAATAGCTGCTTCTTTTCTCACAGACCAAGTGTACCACTAAAATATGGTGGTCACTGATAAATAGCGGGTATCTGGTAATTTATCCAATTGCCCTCCAGAAAATACAATTCTGGGAGAGCATGATTGAGAAAACTCTGGGTAAAACATACAACTACGGGAGAGAGAGAGCTAGATTTTTTAAGTGACTTTGAAACCCCAAAAGGTCTCTCAGATCATGGGCGCGCCGGTGGACCTTTCTTGTTTGAGCAAATTATTCGGATGGTAACTAAACGTTTAGAATCGTTGAATTTTGATCACTGCAACTATTAAAAGCCTGATTTTGACCCTTGAATTATCTAAAGTTTAGATTTCGTACCATTCCGTCAAATTTGATCGTTAACTATGTCAGATCTAAGTATTTGCACAATTCACGAAACAAGAGAAAGAGGGACAGTTAAATCTGACCCGAAATCTAAACTTTATATAGTTTAGTGATCAAAATCAAATTTTTAATAATTTAATAACCAAAATTTTGATGACATCAAAAGTTTAGTGATCATCCGGATAATTTTGGCTGAACTTGTTTAGTGTAGTATTTTTAAGAGGAATTATTATTTCATGGAGAATCACGTAGTCCAGAGAATGGCCCATAACTTTCGAGAGGCATTATTGACGTTAACAGTTGGTTTCCTCTGGGTTCAATTTCAACTGTCAACACGGAGTTTGAAGTCCCACAAAGATTCCCAGGCATAAGACACGTCCCCCGAGGTCAAACATATCATCACATCTCATCTCAGACTATAGATATATATACACACACACATATGGGCTACAGGCGCCCTAGGCCCCTCCCCTTTTGTATGATTCTGAGTGCTTAAAAGAGTTGAGCCAAGCCAACCCTGAACTTTTGTTTCCGCTTCCCCACCAGGTGTGAATGCTCAGCTCATTCTGCTTTGGATACTCGGGCCAATTTCAACTAAAACTCGTCTGCAAGAATACAATAATGAAGCAAGAACTTGGTCCCAGCCCTTGTTAGCATGCAAATACGACACAACTAGAAGCATTGGCTTGGTCAGAAGCACGTCATATTAGGTCAAAATCCTTTTAGACAACAAAAAAACTAGGCTTTTTTTTTTTTTGGGTGGAACAAGTTAAAAGGAAGCAAATAAATATATGCAAGGATTAAAAGGAACACACATGAACGATCTGTCTGACCGCTTTCGAGGCAAAGAAAACTTGAAGGAAAAAAAAAATGCTATGTTGACTTTTAATGCTGAACAGGTCCTGCCCGGATCGCAGAAGCGGATGTGACCCAAAGGAATCTTCAGAAATGTTTCAAAAGGTCAATCATTAAATATAGCAACTTATGGTACACTGCCACGCCTTGAAGAAACCGAAATTGAAAGGAAGGGCTTTTTCTGAACTTTAACAGTCTTGTATCGGTGAATCTTTCATTGACAAACAGGACGAATCAATGCTGAAAACTATACTATATGCTCAGATTGTAGATGGCATTGAGAGCCGTGAGTTTCTCCATGAGAAAATGGAGCGACAGCCAAGTTTAATGAAGCATGCATGCACCAAGGTCCGCACTTTGGTATCACGATCATGTTCTCTGGGCTACTTTATGGATAGGTAAAAGGGCAAATACAAAATGGACCGATAAAACTAAACCAATTTTGACAACACTACAGTACCATCCACGATGATGTAAACAGCGCCTAAGACTCGAGACTGGCATCATCTGAGTCCTCAAAAATCTTACCCCAAAAAAAAAAAAAAAGGCTGCTTCTAACTACTCCTTCCTAGGACCTAGTCGGAATTAGCTTAAGATCAAAGATTCAATTCCAAACCGGATGTCTCCTGAGCCAAATGTGTTTAAAATTAGAGATGGATCCTCTTAAGGTAAAATCCAGTGCCAGCTGGGGCAGGGGTACTTTTCAGAGACCGTCAAACAAGATGGATTTCTGCTTTGGCTAAAAGCTGGGACATCCTACCAACGTCCTTGCCGAATTATGGAGGATACAAGATGGATTGACACCGTCCAAATCTCTCAACATACAATATGTAGAAGTACAAATAGATGCTACTGCTGCAATTGTATTTGATTAAATAAGCAGACTCTTCCGCTCGTGAATTTGTATCAATCGTCTCTGATTTTAGGTACCTGATCTGTCACTGCAGAAAGCAAGACTTGCACATGTTTATTGACAAGCCAATAGGTGTGCAGATTGGCTTGCCAAGTTTGGAGCAGATCAGACTGAACCTTTCTCTTATTTGAGGCAATGTCTCCTGCGATGTCTAGTTTAATTTTGGATGACATCAAATGGATATGTTTCCCTCATTTTGTAACTAACTCTTAATCAATATCTGCATCTTTTTTACCCCAAAAAAAAAAAAAAAGCTAATGGACTGCTCTTAATCGAAAACTTCAAGCCAGGGGAGAAGGGCATCCCATGTAGGGCCAAAGTCATTTAATCCAACAACAAAAACAAGCACTGCTAACTTTATCGAGCCATCAAGCAGTTCAAGAAAACAAAAAGCATCAAAGAAGCAGATATTTCTACCCAATATTACAGCTCTAAACTCACACTTCAAAGCTGATGCAGTCTAATTTTCTCACAACACGTCTCTTGATCGCAAACAAGATTCAGAATCAGGAATTTAAAGGATGACCAAAGCATCCTCGCTGATGATATCAGGCAACGAAATCGTGACTGCTAACCTTAATGACAAATTCGTTAACCTGACTTGAAATATGGATTGCCACCAACTGTAAATTGGAAGGTACAATATGTTCCTTATGATTCTGTGGTCACGATAGCTTGTCGTGTTCTTCGTTGATGTACGTCCCAGTTATATACACGAGCAATTGTTACCTGAACAAATCACATAATGCACTACCTTAAGCAATGACAATTAGATAAAAAGGCTAGGTCTAGTTGTTCTAGTACATCAGAGGTGTCCAATCATTTTCGTGATCAAACTCAAGGAGACTGGACAGCTTGTTGATCTATTTGTAAAGAAGAAGACTTAGACTTTAACAAATGAGGAAATTTAATGGTCATAGTACCTGCGTAATGGTAACTTGATCCCTTAGAAACTGTAGATCGGCCACAAGAACTTCTAAACTTGCTTTAGCATTCTCTAAATTTTTTTGAAGAAGAGCAGTAGCCTGCATTACAAAGTTATTTAGAACTCTTAAATGTATACTCTACATATGTCAAATGTGAAAGAGCAAATATAAGGAGATCCAAATATATGTAGATCCTAATATATGTACCTCTTCACATGAATAGTCAAGCATGACATTGGCTCCAAGCCATAGGCAAACAGAATCAGCATCTTCAATGCGAGCACGGGAATAAATGCCCTCTGACACTTCAAAATCAGCTAGTAGAGCCTGCATTCAACATGTAATATATATACACATATAAGAACCATAACTTGATTTGTCCACATGGTTGTAGTTCAGAAAATGAAACTGAAAAACTTGGCAAATGCGAATGCAAACAGTGTAGTTCATGGGGAAATACTTATTCTCTCTTGAAGAAGCACCAGGAGACAATCTTAACACACATACAAATTAAATACTCCGCACACCACCAGGCCAATGATCTTGCTGGGTAATCAGTCAAAGTTTATCCAGAGACATGACAATCAAAGTTGGGTAAGCATAATGTGGAAAAAAGTAAAAGGAAGAAGAATTACCATCATACTTGCATGTTTGGCTAGCATTATCACACTATGGCATTCATAAATTTTACACTCAAAAAATGTTGGATCCCTATCTTCATCTATATTTATGGAGATACATATACTGGAAACAATAATTACGATCCCTTGTTAATTTATTGTCTCAGTATCTATCAAGATAATAATTCTAAATCAATTGCTGATCCCCCAATTTGGAAACTGAAGGCAGTGACACCACACAGGCTATCTAATTCAAAAATTTTCTGAATAATTGCAACTTAAAATTCTGAATGACCAATCAAATTGGCACAAGCATCAGGACCAACTTCTTTGCCATGATAACAAAAAGCTATCAACAAAAGAACATGAAAGCTACAACCTGACTGACATAATTACATCATAGGCGAAAAGCACCAGCTAATGTTTCAGATGCATAAGAGGACAAAACAATAATACACACTACCAAAACGAACCTCACCAGTACCCTTCTTAGCTTGCAGGGCCGCAACTACATCTAAGCACTTCTCAATGTCGGGAATTTTTGCCTGGTATATGAAAGGCAACAGGAAGTGTAAGTAAACCCTACGCATAAGAGGAAAAGATTGATATGCAGCAAGAAAGTAAAATATTTGTTCTGAATAATGGCTTAATATAGTTAGGAAGAAAAGGTCAAAAGGAGCCATGCAAGTCTTAATTTCTATCATAGAAACTTTCAGCGCCAAAAGATTCGAATAACTGATTTCACAAAACTTTAGTTACTAAGGATTTTGTAAAATTATATGAATAAGATTCAAAACATGCAAAAGAATTTCAATTTTGTTTGCCTGAGGGCTTAAAAACACAAAATATAGTATTATTGATTACTCAGGTACCTATGTCACATGCAACTCAATTTCTTTTGGAAGCTTTGCACTTGAGCAAAAGATAACGTACTTTACAAGTTCTAGCCTACTGTTGGGGTTTATGTAGCAATGCTTGGGCCAACTGTACTTCTTTGTACAAGCCACCTATAAGATGCATCCCAGAGAACAACATGCAATCTATCTATCTCCAAAGCTACATAGTTTAGCAAAAACAATCACATTTTAACCATTGTTAGCTTCAAAATTGTGAGTTTATGTATCACTACCTACATAAGATGCGTATGAGGCACTTAGAGGGTGCATCACTAAGAAGAAAAGTGCATCGTGATCTGCCTATATAGTTAAGTGCCTTGGAAAAAAATTGCTTTTACAAATTCATAGCATAAAATTTGTGCTCATGGAGAACTATTTCAAGTTTCCAACCCTCAATATTCACTCCCTTCAGTGTGAAAACCATACATCTATAAGTATGTATTATCTGCATATACGCGCGCGCACACAGACACACAAGTACCTGAAGGTCTCTCTGCTGAGCCAGAAGTTTCATCTCAACTACCCTGTACTGCTGAAGTCTGCAAAAATAAAAAGCAAGTTCAAAGCTTATAAACAAGAAGATACTATACAAGCAGCAAAAATGTCTATCAAGGATATGCAAAGCTCAAGATGAAGCTAGAAAAGGTGTGGAAATGAAGCATAGATGATTAAATATAGTTGATAAGCAACATTAGGACAAGTAAAGAAAAATATGTTACCAGGCATGTATTTATCCCAGAAGTTACATGACAAGGCAGCCAACTAAGGCTAGAAGTTATTACAGCAATGGCAAAGTAAAAGCGAAGAAACTGATAGATGTAATAGAAACACCAGATGAAGGAGAGAACTCAGAGCATCATCTAACAGCAAATGTGACCAGAATTTGTAAATGCACAAGCTTATGAAAACATAAGATTAGATGGTTCAGAAAGATATTATAAATACTTGATGACCTTGGAGTGATTGCAAGACTAGTAAAGCAGCACACATAAAATCTACCATACAGCTAAGTTACGGCTACAAAGCTATGTGATCATGATCTAACAAATTACACCACCATTACCAGCCGAGGTAAAAATCATCCAGTTTCTTGAATTCAAACACAGATTCAAGCTTCTCATTCATCCTTGTATCTCATACTTGTTACACAGAACAGAACCTCAATCCAGAGGTTATAGATCTTGGATCTGTCAGTTATGTTATGGCCGGATTCCTATATGTGATTAAAATTCAGTAGCGTGCCCAGTCGGTGGACATACTATTCATTTTACAGTAACAGTAAAATACAATAAGCAGAGGAAGACAGAATGATAATCCAGACAAAAACCAGAGACACATTAACAAGAAACAAAGAAAGTTTCAATCTTTCACAAAAACAGTCTCCAAGTCATTCAAAACCAAATATATTACCCAAACTTCTAAGCCCAGCTTTAGCTCAAACATTGCCCTATCACCAGTTTAGGTAGATACTACTACAGAACTTCTGTTACAAAGAAACAAAGTTAAACTTGGAACCTTGCTTTATCCTGCCAACTACAATTTAAGTAACAGACAACCACAAGGACTCAAACTTGAGTCCAACAATTACTCGCACTAACATCTCATAAATAAGCTTTTCAACATGGTCAAGTCTACAAACTAGCTTACTACAAAGACTCAAAACTTTAGTCCAACAATGGCTCACAATAACGCCTCATAAATAAGCTTTTCAACATTGTCAAGTCTACAAACTAGCTTACTATGATCATGGGTTCTACCCAAAAATCAAAGTTAAAAACCATTAAGTCCAACACCAGGCTCTACCAATCGGACAGCAAAGAATAATAATGTATTAAATACTAATAAATATGAACATTAAACACTAAAACCACAAATAAACCCACCAAAATATACATTGATCTGAACTAATAAAAAACCAAGCGTAACATAAATTATACATAAAGAAACAGATAGCAAGAAGAGTAGATATGTGAAAAGAAGGGGCAAAAGGGATGACCTTTCTTGGAAGAAGGCGAGAGCGGAATTGGCATCCAGGCCCGATTGGGATAAATATGTTTGGACATCCTCTACGAAGGCGGCCGCTGGTATTCCTCTTCTCTCCGTCACAGTTCCTTCGATTGCTGATGCTGATGTTGACGCCATTTGCTTCTTCTTTCCGGAAGTGGGAAAGTAAAAAAGAGAATAGAAAGACCGAGGAACAGAGAAAGACCGATTCGCTCAGTTGAACTTGGAGCTGGATGGACTCAGCACAGAGACTGTCGTTTCATCAGGGAAAACGTAAAAATTTTCTTTAGAAAATTCTTTGATCAAAACATTTGATGGTCTTTTTCCTGATTTCCTTTTAATTGTTATGTGATTCGCTACCAAACTTTTGTTGGGTCGATGCTTGCTAACTTTTCTTCATGTCTTCAGCATATGGTTAACTCGAATTGCTCCGGTCCGCTGAAGCAATGTGGGCTTTTGTATAACAATTCATGTCTCGAGCAGGAGGGGCCTAGGAGACGGGCAACGGTGTGAAAGTCAGGGATACAAAAGTCCACTTGGCTCAAGCAATTGAGCAAAACAGATAGCGTCTGATCAAGAGGACAGACAACAGCCTGCTCCCGTCTGAGTATATGCTATCTGGGCTGGGTTTTGGTGTTGTTGGCCCATAAAATTCCAGAGAGTCAAAAGTCCATTTATCTATAGTTGCTACAAGGATGACTTGCAAAAAGCCAAAAAAAAAAAAAAAGAAGGTAGCGAGAGAAGAGAAAAAGAAACTGAAAAAAGAAAATAAATAAAGAATATGGAAGGAACCTTTTCACTTTTCACTATGATGATTGGCTCGGAATCAGATACATATTGTGTTAAGTATACAATTAGCGTCTTTGATTAATGTGAGCGCTGCAGCGCGAGGCGCAAAGCTCCATGTCATGTCGGAGCCAATTCTTCAAAAAAAAAAAAGGAAAAAAAAAAGAGCCTACTTCCTACTAGTACTTAACTAGTCCCTAAGAGAGCCATTTAAGGACAAGAAACAGCTTGGATTTGTCAAATCAAACAGCTTTGGTTGCCGTCGGTCTAATGATAATCTCCAATAATCCATAATTGCAGTTAAGTTGGTCGTGTAGGGACTCGCTCACGTCCCTTTGATTGAAACTTGTTCATGCCTGCATCTCTCTATTATAGCTCAGATTCTCCATTACAGATTATATGCTAGCACACCGTACATGTCATTTTTTACTGTCACATCTGACATATTATATAACTTCCTCTCTGGCGATGAAGTTTTTGGAGAAAAGATTGGGCGTGAATTGGAATGGTGTTATGACTATGGGGTAGAAATACTACACCTGATCCATAGCTTCTTCTAATGTGATCATATTCTTTTGAGAAGTCCTGTAACAATGGACCCCGTTAATTTTATAGATGTCGATGTAGATATATGTTTTTGGTCAGTATATAATATATATATACTACTACTATGATTCTATGAACTATGAAGTGAAGTGACGAGTAGATTAACCAACTCCCAATTTAATTAGCAGGAATACAAATTAGTAGATTGTAATTAATGAAGTTTAAAGCTTCAAAAACATATTAATTCCCAACATTTTGGTGGTGACCTGCACCATTCATCATCTGCGTGAAATCCCAGATCATACGTATCTTATCTATAAAAGCTAGCGCATTGTAGTACTTATATATGATGGAGCCTAATCACACATGACATGGTAATACCAGTACTTATTAGGAGTTAATGGCCGGCCGGCCGGATATCAAATAGAGTAGTAGATGCAACAGGCGTGCAGTGTGGATCACCAGTTTTTCATAGGCCACATCTGTATATTGATCCACATGCTTGCCACTAATGATTTTGATGCTAAGTGGAACCCACCATTAATTCCCTTTTCTTTCTTTCTTTTTTTTGGGTCAATTTTGGGTGGTAGTTTCTTTCTGCACATCCCGGATTAAGCAGTACTTTATTGAAACCCTCAACCTTTTTTCCAAATCGTTGTTTATTAGTAGTAATTTCTGGGACCTCCTAACCTCTTAGGTGAGGTTGAGTCCATGACCGCCCCCATGTGCCTGGGCTTATATTATACTATATGTTACTTTTTGATTCATCAACCTGTATAGACATCTATTGTGCTTTCCACTTAGGTGTGCGATGGGATCAATTAGAATGAGACCTGATGATGTGATGATTAAACTAATGCTGTGTTAAGATGTCAAGTGGATGCTTACTAATGACTTGCCTGCTTATTTTTATCTCTTCCATCTAACTTCTGTGTTAAGCAAGTCGCTTGCCAATTTTGGATGCCATTTTCCTGTCCCTCCCACTCCCCCCACCACATCACAGGATCATCTGCAAGATGCATTACTATTATGTTTATATGGAGGAGTCATCAGCATTCGGATATATAATTAAGACATAAAACAAGCCATGAGTTTGGTGGATTTTAATACTCCATCCGTCCCACTTTGATAGTCTTGTTTTCCTTTTTCGTCTGTACCAAATTGTAGTCCACTTTCCAATTGAAAAATGTAGTTGTATTTTAATTTTCCTAAAATACCCTTATTCAATGTAAGTTGTTGTTACTATAAACCTACCTCATTTAACGAGAGTTAATTCTTTTTTTACCATCAATTCAAGTTCCCATAAAGTTGTACTCTAATTAATGCGAGGGCATTTTAGGAAAATAGCTACCTAAATTGATTATTCCAATAAAGTTAACTACTTTTTCTTAAACAGTGCGGAAAAAAAAAACCAGAACTATTAAAGTGGGACGGAGGGAGTAATAGTTGATATTTTGTGTCCCTCCAACAACATATATATTTTTTATTTTTGTATTCAAGCAAATTTCCCAAATAAGTAGATATGATGAAGAAAGGGCTTAGGACAACCGCCTTTATGTGTTGTTCTTTCTTCCGCAGTTGAGTTAAGCCTAGTAGGATGTACTTGTTGTGGAAGAGAGAACAGTACGTACAGAAATGGTGGCTGTCTGTGATTGTAAAAATGATGAAGACGTGGCCCCTAAAACAACCTTGTTTCCTCATCATGATACCTAAATTCAGGCAAATATATGAGAATGATTACCGTCTACATCTCCAGCAAAACATACAGGATGCATATATACATATATATATATTATATATAGACATCGATCTTGATATTTTTAGTAGAGTTGCAAACATAACAAAAAAAAAAAAAAGGTATACAGCAAGAAGTTGCTGGCACCTACGATGACCACTGAAAACCGAAATCTTACACTTACATAGGCACGCCATGTATCCAAGCCAATTAGAATGTGGGTTGACAAACTCTTGTCACGACACACAACGTTTCTAATCTCCCATGGTGCTGGTGTCAAACAACAATGGCAAGTGTCCAAAACGTAATCCAATCCCTGACGGTCTCACCGGGGCAACTTGTGCGCTACAATGCGGTGATGACACGAATGAGTGCCGTCATGACTTGTCATTTGCAAAGATAAAAAGGAGTAAAAAGGGCGGCCATGTTCATTTTTTTTCTTTTCTTTTTTTTTTTTGGTTGAAAATGCCATCTTCATTATCTTGATCATTACTAGTGTTTGGATACCAAAATTATTCCAAATAATATTTCACTTGCATCACAAACACATTTCTCAACCTACCTTTTTATATTTCCAATCACCTTTTTATATCACATACATCATATCATAAAAAGTGCTACAATAATTATTTCAAATAATATTTCAAATAATACACTATCCAAACAAACCAGTTTGGTAGATGGTAGATGGTAGATGGTAGTAATTGATGGAAGAAGAACATGGTGTACATTTTATTTTATGATATATTGTATGAATATGAAAATTTTATTATTTAAAAAATGAGAAATTGAAACGAGCCTTTGATTTTGAAATCCAATTAGAAACATGCATCTGATCTGATCTGATGTAGGTTATCAGGCCCCACATTAGGATAATGATTGTGCATACATCTACCAAAAAAAATTTTTTTTTTGGGGGTGAACATGTTTCACAAGACAAAATAAAAGGACTGGATGTCTCACTTTTCTTCTTCTTTTGAAATTTTTAGTGGGCTAGCTGTGGACGAGGATCGATGAAGAACGATCTAGTTTTATAGGATGCATATGATACTACTATTACGCTGTAGTTGATTCTTCAAGAATAATACGCGCACAAAACACATTTTTCTTGTTAAAAGCTAGTACAGTACTATTTTATGCACCAAAAAAGGAAAGAAAAAAAGAAAAAGAAAAGGAAAGAAGGTGCATTTAGTTATTGGCATCGAAAAAACAAATAATGTATGGTGGTTCATCCACGCGCAGTGTAATAATATCGACAAGTCCAACCACTTGCTGCGGCGTAACCAACCCACCCTGATGTATGCTAATTCTGCCTCTGCCAGATGATCGAAGACGTGTGTTTCATCAGAAACTTAACGCCAAACCTTAAGACAGATTCACCTCATTCCGTTCTGTTGGAGAAGTAGAAACTATCATCACGTGCAACCGCAACAGCCACTGCGTCTTGTGGGCCGTACCATAAAACAATTCCAACTATTCCTATGCATTGCAAGCGGTGCTTTGTCATTAATTTGCTGCCTACCTGCAAATTGCAATATGGCTTGTGCCTCCTCCATACTTCATTCAATCATCTTCACGATTTGATTTAAGGCTCTTCGCCGACCAAAAATTTCTCTATCTGCAGCATGCCCAAAACCTAATAAAACACTAAAAGTTTAGATCATATAAGTTTTAGCCTAGGTGTTAAAAAGCATATAAGTTTAGATCACGTTTTTTATTCCCTTAGTCATGTCCAAATGTTTGGACAACTATATAGAGTTAAAAACCATTTAAGCAAATAGTAGCAGACGTTTCGATTAAGTGGCTTCTTAAATTCACACGGGTGCGTAGTGTACTCGTTTGATTCGATGATGGTTCAGTCCCTACCTACCGATCTTCCTAAATCCAGTTGAGTTAGCTTCTTATATCAGAATAGTATAAAATTCTATAGATAAAGTCACGGTTGACAAAAAAAAATAAAATAGCAGTAGACGTTTCATCCCACCAGTTTAGACACACCTTATTTGCAGTTTGAATGGTTAAATCCATATACCATCTGGCATACATCTCGATTCCACAAATGAAAAGCCTGTGTGCCGATTCCTTTTCTTTCTTTTTCTGGGCCAATCTATCCATCCTTCGCAAATTACATACTACGACTTCAGATTCAGGAGGAGATGGCTTGAGTTCGAAGGCATTATTTATTATTATTCCCTTCATTAATGCACTCCCAAATCAAAACATAATTGGTAATATTTGGGATGACTGCAAAAATAGGAATATATTTTAAATAAATAAATAAATAAAATACAACTACTCCCTCTCCAATAAAGAAGATAACGATAACGACTATTATTCCTTTGCACCCAAACGCCCACTCATTCTTCAGTTATTATCTCTCCGTTTCTTTTTGTTTGATTTTTTCTGATGAACCGATAGCAACGTTACAATTGAGAGAACTAACCGGAAAAAGAAAAAAAAAGAGAAGAATGTACTGAATATTAGACAATTAGTTGTTGGAGCAGTACTAGTATTTGACAGGCGAATATTCATAAGCGATGGAGACAGGGAGAAGAGAAACTGAAAAGGAAAAATTAAAATAAAAAAGAACGAGAATTAATAATGCTATCAGCTAGCCGGAGGATGCCGGCTTGAGCCGAGCTGATTAAGAGCATTAACAGAGCTGGAAGAGGAAGAAGAAGCAGAAGAAGAGGAGGAGGAGGAGGAGGCTCCAGAAAGCAATTGAGTCAAGGCAGTCATGGCCCGAACTTGCATCTCCAGAGCTGCTATATAATCGGTCGCCTCTTCCAAAATTACCGGCAGAGGCTGCTTCCTGCAACCGGGAACTAACCGGCCGAGAACACTCGCCTTCCTCTGAAACGCCGGTAAGTTCTTCGTCTTCAACCTCAATATCGACACTCTCGGCTTCTTCTGCCTCCGGCTGTTCCCGGTGGTCACCGTCACTCTCTGCCTCTTGTGACTGGCGCTATTCTTCATAAATTTCAGCTTTATCCTGTTGGTCAGAATCGCTCTGCTCCATCGCGTCCGACCTTTCGCCGCCACCGCCAGCACTCTATCCGCAGCTTCCCGCACTGCTCTGCCGCCCTTCGGAGCAGCGCCGCCGGTGATTCGGACTCGGCGGAGAGCTTGGAGAAGCTTGGAAGAGTAAGCTTGCTGTTGAGTATCTGATTTCCATTCAGTTTGAGCGGCTTGAGCTTGATTTCTGAGGTTTTGGTTCTGATTCGGAATTTTCTTCTTCTTTTTTCTCCTCAGAAGTGATCTGTCGGAGTTATTTACTGCCGGATTGGACACCGCCGTTGACGCCATCGAGGTAGGTAGACGTGTATTTCCAACGCCGATAGAAATAGGAATGATCGGTTGAGTTTTGATTCACCTATGCAAACACAACGCACGCAACATATTCCATGGACCTGCTGTAGATTCAACGAATCGGATTAGAGTAAATTCACATATCGAATGGAGTCAGAATTGGAGGTAAAGAATGAGAGTAAATTCACAGAGCCAAATTCAGGAGATTAATTAGTGATTAATAAAAGTAAAATTAATCTAAGAATTAGCGATTAACTAACCAGATAATGATCGTGATTAATAAGACATTAACAGGTGAGATTATGAATAGAATAGTTATAAAGGAAGTGATCCTTTTTTTAAGTTTTTAACCTGGCAAGAAGAGATATGAGTTTCTTCAAAATATCAGCTTCGGAAACACTTTTATGATTGATTGATTGATCGGAAAATTGAAGAGCCGCTGGAGAGAGAGAGAGAGGGATAAGAGTTTTTTGTTTTTTTGGGCTGTGTGGTGGTGGAGAGGGAATCACGGGAAAGGAAAGCAGCACAGAGAGCATGCGTCTGCTATTTGTGAATTGAGTCGAGTTGTGGTTTGGGAAGGTTTCTTTTAAATGTGCAGTGCAGTGCAGAGTCCATGTGTGTGGGTTGTGCTGCCCATCAGCATATGCAGATATTGGCAGGGCGAGCTGGGGAGTCTTATTCTTAATTTCTGGCCCCCACCCAACAATTTAAAAATAGAAGTGCAGCATCTGTTGTTTTAGTTACGAATTAATCCTCCGTATGGTAGGTAGGAGTGTATGCATTATTACTGTGTTTGGACGCCTAACAATTAATTCGAATCTGAATTTAAAATTCAAATATTGCGAACGCTGATAGGATTAAAATCCATCTTGAGTCGGTCTGTTTGAATTGTTATTTTCTAGAGTTCCTATCTATATAAATGTGTTTATGAATAGTGTATATTTTTTTAAAAAAAAAATATACAATGTAAACTAAACGGGGATATTTGGGAAAAAGCGTAAAAATTCTTTTTTTTTTTTTTTGGGTAGAAATGTGTTTCTGCTGGTGTGTCTGCCTTTTCGTACGGACCATGTGGCAGTGTGGGCCCTCTGAGGTCCACGTTCTTGTGACTTCCTTTCTCTGTCTCCGTTAACCCTTACACCGTTGTACATAAGTGTTTTTCGGTTCTTCAATTTTTATCTGTGTTTCGTTTCTCCCGTTATCGTTATCTTAGTAAGAGCGGGAGGCCCGACCTCGACCTGGGAAAAGATGTTAGAGATTGTAGTAGTGATACTTAGTTACCTCTCCTTTGTAATGATGATATGTTTACTCAACCATAATTTCTCTAAGAATCATCCCTTGCCCAACCAAAAAAGGAGGAGTATATGGATATGGTTAGTTTTTCATACAAAAGTAGGATTTCCATGACCATATTTACCTAATTTATCACAAAAATGGAAGTAACATTTGGACAGTTAAGCTCTTATCCAGCATTGGATGTGAAGCTGTTCTTATGGTTGTTGTCAAGATGAACGAGTCACTTTTGGATGCCATTAAAACACCTTTCTTAGCTAGCACAGAACCTTTCGTCCTAAAAAGTAAAGCTCAAACGTCCAATGCACCATGTTGATGTTCCTTGGGGGGCTTCAAACGTGTTAGGTAACATGATGGTTTCATCCAATTCCCATGTGTTACCCTGACTAGATTATGTTTGTTGCTTCCTTCTCCAAAGATAAACAAGAAATGGAAATTTTGATTGGCTGAAATGCTTCTTAACTTGTAAAAGAATGAACTGGCGAACTTACGGATAACCATTAGAAGTTGAGACGGATATTGCACCAACCCCTGACTACTTTTAATATGTTTCTCGTCTTTTGGTACTATGAGAAGGACTACCTGAAGTTATGCATCTAACTGAAATTGATTGACAAGGAAATGATTGTGTTCATCAGAATTCATGGCTGCTGTTTCTCATAAAAGTGACTGCTGCAGCGTAAGAAACTGTATTAGGAATGAAAATCGATGGTGCTCTAGCTTATTATACTTTATGCCTGAATTTGAATTATGTGTTTATATGGCAAATGGAAACCTCCAGCAAATCCGAGCCCTATTCACTTAGGTTTGTTTGTTCGTATGTATGTGTGTATGTATGTTTTTTTTTTTTTTTCCTGTTTAAGGTCCACCATTAGGCGAGGAATATCTTTATGCTCCTTGCTAACCAAGTTTAGCACAAGTGCTTATTTTCAACCAAATAATTATGCTTTTAGCTCTTTGCACGTCATGCAGTTGCATCTTATGTAACTCAAAAGCTTCTAATATTGAAGCACGTCTTTTTGTCTTTCTTCTACATAAAAGCGATTTCCATGTGTGCCTTTACTATGCCGCTAAATGTACTTTTGTTCTACTCGTCTAGAAGGCTCGTTATTGGTATTTAATTTAGGGAAATGTTATTTGCACTCTCATTTTTGTTAATCACACTTCCATTATCATTTTAATCATTTACTAAATTATGTGATAAAACAAATAATATTTTCCTTCAATTATGACATTAAAGATAGTGGCTCCACTGTTGATTCTCTTTAAAAAAGATTAATTGCGAAATCTGATTAAGGCTGTGAGCTTCGGATTTTTGTAGTTGGTCAATCGCTTTCCATCTGGATTACCCTATTTATATTCGTTTTAGATGCTTCTGGGAAAGTGATATACATCCTAACTACACATTATTGCATAAGCCGTTGCGAAAATGATCTTATTGCTCGAATAGTTTTCTTGAGATACCTGTTTCTTAAATGAAAGGCTGTGCTGTTAGGACCCCCAAAGTAACACTTGGTACCAGTTGATATATGCCAAATTTGGCATCAAAAAATTGTACTCCTCTTTCTTAGTACAACTGTACAATTGCAAAATAAGTTTGAGAGTGTTTCGGGTAAAATGACAAACATCTGTATAACATGTCAAATTGAATAAATTATTGAGTGTCAAATTGAGTATCTTTGAAGATGCTGTATTCAAGTAATTTTTGACTGAGAAGAAGGTTGGGTTGGAAGGTAAGGTAGAAAAAATTGTAAGTAGATAATCCTCTGAATTCAAGATCTTTCACTTATAAAAAAAAAAAAAAAGTAATCTTTGACTTCCGTCTTAAGTATGAGCCCTACATTAGTTGAAGACCCAAGAAGCGCATAATTCATGATCAGAGCAATGCTGGAAGCGCATCTGATTGAGCATGACCAAAGTAAGAGTGCTAGTGTGGATGTATTAGTGCAGAAGGATTCGTATTTTCATAGTTACAAATAAATGTAAACTATGTTTCTTTACAATTGGATACCGCACACAATTGTTCTGCATGTGAAAAGTAAAAGACATATTCCCTACATAAAGCCATAAAGTTGAAAACCAATTATGTGCTGCAAAACTCAGTAGTCAGCAACATTTTCGATAAACTATATATGATTACATCAAATCATGCTTTCAAGCGAAAAGAGGCAAAAATATACTGCAGATTTTGGGAAAAAAAATGTGAAAAGAGGCAAAACACGGTCATCCCTGCCCCTGCGGCCCAGGCCTAGCCTTTTCCTTGCCATTTTTTTTCTTCTCTGTAGAGTGTATTAGTGGGCGCCTAGAACTCAAGCAACTCCCTTTGGTGATCAGAGGATCCATTTAACTACTATTAATTAAAATATTCTAAGGGAAGATTTGTAGGTGGAATTTTGAACTGAGTTCCTACCTGCTCCTATGCGCAACGGGCTGCTAAACGAAACTTAGAAAGGTTTGTGTAGTCAAATTATCAAAACAGACTCTTACTCATCTAGCCTTGCGGGGCAATTAAGAACTCTTGAAGAGAATATCGAACATTTTTTACAACGATTATCTTACAGGAGGATAAATTAGTTAATCACTAAAGTTGCAACCAAATGAGAAGACAGTCAACGATGCTCTCTCAGGCTATTGATTGCTGATCGAAACGAGAAGCCTTTTCAATTGTCTTGCTGCATTATATCTTAACATGTGTCCCGATTCAACAAGCCAATCCTTCCTTGCAATTTTTTATTGCAAGACTGCTACAAAGTCTATTTTAATCCCCTTATCACCACTAATCAACACTCACCTAATTTCTTTATGGGAATTTTGTACTTTTATCTTAGTAATCTCGGGCTAATGAAATATGCTTTTGATAGAACTTATTCTTTCATTTACACTTGGGGTCGAAAGAACAGAGATAATTGGTTTAATTAGCAGCCACTCAAAGAAGTTTTTCCTTTTCCTCAGCTACCCACTTCCCTATCCTACAGATGCAACAAAGTCAATCTCGTCGGTTCAGACGGTTGGCGATTATGCCTAAAATTTTTCCTAGCCATTTCGTTAGGTCCTACTGCTTGTTTTTAGGCTGCATACCAAGTGAGGAAGAACTTGAATTCACGAGGCCTATTCTACCAGACGGGATGTCCACGCAGAACACACTGCATAATCGATTTGGATAAGTACTAGTAATTGATTAGAGATGGTCTAATAGGACCTCAACATGAAAACCACCTAAAACATGGGCTTACAGACAATTCATCGATCCCATTGAACAGGAAACAGCAAGTTGAACCTCCATATCTTTGCGCTTTATTGTGTCCATCCAAGTTTAGATATAGTAATCTTCAGGATGAAATGATGCAAGTCTATATAGGACGAAGGACCGGGTGGAACACCTCCGAAGTACAAACCAGCCCATTTGCAATGACTACGAAATTCAGAAGCTTAGAACTTCAATTCTGACCCGAATGCCAGAAGTTACATACCTTTCATGACAGGATCTTTATTTACACGAACTTGAGAATACTTGGCCAATTGAAGCGTGATCGCTTGGCCGTAGCTTTTGATGGGGTTGCCAGTTCCTGCAAAATACATAATGAAAGAGTGAGAGCGAAATTCAGTCTCCAAAGAAGTGCTTTTCCAAGTTCAAGACGAATCCATGGGAAATACCTCAGTGGGAGAAATGAAGTTGTCGTAAAGGATGAGTTGGTGAACCTCTCAATCAACTTGCTGCGTATTATCTGATTGGAAGAGTGAACAGTAATTAGCTTAAAAAATACCACAAGGACACAAATTTCCGCCAAGTGAAATCATAACAAGACAGTATTTCCTTTCGTCACAATAGGCTGGATAACAGGACAGTATTTCCTTTGGCACAAGCACAATACTGTGTGATAATCTCCTCTTATTAGTTAACACAGGAATCCAGTATCAAGTGATAACAGCAAAGATAAACAATAGGAAAAGGATACCAAATTATTTAGCTACAGATTGTTGTTGGAAGTGCTCATGCGGACAACAAGGGTGAATTCAACCAAAGTAACATTAGTTCATGGTGTACTATCTTCTTCTGCATAAGACCTATATTTACGGCTTTTCTGCAAGGAAGCATATATAGATTCAAGAATAACCACGTCAAATTCTTAAGCCTGAAACAAGTCCCATTCGCTGCACAAGAGAAATGTGTTTCATCTAGTGTAATTCAACCAACAACACAATAACCAACTTAAATCCAGGAATATGCTTGACCTGATCATTCCACAGCTATTAAATCCCTCAATTATCATGGTTGTTGAGCACAAACTAAAGCCTATAGCATGTCCAGGCCAAAGAACATTCAGTTGTCAGCAGCATCCACTCAGAGAAATAAGGACAGAAGAAATAGGAGGAGCTAAAGTTCATCTGTTAATCAACTAGAAGGCAATATTCAGATTGGTATAGCTCCACTGAATGAGCGTTGGCTGCCAGAGAAGAAGAAGAAAGATGCACCGACAACACGGATCCATAGCAAGAAGCTCAGAACTGCAAAATTATCTTTTGTGGTCATAAATTCATTGAACCGGTCCTCCTTAGGCAATCGAATCAACAATGAGATTCAACAAAGCATCCAAAACACTCTTAGATGGAAAATCCTATCCTCTTGCATTTACGATCTGAAGTTGAGATCCCCTCAGATGTTTCGCTACTTGCTCTGCCTCAACAAAACTCAACTTCATAGTTTCTGATTCCATAATTCTAGAATGATTAGTTGATGCTATGGGATCTTTGCGCTCTTCAGAAACAGTCATTGATGACAGAGGGGAGAGGTCAGATGAAGCAACAATATCCAATGCAAGTGAGGTTGCCGGACTCTGTTGAATCACTTCTATTCGGTACCAGTCAAATATCTAAAATCAGCTAGCTGAGTCTAAACAAGTAAAATAGTTCAATCAACAATCGTGCAAGCTCTCTAAAATAAGAATGATTCTTTCACAGGTCTGCTATCGCAAGTTATACCAAGAAATCCCTATGCAAGAGAACCTAATAGACAAGACAGAATCAAGGGGAGAAAAAACTTACTAACTAAAGAAAGCACTAGTCAACGAATGCAATGTTTGGAGAAGTTCTGCACAACGTACTAATTATTTAACTATACGAATTCCAAAACCCATCAAGTCATAAGAGCAAATTACTAGAACTTTATTACCATAACTTTCCTCTGAAAATAGCAGAAATAACTTTACTTTTCAACAGCAAGATCATCAGCACAAATTCAAAAAACAAATATAGAATTAAGGCATACAAATTGTGAATCAAACGAATGCACAAATATTTTTTACGTGCTGTATTACTGTCGTCAAGGCGCTTCTCGGAAAAAAATAATCTAGAGGCTCTACTGGTAGACCTTTCCAGATCACAAATAAAAAGAAAGTGTTTTTACCACTGAAATTAATATTATTGAACGGTACATAATTTCAGAAACAATCCACAAAATTAGTGCCAGAACTTTTCTCCAAAAGTGCATAAACATATTACTTCCAATCACCAAGAAGTAAAAAATAAAAATAAAAAAGAGCGAGAGCGTATTGCAAAGCAGAATCAAACAATCTTCTTTTCTGTTCAATTTTTATCTCTCTGTTTTTTTTTCCCGTTTTCATTTAATAGAGAGAATTAGTCTCGATGTCAAAGTATAGCACTTGAAAGGTCAAAACAAAATGTTCAAAAACTGCAATTGAACCAAAGCTATAACATATTGGAGAGACAATTGGAAAAAATTCATAGCTCGAACAGTGAGAGTTTCAAATCACCTCAGCTGATTCAGCGAGAAGATCCTCGTCGGAAGCGACATCGTTCGTGTCTCTCATCAATTCAAAAAGGAAGGCCGGAAATTCAGAAATCAAGCTCTACTTCCCATTCTGCGAGAAAATCTAATAATAATTTAAAAGAATTCGGTAAATGAATCAATCATTCCACCTCTGTGAACGGAGACAACGTTTAGCTCGAGAGAGATTATAGTTTTTTATTAGCAATTGGAAACATTCGGTACCTTGTTTTGATCGCAGACATTTTGGATCGGCGAGTTGAGTGATCCTTCTGAGGCGTTAGAAGTTGATACTGATAGCCTTTCGTCTTCGCGCGTTTGATCAGGAGCTGTTTCGGCGGTAAAGAGTTGAATTTTCAAATGTGGGGATGGGAATTTATAGGCGCCGAAGGTGCGGGCTATAATGGGCCAACCTCCACAAAGGCCGCCGATCTAGTAATTTAAGTAGGCCAGATTAGCATTTGTTCAAGTGCGCTCAGTTTCATCCCCATCGGCCTTCGTGTGTAATACCTGAACAATTGTTAATGAAGTTTCTAGGTAAATATTAAAAAAGAGTAAAAAAACACAAGAGAAATTCAAAAATGCCAGATGGCCTAAATCTTTTAAAATTATAATTCTATGTGATTGTATACCAAATAATGCAACAAGTAAAATAACTATAGTAACTCTTCAAGTGAAGCCTGTAATGATCCCTGGTGAGAATAAGGGTCCTCGCAACAACTTATAGAAAGCCGTCTCACATGTGGTGTGGCAGGCAAAGATATTGGCGCAGAATTAAATTGGAATAGTGCATCAACAAACAGCGGTGCTATAACAGCACAGAAAGAAGGTTGTTTTGCTTCACATTGCAGGAAAAAAGTATGGTGCAGACTTAATTAGTAAAATGTTCGAGATGTTTTCCAAGTTAAGAGCCATAATATCTCGTACTTCATGGTTAATTAATTAAAAAAACATGTATAACCCAGATAAGCTCTAAAGTTTACTTTATCACCAGAATATCTTTCAAATGCTAAAGTTAATTAACCCCAATGATCAATGATTAATTAGAGTGGTCAGCGGTTTAACTGTTAGGCAAAAAGGGACATTTCTTTGTTGAGCAAGCACTAAAGTTTTAACCCTGATGAGGGAGCACATGTGAGATTAGTCATCATATTAAAGGAAAATCAGCTTCAAAAGTTCTTGAAATAGGAATTGTAATCATGATTACTTCTTCGGTGGCTGCAGCCTCCTCCAATCGAGTTAAAGCATTGTGAATCCTCCAATGAATCCTTTTTCACTAGTGCTTGCACTTTAATTTTACGCTCCAACCAGTTAACCCTAAGCACAGTGAATTATACCACTATATAATCCAACCTTTCAAGTTTGAAGAATAAAAGTAGCTAGGTCTCCTTAATTACTTTAAGCACCAAAATTTCGCCAAATCTTACAATTTTGCTGGGATTGTTAGTATTACTAAAACCTTTTTTGTGTCTTTCTTCCTCAGGTTGATCAATCATGAAGATCTCAATCAGTCTCTTTGTTGCCTCAGTATTGATCTTGGGATCTTTTCAAGGCAGTGCCAAAAGGGTTTTTCCCCTGCTATTGAATGATGCAACTCTTCTTGGCAGAAAGGTCACGAGTATTGGTCCTAATGACAAGGTTGCTACAGCTGCTTATAGTGAATTAAATGAAAATGACGATGGAGAAGATTCAGGCACATCCTCCCACCGCTATTTCCCAGATGATAAACACCAACCCTCCACCTCGAACAACAACGTTAACACACCTCACCGCAACCTCTAAGACGCTATAGATGCATATATGGTGATACTATATATGGTCGTCAACAGCCGTGAAGACCAAAAAAAAAAAAATATATATATATATATATATATATATATATATATATATATATATAATGGTGCTCGGCCTTATAATTATAAACGTGAGATATAATGCATGCATGTTTGGCAGTTATACCATGCGTCGTAGCTCAGTAAGTTGTGGCCTGTACATGGACATGATCTTTTGATCATGTTAAGATCGAGTTTTAGATTTGTGTTTCATCTGTGATTGATTGTCTTGTGTTTTCATGATCTTGGCTTTTATACATGATGCATGCGTGTCATATATATGTAATCTACCCAAGTTGATTTGAGTAGTATTTGTGGCATGTTTATATAGACTGCTTATATATTGTATGTTGTATTTCCTAATTAATTATTCACTCGAGTTTTGTGGAGATCATCAATTTAACTTTCTGTTGATAGTCGCCTCACTCCTTGTATTTTTCAGTTGCAGATTTACGTCTTTACAAACCTTGTGAATTCAAGAATTATGTATCTTAATAACATGCTAGGTTTTAAGTAAGTTCAGCAATTCCAACATATTTTAACCACTAGTATTTTTTTTTTTTTTACGATCTGGAGGGGTATCCCGGAATCACCCGGACTAATCCCTCCAAGCTAGGCAGAGCTCGCCCCAAAGATGTCCAGCAACGGTAGCAAGTGAGTGTCGACCCTGGGACCTTACTGTAAAGACAGGCGACCGGAACCAGTCGAGCTACCTACTAGTACTTGCTATTGGGTATACATAACTGTTCTTTGGCGTGGCTTCAAGAAACATTAACCTTTCATTGAATCTGCTAAACACAGGTAGAGCGAAAGAAGCTGCCACATACGTAGTGCTTAATTAAGAAGGCATGCATGCATTTTAACCCCTTATTGTTGTGCCCAAACACGGCATTGAAATGTTGTACCAATCTCTGAGCAAATAATTAAGAACAATTACAGGCATTTACTTTAGATGGATTTCCTTCTACTATGCATTCATCTGATGGATTATCTTGCCATGTAAAAACAAGTTAATCTTTTCACACATGGCACCGGCGGGAGACATGCCCCATCAGTTTCCGAACAGCAAGATCATCGCAGGCAGACAATATTCTGAAGTACAACACTATTATATTTTCTCCCAGCAGTTTTAATTTCATTTTAGCTGTATAATTGCACTTTCAAGTAGGGGCGAGGAACAATTCGGTTAACCGAATTTCCCCGAATTTAATTAAAATTGGTGAATCGATTTTGGTGAAATTGATTTCAAAGCGGTTAATTAGTCAGATGTGATTCTGAGTTGTCGATTTTGATTTTGACCGAAAATTAAATTCAATTTTTCCTTCTTTTTTTTTTAAAAAAAAAAAAACTATCTTATATATATACATATATTCTATATGACATAGTGGAAAGCTCTTACTTTTTTTTGTGTTGTGCCGAACCATCATCATATTCATATGCTATCTTTTTCCTTTTTCATTTCTTGAATTTCATTCAATGAATTGTATTCTTATTTCTTTTCAATTAATTAAAGAGGATGGTGATGGAAATTGTTGCCTTGTTGGAAACTGGTGGCTTGTAAATTTGTAAAGCTGACTTCTTATGTAAAACAGGAGGGTTTATTGGTTTTTGAAGTTCGTGGTGAAAATTGATATTTTTAATCAAATTTTGAAATTGACTAAATCGATTAACCGATTTCAAAACTGATTTCTGATTTCAATTCAGCGAATATTGTTGATTCCGGTGGGAAGTACAAAATGGCAATAACCATTTTTAACCAATTTAGTTTTAACTGAATTACCGATTAACCGATCAATGTTCACTCCTACTTTCAAGTCATTACTTAAATAGTGACTGGCTGTAAACTCCTACTTAATACTGTATTCCCATAATTTCACTCTGAATGGCACGAATTATATCGCTTTTCCACGAAGGAAAGGGGGGGGGGGGGGGGGGGGGGGGGGGGGGGAAAATACAGAGCAATGAGGAGCAGAATTACTTCGATCAAAGCGCTTGTCAATTGTATAGTAGCAATAGTCAATGTCGATAGATATGCTATTTATAAGGGCTTTGCATCCGAAAATTAAAAGAAAGCATTCAAAACGCTGCAATTAAGCCAAATCGTACCTAATTAAAGCCAGAAGAGGAAATATGAAAATGATTTTAAGTTAGTTTCATCTCGGAAATCTAAACATGAGCATCTTCGGAAACAGTAGTATATTAACATTTTCCTTTTCCTTTAGATCTTCCTGACATTTTACTCTTCAGTGTGTGGCAATAACTGTTGTTATCCTATTGAGACAGCGACTGAGCGATCCCCTCCACGATTAAAACATTTGTTGGCATATTCTAATTTGTATGCATGGTCAAAAGGTTTGATGCTTCATGTCTCAAGGATATGGAAGACTGGAATTTGCGTTCAAGCAAAACAGAAATGGACATAATAATTCATGAACCACCACATAAAAATACTCAGTTGTTAAAAGATAAGAAGTACGAGCAGCAGCCAGAAGCCAGAATCAATTGCAGCTTCAGCAAATGTAAAGCCAAAACAAAATATGGGAAGAGAGGTGATACTCTTCCAACACAGCTGTAATCACTAATCAGCAGCAGCATTCAACTGGAATGGAACAACGGGATTCTTGAATTCTTGAAAAAGAGCGTCCCAACCGATCCAATTGAGATTAACACCTGCTAGAACTTGAATAAGCAGCAAACGATTTTTCCTTTAATATTTTTATAAGTACAGGACCCAAGAAATTTTTTTTTTTTTTTTTTTTTTTAAAGGAAATCAAGAGACATTGGCTTGGCTAATAGCTAGTTGTCCTGGACTCCTAATTTTATCTAACGTTGTCGTCATCGTCAAAACTCTTCTTTCTTGCACATTTGAACTTTTTCTTTCTTGCATATGATTCAGATGGCCAAAATCTTGAGAAGACCTTCATAAGAAACGCCGCCGCCGCCATTTTCATGGCCTCCGCCCAATCTGATCATGGCCTTTACATCGTCATCATTAACGCCAAAGCCAGCCCAAGTTAGATAATCCTTCAAATCTTGATGCCCCACCTTCCCATCTCCATCTCTGTCCATCGCCCTGAACACATCCGCCATCAAACTCCACTCTCTTCCATTCTCCTCCTCCTGCCTCTTGCTGCTGCTGCTGCTGTTGTTGTTGTTTCTGGACCCCAAAACCTTCTCGAATTCATCGTACTCCACGAAACCGTCCTTGTTTGCGTCGGCCACGGAGATCATGGATCCTATGACATCATCTTCAATATCCGACGTCCCGGCAGCCAAATACCCACCGTAGAAAGCCTGGAGATCATCGCGGCTGATCTTTCCGTCGTGGTCCACGTCTAAAACATCGAATGCTGAACGTAAATTTGATCTTCTTCCCCTCTCCTGAGCAGCCAAAACACTTCCTGTTGGACACATTTTGGTGGAATGGAATTCTTTAGCCCCACGAAACAAGGAGAGAACTAACTAATTGGATTCGATTCGTATGCTTGCTGGGAGGATCGCAACGTTGTGTCAATCGATTCTTGGTAGGCTGGGTGGACTTGGTTCCCTTCCCCACCCCCACCCCACCCTCCTATTTATAGCGGGACTTCCGGTGCTTTGGGGGCCCATATCCAGCCCCATGGGCCGTGTCAAACAAGCTAGGACGCCCGCTGCTACTACTTACAAAATGATTGGATCAGATGCGTATGTGATGACGTCATGAATCTTTTGGCCTTGAAAGCTTGTGGTTATTGATTGACTCATTGTTCTAGGTTCTTCCAAGGTAGCGCGTTTTGTGTTGCAAAATTGGCAAGTACTTTTCGAAGGGGGCAAGGGGCCTTCAGCCTCTCCTTCGTGAGTTGTAAGCCAGAGAGAGAGCTTTCTAAATACCTATATGATTGTGATTTTTCAATACCTATGGTAGTGATTCTCGATAATTTCAAATAGGGTCACTAGTTAAGATTAGTTCGATCTCAAATTTTTGAAAAGAAGTAAGGTTAATCGGAATAAGTATATAACAATTATGAGCGTGTACATTTATATGATACGCTAAATATGATGTATGTATATTAAAAGTACACTCATTCGAGAAACCCTTTCATATAAATGTTATAAACTAATGTGACACTCCTTAAGAAAATGAAAAACTAAATGTGACACGCCCTTTTTCAAATTAACAGATAATTCTTTTTTCTCCAATTGGTAACGTCTATTCTATCACAGAGGCGATGCAATCCTATTGAGACTAAATGAGTGCTCTGATATTTACTTTCAAATCTTTTTAATAGTAGGGGGTGAGGTTTGAAACAGATTTTTAATTCTCCTTGAGTAGCCAATTTGCCAAAGACAAGTCAATTAACAACCGAGAGGACTTGATAGGCCCAAAAAATCTCCGATTGTTTCTGATAGAGGTCTAGAATCACAACTTTTTGCTTTTGGAATTATTACTAGATGGTAGCTGTAGAACACAAGCCAGCAATTGGCTGGTCGGATTTGTACTTTTGTTCTAGGAACCTAATTGGAGGAACTTCCGTTTCTACTCTATCCTATTTAGAGGGTGAGTGGCAAAATGATAGAAGGCAATATTTGAACTTTGACCTCCCACTCTACAAAATTTAAATTATTTGAGGTGACCAATGCCCCAAGTGGCCATAGTTTTGAAATTTTACAGTTTTTTTTTTTGTTTTGTCTGTAATGACAACTATCTAACTCATTCATATCTATATCTATATAAATTTGAAAAGGGGTTTTTAGCAACAAGTTTCCACGTACCTTCCCTCTCTCAATTCCATTTTTTTAGCATTTTATATTTTATTTATTTCATAAAATACATCATGTCTATGTTTTCATCAAATAAGAATACCTCTCCAATTAATACTCCTCCCGTCACATAACTTCTCACTCCAATTAATACCTCTCCAATTACCAATTTCATTCCAATTAAAACTCCTCTAACCCAATAATAATAGATAACAACATAATTTCACAAAAAAAAACTGCAATTTATCATCTCTTTCAACTTCCTTTTAGAGTGAATAAGGAATAGATACTGAATTGTGGAGATATGGAGAAGGAACGAGTCCAATGTGAGACTGCCCATTTGGGCTTGTATTCCATTTCTTGGGCTCTGATTTAAATAAATAATTAAGATAACAACATTACAAGGAAAATAAGGAATAGGGAATGCAATTTTGTCTAACCTGAGAAATAGGGTAAAACACATAATACTACAAAAATCTATATCTACAGGTATTGTATGGAGGGTTTTTTTATGATTAAATCAGAATGCTTATAACTCCTCGTTATTTATTTTTTTATAGAATTTTAAACTTTTTTTAATTGTTATATATATTTTTCATGTCTTTTGAATTCAAAAGTAAGGAGTGGCTTACTTATATAAGAATTTGATTTGAAATCTATTAATGTGAGACTAAATAAAGAGGAAAACCACCAACCTTAATAAAAGTAAAAAAGTAAATAACAATATTTTACTCTCAAACTCAGTAATCCTAAGTAAAAGAACAAATTATATAGAAAAAAAAGAAAATAATATTCACTGGTCATGGATTTAAAATATCAATAATAGTACTATTTGTGAATCCTAAATTATGAAATTACTAAATAGAAGGCAGCGGTAGGAAAATAGTGGTGGGAAAAGTCAAAATATAAAGGTAAATTACTACAAGATTGGACGGAGAGAGAAGAGAAGAAAAAAATGGGATTATAGGAATATGATAGGAAAAATGGCACCGTGGTAAGAGGTCTGAAAGTCATAGAAGGTAGCGGATAGATAATTAGCAGGTAAGAGAGGATAGAAAAGTGATAGTTTTTAATAATTTTGAAAATTTTGAAACACATCTTACAAAGATTATTTTAAATATATATTAAAATTTATAAAGAGCATTATTCTATAGGCACTCAACAATTTTAGGATTACAAAATGAGAGAAATTTTGTTTTAAATTGAGGAAAATGAATTAGTTATACTTTATATTTTTAATGTTAAAAATTTTGGTATATGAGTATAACATGATATATTGATAAATAAGTTTACAATTGCTCTATCATATAAATCGTTATAAATTAAATTGTTTTATTAAAATTGTTATCATATATTGACAAACAATAGGTTAACAAAATTTGGTTTCAACTTATTTAAGATATTAAAATTAAGAAAGTCCATTCTATACTTATGAAATAAATTTTTTTAACATATTAAGCATACACTTCTTTAAATTTTTTTATCTTTTTTTCATATACTTTGTCTTATACTATAATATATAAGTATTGTTTTAAATTAAAATATAAATCCGTGCATAGCACGGGTCAGAATGCTAGTTTTTAAAAAGGAGAGGAGTCTAAAAAGACTTTGAATGGGAGTTAGGAGATGAACCATTAGACCGGATAAAGTGTACTACTGCACTTTCTACATTTTTTAAGATTGAAAAGCAATGAGTATTTTAAAAACAAAAAAGCAATGCATTAGATGGGGTTTAAACTCCCTTATACACGGAAGCGTTTTAAAGGTACTCTTCTGACTACTAAATTAGGACCCAATGATTTTGAGATTTTTCACACATACGAGACTTTATGGGTTTGGAGCCCATAAAGGCAACTTATTGATGCACAAATCATGCCCTTCACTTTGTACTTGCTTTCCTTCTGGTCACCGGCAGCCAGCAAGGACTTTAGTCAAAACAAATACGCCGAAAGAAATCCAGTTTCTGTCCCCAAGTCGGTATGCCGTCAAACTATCACATGCCCCCAACATATCTGTACGCACGTTGTTGGCTTAATTAATGGAACGAGGTCAAAAATTTTTTTGATAAAACAAAAGAGAACTCCATAAGATTTTGAGGGGGAATGGAAGGGGAAGCAAACGTAGCCGTCAAATGTGAGAGGCGACTGCGTAGTTTGTCAGAATAAATTTGGGTTTGTTTGGATTGAGGATTATTTGTCAAAATTTATTTGTTTATATCATCATTATAATTTTTAACACATATTTTTTATCTTTTCAATTACCTTTTTATCTCACATACATCAAATCACAAAAAGTGTTACAGTAAAAATATTTCAAATAATTTACAATGCAAACAGAGCCTTTGTCAACTAGCTTAGCATGATGTGAACTCCAATCTTAGCAATATATTTCTTGAGATTGAGAATCTTTAACGACTTGGATTTTCTTGTCCACCAAGCATATCATTTTGGTAGATATCCTTCCACTTTGGATGCCCTTAACTCTTACACATATCATACTGGTTGAAGTTCAGTTCGAGTTTCGAGAAATTTGCCGTTGACTGATTTATGTGAATATTTCTCGTTCATACGAGGGAAAATCCTCGTAAAGATCATGCCATTCTACATCTATGAAAATCTTTTTTAGCTTTTCGATGGTTTGATCATTAAGGACTGCTGCAAATTCAGTTGATATTACTCTCCCGCTTGTCTGAGAAAAACATAATGCTTGGATTGAATATATATATTATTTTTTTATATTATCGTGTGTTATATGTAAAATCAATAGATTGTAAAATTAATACATAAATTCTGCATAATATATTTCTTTTTTCAATTCAAAGTATACACCCATTAACCAAACGAGGGTATACATAATTGAATGATTTAGAGCAGAGCTCATAATTTCAGTTGGACAAATTTCTCACGCATCCCTTTACGCTTTTTAAATGTACACCTCTCATGTTTTTAAAATGTATACTTATATCTTCTACACTTTAAATTTAAGTAAAAAAAAAAAACATATGAAAATGGACTTCACTAACAGAGATTTTACCATACATGCACCAATACATATGATTAGTTACTTGATTACAATAATGTGAAATATTGGGTCCTTTTTTATAGAGTGCAAACATTCATTTAGAGGCATTTTCGGAAGAAAAACGTTACCAAAATTTAACATCATTAGAAATAAGTAATCAGTAGCACTGTTAGATTATTGTATGGTTAAATTTTCACTAGTCTTGCAACCTTGTACTTTCTCGTCAACGCAAGTTGGGCCCTAAAAGATATGACTGGCGGTCCAGTCATTACGACAATGGGCCTAGTCTACATCCATTTCTGCACTTGACTGGCCCAAGGAGCTTTTGGTCATTCAACAAATCTAGTTAAAACCCTAACCCCATGACCCTTCACTATATATCTGTGTCCAATCGTATCGTTCTTCTTCCACAATCGCTTCGGAGGCAAACACGAATGACACACACACTGAAAATATTGGTGGGTTTTTTGTCTTTTAATATTTATTTTGTGGTGTTCCATGATATTGCCTCCTACTGGAAACCTTTGCTCAAGCCTAATCAATGGTAAGGGTTTCTCAGGTTGTGTGTATATGCACAAGATTTGGGGGGGCAGAGAGTGGGTGAGCAGGAGAGTTGAGTCACTTCGCCCGTTGCCGCTAGGTGCAGTGAATAACACCCTGCCAAATTATTCCTTTTTTTTTTCTTGTTACTAATACTCGTCTTTTTTGTGATTTTTTTTTTTAAATTTATGTTATTCCGGGGAAATTAGCCCCCAATTATCTTTTGAAAATTTTGAAATTTGGGGGGGATTCCTATGATGGCATGGAATCTTTGAGACCTGATTGTCTATTTTGATGACAATTATAAGCATCTTTTTCTGAGGGCTCCTATCCCAAATTCAGAAACTTTTTCTTTTCAATTTCGATGCAATTTCATTTATGACTAGTAGGTGTCGCCCTATTGTCATTCACCCATTTTTTTATTTTTATCTTTATTTTTTAAATTAGAGATGATGATTGCACTGGGCTCTGAGCAGCTAAGTTGCTGCAAATTTTGATGGACAATGCAGCCTAGAAAGCTATTTCTGATCTTTTGCCTGTTTTTAATATTGATTGGACTAGCAAATTCTTTGATTTTTTCCCCGTTATAAATATGACTAGCTTAAATAGAAAATCATTCGTTAAGCTTGATACATGCCGGGAAGAGGGATGCAGGAAGTTTCACATGTTACCCTTTCTGTAATAAAATGGGGAAACATGTAGAGTCCAATAATAATTCGAGAGTTTGCTTGGATAGGGTATTATTTGAAATATTATTTGGAATAATTACTGTAGCAGATAAAAAAGGTAAGTGAGAAGATAAAAAGCTGTATTGAAAATTGTAATGGTGATGTCAGTAGATATATTTGGTCAAATAATCTACTGTCCAAACAAACCCAAAATCAAAAGATGTGAGGAAGATAAATTAAGAAAAGGGGGAATTAAGGGGTGATATTAACAATTTACAACTAGTCATGAAGTTAATATCACCATGATGGAAAATGACAGCTTGTTTAAGCTCCAAAGAAAAAAAAAAGGTACGAGGCAGACGCTCAATTAAATGCTTCTTGACCATGGTCACTGACGAGTTTTAATTTGGCTAAATAATTTCAAGCTTATAAGGTTTAAGCCTTAAAGGTGAACTTTAATCGTGAAAGAGCGAGCGTAAGTTTTTGGTGGTTGTCGTGCGGTCGTGCCCCAATTTTTTATTTCTGGTGTCTAACTGATCTAATTATAACCTAATCAAAGTGCCTGAAGTGACACAGATTTTGTCGTAAAGGTGAACTTCAATTTCATAAGAGATGTACCAAAAAGCATATAAAAATTTCAAATCCTAAAACTTTTGCAGAAAAGGAGCATATTCTTTTTGATTGCCGCCACTTGACATCGCAAGCATGCACACATGTTCTCTATGGGGCAAGAAAGGGAACAGCTTCCTTCTCTTCCTCAAAATTGTGTTCGTTGTTTTACATAGCAGAAGTGCTTCTGCCATCGGTATAAAATTGTTTTTAACGAACTGGTGCTGAAAAGAAGATTACAACAAAGTATACAACAAAACCAGCTAAGAGAATTCCAGCATAAATGAAGTTTTGTGAAGACTGCACCGGAAGTCTGTACTCAACGCTGCAACATTTCATTTGCTCTCTCTCACGGGCCAAAATATGGTCCACATACCTACGCGTAAAGCATGCAAACAATCACACATAGGTTGTTTAAACAGGAAGATGTAACTGAAAAAAAACCACTCGATCAAGCTGAAACTCGCAGGGTAACTTACTGCTCGGTGAATATGGAGCTCTGGAAAATCTGGGTACTATTCAAGTGTGCATCTTGTAGCCGATGATCATAAAGTAGGGAAGACAGATCAACAAGCTGTTCTTCAAGGTTCTGTTATCCAAAGATGTGAAATTATTCTCGTAAAATTGCTTGTTACTTTCTAAGCTGAATGCAGTTAATTTCCTCGAGATAAACTTACATCCAGGTACTTTTCCAACCGCTCAACCAATTCATGCGGGAACGGTTCAGGCAAGGTGGTAGTTTTCTTATAAAACTTTTCCAGCCAGAGCTCAGTGCTTGACTTGTTCTTTTTACCCTTCACCGGTTCACCAAGAGGAGTTTTCAAGTACTCTGCAGCGAAAGCTTGGATAGCCTAGGAAAACACACGATTTGTGATAACAAGAACATTAAACCTTCTAACTTTGACCTTGCAAAGATCATATTAATCATGTTACCTCTGATGTATCCCTTATTCGGTGAAGGGCAGAATCAACACGTGCATAGATTGTGTTCCTCTGTGTACAATAAGTAATGAGGATAGATGGTCTTAAACAAATGTAAGCACGGTAGAGATGAAAAGGAACAAAATCACCAACTCCAAGAGGGACAAAAATACGAACAATATGCTGTTTCACTAATAATCTTAAAGAAATTCATCAATTTTCAAGGTAAATGGATGTTTTTCTTCATGCTAAACAAAGTATCAGCCAATGAAACAGTAAGATAGGACGTACCAGTGCAACATCCTGCAGCATTTGACTAATTCCTGAAGTATTAGAAAATGGTCCAAATGGATGACAACCAGCAGCCCAGAGCCAATTTACGATGGGCCTTTCATGCACATGAGACGCCTTTTCATATGGTGCACTCAATCCGCCTACAACAGAAGCCAGCCCCGCCAATATATGTCGCTGTGCTTGTGATGGAATAGCTTGCCTTCTTTCCAATTCCGAAACATAACTGCCAGAACATGCAAGGAGCCAAGCGAGATCTCATACAATTTTGTTGTAGGATTGGACAAGACAAATTCAAATAGACTCTCATCACAGTAACAAAATAGTTAGAGACATGTTTGCCAAATTATCTGGTTTTGGGTGAAGTTTCGAGAGGATTTCAATTGGCTATAAAACATTGACAATGCAAAACAGGAATCTTTTTCGCATAAAATGTGTTGCAGCAAGAATGAGCTGAATCTGAAGATGCTAGCAATTCAACAACAATAAATGTTTGCAACAATTAGCATGTCACTGACTAAATGAGGAATACATGATGACTAACCTCAACTGTATCTTTTCGCTTTGATGCTGAAGGACAATAATTACTTCATTACTTGTCCATACAAAACTTTCATCCTCCATCATAAGATTTTCATCAACATCGGCTAGTGATAGAACAAAGCTGCATAGAATAAATTAAAAGATTATAAAAATGCTTCAGTAGGGTAACCAGGAGTCTTTTAGTACATTAACCAAACAATACTCAAACAGTACTACCAAAAGACAATTGAAGGCAAAGCTCATTTATTTCCTGCTTTGAACAAAGAACATTAAAACCTGATCATTACCAATCATGAAGTGAATTTATTATGCAGCTTTATTCTGTTGGGATAGTATACATATGGCTAATTAAGGTGTACATGCATTCAAGAATGCCAAATCCAAAGCATACAAGTTATGCTTTAGTAGTTACTCCATGATTGAATTGAAAAACGGCCACTTTAACATTCATTCACAAAAAATACCAACCATGCCTTTAATAAAACTTGTATCGCATGAAACTACTTTGAGACGACATTGATCAAGACTATTTGAAGAGATGGATTTTGTGCTCACACTGGAATAACTCTAGTTCCATAGGTCCGGTACAAATCCCCTTGTTTCTTCATCTCTTTTCTCCGTTTCTTGTCCTTTCCCCATTGGCCATAAGTAGCCCAGATAGGTTTGTGTTTTAGTAGGGAATCACTTGAGCTATCACTTTGATCCACCCAGTTCTGGAGCAAAATATTTGACAATGAAACTTTAGCAAAAAAGGTTGGTTTTCTTTTGTTGGTTTTTTTTTGGGGAGTGGGGGGGGGGGGGGGAAGGGTGTACGACCCAACAAAACAGACATCATATATAAAAAACTGTCTAGAAGCTACTTTCCAACATAAAGATGAAGCTTCACAAAGATCATATTTTTCAACACAACTTGTATATGTTTGATTATTCGGTGCCAACCTGTCTGAGGAAAAATTTGCTTGAAAGGGATGGATCAGACACCTCGAGTAGGCCAGCAGCAAGGACATCAGCTGACCGCTCCATTTCCTACAGATAGGACTTTCAACATAGGTCATTGTGTGGAAACCAAGCAGGTAAATTTGGATGATCTGCTGATAAGCTCTAATAGACAAATATGAAGTGTGAATAATGTTTCGCATACGGTGCAGAAAGGACATAGGAGAAATTAGGATGTCATGGAATAAATCAGATGAAAAGCAGAAATGCATGTTTGTTAGTTCAAATTTGAAGTATGTCATGACAACAAACATATATGCGACATAAAACTTAGAATCCTATCCAAAGAAAACTTGCATGCATCATAAAATGGTGTTGCCATTCAATTAGGATAAATTTGAAGAGAACAAATTAAACCTCTTTCAGAATAGCACCATCCAGATATGTCTTTGTATGCACATGGAAGCGTCCATCCTTCTTGGTTTCTTGAAGGGAATGCCCTCTCATTGCTTTTGAAACAGCAATAGCCAACTTTTCATGGTGATGCAGCGGATGTACACCTCCTACTATTACTACTTCCTCACCCCGGTGAACCATTTTCTTAACCTGAAAAGAGCATCACACAATGCTCAATTAGGCTATACACTTATCAAGATTTCTCTAAACATAGAGCACAAAGAGGAATGAAGAAATTTCATATCTTAAAATCTTGTATCTACCAATTTAATATAGACATAAATCTCTAGTTATGGTCACAAACATTTCAAGGCATGCAGCTCTAAACTTTCTAACACAAAAACTAAGAGAACTCAACTCCTGGATAGACATCGACATCTCTCAATCACTTCTGCAAAGAGAATTAATGATTCTGTTCATCATGGTCAAAGTATTTCAACAAATAAATGGTAACCACCTTTTTCAACAAAAATCAGCACTAAATATTGGTTTTTGCATACTTGTAACAGGTGACAGTGTGCAGAATCCAAGCTGGGAACAAGCGGAGAGAAATGTTGAAACAGTTCTAGGATGCAAAGAATACCAATGAAAGAGGGTTTGCTATAATCAAAAGACATAGCAAAGACTGGCAGAGAATTTGGTCTGCAGGGCAAAAAGCACGAACTCTTAAATTAATGTTTACCCATGACAGTACCAGATGTATTTAACACCTAAAGAACAACTAGATCTACAGATGGATAAATATAACTTTCTGCCAAAGCAGCCTGATTCATGGGCAATTAAAGAGGGTAAGGAAGTTTTAGCCAATAGAAAATCTCAAAAATGGAGTATCAAAAGGCCTACATCTATGCATTCAATACTCTAAATAGCTAGCTCAAATGATATTGAAATTTGCACATTATCAAAACAGTCCCCCAGAGGACTTAAGTTCGAACCATCAATCTTCATGTTACAGCCTCAAAATCCATAAACACTATGAAAGAGAACTTCCAACAGATAAAAATCAAATACTCTCTCAAAGAAAATATCTCACCTCAGCCTCAATAGCTTCAATATTAATACTGTAATTGTGGCCTTTCTCCATGATATTGTAACGATTATGATTTTGGAGGACAATTATTGGTATAAGCAACCTCGTTGCCATATCAACAGTTTCAAACCTGGTCCAGGATCATAAGTGAGTGTTTTAAGTATAGAAATGTTGCAACTATTCCTTTATCTATCACACAAAGCTCATTAAAGTGAACAAAAAAACGTGAGATTATTGAGATGTTCTGAATATTAATGCCCATTCAAATATCAACAGATTATACCTAACATCCGGAGCAATAACATGCTCAACTGTGGTAGCAATCAGAGCACCAAGCTGCCCAACAAATATATCATGTGCAGAATGCTCACTCACTAAATTTGATCCTCTTGGAAATATGACGTTTTTCAATCGAGGTAGTGTTTTAGAGCTAACACTTCCTTCTTCAGTTTCAATTTTTCCATATGTGCAAGGGCCAGCTGAGAGGTCAATCACAACAAACCTGCAATTATGACAATGTTGTCAAGTTTGCACCAATGATGAATCAAGCAACTTGCTAATGCATGGCTTATGTCCAACACATCAAAGTTATTACAGAAGACACAGTCTTATTCTTGCAAAACAGCCCCTCAGATAAACAAGTCTAAAAACAACTCCCATGAATTGTCAATTGCAGATTGAAGCACACAGGACAATTTTTCTTGTGCACAAATAGATAGGTCTTTGACAGGTAAATACTTCCATTATGAAGCTTATATGAATTATACCTGCCAGAACTCAGCCAAACCTGAGTTGCTCCCCCTCCATTATAACGATATCGATAGATGTAATCACCCTCTTGCTTTTGCAGCTCTTCCTCATTTAGCTGTGCAATTCTTCCATACATCAAACTGTCAAGATCGATATCCTTGTTCCTTGGATCAACTCTTACCTATACAGAAGAAAACCAAGATTCAAAAGAAAGAAACAATTCTTAGAGCCCCATCAATTGCTATGATGAAGATTGAAATGTTATTTTATGAAACAATTCAAGGAAAGCATTACACAGTTCTGAGTTAACAGAAGCAATAATAAAAAAAAAACTAATTCCTTGGCAATGATATATTATCTCAACATTTTAGGGTGGATAAACAATACCTTATCAAAATTGACAACAAAAATTGCAGTTGGCCAAGGTCTGTCCATTTCTTCCACAGAATGTCCTCCATTTTCCATGTCAAACAGGAAGGAATACAGATTCTGAAACTCTGCCTCAACAACTGTTGCATCCACCTCAAACAAAGGAACTTCCCTTCCAAAATCAGCCTGCGCACCAAATAGCTAAGTTGGAATTATCGCCTAAAAAACTGCAAAAGTAGAAATTGATACTTAAGACTAGGTAAATAGATGTTGTGACCTCTCTGGCTGTGCCAGCAGGAAGCATTGCTTCTTTTAATGCTCTCTCAAGGGCGATAAGTTCTGGCTGCCCAACCTGTTGAAAAAGTGAGTGTTAAAGCTAAAAAGGAAAGAGCAAAAAAACATAAAGTGAAATAACTATTTGTCTTGTTAACATCTAACTTGACAGAGATTTCAACTACATGTCCTGTTGAAGTTCATTACATGTTTTAAGGTGTGAAGCAGTCATCAGCATTGGTAAAACATGGATAGAAATGGCAATTCGGGTGGGTGCCCATGGGGGGTTGATGGGGCGGGGGTCAAATTCTCCCCCCATTAAAAAACGGGGCGTGGGAGCATACCCCTGCCCCATCACCCACCTGAAAAAAATAAATGTATATTATAATTACATATATAATATATTTAATATTGTTAGTTATAATAATTATGTTATTAGTTATAAGTGTCAGATTATGTATATGTAATATAATTAATACTAATAATTATACATTTCTACTAATACAAATTACTGATCAGTTGTAGATTTATACTAAATTACTATTACATATACACTTATTCTATTAGCCCCTGTGGGAGGCAGAACAGGGGTGGGAGGGACGGGGAATGTTTGGGCAACGGGGTGAGGGGCGGGGGATCACCCCATTGCCATTCCTAAACATAGAAACTCAATTGGAGCTAAAGTTAAAGCCTTTGAACAGGAAACAGTTGAATTTTGTTGTGCTGCTTCCATTGTAGCTCTGATAATCGTTGCAGTCTTTGAAGAGCCAAGCAAGTTATTTTATGGCTAATGGGAGCTCTTTTTGCATCTGCTGTCTGTATAAAACTTATTCACCATACCTCACAACTACACATAGCTGGAGCAGTGGAAAGCAACAAGACCAAGATATATGTATAGCTAGTAATCTTGTCTGCGCTATTACAATTCTTCAAAAAAAAGCATATAAAATTTTGAAAATTTAAGTTAAATGATTCTTACAGGGAATACATTATACACGATGTGATGCTCTATATCAAGAGGCTGGCCTGTCTCAAGGCATGACAGCCTATGAGATGCGAAACTGACTCTCATAAAATCCTCTAACTTTTGAGAATCAATGGTATACCTATAGCCTCCGTCACCATTAAAACCAATGAGGACAATATTTACTTCAAGGGGTACTTGAAACGGAACCTGCATGATCCAGAGAATAAAGTTAAGTCCCGGATTCAAATAAAATTGTTCTCAACAAGAATAAAGCAGATGTTAGTTTTGGATACAAAGAAGAAAGTTAAAATTCAATGCCTTTTCACTTTGAGATGCAAAGGGAATGGAAAAAAAAAAGGAAAAATATAGAAATTTATTTCCTAAATTAAAGACAAAATGCTTGTAAAACAGAATTCATCCCTTGTGATTATGAAATGAAAAAGAGAAATAAGTGTGAAGCTTAATCACAACCACGAGGTTGAACAATGAAAAAGCAGCACAGAAAAAAGCTGCTTAACTGCAGACTGCACTTTCTTGAGAACATTAAGTACAAGTCAAAATTAATCACACTGCCGTTTAACAAAGCCTAAAACCATAGAATTGAAATGATCATAATTCTACTACCCTGAAAGAAATTATAGTTCAAAGCTAAGCGAATAAAAGTTGCAAACAATCAAATCACTCACATAAAAAATTCCAGCTAGCAAGCTGTATTATCTAGTAGAAAGGCCGAAGTTCCAAGCAATTAACCAAAGGAAGCTAAAAAGAAAAATATCTAAAAAGAAAGAATCACTGAAGAATGAATAGAAGACATCTCCAAGCAGAAAAAAACACGGAAACAAACATAGAACAAAAACAGTATACCTCGGCGCGAGAATGCAGCATTTGACGGACTTCAGATCGGACGGAATCTTTGACATCCTGAAAGGCTCCATGATGCCACTGCAGATGCCCTGCTTCTCTTCTCACATAAGCTTTGGGCGTTGCCGCTTCAACCCCGATACAACTAGTCTCCTCCTTCACTACCATCGCTATTAATATCAAAATCCCCAATATCAAACATTTGTTGCTCCACCTTGCTCCTCCTCCTCCTCCTCCTGCTGCTGCTCCTCCTATTAGCATCTTTGTCTTTTATTTTATTCCAAATACTGATAACAAAATTACAATCGCTCTTTTGATTTTTCTTCTTCTGTGTTTATACTAGACTGGTGTCTCTCTTCGCTCTGCGTTTCAATGGGGCTTCTGTCCAAGCCAAGGAAGTCAAAAACCCGTTTATTTATTTATTTTAATAAAATTTTAAACCGGGTCTAAGCCGTGGTTAACTCCGATCTGGTCTAACCGAAATATCCCCAATTATTGTTTTGTTATCGCATGTCGGATGAAAGATTCCAGGCTTTAGTGTAGCAGAGTTTTTAGATTATATTTTGAAGTATTTTCAAAAAATATTTTGGGATATTTAAGAGTAGAAGAGTTTCTAAAATATATTTTGAAATATTTTTTAAAATTTTAAACTAATTTTTAGATTATCTTTTAGAGTACTTTTTAAAAATTTATATTGTATTTGAAAAATTAATTTTTGAAAAACACTCCCATCCAAACAGAGCATCAGACTTTATGAAATTTGTCAATGAGAAATGAGTTACGGCTCATAAATTGTAAAGAACGAATATTGTCAATAAAAATAATGAAATTATCCTTATTTGCATATTCAAGAACTTATTATATGGGCATACATCATATATACACATTCTCAGGTTATGTATATTAATTTAGATATGCATATTTTGATATACACAAACATTTATTGAAATCCACATTTATAAAAGTCGTTGTTCAAAAATTTATTTTGTGTTTCTTTTTTGAGGTTGATATGTTCATAGTCATCATATTGAGTCGGTTTGGATAGTAAATTATTTATATAAATTTATCTGAGTGCATCGATACACATATGCATTTTTCAAACATGGTAAAAACTATGTAAAATGACAAGGAGAAAAAATGGTGAGACAAAATTTAAGTTAGAGGACCAATTTCTCTCCCTTCTCAAAAAAAAAAAAAAAAAAAACAGAGGCTGTCATTACAGTTTCAAGTACTACGCCACACCCCCACTAGAATAAAATTTTGATATTTAGCTCCATTACGTTTATTAATGCTTTCACTTGTAAGTGTACATTCCACATTCACTAAATATTCAAACCACGCATGAAGACCAAATTCGATTTCAATCTCGTATGCATAAACTCACAAAGCAGTTCAAGAATTCAATCAAAAGATACTGAGGAGTCCAATTGGCAATGATAGTGCACTTAGGTCAACAATGCGATTCAAGTGAAGAAACACAGGAGACACCGAGGAGTGTTCATTTTAAATGGACTAAACCGGCTTTTTGACTAAGACTATTCTGATCTTGGGTTGTGTTTGGATTGCATTTTCTAGGATTTTTTTAGAAAAATTACTGTAGCGATTTGATGTATGTGAGGAAAAAAGGTAATAGAAAAATATATTCACGGAAAACGACGTAATTTTTTCATGGAAAACGGCTGTCCAAACAAGGCTACTGTAGTATTCGGCTTTGGATAAAACTCATCTCCAAAAAGCCATCTCTTCATCAATTGGTCTACTGTAAAAAAATACTAGTATATGCTACGGATGAAGGCTCTTTGCCATGGAGAGTAAGGGTAACCAAACAGAGCCGAAGAGCTAGAACTGGCGGACTGCCGAGGAACATCAATCAAAGGAGGAATCTTCCCGGAGACAGCACTACTTGGAATATTTTCTGACTTGTTGAAGTTCTTGCAATACGGACAAATTTGAAACCTATTCAAAGCTGATTGGTAGAAATTAAAATTGGCTTAAAATGAGAAGCTGCCATGCATTATAGTTAAACTGACGACTGAAATCAAGAAAGGCTTTCACTCTACATCACGAGCAGGAACTACAATTCTACCGAATTAAGACCATCAAAAGCGATGCAATGTCAAGCAATTTGAATACCACCTGATCATTCGACCATATCTGCAAAAGAGCAATTAGATCTGACCGTTATATTCTGCCATGTAAGAATTGAGTTAAGACCATCATCAGTTTCTGGCCCCGTGATCTTGGAAACAAATCTATCTAGTCAAACAGAAGATTATAACTGTTCTACTCCCGTCTACTTCCTCCTCTACACCATTAAAACGAATTTTGATGTCAACAACGTTACCAGTCTTCATTCAAAAATCTTCTTCAGGACCTTCAAAATTGTGCTTGATATTCCTTGTTTGGATTCTTTCGCACTTGACCGAGACTTCACTGCATCTGACGTCGCTTCTTTTTCTTCTCTCCTGCCTTCCAATGGTAATTTCTTCATTTTTGGTGGAGAAGTGTCAATCCCATGGAAGGCCGACCTAAGATCCAAATGCATCTTCTCCAAATTTGCCTTAAATTTGCTTGACACTGGAACAGAGGACAATGAAGCTGATACGCACTCTTGATATTGGCCAACGGTAGCATCACCATTTATATAAGCCCTGATAGCCGCCAATATAAAATCTCCACGTGCTCGAAAATGTTCCACAACAAAACTCTCAAAACCCTTTGGTGCCTTTCGCATATTGTACAGCATTGTCTTACAAGACAAGATAAAAACCTCTTCATTATAAGCCGTTGATTTTTTGGTCCAACGTTCAGCCTTGCTGTACAGTCCAACTTCACGTCCAGGCTCATTGAAGTATGGCTTACTGTTAAGCACAAGTCCTTGAATGGAGACCAACAGCTGAAGAATGGTGGACTTAGCAGGAGTCCATAACTCCACACCTCGACCGGTCCAAGTATGGATCAAACTCAAGCAAACCGTCCCGTTTGAATATAGATTGGGATTTAAACGCAGGCCATGGGCATGATAATACACTTTAGGAGGTTGGTTTGGATAATCAGAAGGCAGAACAATGTCAAGGAAGAAAAGACCATCATGATAAGGAGTTCCAGCAGCACCAATGATCACAGCTCGAAGCAAGTCAATTCTCTGCTCATAAACGCGTACATAAATGGAGTCAGGAAGATCTTTCTCAAGGATTTTCCACTCTTTTGCAATTTTCTTCGACACGGCACTTGTTGAATCGTTGAAGCAGCCTTGAGCCTTTTTGGACTTGTTAGAATGAATGAAGTAGTGATCTGAATGAGCTGAATCACCTGATAAAATGTCGAACTGTGGAAATTCGATGGTGTTGGCAGCAACTTTGTTGTCACCTGATCAACAGAGAAATAAATAGCAAGTACTGATGAAGATTGTAATATGCAGAGAGAAGAAAATCAAAAAGAGTACTGATGAGTCCTGGTTCATCCCTCGATCCTTTTTAACAAGTTGATGTGCGTCATATGACTAACTGAAATAGCATTGAATGCATTAAACCATCAATATCTCCTAAGTTAAATAGTAAATATTTGCCCCCAAGAATTAGGCAAGGTATATAGAGAAACAAAACCAAGGTAAATCATCTACTAAACAGAGTTCCTGCAGTAACAGATCAAGCCATTAAAAATCCTCCTAGAAGATCTCTTATACAAAATGAATGAGAAACATAATTTGAACACCACCAAAGTAAGAGCTCCACTAAAACATGAGCATCTCAATCAATTAAACTGTACGTACGCCCACGGATAATTTAGCAATTTACTCACCGCCCTGCTTTTCTAATTACCCACACACAGCTCAAATTAAAATCCAACAGCGATATTCAGTTGTTTAAACACACAAAACAAAAGGAAAAAAAAAGAAAAAAACTTTTGTGCACTGTATCAAGCTTCCAAGACAAGCCCACGTCATATCATTCAATAAAGTCGAATAATTTACAGTAACAAATTTTCCACTAATGCTTTTCCTTTTCCAGTTTGTTTTTGGTAGCCCATGAAAATTTGCATGATTATTTGCACAGCGAAGAAAATTTTTTTAGTGTAGAACACCGGAAAGAACAAAATCAATGCAGTATCATCGAGCAAAGTGGAAAGGGTTTACCTTGGGCCACTTCTCCAAATTATCCACATATTGAACTTAAATGACAAACCAAGCATACTTGAAGTTTTATCAAGACACAAAAGGTTCTTGTCTTTAAAGCAAAAATAAAACAAAATTTAAACTTTAAGATCAGAAAGAGGAAAAAAGTTTCCTTTATTTTCTGTACCCCATTACAACTGGCATGATCATCTGCACGAAGAAAAAGGGAAGAAAAAAGTAAAAGGGTTCACCTGGGGCCATCTTTTCACAACCCTTATTGCTGCCAAAACTTAGAAAAGATTACCTAGTCGGCTTGCAACAGGGAACCCTCTCACATTGTGTGAAGACGAGCAGTCCAATAGATAAAAAATTGTTGAAGGTGGCAAAACTAGGGCCTGTTTGCTTACTAAGAATTGTGGGGATCCAAAGAAAACTAGGACCGCATAACTGAAAAGGCAAACGGGATGGTCAATTTCACGCAAGCATTCATGAAATTGGAAGTTGGTGTTTTCTTTCTTAACAAGCATTCTGCCTTCCCGTATTTGGTTATTTGCTAAATTTGCTGCCAAACAATTTTTTTTTCTTTTTTTTTTCGTCTTCTTTTATTCTCCATCCATTTGGGCCAAGCAGGACATTGAGGGTGGGGAATAGGATGGGCTCAAACACTACAACTCCATTCCCATCTCTTCCCAGTTTGAGTCCACGACAACTTAATTTTACACAAGTTTGGACATGAAAATAGATCCAGCTAAGGAACCCATCATGCTGGAAGCCTTTAAAAATAGAATGAAATAGGGAGCTGAACTAATTGAGTCCTGTGTAGAAATACTACCATTCTTTTTTGGGTATCTGATGATTTTAATTTAATAAATTTTTATCCCATTATTCAATAATTTGAGCTTCTAAAATCATCTAGTGGTTGATGTCTCTTTTTAATTGATCCAACAATGAATTGATACCCATAGAACTACCCACTATTTTGTTCATTTTTCCTTTTTTTTTTTTCGGTTCTTTAAACGAGCATTCAATTGTTTATGGCCTTGGCTTGACTATTCTTGGAGCAAGGCTCAAACGAGATTTTAAACAAACCCTGCACTCACTCCCTTAAGTCCCAACCTACCGAAATAATTGATGATTGAAACTAAAAGGTACTCTTAAGAGGTTGCCAATTCTGTGATGGCATCTTATAAAAGGCCGCAGCCCATAGGGGTGAGACATACGTTGCTGGTGGGGCTCTCTGTGCTTTAATTCCTTTATTGTCAGATGAAAAACCATTACAAAGTTCAAGTCGAATTCAATACCTATTATTACATTGGTGGAAAAAAAGTACAAAAAAAGGGAAGAAAGTTCGGACCATTTGGCCAAGTAAACATGCGCGGTTAAAAGCTAGATTCTCAGAACATCAAAGCCTCTATAAATGCATTCCCGTTTCCCTGTTTTACTTAATTGTAGAATCAAGATTTCATTTTCCAAGCCAACATCTATCTATCCTTTGAGGACGTATTAAGGGACTTAAAACAACTTATTTTACAACAGACAATCAAGTGACTTGTTAACATATCTACAACTTGGATGGAGATTTCTTTGCACTCCGACCTGCAATGAATTCTTGCATTTTCTTGAACTGCTCCTTAGTCATTCCATTGTAATAGTCATGCGCCCTCTCCTGAGCAAAGCATGTAACAGAGCAAAATATTAGATCATTTTCAGAATACAAAAGTTTGTCAACTGTGCCACCGATCAATTTGCCGCTGGAAATATGCCAATCAACTGCATACATGAAGTCCTGTTCCAAAAAAAAAAAAAATGCAGACTTCTCAAAGATAAGTGATTTGTTGCTAGAAGATCTGAATTCCACAAAGACTCTTCTCTATAATGTTACTCATTTTCATTATGAGCCTCTGCGGTTAGCCCATGATCTCCAAATAGCTGCAGCGTTACGAGTCAGCTGAGTAACTTAAATTTATGAATTCCTAACTTTCCCATCTAGATTCTTTTTAGTTAAATACTTAGGACCGTTTTCAAGGTTAAGCACACAATCAACTGTCTGGACCCTGCTAAGTACTAAAAACATAAAGAGGAGGCAATCAAATGATTAAGTTGGTTATGATTAAGCATTATTTGAAGGCTGCAGCATCCTATTAGCTAACTGCTTTGAAAGACCAGCCCAAACCATTTCAAACATAGAGGTATCCTCTTCTAGCTTGTGCAAAGCGGGGAAAGAGGTTTGGTATTCCAATTAATATTGTCTACCCCTACAAAGCATGATAATTTAAGAAATAGATTGATGAAGCGCAACACACAGAAATACCACAGTATGTTGACAGCAAATGATATGCCTATACAACTTAGTTTAACACTTGACTTTTTTATACAATAACAAACTCAACAGCCCTAAACAAGACCATTTTAGCCATGTTGTTTGGTGAGCTTTGACAACACTAGCACTCAGAATTAAGCCACTGGAATTGGCCATATAAAAGAATGAGCTAGTACGGTGACATAGTGGCCTAACCAAATAAATTCTAAGAAAAACAAAATGGGTAATGAACTCTTACGGGTGTATTGAATTAAACTACAAATAATTTCTGGGGTTATAAACTCCTTCAGTATCAGTGTGATTGATCAACAAACTTAAGCACTTAAAGTTTTGGGAATTTATTAGCCACTTCACAGTAAACCATTAAGCAATCCCCTTATCCTTCTTATGATACATTTCTGGGTTACATGCGAGTATCTCCAGGTAAGTGCATGTGCATAGGCAATCCAGAAGAAGATGAAGTAGAAAAAGTAGGACAGATAACCACCTTTTCTAGCACAAGGGCATGAGCCAAGTCTTGTTTGAATCCATCATTTATAACACTCTTGTACCTCAAGACAAGGTCTTGATTGTTCTTAATAATGGCTTCTGCTATTTGTCGAGCTTTCTTCAAGAGTTCACTTCCTTCAACTACATGATTTACCAAACCCCATTTCTCAGCTTCTTCTGCAGTTACAGGGGTTGCAGTCAGAGATACTTCACGGGCTCTATTGGGCCCTATGACACGGGCAAGCTTCTGAGATAGACCCCATGAAGGAAATATTCCAAATCTGTAAGAGAGTTGATCCAACAATATTAATCAGAATGCGCAGGATAGTCATGAACGTAAACACATCCAGCTTTAACTTAGAGAAGTTGAAGAGAATGAACGGGAAAACATCATATGTAAAAAGTTGCAACAAGAAACTTTGACCCCTAAGTCTTCATATTACACGTCCTATGTAGTCACATTGTTATCTCTCAGACAAAAACAGAAAACCAATTGTATGAACCAAGCAGAACAGACGATCCAAATTAGGTGGTGGGTCAAGATCAAGAGTGATTCAGCGGAGTCTCAATCTCGGCCAAACCAGTTAGTTCTACTCAGCATAAAACTGATTCATGACACTGTCAAGCTTCCTTTTTACTTTCTTCCTTCTTCGGGTAGAGTGTTAGAAAGTTTAAATCTTTCTACTTGTGTCCCTTCAACATTTACCAACTTGCTTAAGCTGGCCTTACAACATCTCCATCAATTGGTGATGCTTTGATCTCTCAAGTCAAGTCAGACTTTCAACACATTAATCACTCTCCATTGATCCTCCAATTTACAGAAGTACTAATATAACTTAACCAGGTTTTAGCTGTGAATATCACTCAGCTACATTCGGTTCCGATTGTCCCCATAATTCTCCCCGAATTTTCCCTCCCAGCGTACCCTTTAAGGAGGGGGGAAAAAAGGAAAAAGGAAACCGATATTTTAGCACAGATATGTGCGTTCTACAATAAAATACTGAAAAATTACACTGAATCGGGATTATTAATCGAAGCAATTGACAGCAGCATCGAAAGAAAATGCACATAAAAGAATAAGAATTGGGGAAAAAAATTAAAAGGAAACGAACCTGGCATGGGTATCCATAAATTTAGCATCTGTAGAAGCAACCAAAATATCACAAGCCAAAGCAATCTCAAACCCAGCTGTGACAGCAAACCCTTTAATGGCTCCTATAATGGGCTTCTTGCAACGCTCCATTTGAGCAACTGGATCGGATTCCATATCCTTGACGTCCCCCTTAAAGACATCTTCCGCAGCAGTCAAGTCCACCCCAGAACAGAATGATCGACCTGACCCGCAAAGAATAATAACCCGAACTGACTCTTCCGCGTCTAGCGACTTGAATGCTTTGGCAAGATCCTTCATCATCTGTCTGGTGAGCGAGTTCAGACTCTTGGGACGGTTAATTGTGACGACAGCGACGCCCCCTTGTCCTCGGTTCACGACTATCAGGTTTTCCGAAGATGTGCCCGCCATTATTTTCACTTTTCCGAAGGGCGCAGGTGAAAACTAATGGACTACTAATATGTATAGTCGTATAATAATTAGATTAGATTGTTGGAGGGTCGAAATGCGTGCCCTATCGGCTGTTGAATTGAATTAGCTGACGTTACACTTCAAAAAATAATAATAATAATAAAATTAGTTGACAGCGTGGAGTACCTAGGAATCGGTGTTGTAGTTATCCTAAAACAAAACAGCTAACAAACGTCATACCTGGCCGTAGAGCTGTTAATCGAGCCGAGTATTTGGCTGCCGAGCTCGACTCGAGCTCGTTAGGAAAACGAGTTTTAAAATGTGTTCGAACTCGACTCATTAAATGTACATGTGGCTCGAACTTGACTCGTTTATCACAAACGAGTCGAGCTTCACGAGCTCGAGCTCGAGTTCGTGCAAATTAACTTTAATAAAAACCTATAAATTTTAATTTTTATAATTTTGATTTCTAAAATGACAAATATGTCCTTCATTAACGAGTTCTAACGAGCTACTCGAGTATCAAACGAGCCGAGCTTACTCGACTCGTTAACTAAACGAGTATGTTTCGAGCTCGAGCTCGACTCGTTAACCAAAATTAACGAGCCGAGCTCGAGCCTTAACGAGTCGAGCTCTAACGAGCTTTCGAACTACTCGATTGACTTAACAGCTCTACCTGGCCGTTCAATTCTTATGCATCTGAACTAAAAGGTGACAATTAATGAGTTTATTTGGATGGGAGATTATTTGAAATAATTATTGCAATATTTTTGTGATGTGATGTATATGATATAAAAATGTGAATGAAAATTACGTGTATAATGTAAGCAAAATACAGAATTTGAATGTTTTTTTTTTAAAGTCTTGTAATCCAAACACGTCCATTGTTGATGATAGAAATGAGAATATATTAAGCGAATATAAGATCATCTCGGGTTCTTCTGGATTGTAAATTATTTGAGATATTTTTACTGTAACACTTTTTGTGATGTGATGTATGTGAGATAAAAAGGTAACTGAAAAGATAAAAAGATATATTGAAAATTGTAACGATGATGTAAGCAAATATATTTGGGCAAATAATCTCTTGTCCAAACACATTCATTAATATTAAGCGCAAGACAAAACACGTTTCTTGACAAATTAGTTACTACAAGTATTGTAGACTGTAGTACACGAACTACAGTGAATGCCGTGGTCCTCTGAATTGAGATATAGCCATCATCTTCCTTTGATTCGTTTAGGCACAAGAATATAATTACAAATTTCTGCTTCAAAAACGAATTAGAATCTTGTGATTTCTTCTGGCTAAATATTCATACTAACTAGTAAGCTGATGCTTTTGAGCGGTAAAAGTAACAGATAATTAGTCTTTCATTTCAATGCATAAGAATTTTGATTATCGTTTGAATGCACAAAGAACTCCATAACTCTTTGATAATGAGCGAATTGATTCACCCAACAAAAAAGGAAAAAAAAAAAAAAAGAAGTACGAAAGAACGAAAAAGAAAAGGAAAAAAAATGCATCATCCTTCGAATGCAATTCAACATTCTGAAGATGTAGTCAATTTGATGAAATTAATTGTCTAATGTTCATCGGCCAAACGTCCCCAGAGCCACCGTCAAGCAGACGCTTAGCTATAAAGTTGTTAGCAGCATCTGTTGGATGATATGGATCCCAGAACACATACTTCGATCTGTCTGCACAAATTTTAGATGTTGGACCGCATGGAATTAGGCCCCCAAATCTCCCAGCAACGTAGCAGCAAGCTGAATCTGCATTCCCGAACCCTGTTTATGGAAAGCAAAGAAAGGATACACTGCTGATCAGTTCAATGTTAAGCACAATTAAGGTGGTGTTCCATGACAGCATTTGCTGCTGTAATTCTGAATGATAAGATGTTGCTTACCATAGGAGATGTAGTTCTGGATCAAATCATCTACAATGCGATAGGCATCTGCATAAATGAATTTTGATCCCTTCAGATTAGAACGAAGCTCTGTTACTAGATCCCTCAACTGGCTATTGAACAACTGAGCTAGCTGATTAGGGAAGGCAACACAGCCTTTTCCAGAAGATGGATTTATTGCCCTCTGATATGGGATGCATCCAATAGGTCCTACATTAACTACAACGATCTTTCTAGCACCCATGTTGTAGAGCCTCTGGGAATGTTTTAATCACATCAGAAAAATGTATTGTATGCCTAGCATCTACAGTACGATAAACAAATGGAATTGCTATTTGCAAATGGGAGTCCTACCGTAAGTTGAGTTCTATATCTTGTAATCAAATCTGCTACGAAGGATTCTGGAGAGACCAAATTTTGCTGAACTTTTGAGACAACGGGCACCAAATAGTTGTTAATGAAGTCATTTGATCCCATTGTTACTGAGAAGAGTGCATTTTGAAGCAATTTCATTGTCATGGGAGCACCTATTGTTGAAATTATGTACTCATTGGTATTGGCAAAGTTGTCTAGTTGAGCATCAAAGTTGATTCTACCGACCTGTCGTAGCAATGCAGGTTGGTAATCAATTAAAATAGGTGGATTGGAATGCTCAAGTTTCAGGCTATGTTCTGTCAAGAAATTCATGTGTGTTTTCGCTACATGTTTGTTTCATCCAAATGTGCATTAGAACATGTGCAGGTGGATAGTAAGAATCTCACAAAAATCTTTCCAGTGTGATTCAGAATCCCCCCTCCACCAGAAGCATAATTAACACCCTGCAGAACCACCGGACCAGCTGTTGTCGGCGCCAAGAATGGAGGAGTAAAGCCTTTGATTCCTACTTCCTCTCCTGGTAATACCAAAAGTATGCACATGAAATGGTCAGCTGGTAGTACTTTTGGCCATTGAAAAGAAAAGAAGATGACACCTAAATCAGCTTCCAATGCCATCATCAAGTATTAACCAGACAATTTGAATGTGGCTACCAATTAAGTTGGCAGACAGCAAGCTGAAATAGTTCAGGACGGACACCTCACCTAAAATATCAACTATTGTTCTTCCATTTGTGTATCTTCCTGTTGGCTTACCAAAGTCGATGCCATTTGGTACAAAATTAGCTTTTGAGAGAGACACGATGTAGTTGTTGTTGCCAACATCAACCAAGGAATCTCCAAAAACAAAATTAGCAGGAGGAGCAACTTCACAGAAGCAGGTCTTCAACCGAACAAAAAGGGCTAAGAGTTGAAACAAAATCCCTGCTGCAAGTTTCCTGTTCGATAGATAATCCATTAGCAGGAAAACCACTGAAGTTTATTCTGCTGTAGTTGTATGAAGATTTGATCTAAAATTTCCTCTTTTCTGCTGCACTAACTTCCAACTGCTAAGCTGCTGCTTAAACTTAAATAAACACCTCAACTGGGATTCGAGAAACAAGAAAACAGATACATGTATAAGGCAGAAAGAATTGCAATGGCTAAGTTTTCTAACCAAATATTGTATCTTGAACACACAATGTATCAAAGAGAAATCCAACGACCCAAGATAATTTGTGCAATTGGTTGATCAAATTTTCCTTTCCCAAGACAATGATTTTTGCAAGTAGTTTATCCACTATCCAAAGTGTGAAACGAAAATGAGTATCAAGATGAAGCTACCAGATTAGCAGATTTTGTTCAAGAACATACTTTTCCTTATAAAACCGAGTGCTCAAGCGAGCAACCGAGTAGGTAGAGAAACGAAGTCATTGAATGTCCAGCAACGGCAGCACTACCAACCATGGGAGCTACCATATGATTGTTGAAGCCTATTGTCATTTAAAGCTTCACCAATAACTGGGCACCACGGCGACGAATAGCCGAATTCATGGAAATCTTTTGCTGCCAAATCCTAATCTGTATTTCTCAGAAACACAATAATGATAAATTAAACTTTTGTTTCCAACTCCCAACAAGCCTAACGGCCCTCCAAACATTCAAACCAACGGGATGGCACAACTACGTGGAATTCAATGCAGTCATTTGAGATGGTAACACCCCATTTACTAGCCCACATCTTTGTTTCCTTCATGATCAATCCAGGAAGGATATCAAAGGATTTAATATTTAATACTATCGCACAATTCACAGCAATGCAATGGGGGAGTACCGCTTTTCTGGCTTGGTGTGGTGTGGTGCTGGACAAGCAGAGAGAAAACTTCAGGCATGGGCGTGAATAGTTACTGGTAAAAGAATGCAACAACATCTGTTGAAGATTAGTAATGCTTCATATATGCTTCATATGCTATTTTCCTTTCTTCTGTTTTTCTTTATGATAAGGCCGAAACTGATTCTCTATTTTTTTTATTTCCTAGTGCACAAAAGGAACTGTGATGCTTTTCTGCACCATTTCTACATTTCCCATTTCTATTGCGATTTTACTAGCTACACCTCGTTGAAGTTTGAGATAAAAAATTAACTTATGTTGGCAAGCTAATAAGTTACGCATCAAATTTGGAGGGGTGCATTAAATACCCCTCTCAGAAATTGTTAAACTTGAAGGAATTGATCAAATTACACAGCTATGTATTTCTGAGAGAGCCATTTAAGAATTGATCAAAAGATGCCATGGAGGCATAAAGTGATCCCCTCCCGAGCGTGTGCTGTGACCTCAAAATCCACTCAACTTCTCCGTGCATCATTTTTATTAAAGCGTTACTCCAGCTTGGCCCAAACATAAGGAATTCTGGGGCTAGTGGCCTATTTATGGCCGAGACCAGTGAGGAACGGTCCGTTTGGCGGAGTGAGCATCAATCAAAATGTGTGTCAGCCTGAATAGAATAGAAACTATATATGGAGCACACGATGTGTTCATCACTCTTTAAATAAATATGGAGTACGTGATGGATTCATAACTCATTTCGATCAAAAATAGCTTGTAAAGATGTTGGTTGGATGACAAAAAAATGAGCATATTTTATATGATAGAGATTAAAATCGCTCAATTTATAGGTCAGATACGACTGATGCAATTTTTCCTAATTGACATGCTTTAAATTAGTAAATGGAAACCGCATTAGTCTATCTGAAGCGGAAGAGAAGATCAATATACCACACACACTAGGTACAAAGGTGAAATTGCATTCTTTCTCACTTGAGCCTCAGCCAAAATTAATTACCAGAAATATAAATGTGTTGTTGTGAGTCCTACCCATTACCTACCAACAGAAATCAAGGACGGATTGCATAACAGCCACATAGCTATTGTTGGACGCCCTCCAATCTAGAGGAAGCTCCTTCCTCATACCAACTTCGATGCGCCAAATCAGTACGTGCATGCAAAATATCTTTAGGAGCAACTCCTATAGTGAATGTCAATTCAATCAAAGCCAACTTTAAGATTCAAGAGAACTGGGGTAGTTAGTTCCACTTCTAAAAATGCCTTCATCTTCTTCAACACTTCCCTGGGCAAAAAATGTTGCCTATGTACATTTTCTAGTCATGTCTGTCCTCATTGCAGATGCTGTACATTGCTCCTTGGACAGAAACGTGATCGATTCCAATCTCCTGACCCAGAAGATTGGTACCAGCCGAACAACAATAGTTGATATTAGTGGACAAGGAGACTTCAGGACCATTCAAGCAGCAATTGATGCTGTTCCAGAAGGCAATTCCAATTGGACCATTATTCATGTGAGGAAAGGTGTTTACAGGTGATCTTATACCAAAAATTGCCAGGAAAAGTCAAAATACGATATTTAAGTATGTATCTGCTTTTCATTTTTTTTTTGGCAAAAAGCAAGAACGACGGGATGACGATCAAATTCACTTTTTAATCGAGATGAAATGAGTTTGGCGATTATAATCATTTGATTTAGCGGTTGCAACAAAAGTTGATGCCATTCTTAATTTAACAAAACTGTAGATGACTATTAGATAGTAAGTAGTGTACTTTTGTACAACCAATTAGCTAGGCATAATACTGGGATCTAAAGTATCAATTATTATTATTATCAATTTTTCTTTGGGTTTGTCCTGGTAATACATTTGGTACATGATCACTTAATGGTGTGAAGAATTGCTTTGTACTGTAAAATCGAAGGACCGTGTGCTATCCATCGGTGGAATGATGGCTCAAAGTCATATTCATACTTGCTTTCAATTTGAAGTTTGCCATTTTGCCAAAGCTTTGTTTTCTGTCAATTGCCCCATGTACGTGTTCAAATATAGAGCAGCTAAAGAATCATATGAAAGTACAACCCAACCCAGAAACTTGGCAAGCTTTCAAGATATTGATGTGATAATATTTTCTGAACTTGTAACAATTAATTGCAGAGAGAAGGTGCACATACCTCGTAATAAACCCTATATATTCTTGAGAGGCAATGGAAAGGGTAAGACATCCATCGTTTGGTCTCAGAGCTCTGTCGACAACTACCAGTCCGCTGCTTTCCTTGTTGAATCACACAACTTCGTTGCCTTCGGTATTAGCTTCAAGGTTCAATTTCTGTATCGTAATGTTGGACTTAAATTCATTTCATTTCTAGAAACTATGTAACGGCAAAGAGATCTTCGGTTAAAATTGCTTAAATTTAGAGCATCTCCCTTAATTTGTCTTTGTCTTTGATTAAATGTGTAGTAATTGATTTGTTTTGGTAGAATGAAGCTCCAACTGGGATTGCTTATACCTCACGTAACCAGTCAGTTGCAGCATTTGCTGGGGCAGATAAAGTTGCATTCTACCACTGTGCATTCTTTAGCTCACACAACACTCTCTTTGATTACAAAGGCAGGCATTACTACGACAATTGCTATATTCAGGGTTCCATCGATTTCATATTTGGACGCGGTCAGTCTATGTTCCATGTAAGTAGATATCATAAATGCCAGCTTCATACATGATTCTTTACATATGTGCAATATTGCGAGAAATTAAACGAAATGGGTAAAGACCTGTGATGTGATGTAACGTTGTAACGCAGAACTGCGAGATATTCGTGATTGGAGACAAGAGGGCTGAGATCCATGGATCCATCACAGCTCATAGCAGGCGAAGTGCTGGTGAAAACAGTGGTTTTGTGTTCGTTGGAGGGAAGATCTATGGGGTTGGTAGTTTGTACTTGGGTAGAGCTAATGCACCCTTTTCTCGAGTTGTTTTTGCAAACACCTACTTCTCCAGGACCATTGTGCCTCAAGGATGGACGAATTGGAGCTATGCTGGCAGTCCAGAGTAAGGACTAGTTCCCTCCTATATATATTCATTACTAATTAAGCTTAAGCAGTAATGAGAAAATATTATGACTTAAGAATGCCACGATGAGTGTGACGTGATTGACGAATGATGCAACTGCATGAAATGTTCAGAAAACCAAAACATAATTGGCTTCAAGTCATGTTATGGAACTGCTACTCTAAAGGTTCTTCAGTTAATACCCTATTCGATAACGCTGTGGAAAAAAAAAAAAAAAAAACATAGTTAAGTAGAGTTTTTAGGATACATTTACCAGAATGGCTTGCAATCATCATACTTGGATCACTGGATACTAGGTATTCTTGAGCAATTTCATTGTTATTGTGCTCCTAGCTGATCCAAGGAATGTTGCAAACAACTGCAACAGCCGTGTATATCTTGCAGAATATAAATGTCATGGTCCAGGGTCTGCTTCAAAAGATCGAGCTAAGTGGTCAAAACAGCTCGATGACAAAGAAGTAGCTCCTTTCCTCTCTATTGATTACATCAATGGCAAGCAATGGCTCCCAGCATGGCTATGAACTGCCAATGTGAATACTGTACAGGATGAGACCTGCTCCAAGTAAGAGTACCTCACAATTGTAAATCTTTTGGTGGTAGTTAGTTAGGACTTGCTCCTAGTACTAGCCCTTTGGAGGCTTAAGAGTCAGTAAAATAGAGGGGCATACTTTGTCCAATTTTTTTTTTTTTTTTTAATAAACTTGCACAAATAAATGTAATGTAGCCAAGTACCATTTACTAAGGATTGATGCTGGTCGATGTTAAGATCCTTTCCAAAGTTGGTCTTGGTTGGATATTAGATTATTTTGATGAAGCAATTGAAAGAAATCTGGGGAGAACAGATCTTGATCATTGTGTTTGACACATTCTGATGATTTAACTCATTGTACTTGAAAACTAACTCCAACTACGTACCCTAATGCAAGTAAAACTCCACTCAGAAATCGAGTTACTGCTGCACATAATAACTATAAACACCATAAAATAAAACTGGATTATGAATCAGGTTTAATTTATCTCTCATAATAATGCCAAAATTGTTACTATTACCAATCAGTACAAAATTTATCCCCGAGTATATTGCAACAATTACTTAAAAAGAGTAGTGTGTGGTGGGCAAATGCAATGCTCTATCCGGTTCCATGTGCAGATGAAACAATTAGTTTGATATTCCATCACAGCACATTTCTAGATCCACAAAACACAGAAAGATGACGAAACAAGTATTCATCTATATATCAAGTCGTGAAGGAATATATACAGGTATGAAGGGTTGCTTGGGGCCTATCCTCTGCTCAAATGTGCTTACAACTCCAAGGACTTGGACCTAAGATCATGTTTGACAACACCTACTTTCTTACCTATTTGATAAAGGATTAACTTTTTATACACTATTTAAAAAAAAAAAAAAAATTATACACTGACAGTGTAGTAATTTTTTTTATACTAGCAGTTATGATTATATGTCACATGTGCATATTTTGAATTTTAAATGTAAATTTATGTTATATAACATGATTTAAACCTATTAGTGTAAAGAAAATTATAAAACAACTTACTTTGCTCCAGCTTTGATTGGAGTAGCATGTAGTAATTCATCCATTCTTTCATACTGAAGTTGTATAGTAGTAGAAATTTTAGTAGTAGTCTTTGATAGATCTGTTTGTAATGTAAAAAAGTTTGGGTTCTTTCATCCGTGTATACAATGTCAAATTTTTTGAACGGTGAAAGAAAAATAAAAATTGTAATATAAAATAGTCATACACGAACCCTTTTATTTTTTTAAAAAAACTATAGTTTATAACTCGTAGATTGTAAATCCCTAACCAGTTTGCATAATTCAGAATACTCAGCTCAATTATTATTACTATCACAATATGAATTCCAACGAGGTTTTATCCAGTCAAGTTCAATTCAGGATCAGTCTAGATGTTCGTAATAAAAATAACAACTAACAACAATCATAACAATAATAAAATAGAAAATAAAAGTTAAAAAAAAAAAAAAAAAAAAACGTCAAAAGGCCCAAAATTATGTGAGTGAGAAGGCCCAGCAGTTGGCCCAACAATTCCAACATCTTACCGTGCAAAATCCCCAACAAAACAGGGCATTCAAAAGACATGTAGGCCTTGCTTGATTAACGAATTCTCCATCCGCGAGAGAGCTTTGGAAATTATCGTGAAAGAAATTGGAGAAGAGGGAAAGGGATTAGGGCAGAGGAGAAAATGGAAGCGGAGGGAGGAGATGAAGGAATAGAGATGGTGGTGGACTCCAAGGACCTGCAGCAGCAGAGCAAAGCCCTCGACAAGCTCACTGACCGAGTCGAGGATCGTCAACTCGACTCAACCCGGGTTCAGGAGGTGCCAACCCACAATACCCGCATTCTATTCATTTGTCTTCATTCTCCAATTTCTGTTGTTTTAGTTAGCTTAACCTCTGGTTTACTTTGAATTAGTTCAGGCTATGGCGTCAATTGCTGCATCCAAAGAAGCTGATCTTCAAGCCATGAGATTGAGGTTGGAGCTATTTCTTTTTCCTTTTTGATTTTTGTACGTTATTTCGTTAGTGGAGCTGGAAATAGAATACAAATGCTTCTCTGTTATTATTATTATTTTAATAATTTTTTTCTTTCGATGGAATGGAAGATGTAATTTGTAAACGTGGCTCTGTGGTTGTAAAACATGTATAGACATAATTAATTGGTATTTCATGCTGGATTGAGATTCATACTATTCTACTGCATCATATAAAGTAAATAAACAAAGAAATAGTTTTTGGGGAAGCTTGAATTGCCTGTGGGGTGTAGAGAAAATGAAGTAATGTGGCTCCTTGGCTTTTTCTTGGCCTCGTGATGAATTCTTACGTAGTTATTATAGTGACTTACAACATGAATCCGCAGCATGTTTGATTTTATATTCATGTGATATGGCCATGGATTCTGTCTAATTATCAAATTTGACAAGCTATTTTGTGTCTATTTAGATATCTTATAAGGTAAGCTTAATAATTTTGTTGGTTTTTCTATTCTCAACCTACCCTGCTGTGTTGTTCTCAGAACGTTTGTCTGCAATTAGCTACAGGACTACAGATTTGGTTTTTCATGCCATTGGAGGGCATAGTATCATGCTTCATTTTACCATAGCTCAAGTATTCAAAACTTGAATTATCTTTTGCGGCCTTCTTCAACATTTTTCCTTTTTGTTTAGATTTTTTTTGGCCAACTTTTTTTTTCCACGTGATCACGTGGTTCAGCTTAAAGATCTGCTTTACAAAATTTCTCATCACAGATGCAAATGCTGTTCTTTTAATGATTATTTTCTAGTGGTCAGCAGTAATTGAAGTTAAGCCAGTTAACAGTGTTTAAAATGCGTTTGTACTGTGGGGTTATATGTAGCTTCTCAACGTTTTGTTCCTTCTGCAGGGAAAAGGAATTAGCTGCAGTCAAGATTAATCCAGAACATGTTGATATAATTGCCAATGAACTAGAGGTCCATATCATTTTTTGTTTTCGTTTGTGAATTTGCAGCCTTTGCTTTGTGCTCCTTTTTTTTTAACAATATATCTTTAAAACTTGCCGACAGCTGGACAAGAAGGTGGCTGAAAGGACTTTGCGTGAGCACAAAGGCGATCCTGTTGCTGCCATTCGAGCTCTACTTAACTAAATGCTGCCATTCGAGCTTCAAAGACGAGTTTACTGGATCCTGCTGGCTTTTCTTACTTGTGTTTGGGGCCATTACGAGACTTGAGCATGCTTTCAATCTCTCAAGTGTCCATGCTTAGCTGTGCATTTCCTGCTTGTAAAATTGTGCCGCAACATCGGTGAAATTTATGCTCGGAGATTTTTGTTTTTTGTCAATTAGTACTTGTTTATTTTTGTTGATTTCTCTTTTTCATGTAATGAGAAACCCGGTGAAAGGCATTCCAATCACGTGGGTCATCAACCTGCACTTTGGGTCATCATTCAACTGGCATTTCTCCTCTAACTGCAGATGAACAGAAGTTGTCCGTCTATGTGCCAAACAGCTTCCCTTGCATGACGAAAGTGAGAGTGAACTAGAGTAATTTGTGTTCTAAAATTCCCTTGCTTCATCTCCATCCCCAAACCCGGGCAGATATTGATTGTTTGTGGTTCTGTAAAATTCGTAATCTGTGATATATGCAGTATGAGTATGCTCCTCCTTGATGCGCCATGGTCTTCTTATTCTAGTTTCTTTAAGCTACATCTCAACTGAACCTCATTTATAGCTACTCTCCCAGATAAGGTCTCAAATTTATTAGGCAATTATGCTCATCTAGCTCGGAATATTGTCAGAGACATATTTATCGACTTTGTTGAAATAATACTAATTGCATCAAAAATCACGAAGCTACAGACAGATCTCTTCAACGGCAAAATCAGAGTATCAGTTGGACTTGTAGAGTTCCTAGAGTTTCTTGTTTTCTATACAGAGATTTTGATTGCTTTGAAACTGTTAAGATCCCATCCATCTCTGAATGAAATCTGTTCTGCTCGTACAACAAATTTGCCAGTGCACACGATGGACATGCTTGAGAGGTCATCGATAGCACCAGCAATTGGATACAATCTACCAGTGTATGACATGCATGATTTGACAGGCTTCACAAATGACAACTTTCTGCATCAAACTTTCTTGTATTAGCAAACATCATATCGACCAGCCCTTGGGTTGAGCTTTTTCAACATTGCAAGCAAGCATTCATGGCAATGCCATAATCATCAACCTGCCACCAGCGTTTGTTACCATGGAGAGAGAAGTGGGTGAATGTTCCAAGCAAAGAGCAAGTTATACGACGTGTCTACAACTCTTTCTGACTGCCATCTCCTGTGCCAGCTCGTGAGGCCTGAAATTGAATGGCAGACTGTCTTTGCATATCTCTAAACCTTTCAACTAGTTCTTGGAAGGTTGGACGGTTCGGCGGTTCACTGTGTTTGGGAAAAATCATTTACTTTCATATCAGTTTAATGCACACAACATCAAATAGAACTAAATAATATTCCCTGAAACATTAAAACTCAAGATAATAGCAGAAGACTGGGTACTCAATCTCGACAGTATGACAATTTCGTTGATAAATTCAAAATGTCATGCAGACATCGATGGATCAACCTACAGTATAAGCGGAGCTTTGAACTAGGAAACTACGAGATCGCCCCATCCTTAACATATGAAATTTAGCAACATGTCCATTTTAGTCCTATTAACTAAAACGTAATGCGCACACATAACAGATGCGATAAAGATTTCATCCTTTCTTCATTCAGCCGCAGATTGCTAAGAAATACTTGTCGCATCTTATCAAACAAAAAGAAATAAAGAAAAAGAAGATTCTCAGTGCCAAGGTACAAACCTATGCCAGCAGCTCTCAACTATTGCTGCCCACTGCGGATCAACGTCCTTAGGAATGTCAAGTCGTTGATTCATGAATCCTACAGCTCCAATTACCTGGAGAAGTACCGAAAAGGTGATTAAACCTACACGACCAAATGCTCTTTCTATCCCCACTTTTTAGGTAAGCTATTTCATAGAAAGATAAAACAAGTACCTGCATAGAGTTGAGGTTATCCCAAGGGATCTTTTCAGTGGCAAGTTCCCACAATATCACCCCAAAGCTGTATATATCCGCCCTAGATATTTTAAAGTAAAAAAAAAAAAAAGTTAATCAGCAATATTTTATGTATATGGCTGCATATGCATTAAATATTTTCTGGTAGAGACATACTTCTCATCCGAGGGTTCATTTCGAAGAACTTCTGGAGCCATCCATTGAGGCTGAAAGAAAATGAAGTATTTAGAGCCTCAGTCAACCCGGAAACTACAACTGATCATGTCAGTATAGCAAAAAGGTTAATGCATGTTTTAATTCAATACCGTTCCTTTCCCTGTCTTGGTGGTCAGGTATGTTTCTCTTTTAAGACGTGACAGACCAAAGTCGCCAACCTGTGTAACAGCAAATTCAGGTTTTCACGAAACTCAATTCAATAAACAGTTTTTAACATCCAAGCAGGAAATTAAGCAGCTAGGGGACCTAAATCCACACCTTTACAGTCCAGTTCTTATCAACAAGAAGATTCGAAGATTTCAAATCTCGATGGATAATAGGTGGGTTGCAATGATGAAGATAATTCATGCCTCGTGCCTGAAAAAATAAAAATTACAAATCAAACAGTATAACGAAAACACTTCTCCCACCAAAAATAAAAGGTCAAAAACCTACAAGCAAAAAGAAAAAATTTGGCTTTAAGCCTCATAAATCATAATAATTGCAGTTTGGCACATGTCCTGCTTCTCCATATCAAGCTAGAACATGGGTCTGTTAACCAACAACATTCACAGTATACGGACTTTGAATTACTCACTACGTCCAAAGCCATGTGAATACGACGTCTCCAATCTAATTTGCCCATATTCCTTTGTAGTAACCTAAATAAACTTCCACTGCATCAAAAGAGGAAGAAGAAATTCATAAGTCATTCAGCCAATAAAATTTTCTAATACATTAACATGCAGAAGTTCATGCAAGAAACATGGCTCGTTAGCCATTTCTTCTCAGAATAGATAAAATAAAGTGTAGAATGTATTATAGAAGGAATTGGAGAACGAACCGAGGCAGGAACTCTGTTACAATGCAGAGACGTTCAGGTGAGGTTACTGCACCCATGAAAAGCAGAATATTTGGATGCCGCAATCTTTTCATGAGAGACACCTAAACAACACGACATCCATGCATCAGGTAGATGCCCACGTAGCAGATAACTTTTCAGGAAAATAAGAAAGGAAGGAAAGGGAGCACTACAAGTGAACAAGATCAGCATCCAACAAGTATATACACACAGGATTCTAAAGCTATCCCATCTATAGATACATGCCTGTGTGCACATAGACTAACATATCACACAAACAGATATCCAATTGTTAACTCGAACTAGCAGCAATACTCAAAGGCAAATTAAGCTAACAATAAAAACTGGAATGATATTCTTTTACCATAAAGATCATTTCTAGCATCTTTTGAAGAGTATTTGCAATTTAAACACATAGAAAACTTTTCAAGTGTATGGACACAAGAAGCCACGAATTAATGAGAACACATTACTCACCTCCTGTCGGAAGGAAAATATCGCATCTTCAGAATATTCTTGCCTAGAGAACACCTTCACAGCGACGTCCTGCATAACAAAGGCACTACAAAATTATAGCCATTTTCCAGCATCCTACTGGTCTAGAAAGGATATCATATAGAAAAAGAAAGAACACCAATCATGCAAAAGTTTTGATGGCACTAGCTTCCAGACTTAGCTTATAACCTAATTTAGGAGTAAAGCCCTGACTTCTGGAGCCAGGGATTTACATGCTGTCAATTTAAAACAGACACACTTTTACTTAAATTATGCTATTGGAAAGCCACATCTTATTTGAACTGTTTAATTTGGATAGTGACAATTGTTCTTGCATTCTCCTAGTAACAAATGACTAAAAGAGAAGAGCTAAAGAACATACTGATCCATACCACAGAGCATGGTATACAGTTCCACATGAACCTGCACAGGCATAATGCAGACGATGTTAAACAAAGAGAGATAAAAACTCAGACAATATTAAACACTAATAAAGCGGAGGGGCTAATCAAAATGTTCCTAAAAAAAAAAGAACCTATTCTGAATTTGTAATAATCGGTGATAATGCATATAGTCTTGATGTCTTGTCTCCTTAAAACTGAAGGACAAAAGTACAAGCTTATTAAATAGATCCTGTTCAAGGAAGGATACAAGGAAAAGAAACAAACAGTCACGACCAAAAAGGTTAGACTAATGATTTCAAAAAGGTAAGACCAAAAATGCCATTTCCTGAAATTACAGCCTTCTAGGTACTTAAAGGGGGTCGTGCATGCATGAAGATTGAGAAAACTGATATAATAGAACCCGTAAAATGGGAAATTGTTTACCTTGCCCAATCTGTTCCCCAATTGTCAAGTCTTCCCACAAGATCTCATAGTCCAAGCAGTCATTATCCATGTCAATCTTATTTACAGCACTGCTGCTTGTACTTCCACAGCTACTAGCGCTACTGGTGCTGTTAATGTTAAATGATGAGGACCAGGAGCCCGAAGCCTCATTATTAACCATCCTGTTAGTTTCCTGATTGTCTGGCTTTGCTGGAACTGCAGATGTTTTCTGTTGATCCAAGTCATTCTCTAGGTCATTGTGTAACCATGGCCAGACAAAACGAGTAGCCTTTGACTCAGAGTTCTCTCGATCATTTCCTTTCCACGGCCAAGTTAAACCAGTTTTACTGATCAATGCCTCTGCCTTTGATGTAATGATCTTAGAGATCCCCGGTTTTCCTTCACCCTCATCCCCTGAACCTCTGGAGTTGTTTCCAGGGGAGAGCTCCTCATAAGTAGCTTGAGAAGATTTTCCAAATGGTGAAGGGTGCAAATCTGCTCGTGGTGTACTAGCTCCACTAGAAGCCGCATCCTCTCTATGGTCAGAGAGGGCAGCATCTGAGATACCATGATCAGAGAGATGATCAATGCTATTGTCTTCACTACCACCCTCATGATCAGTGCTAGTGTCTCCTGTCCTTATTTTTGACTTCACCTTGCTGCTCACTTTGGAAGCCTATATTCAGATTGTAACATCAGCATGTCACTAACTTAATAATAGATAATGTTTAAAACACTACAAACTAACCAAATTTGATATTTTCGAGGCAATTGCAACTTGAAGAGGCTGTTGAGGATCAAGCCCAAGTTTAGCAGAAGCAAGCATTTTAGGCCTACTAAAGCTTGAATTGGCTTCTGGCTGCCTTGCCCCTGACAATGCTGCCTTTGTTTCTTGGAAGGGTCTTGAATCAGTAGATACACAAATAATCCCAACCAGAGTGCCATCATCATCATAGAAAGGGGTATCAGTGGCAACAATTACAAATCTGTCTCCTTTCTTGTTCTTGACAGGGAACTGACCAGTCCAACTTTGCCCCATTGCCACGAGATCGATTATATTGCTGGCAATAGCATAGTCCTGGGCATCTGCCAAAAGCTCAACGGGATCCTGTCCTAAAGCTTCAGCTGCTGAATAACCATAAAGATTCTCAGCACTCCGATTCCTGCACTACAAGTTGCGTCAGTATTGCCCCATACAAGTTACCAAGTTTCAAATATCCTTCCTAGGTCCAAGATTTACAACACAAAAAAGAGGACCAAAGAAATAGTCCATCATTGCAGTTTCACCATCCAAGCCACATTACTTCTGAACATTTTTCACTATGCAGTTCAGATTTTCAACCGACATATGAGCATGGTAAAGAGCCAAATAGTAACTACTGAAATTGGTACGATAAGGAAGATAAAAGGAAACCTTATGACATAATAAATACAGCAATATTAACAGCAATAGCAACTACTAATGCTATGAATTCCATTTCGAATCGAATTACTCACCAGTAAATAATACGACGATTAAGATCAAATATATGCACAGACTGCTCCATTGACTGCAATATATTCAAATACTGCTTATCAGTAAATTTTACAGCAGTCGGCCCACCACCGCCACCAACAGCAGCATACGCATCCCTACTCCTACTTTCCCTTCTCAAAGGTGAGGAATGCCGAAAAGAAGCAGAACCCTTTTTCCACGCGGCCACTATGCCACCGTCAAAGCCAACAGCACCACCACTACCCAGCCGCCGCGGCCCACGAGAACGCTGAGGAGATATAGAATGAGACCTTTGTTGCTGCCTCTCAGATTTCTCATCAGTGGTTGAAATCATCAGCTTAGACATCTCTTGCTTCAAATGGGCATGCCCTTCTTCCAATTCTTGAATCTTCTTCAGCAGCTCCTCAGCTGGGGGTGTTGCAGCTGCTGCTCCTGCTCCAGCTGCAGCCGATTTTGTCCCAATATTTTCCATTTTCCGGCTAATTTAATCGCAACCCACCTCAGAAAATCCAATCTTCTACCATAATATACACAAAAATACACCCAACTTGACTCTTGCTAAAATCGTTAGCCTTTCGTGCTCAAAAACACAAAAAGAAGAACATATATCACTCTATTTTTTGGAAGGATTGCTTTCCCAACTAATAAATGGATCTGAAAACAATTCAAAAAAGAGATTCAACCTCTGTAAGCATGTTTATCCATACTTTCATGAATTGGAGCTGAAAAAAAGAGTTGATTGATGGGTCCTCAAAGGTCAAGAAAAACTATTTAGTACTGTACCATTTTGGGTTCTTTTTTCTCTCTCCTCTGAGGACTTTTTTTAAAATGTAAAACAAGAATTATTAAAAAGATTTAATCAATGGATTGTTGCGAAAATGTCTACTATATCTGGTTTATTGTTCACCCTCTTCTTTTGTCTTGGACGCGGGTGGGCGGTTCTGGATTTTGGTGGCTTCTTCTTCTTTATCAAATTCATCCTCTGCCAAGCTGACCACTTCGACCGGTTTTTTGTTTATAGTGATGACCGCCAAATTCAATCCCATTCTCCGTGGTGGCGCGTGATGTGCACGCAACAACTGTCTCCCGACTGCTTCGCGATGTATCTGGCTCAGACAGAGAAGGGTAGGCTATGGCGCGTGAGGTGTTATTGGCCCACATTTCAAATTAAAAGGTTCAAGCAACTAAATCCAGTCTGGTTTTTTAATGCCTCCCATCTCTTTCTTTCCACATTAATTTTTCCTGGGGAATTTGTTTATAAATGGCCATATGTTCGTTGGACTGACTTTGAGTACACCTAAGAGTCAAATTACCAATTTGCCCACCGTTGAATCCATCTAAATAAATATTGTATTTAATGGCAATTCCAAATGCCAAGATTTGATGCTTAATTCAACTAAAATAAAACTAGAATAAACTGAAGGATAAATAAGTGGTTGAAAGTTATCTGTAAGGACAACACGCAGAATTACGAAAGATGTCTAAGTATTTATTTGAGTTCAGTCTGTTTGAATTGTTATTTTTTAGAGTTTCTGTTGAAAAATTTACGTGTGATGCATGTGAAATTATATATTTTTTAAAAAAAAAAAAGTGATTGAAAAATATATTAAGAAAATAGTAGCAGTACTTCAAAAGCTTTTCCACGAAAACTTGTCTAATCCGGGAGCTCAAAAGATCCACTAACGTCATTGTAAAAAAAGTAGTGGATGCAAGTTGTTTGTTCTTTCTTGTAAAGAGAGTCAAGTGGAGGTTCCAAATCCAGCCTGAATATAAGGGTAGGATTTGCGTCCCACATAATTTTGGTCGTGAAATTTTAATAAGTTTAATTTTAGGGTGTTTGACTATTTGCAAATTCCTTCCTCGTGGCTGTCCTGTAAGGTGTAAAGAAGAAAAAGAAAGAAGATGCCGTGTGGGAAAATTGGTTAAGAGAAGAGATTGGGGATTGGGACTGGGATAAATCAGCAAGAAGGTTGTCTAAATCAGTACAAAGCGGAGTTTACCTTTCTGGGTGTTGGATATGTGCAAGTAATATTATACCACATATGGACAAGCATTTCTGTTCCCCAACCTTCATCACCAAGGAACCAAATTATTGCTCGAGCAAGAGAAAGCAATGCAGGTTTTGCACTGCCTTCTTTACTTTCTTTTCTTTTTGCCCTCAGATGACCATCACGTCTCCAAAATCCAAGACCCTCCTGCATCATCATCATACAATTATCCATGTTACTTCGATGCAAAGAATCCCTCTTTTTTCCCTTTCACAGAAAAAGAAAAACCAAAACAAAAAAAAAAAATATATATATATATATATATATAAAACTAAAAGTGCAAACCAAGGCTAGGTGGCACCGTGCTTGATTTGATTAGAGGATGATTGTTACTTTGTGCTATACGTTTTATTCATCTTTTCTTCAATTCTTATCCCCAAATTTATTCTGGGTCACTTTCATTTCTTGAAGCAAGACACAAGACAGATTGATTTATTCTGGGTCTCTCTCTCTTTTTCTGAATTTTTTTTTGTTATTATCCATTTTCCGTGCACAACAAGATTGTGGTTGGATGCACATAAGTAATGATAGGCATCACGGGAATGAAATGAGAGTAATTGATTGATTATGATATACTACTACTACTACTTCCCAAACAATTTTACTACTTAAAAAAAATGAGGAAGGAAGGAAGATGATCATTCAATTTCAATGCATGATACCCATTTTTCCTTTTGGTTCAATAACAATACCAATAACATCCTTCTCTAGCTAACAAGAAGACGTCCTCATCTCCAGGAGTCGAGATGGCCAGACTAGGAGGTCAAAAGTGGCTCTTAAGAGTTCGTAATCAATGCAACATATAGCTAAAGATGAAGCCCTCTCCAAGGGCTTCAGCAATTATCTTTTTTGTTATATAATAATAATAATTGTATAATTTAATTTATCTTATTTTACATGAATTTCACCGACGAATGCATGATAGAGGAGGGATTTCACTTTCTCGTAGACTATTCCGCAGCTGCTATATGACCCCCGCCCCGCCCAAGTGCCCAAGTGATAAAAATTGACGGCTGAAGAAAGATGCTAATGCATAAAGCATCAGTCAATTCCTCGAACGGGAATATACCGTAGAGGGGCCCAGAATAGAAAAACCAAAAGCTATAAGCATCTACTACTATCTTGGAGACACTACTATGGACTGACTTTTCTGCCCTCAATGAAAGGCAAGTGGGTCGGTAGTGCTGTTCCTACGACTCCTCACTTTTTAACTTCAATTATATGTTAATCATTCCATTAGAGCACTATTCTGATCTGCATCATCATGTCATGGTGACGGTACAGTACTACTAAACAGGAATTCGTGCTCTTTTTGTCCTTTACTAACCAGGGAAAATTGCTCTCCTTGAATCCAAATGGAATTGGCTTGGCCACCACATGTACCATTAGGTAAACGATCAAGGGTTCAAACCTTATTTTCTATCAATGTGTCATTATATGTGACTTTTTTTAAATCTATACGAGAGTGCATGATGCATTCGTATGGTTCGATGGTAGTTCAAGAGTTCTCTCACGAGAATTGAGTAACACGAGGTAGTCAAGAGGTCTGCGTCAAACTGTTTTTTTTTTTAAAAAAAAAAAAATTTGAATATTTCCTCAAACACATTTCTCAATTTTTTATTTTTTACTTCACATACATTAGTATGTTTTTCAAACAAAAAAAATCATAAAATTCCAATCCAAACGGACTAAAGGTGCATTTGATAAAACTGAAATCTGAAATCTAAATTCAAAATCCATTAAATTATTTAATTGTTAAATATTAAATCTAATACATTTGAGTGTATATCACACTCAGTTATAAACGAATAGTTTATCACTTAATTTTGGGAGCAAATTTTACTTAAAAAATTCGATACCACTTAATTAATTCATATGTCCAATTTTTTATTATCAAACGCGTCTGAATATATTAAAATCTAAATCCATTAAGTTTAAGTGCTAAATTAGATTATCAAACAGGAGCCAACTTTCAAAACCTCATCAATGGTTCTCTTCTTCATAGACAATACTACTAGTTCCATATCCATTTTCTATCTGCAATCTACTTCAACTCGTGCAGAATCCACACTTGCTATCTTGACCAAGAATCTGCTAGAAGAGTCATAATCCGCATACTTAATAGACTCTGAAAAGTTATCTTCCACCATATTAAGGGCATGTCACCAAGTGTTAATTACGACTAAAGGAAGTCTATTAATTTCATGAACCTAAAATTTTGTAAAAGTAACATTAAGTTCATGACCACTCCGCCCAGATCCATCACTTGCATTTGCTTATCTCCTGGAAGATGGATCGAATACATAAATTAATCTAGGTTATGCAAATTTACCAAAAAGTCCTCTCAAAGAGGATCTTGTTTATTTTAATCATCAGTCTAATCTATCTAATGTAGATTATTACAATTATGAAATCAGGAAACAGACCAATGATGCTATCATACAGCCTGAAAGAAAGTAGCAAGACAAGAAGACGATCAAAACTTTCAAGCACCCCATAAAGTAAAAGTGTAAAACTGCTGCACATGTGGATACCCTAAGACCTGAGACGATCTATACTCAGTTTTAACAATACCAGCTATATATACTTCTCAATACAAGCTTACTGTTAGAACCGTATCTATACAGGCTATATATACTTCTCAATACAAGCTTATTGTTAGAACCGTATCACCAGGGTTATCTTTAAGCCAAGAACTACAAACACCTGCTTTGACCTTTTGGCCCCATGTATACTTGCATGCAGTACACAGTCGGGAAGGGAACTTGACGAGTCATTAGTAAACGTATCCCTGTCACATTTCAAGAAATCTTCCAGCTCCATGTGAATACTGGGGTCACAATTCTTGATCAAGGTTGGCAAACAGCAACAGTCAAGCATGGGCACCAATGGCACGATAACAGGCCAAATAGCTGAAATGCCGCAGATCCTGACATTGGATTTCAGTACCCACAAAATAAAGCTTCTTTTGATTGCCAAGGAAAGCATTAACTTCCAAGTAAACACTGGAGATTTAGCACTAGCTTTGCTTCTAGAACCAGAGAGTTGGTTTGTATCCAATCCGTTAATAGACTAAGCCACACTTTTTGAACCTCTCCGCTGCATGGGCAGTTCAAGTGTAATCAAGAAATAACTTCTTTCAGACTCTCTAATATATTGAACTTCTCCATCCATAAGCTTCAAAATTTTCCTGCACATGCTCAGGCCCAGCCCCTCTTGGGTCACCCATCGACTGCTATGGAACATGTCTTGAACAAGTTCAGGAGGAAGACCTTCGCCGGGGCAGACAATCCTTCACAAGAACCAATGCATAAAAATTGTTTCACCAAGATAGCACATGGCATAAAAATTCTCAGATTACTTGGTAAATATGCCAGCTTTTAAATTTTTAACAGCAATTCTCTACATAATGCCGTGAGTCAGAGTAGCCACACAATTTTATGGCAAAATCAACGTCCATGAACGATATGGAACAACTTGAGCCTGAAGACAAGCATCTGCAATAATTGTTATTTGTTCTGGCGGCACTTAATTGGTGGTTGGTTTAGGAGCTTTTCCTGCTTTAATTACCATCCTTGCAACTAGCACCATTTACATCTTTCAACATAGACCCTAATTTTGTTCACATTGATGAAATCAGGCATGTGACTTCAAATGCAGAAGAAACAGTGAAGTGAATAAACATGACTTGTTAAAGCATATGCTAAAACTAAAATGTATATGTGTCCTACTGAACACATTATGAGCCAAATATGGAGAACATACCTAAATTCGATGTGCAAAATGTTTATCCCAATAGAAATTTGCTTCAAACTTGGTTTTAGTTGAATTTCCACCCAACCGCCAGAAGAGGGTGCATAACGCACCATATTTAACAAAAAATCTGCTAAGACCTGCTGAACTCTTGCTTGATCACCATAAACAGCCAGGGTTTTTATTTCCTCTGGAATGTCCCGGATCAGTTGTAGACCTCTTTCCCTCAGCAACAACATTACTTGGCTAACAACAGCATCTATTACACTCCCGAGTAAGAATTCTGACTTCTCAAGTTCCAATGACCTGCCCAAAAACAAACTAGGAATCAGTCATATGACTTGTCCATAAGCAAATCACAAAACACTATCGGAGTAAGATTTTATTTCAAACGGATATCAGAAATGCAAAAACTTTCTAAAAGACTAAAAGAATCTCACAAAAATATTCAAGAGAAAAGCCAGATCATGACTAGAGATGAGATACACTGAAAAGAAAGTCATTGATTTGCTCCCCAAATGACTATCCTCAGACTGGTAAAATAGGGAAAGTAAACAATGACTCTACATGCAAGGGCTGCCTACTGGAGAACAGACGGAAACGGAATGAACGTATGGTCACTAAATTCTACTAAGTTGGTCAATTTGATGCTTTATTTCTACAAGAGTCGCCACGAGAATTTTCATGTCTAAAATCCAAAAAACTTCGCCAAGTTAGCTTGACGGAAAGCACAAAGAAGGATCTAGCATTGAAGCATAAGTGCACATTTCATAAGCTGTTAATAGAGAAATATGCAATTTCAGCAAGAAAGAAAATCATAGAAATGCAAATAATGGCAGCTATTGAGCATTAGTCATATGAAGTTTTCCGAAAATCACAATTCAAAGTTTTCTCAGCAGGATATGAAACTAAACAACCTTTAAGATTGCATGGAGATATTAAACCTTTAAACAAATTACAAATAACTTCCTAAGAGCATCAACCACAACCTCAAGAAAAATCAAATAATTTCCTAAGAGTTGCTAAAAAACTTAATGCCTCATATTACTAGCCAATTTCTCCTTGTTGGTCAGAACTCAGAATATGTGTTTTGACTATGAAAACAACATTAGCAACAATCATGCCATGTAAGCACTTTCCAGTTGTGAATGCACTGATAAAAAGGTTGAACTAAATATAATAAACTCACCCATCCTCAAGGTTATCCAAATTAACGTCCCTTACTATCATTGACATCTGCTTCTCACAAGCAGAACTTGTCTCAATAAATTGCTTTTGGTCGTCCGTTAAATCTGTAGCTTCCAAGAGTGAATTAGTAAAGCGTATACCACTTAATGGATTCTTTATTTCTTGACATATGTAAGCTAACTCTTTCATCCTTGAAAAGCACTTCTTTTCCTGTTGCCTTTGGAGTTTCAAGGCCTGCTGCAATTCAGGACTTGCAATCTGAACAAAACAAAAGGCTCCAATAATCTGGCAATCCATATTGACCCTCTTATTAGCAGTCAGGAGAGCTTGCACATATTTCCCACTTCGGTCAAAAAAAGAGAATGGGAACTTGTCAGTATCCTGGCCTCCAATTGCATTATGCAAAGCAATCATGAACTTAGTCATAGCATCTGCACCTTTCAGCCGACAACAACTCCCAAAAATCTCCCCTACTAACATCTTCCCCATGACTTCCCCTCTGCTCCATCCAGTGAGCTTTTCCATAGCAGTGTTCCATTCAGAACAGCAGGTGTTCTCATCGGAAGCAAATATAGGTGGGATTAGTGGGTTTAGACTGTGTACAATGGCCTTGTAATCACCTTGGATGTGAATAAATTTGTCCATGACCACCTTCTGGCCAGTAACATCCTGACCAACAAAACAAACCCCAACTATGTTATTTGTGTAATCCTTGCTAGTGCAAGCATTGACCACCACAAATACAGTTTTCTTATTTTCTTCAGCTCCAAATGTCCTCAGCTTTATCTCAACATTCTTATCTTCTTCACCTGCATCAACTTAATTCAATATTAGAATACCCATGTAAAATAAACTACATAAGTACCGGTAATCCACATCAGCAGCCTAATATCATAATAAAATACGCAAAGAATTGATTAAACCCATCTATATCCCTTATTGACAGGAGTATTTAAGTACTAGAAATAGCAAAAACAACTTCTAGTTGTAACCCAAGACTTCAAGACAAACCTTTTTCACACATACAGAATCCAAAAAAAAAATGCAGAAGGAGACAGGAAAATAAATACTAAATGGAAGAAGACTACCTCTCAAAGCATGAAGCAAAAGCTTTTCAGTAGTTTCTGCTGATTCTTTTTTAACAATATCACGAACTAAGGACTTCCCCATAGATTCTTCAACAGGCAAGCCTGTCAATTCAGCAACCTTTGCATTCCACCCATTTATACGGCCTTCAACATCTACAGCAAATATTGGTGCTGTTGCAGTCTCTATCAATCTAACCATTTCCCTGGCAACAGAACTGAGTTCATCCATCCCTTGAAACTCATTATCCACAATCTGATTCTGAACAACAGCCTTTGTATTGCTTCCATCAGCATCCCTGAATGAATCTCGTAGTATAAGCTGCAAGGAATGAATTGCATCCATTTCAGCAGTCTCCCATGGCAAACTACGGCTTTTGACTACTTCCAGAAATGCTTTGAAAGAAGAACGTGGATGCATCCTCTGCCCATCATCTTTGTCATCTGGATGATGCTTTGCACCACCCCACTTTATCTCTTTGGCAGTGTGGGAGCGAAACCAGAACAAGAAATCTCTTGAAGTAATATAAGCAACAGCCATCCCACAAACAGCGTCGCCAAGAGAGGCTGCCCCAGGGTACCCTGCATCAGCCAAACTATCAGTACTCAATCCTGTTGAGTCCCCATGGTAAGCCAACAACCATTCAACAATATCCTTTATCTGGGCTTGAGTAGGTGTCACACCCAGTGGGTAGTACTTTCCCTGGTAGTACAGAGCAGCACCATCACATTTCACGAGGTCCATAATGCTGGGGCTCTGTGTAACAATCCCAGTTGGAGAATCTCGAAGAATCATATCACACAAAAGTGTTTGTGTCCTCAAAACATGTTTCTCAGACAACTGTGAAGCCAATTGTAACTCCATGTTCAATTGGAGCCCAAAGGCTTGCATTAGGAACTCACAGGCATAACGCAGAGGGAAAGGAATACAACGAGCAGAAGTGTGGTGACCAACAACCAAGCCCCAAAGTCTCATGGAATTCCGGCCCCCAACACTATCCTCCTCATTTCCATTAATGATGACTGCAAGAGTTAATGAGGCAATTGACCCCATATTAGCCATGTACTGGGCATGGCAATCATGAGGAGCTCGAAGTGTTGAACCAACTAAACATAGAGGCTGCATGAGTGATTCATCCTGCAGCACCTGAACGGAAGTAGCATGACAATCCACGATCATCCTAACCCTATTCTGCTTAAACAAAAACCTTGATGCCTGAGGAATGTCGGTGGCTGGATAATGCAACCCGATATAAGGATCCAAATCCGACCTTTTGCTCTCAGCCACAACCTCACCATGCTCATCCTCATGAAATTTATACACCATTACCCTGTCATAGCCCGTAAGCTCCCTCACACTTTCAACCACAGTATCACACAAAAGCTTAATATCTCCACCGGGGAGTGATTGCAAATGTGAAATCGCCCTCACAGCTAGTTTCTGAGACTGAACAGCCCCAGCAATTGATAAAGCAGGATCCTCAGTCCTAGCAGGCTCCAAGTCAATTACAATCCCAACATCAATCCTATGCAGAATTCCATAAAAGGGCTTCCCAGAATTCTTTGAATGAATCCAAATCGGATTTAACAAAGTGATTTCTCGCGCCCCGAATGCCCTTTCGAGCAAAACAGAGCTGGAAGGGGTGAAAAAGGTCCTTACATCAGTCCCAATTGTGAGGATCTCAGGCCTTTCGAGGCTAGGGACTGATTGAGGAGTTAAACCAAGCATTTCACGCGCATTTTCGCTATAAGCAATGACACTGAACGAAGCCTCGTCTACGGCTATCATACAACCAAAGGGTTGAATATGACCACCCCTCTGGATTTTAGACAAATATGCAGTGATTTGTTGCTCGGGAACAGAGTGTGTGGTGGTTCTAACGGACTGAGAGTAATCAAAGGACTTGCCAGACTCACCAGACTGCTCAAATACAGCATGTAGCTTAGCATCCACGGTGTACTGAGCCACAGCCTTGCTGACTGACTCCCTGTAGTTTACATTTTGGCTTGTCCCTGAAGATTGAGCTTGACCTCTACCTTTAGTATGGTGATGATGAAGACTGCTTGATGCTCTGCTTCCCCCTGAGGCCATCTGTGTTGAAGAAGAAGAAGAAGAAGGAAAGGACAAGCTCACCTTGAGTGTGTGTTACAAGTTTGGATTTTTAAGCTGAATTAGGACAGACATGGAGTTAATAAGAGAACCCGATTGGGTAAAATTTCTGGGAGTGCCAAGAAATTCCCAGCAGATGTATAGGGTTTCTTCTTGTCTTGAATTTTAAAAAAGAAAGAACCTTTTTCCTTCACTCTGTTTTTTCCTCGTCCCTGTTAATTCTGGGGCGGATTCTAATTTCTTGAATCCCCTTCTTTTCTTTTTTCCAATCGGGGAGGGAGAAGCTAGAAAGTTAGCTTGGACTGATTTTTCATTTCATTCATTGAACGAGGTAAAAGAAGAGAGCTGAAGTTGGGAGCTGGGAACTGAGTCAGTCCTACTTTTTCCCCATTTTCTTTCGATTTTTAGAGTTTTTTTGTTATATATATAATTTAATGATTCCCTTGCACAACATATAAATATCATTCGTATGTATTTTGGCTGTGCGAAAGTTGAGATGACATGATGCCGTACAAAGTATTCTGTTCATAATTTGCCATTATTTCAGATTTCACTCAAGTGTAATGCATTACATATTCACACGCACCAACACCGTCTGTTATATGATATATATATTCATGTTAAGAACAGCATCAACATACAAATGCATTTTTTACAAACTTGACATTAAACACCTATTCATGTTGTTAATTAAACTGGGTTGCAGCCTAAATGAAATGACAAATTGTGCATTTTGAAATCTCGTGTATTTTATAAGGACGTGGTTTGCATGCTTTAACGTTTCAAATTTCAATAATATCATTGACATAACCTACTATATTGTGATAGGTTTGATTAATAGATGCCTTGTACTGGTTGGAAAAAAAAACCTTTTTTTTTATCTCGTTGAATAAAACCCTCATGTTTTATTATTGTTATTTTGCAAGCATATGTTATTAATTTTAAAAATATATTTAAATACAAAAAGTGCAACGAATGTGATTATTGTATTTTTTTTTATATAATAAGTTTAATACAGCATAATTGAAAAAACCCTCTTGTTATGATTACTTCATGTGTTACTAAAATCTAGGTTAATTAATGAAAATTTAACTTCTTTGAAAGCTATGCTAAGTTCTACGCGCATAATCTTATCAATTGTTGAATAATGATTCGATGTATTCCTTTTAATCTCTTGTAGGAAAAATACTTTACCTTTTCACATGGAATTTTGAATAAGATTCCGCTTTTTGTTTTATTCCTAGGGCTGCAACGTGAATTAAGTTACTCAATACTTATATCAAATTTGATTGATAATAACTCATTTAAATTGATTCGTCAATTAATCAAATCAAATTTAAACAATATATTATGTTTAATAACTTTTAAACTTAATAAAAAAGATTCCATTGGACAAATAAACAAATTTTAATTAAATAAAAATTTAAACTCGTAAAAATAATTAAATAAGATTAAACAATTGAGTACTTGGCTTAATTAGACTGTTTGATCCCTTATTTATCCATACATTTGTAGTTAATTCTTTTTTTCGGAAACGATAAACCTAATCTATCCTACACTAAGGGGAAGGGGGCGGACATAAGGAGGCCCAAGAATAATCCGGAGGGGACTGAACCAACACCAGATCAGACGAATGCACAGCACATTACCTAGATTTTTTGGAAATAAACCACTTAAATGTGGCATTTTTGGTGGTGGCCACTGAGCCAATGGGCCAGGGGTTGTACATTTGTAGTTAATTCGTTGAGCTGAAAAGTTGAGCGAGGGAACGAACGAAGAAGAGGAGGACTCGTGCAACGTAAGCGACAACTTGCTGAGAGAGTAAAATGTCTGGTTCATTGATTGGTCAAGTGTCACTTAGGCCACGTGAGATTCACAAGCCAATGTTCTTTCTTTTTTTTTTTTTTTTTGGGGTCGTGGCGGTCATTCAATCCGATGTTCTGTCACTAGCTGAGGGCCATTCAAACCTTTTTTCTTTGAACAAATTATCGGGTAGTTACTAAACTTTTAGAATCATTGAATTCTAACCACTACATTATTAAAGGTTTGATTTTAATCATTAAAATATTTAAAATTTAGATTTCGAGCTATTCCATCAAATTTAACTGTTAATTATGTCCATTTCTTTTGTCTCGTGAATCATGCGAGCACTCGAATTTAGCATAATTAACGATCAAATCTAACGGCTCCAAATTTAAACGTTAAATAGTTTAGTGTAATTAAAACTAGACTTTTAATAGTTTAATAGTCAAAACTCAGTGATTTTAAAAATTTAGTGACCATCCAAATAATTTGCTCTTTTTTCTTTGAGGGTCATTCAACCTCGTGTTCTTTGGACGAGCGCCAATTATAACATATAATGTACAGCACAATGAAGGTAATAATACTAACACAATAAATTTATAAGACTAAAAAATGAGTGTCATACAAAAATAATTTCTCTGATCTCGAGAGTGAGTCTACCACAGTGCCTAATTTTGGTAATGTCGAAAACTAAGTAATTACCATTCATAATGTGAGTAATTCATCATTAGAAAAATATTGATTTTATCCTTTAGAAGTATTGATTTTGCATTTCTGAATACTCATTCATGGACTATTTTTTATACTACTTAGCAAAGTATTAAAAATACTCTTTTCGAAACTTAAAATTTGCCTTTACAAATTTTGTACCAAAAATTATTGTAGTTGTACACTTGTTATTCTAATAAATACATGGCTTTCTTCTTTTTTTTTTTTTTTTTTTGCGCAATACTTGACTTGAAGTTAGTATGCACATCTCTTCGATTAGTGCACGCATTGTACTAACAATTGTTGTTGAGGCCCTTAATCCATGTCCCCAAATGCCTTTGACTTTATGCTATCCGCCTATTCGCTCAGCAATCCATTCCCAGTACCCCACAAAAGTAGAATATCTTCTAGTGTGGAAAGTACATTCTACTTTCCACCGTAGGCAGAAGAAGCATTAACAAGACAACTCAGCATGAACATCTCTCCCATGACAATTGGGCCCCAATTGATATAAGGCAACCGGCTGTAGGGTTGGCTTAACAAACCAGGCCTTGATGATGGATGGAACCCGAAAATCCTGAGCGAATTAACGGGTTTTTGCGTCAAAACTTGTGAGTTTTGTTATTACTAATTGGATGCTTAGCATACTAATAGTGTTTTCAGAACAACGATCTCGAGCTTAACATCTCATGTTGGTACCAAGTGGGTTATGGTTATGAAATCGGTTTCTTGTTAATTATTATTACAAGAAATATTTACAATTGGAAAAGATTCAATTCTTGCATACTAAATAGTAATAAATATTTTCAAGAAAAATCGATCAAAATGTCATTTACATTTTTGTTAAATGAATTTTTTCGTCATTTATTTTAAAAATATTAACTTTATATTCATTACAAATTCAAGTTCGCAAATTTTGGTTTCAACTACTTTTTAGCCTAAAATCACCACATGACTCATATGCAATGGTGTTTATGTACAAAAATGTCAGATTTCACTTTTTTAATGGCAAAAATAAATATGAATTGACAAAAATTAATATGGTTCAAGTTAGATCTTGTTTTTTGATGTGCAACAATGAATATAAATTTGATTATTTGTTTAACTATAAATGGAATCTAACCTTTTTGTCCATAAAAAAAATGATCATATATTAAAAGATTCCTAAATGAATTCCAATTCTCGCTCCTAGTAATAATGCAATTGTTTCGAATAGTGAATGTTTCCCCTACCAAATAATTAAACTGTACTAAACTATATCCTAACTTGTCGCTAGTTGTAAAAAATCTGTTAAAAGATTCCTAAATCGAATTCCAAATCTCACGCCTAGTGATAATGCAATTGTTTCAAATAGTGAATATTTCCCCAACTAAATAATTAGATTGTACTAAACTAGGTCCTAACTTTGCCATTAGTTGTATTGAACACGACTGACTACAAATCACAAAATTGACAAGTGCAATGTCAAATTTTGTGTCTTTTTAACTATTAATGTTTTCCACTAGTTATGATGAATATGTTGGATTATAAATCACAAACTTGATGTATACACTAAATTTAAGGTATTTTAACTATTAACTATGTAGCAACGATGTTTAGATGTCAAGTTATGCTCCCATGTTCAATTTAAATTATTCAAGCAAGAGTTTAAATAATATACGAGGATTATTTTGATTTGGGATTTTTCAAGCACCCAATGACTTATTGTCACTTAAGTTTCTTTAAGTGCTCCAATTTAATAATAATGTACCTATATTTACACAATCTTCAGATTTGCTATTTCTTTTTTTTTCCCTGTTTAAAGTAATTTACCAACTTTTATCATTTAACATTTTTCCCTTTCTTTATTTGTTCAAAAGCAATTTTTTGTTCATTGCACTTACCTTCTTTTAATTCTTTTTTCTTTTGTTTAATGTAATGTAGCCAACCCTTTTTCTTTTTTTCGTTTTAACCAAAAAAAACACCATTATTGTCTTAGAACCATACAGAAAATCAAGAAACAAGATGAAGTAGTGGTTAAGCTACACCCAAAAAAAAATGCACGCGATTAACATCTCAAAATTGAGAGATTTGAATGACGGGTATCACAGTAAAATTATAAAATCACGCGCTTCCATACTGTGAATTTCATCTATGCATTTGGGATTTGCAAGAAGTGTACATACCTTTGAATTGTCAAGATTTCTTGGTTATTTGTGATTATTTATGTGGTAGAATAATTCACTAATGTAATTACTCAATTGAAAATTTTCATGTACATACCTTTGCGTAATCATCGATAGTTGGGATAGCCATCACATTTACAAATTATAAGAATAGTATTTTTTTCTTAAAGAAAAAGGAAAAAGGTGGTTAAATTATATTAAAAAAGAATTAAAAAGGATAAATGCAATAAAGAAAAAATGCTTTTGAACCAATAAATAGAATTAAAAAATTAAATGACAAAAATTGGATAAATTACTTTAAACAAAATGGAAAAAACGCCACCTTAAAATGTCTTCCGAATTTCCAAAGGGATAAAGACACCAATTTAAAATAATTGGGGATGTTACATTGGGTCAAAAGGATCTCACGCAAGCTTGAACTGAAGACAGGAAAGTAGAGGCTGCGTTTGGATTGAGTGTTTTTGCACCTGTTTTTGAAAAACTGTTTTTCACATTCCAAATGCTACAGTAATATGTATTTCAAAAACAACTTCAAAAACACCATATCCAAACAATATATCAAAAACAACTCCAAATATATTTCGATTATGTATATTTAATTTGTATATTTTAATAAGTATATTTCAATTTGTATATTTTAATTATGTATTTTAATATGTATATTTCAATTATATTTTAATATATTTTAATATGTATATTTCAATTATGTATTTTAATATGTATATTTCAATTATGTATATTATATATATATTATTAATATAAATATATTTATTTCAATTATGTATAATATTATATATATTATATCAATTGAAATAAATATTATATATTTATATAAATACATTTTTTATATATAAATTTATAAATATATTTATTCAATTTTGTTTTATAATATATATTAATATATATTAATATGTATATTTCAATTATGTATATTATACATAAATTATATTAATAATAATGTATATTATATATATTATACATTTCTAATATTATATATTTATACATACATATTATAAATATTTTATTTTATTTATAATATATTTACATAAATATTATATGTTATATAAATTATATATAATATAATGTATAATATATTATACATTTATATAAATGTACATTTATACATAATATATAAATATTTATGTATATTTATAATATACATTTATATTATGTATAATATATAATATAATACATTTATACATTTATATTAATATACATAATATTAATTTTACATTTATACATAATATTAATACATGCATACATTTATATTAATTATATTAATACATTTCTACATAATATTAATATATATTTATAATTTATTAATTTATACATTTATATAATATTCATTTATAATTTATACATTTTTAATAATATACACTTATACATTTAAATATACATTTATATTATGTATTATATATATATTAATACATTTATACATTTATATTAATATACATAATATTAATTTTACATTTATACATAATATCAATACATATATACATTTATATTAATTATATAAATACATTTCTACATAATATTAATATATATTTATAATATATTAATTTATACATTTATAATATTCATTTAAAATTTATACATTTATAATAATATACACTTATACATTTATAAATATATTTATATTATGTATTATATATAATATAATACATTTATATATTTTTATATGAATATATAAATATATTTATTTATAAATATCTATAAATGTATTGTAAATGCATAAATGCATATTTATATAAAAATATAAAATTTATAATTTATACATTTATACATTTATACATTTATATAATATTCATTTATAATTTATTCATTTATAATAATATACATCTATACATTTGTAAATATAAATGGATTATAAATGCATAAATGTATATTTATATTAAAATATAAAAATTATAATATTCTAAAAATACTCAAAAATATGTTTCAAAAATACCTCTAAAAATAATCCAAAAAAATCTACAGTAAAAGTTTTTCATATAGTTTTTGAAAAACAACCCCAAAAACAACTAATCCAAATGGACTTGTTTTTCAGATTCAAAATGCTACAGTGGTGTTTTTGAAAAACAAACCCAAAAACAGCTAATCCAAACGGAGCCAGAATCTTTACTCCTTCATGAAAACAGGTTTCATTTTAAGGATGCGCCAAAATTAAACTGTAGGCCCCGTGTTCATTACCGGTTCTAACCTGTCCTCGGTTGCAATTTTCACTCTTGTCTATTACCTGGCCCACCTAGCTGTGTTGTCCTATTCCTATTACTTTTTCCCACCATGCAAAGATGACTCAGCTTTCCACAATAGAAGCAACCGTATCTTGTCCATCTCTGCAATCAACTAAAGTAACACAGGTGAAGAACTCAGCTAAAATAGTAATAACTAGTTGTACCACGTTTCCAATTCACATTCGCGTCAGATGGACGGCCTTAATTTGGCCACATTTCTGGCATATTAATGAAGATTACCATTCATGAAAAAGCAAAAGAGATTCAGAGCATGAAAATGGCTCTAACTTTGATTGTGTTTCTTAAAATATTGTGGCTTGGTGAGATGCTCATCTACAAATTTCTTCAGATAATCCCAAAAAAAAATGTGTCTCAAAAGCAGGGGGGGGGGGGGGGGGGGGGGGGGAATCCGACCCGATTCGAAACCCGTCTAACCCGATTCGATCCGATCCGAAAAATAAGATATCCAATCATATTTTTCTTAGTAGGGCAGATACGGGTCGAGTACCCGCAAAAACGGATACGGATCAACAAAATAAAAATTCGCGGGTACCCGACCCGCAGGGTATATTATAAAAATATTAAAAAAATAAGGGTTCATTATATAATTTTATAATTTTTAATCCTAAGTGTAAGTAGAGTGGTTCACAATCTCATATTTTAATCTCATATGATCCGCCTCTCCTTATCTTGTCTAAAAAAAGTCAATATTCTTGGTGAAACTTGAACCAAATGAATAAAACAAAGAAAAATTTGTGAAACTCTATCATAAAAATTGTTCATCCCTTTCATTCTTTTTCATTTTTATTATAATTCCATCGATCTTTCCTTCAAATTTTTCATCAATTCAATCAAAAATTTGTGTTTGGAGCTCCAATTTTCTGTTAAGTAGATAATTAAAACATTTGTGTCTTTCATTTATTTATTTATTTTATTGCAATTGTATCTCTTAAATTTGTCTCCTTTATTTTAGTGCAAGAAATTTATTTTTCTTTTCATCACCTTTAATGCAACCAGGTCTATTCCAAAGATGTAAGAAAGTTGGGGAAAATTTTTCAAAATTATTTTGGTTATACTTTCTTCAAAAATTATTAGCTCTGTTCAATTCTTTTCCGAACTTGATTCCACAATCGACTCATTTTGGATGCAATCTTATACCATAATATCCTCAAGGAAGTTGGAAAAGTTATCATATACTTATTATTCTTGTGTTTGTTATGTTGTAAAATGATGAAATGCGTGAGAATGGTGATGTACTCAAAATTATCATAAAATTTCGTTTTATCTATTAGATATTATAATTCTAATATGTACTAAATTTATGAATTCGGTTTGATTATTGGATGAAATGTGTGAGAATGGTGATGTATGGATTTTGATTATAATATCTCTACCAATGTTAATTGGAAAGTATACTTTTTTTTATTGGAAAACATGTTGATATTAAGTAAAAAATATTTTTTATTGAAAAATAGTTTTTTTTTTTTAGGAACGGGTACCCTATGACCCGCCCTTTTTTTCGAGTACCCGAATAGCAGGTACCCGAAAATATTAGGAACGGGTTAGGATCACAAAATGGCTGATCAAATATTTTAGGGTCGGGTCAGTCAAATCTTGTTAGGGGGTACCCGATCTGTGCCTACCCATACTCAAAAGTAAAGATATTTGGAAGGAGATTTTAATATATTAATATTGTTGAAATTGATTTTTTTTTTTTTGTTGACATGATAGCTTTTCTATTCATACTCTATATTAAGAGGGAGGAAGTGGATCTAAATAGGTCAAACAAGAATATGGACGGAACTAAACTATCATCGGATCAAACGATTAAATGAATGCCTTATCACCCGCTGATAAAACTTCTAGAAAATCTTAAAAATGAATGTAAGTTATCCTTTAATCTGCGTTCAAGGAGAGTCGTAAAGTTCTTCCTGATAGTCACCTACTGTAAGGATAGTTGGTCGCTGAAATTGGTGTATGCTCCGACTGTATTTTTTCTAATGACAAGCCTGACACAAATAAGAATTTTTTCACTGAAATGTCCTAGTCGCCTCACATGAGTATGCGGCGACCGACCGATGATTTTTTTTTTTTTTTTTAAATCGTGTCATGCATATGGCAATTGAAACCGTGGACCTTATCGCTTATAAGCCATATACAACCAAAAAATGAGGAGGATTGCAAAATACTGGACTAGCTCCTCTTTTTTTTTTTTTACAACTTTTTTGTTAGGGATAATTTAAAAAACCTTTTCTGAGGTTTTTTAATAATTTCTCTTAACACTCCCAAATTTTAAAAATTTCACTTGACTCCTTTACTTCAAACTTCTTGTAACATTTGAAACTCATTTCATCAAAATATAATATTAAAAACTCATAGACTTGTGCGGTAACAAAAAAGATAATGAAAAAAAATTAATCTATCTCTGTCACTGCATACTCATGTTAATATTAAAAACCCCTACCAAAATACTCTAACTTTTGAGACACATTTATTCTTAGGGATTATTTTAAGAAATTCACCATGTCCATTGCCTTTTTCTACCATATAAACTTTTAACCTTTCTTTAGGCAATATTTGTTTGTAAAGAAAAGTATGGAAAAGTGAGAGAAATTAAATTTGTTTAGTAGGAAAAGTGTGGAGCTTGGAGTTTAAATCAAAATCTCTGATTCTTGAAGTCTTAGCTTTAACTACAAAATGAGGCCCTGTTTAATAACATAATCCAATACTTAAATTTAATGGATTCAAATTTAACATGTTCAAACGTATTTGATAACAAAAAATTGAACATCTAAATTAATTGACACTAAATTTTCAAGGCAAAACTTACTCTAAAAAATAAGTGATGAACTATTCACTTATTATTTAATGTGATATACACTTAAATGTATCAGGTTTAGTACTTAATAATTTAACAAATCAACGAACTCAAATTTCAAATTTCAATTTTATCAAACGTATCATAAAATTTAGACAAAAACAAATGTTTGGACCATGAGCAATTATAGTCACTAAAGCCTAGACAAAAATAAATGCAGTTCCAAATGTTTCAATTTCTAAATACATTGAGTCCAAATAAACGATTTTTGTTAATTGCTACCAGAATCCGTTCATGTGTTGTCAGGTGCTACTAGCAACTAATTTTGTAAAAAATTTAGAAAATACGAAATAAATATTGTTTGACATAATTTATAATAAATGAGGACTAATTACTTGCATGCCAATGATGTGAGTAACTAGTTTTTAGCTTAGTATACAAAAATTTGACAAAAAAATTATTCCTACAAGACTAATTCTTCACGTGATTCATATGTGGGTAATTAATTATTTTTTATTACAAATTATGGCTAATAATATTTTATCAGTTCCTTAAACTTTTTTTTTAAATAATTGTTGGCCCCTGACAGCAAGTGACCTGATTCTGGAAGCAATTGATAAAAATCAATCAATTGGATAAAATGTGTTTATAAATTGAAATATTTAGAACTGCATTTGCTTTCGTTTAAACTTTAGAGGCTAGAACTGCCTAAGCTCCAAATATTGGAATCAAAACTGCAATTCTCTCTTACTCCCTTTGTATGTGCTTTTTCGATTTAGGGGAAAGTAATTTTGAAGAAAAAATTGACGAGTACTCACAATATTTTTAATAAATACCGCTAACTATCCATTTTTTGTCACAGTATTTCACTTTCTCACGTAACTTTCCCTCAAATTGAAATGACTGTCATGTTTGGATTGCTATTTTTAGGATTTTTTGTAGGAAAATATATTGTAGTGATTTGACGTATATGAGATTAAAAAATGATTAGAAAACGTGTTTACGAAAAGCGTAAAATTTTTTTGGTAGAAAATCACGATCCAAACATAGATATAGCTTGTTGACAAAGTTAAATACTAAAATGAGTAAACTAGTGGAATCCATACATCTACAATTCCTCAAATCTGACAGGATTATCGACTTGATTCTTGAGTCCTTTAGGCCCACTCCGCATCAAATCGTAAGAAATGACATAAGTCCATTAAGGTAATGCAAATCCAGCTTAGAAATCGTTTACTGATATACATGGACATAGAAATCGTTTCCTGATAGTATTTCCGAAAACATGAAACATAGACGGGTATACACATGGACACCAATTATCGGGACAATTGTGATTTCCCTTTCAGATCGCATTCCCTCCACGTGAACTCTGTACCATATAATTGACCCACAATATCGCAAAAGCTTATCTCCTTCCTTCTAGTGTCTGCAATCAGTCTCACTCCACATGGTTTGGTCCTCTGATGGATTCAAGCAGCAGGTGTATTCAGTACTACTAGCGTTGTACTTAGTAGTTGTTACGCCACTTAGCCCATGTTCAGTTCAGCACGTATAAGGCATTAGAGGGCATCGGGAATAACTTAATGGATTAATTTCTTATATTCCGAATGTATGCACTAGCGAGCATCGAGAACAACTTAATGGATTAATTCCTTGAGTGTATATATTAGCGTGTCCAAATCTATAATACATTCGAAGCCCGTTAGTGTATATACAAATCATTTTAGTAAAGATGGATCCTGATTTAATTTGCTTGGGCAGATTGTGTTTAGGCTGCTTGTATGGTACCTTACCTGTCGGCAACAAACTACTTGTCTCTGGCAATATTTTTAAACTCGGATCGGATCGGATCGAAGGATGAACTGAAAAGCCTTACAATTCACGATTCGACTGGTTCAATCAATTCGACCTCAATTCAAAGATTTTTTATTCATTTTTAAATTAAAAATTTTGAATAAAATTAAAATATTTATTTTAGAAACTAAAAACTTAACAAAAATCGATTGAACCTTTCGATTTGATTGGTTCAACGATCTCTTAACCAGTTCAATTAATTCTTTGATTTTTTAATCGAATCGGACCGAAAATATAACCGACTCATGGTTCAACCGATCAAACCGACCAGTCTGATTTTCAAAACATTGGTCTCAGGCGTATCAACAGGTTGCTTGTGTACAACGGCCCAGTTTAATTAATATGGCATGCCATACAGTTGTTTATATCAATATGGTAGGCTCCCAGTTACTTCATCAGATCAGATTGCTTGCATCCGAAGCAGAGATACTCATAAACTCTTAAACAAGTTCCTTGACTATCAATTTCAAGATGCAAAACAGCGGGGCACCCTGTGGAGTTTCTATCCCACATCGCTTGGGGGGGGTTTGGGTGTTGGGTTTATAAGTCTCCTCAGTACCCTCACTAGTTACCATGGCTTTTGAGGTGTACTGTGGACTTAGGTTTGTAAAGTCAATAGTCAGGTTTCTTGAAGTTGACAAAAAAAAAAAAAAAAAAAAAATTTCAAGATGCAAAAGACCTTCCAACCATTCAAATCTCAATGTAATGATGTGACACAATCTTATCCATGAAATTGCCAGGAATTCTTGAGGGCCCCCTTTTGTGACTTTCAGGGGATTCACAAAAAACAAATCAAGCCTATTTCCTTTTTTTTATTTTTTATTTTTTAATCAAGCAAAACAAGGTAAACATGCCTGTAGAGACTTTGAATTATAACACGCTAACAAAACAAGGACGAAAATTGCTCTAACGATACATTGATCGATACCACAATTGTTATTACTTCCTCAAGTCAAAAGACAGATTCTCCAGATTGACTACTACTCATTTATATTCATGTAAACTCGGGTTAAATGACTTAAAATGAAGTACTCTAACTGCTTTTAGCAGTTCAAAACACTAGCCTAAAACTGAATAATGGTGATAGCAAGTGGTAAATTGACAACTTTTAACCGAATGCTAGTTGAGGAGAATGCTGCAACGCCCCTCTTTCCATCTGCCAGCTCTTCACTTGGTGTAGAGAACATCTTCCCAAGGATGGCGGTACAGTGGCTGTTTCAATCTCTTCTGGTCAAATGTATGCCTGAGATTTTTTTAAAAGGATATATCAGTCGTTTGTTAGTGAGGGAGATGTAAACAACCATTGTTTAAAAAGATTGCCTTTTACTGTTTTAGCATAATCCAACTCACCCAATTAGACCAATAGAACGGGCAAGCACAAACAGCCCATTCAGGTAACCAATCTCAACGATCTCGTCAATTTCTTGTTTGGTGAACATTCCGCTTCCAGCAAGCAGATCCAGGAATAAAGACCCAATGGCACCATCCACATTAAGGACAAGGTTGTTTGCCTTTGAGAGTGTGTAGGTTTCAACCTGGACTGCGTATTCCATGTATTTCACTGAAGGGAAGTTTTCACGTGCATACCGTTGTAGCAGTTCAACTCTCTTATCTCTGTTGTCTCCTCTCTTGATCCTTTTTTCATAGAGAGAATATAAAGCTCCATATTAAAAATTGACGTGGCAAGATTCAAAAGTATACCCACGGAAAATGTACAAGAACGTCAGTTTGTGATATAGCAATCTAGTACCATTCAGGAGAGAATATCTACCAAGTTATAATGCCATATGAGAAAGAAGGCCTTATTTTACACTGACAAGCAAACAGAGCTTCTTACCTATGTCCAATTCCTGGCACCCGAATGCCTTTCTTTTTCATGCCCTCCACAAATTCATAAGGTGTCAGATTCTGAGACAAAACAACATTAAGACAACGATTTAGCATCCCATGAATGATTGGATATGCTAAGATAGCCAAATCATGTGAACTTACCCTGTCATAAGCATCCTTAAAGTACCGAGCAGCATCATCAATAGCCCCACCAAATCGGGGACCAATAGTCAGTAAACCTGTTTCAGAAACCAAATTACATCTCCCATCGATAACAAAATCAACAGTATAGATTCCATTCATCTACCTTAAAAAAAACTCAAGATTACTACTACCATCTTTGTGACTTTTGAGGAGGATATCAGAAGGATACCAACTTACCAGAAACAAGGCTGGACACAAGATCTTTTCCTGCTCTGGCGGTTACAATGGTGTTGTGAGCACCAGAGACACAGGGGCCATGGTCCGCACACAACATGATGCAAATCTGGTTTTGTCAGCAACAAAAAAAGGTAAACTTGTGCAAGTAAAACAGACTGACAACAGGGAATGCCACGAAATCAAAGGAAGTTTTTAACAATTCAGAAGAGACTCACCTCAATAAAACGAGAGCAATAACGGGGAAGACTTCGTTTGAACCACAACAGAGAAATGACATCACCAACACCAAATCCCTGTTCAACAATGGAGGACATTGGAACACCAGCATAGCATGGCTCTTCACCTGTTTACCAGAATAGGCAATCAACCTAATAATTAAGATCCCGTCAATTAGTGATGAATTCATCTAACGTACAAAATAAATATCCCAGACCTCTGTCATCAGAGATGGTGGAAATGACATGAGTAGGAGCCCGAACTTTGCCACTCTTGATTGCTGTGTTAAGATCCTCTGGAATTTGTGGAGGCGTCACTTCCTTTACAGGAGCAATCTTGCCATCTTGAGCCTATTGGGAATAACCAGGCATTTTAGTAAATCTAAAATGAGGCAGAGCAAATGCCTGAGAAATAACAACTAAGGCAAGAATATGGAAAATCTACCAATTTATCAAAAGTTTCTTTAATAGAACTCTCAAATGCTTCATATGAGGAGGGAACGACAGCACCAGCATCCTTGAGTGCTTGGTTCTTTGCCTGTGCAGATTCCATCTCACCACCACTCTTTGCGCCCTGACAAATACCATCAGACAAAGTTAGAGACCTTACTTGCACAAGAAGCTATTGTTGAGGAGGGAAATGAGTACAAAAGAACCCTTTGACCCTGTGCCAACCCAAAGATATTGAACACTGAGAAATTAAAGGGCTAAGCAGAGTAACATGGACAGCCATATGAAAAATGGAAGCAAGAGGCAAAGCTCACCGCATGACCAAATTGTACTTCAGACTTAAAAAGCCTTGCACAAGTGCCGCTGACCCAAGCAACTACAGGCTTGTTAATTTTACCCTGTTTGAGGGCCTCAACTAAAGAATATTCATCTCTCCCGCCAAGTTCCCCAAGAACAACCATCATTTTAACCTGTTCAAAGAGACTCAGAATTTAAGAACCTATATTATAATCTGAGACAAGAAAAACCAGAAAGACTAAAGCTCAGTGCATGTCCTAGCTCCCCACCCAAGATCAAGCACCAAAAAAAAAAAAAAAACACAAGAAACCTCCCATTTTTAGATTGTTCCAAGGACAAGATTACCACAGTGAGTATGTACCTGGGGAATGTTGTTAAACCGCAGAACGTGATCAGAAAGTGTTGACCCAGGAAATACATCTCCTCCGATTGCAATACCTGTATAAAACATGATTTGCTATCCAATTAAATTCCAATTCTAAACATTTATTAAACGGGATAATTTCAGAAACCTCCCCTGAGGTTTCTGACAGTTTCACTGCCCTTCCCTGAGGTTTCTAAAATATCAGAAACCTCCCCTATTAGGTCATTGGGTCCAATTGTCACATCAATCATGGAGAAATGACTTAATTACCCACACAACTTAAGAGATATTTCCCAATTACGTTCACATGATTAGTTAAATTGTTATTAACTAGATTTAACAGAAATGATGACAATTTATAAGTTTTTTAAAAAAATTTCTAATATGCCATTACAAAATGGGGGGGCAATTATAGGCGCCTTTCTATGATTGATAATTGATGTGCGTGAGTAGAAGCAATGATTTAGACTTTAGTGGTTTTTGTGGAATAAGAGAAATAGAGCTTCTTTAGGCATATCTAAGGATTTAGGAGACTTGACAAGGAAATTTGCTCTCAAATTTTTCTCAAAATTCTGGTAATTGTGAAAATCTCAAGGTCAAACTCTAAGATTTTTCTGCTCTTAAATTTTGGAAATTTTTATTATTTGATTGCAGATGTTAAGGTAATTCTTGATGGTCATGCTTAATGCAAGTGAAAAAAAATAGCTTGAATCAAACAAAAAATGGAAAATATGACATTATGTAATTTGTATTATGTTCTGTATGATCTGCTCCATTTGACGATTGGTATTCAATTATAGTGTTTTTTCTTTTTTTTTTTATCTTAATTGTTACTTTTATTATCATCGAAAATAGGTGTTGATGTTGTATAAAATATAGGCAAAGATCGTTGGTTGTATGCTACTAAATTGAAAAACATTTAAATTATGACAATTTTTTTTCTTGTTTGTGATTATTCAACAAATGGTCTTTTTTAAAACGAAATGTTGGCTGTAGTAGGGTTTACATGTTTTGTTTCTCTTGTAGTAGATTATGCAACTGATGTGTTATAATAGATGTAACAGTATCATATTACACGTGCAATAAGTAGATGAGACTTTGAGCTGCTAAACTTATTGTAGAGTTATAAGCTGATATTTTGTTTACGATCTATGAATGCAGTAACGGTTACACCACCTCACATTTAATAAAGTTAAAATAGATATATATTGTTCGTAGTAAATTAACTATCTAATGCAAAACTTGAGGGTAGTTATGGAATTAAATTGTTTTCTCTCTCCTAATACCAAGTTTATAATGTTTTTGTATTTGAATTGGGCTGATTTGTTACTAGCTAATTAGTTTTAGGGGAGGTTTTTGATATTTTGAAAACCTTAGGGGAGGGCAGTGAGAGTGTTAGAAACCTCAGGGGAGGTTTCTGAAATTATCCCTTTATTACTGCTCAAACAAAACAAACAACTGATATTAGCCTGAAAAGTTAAGAAAATAACCTTCATAAATGCCGTCCGTGACACGGGCAATTGTATTGTACAATTCATTGGACATGCCCCCCTGTATGTCAAAGAATTATGTTAAAACCCATACAGATTTTCACTGCTACTATATCATATCCCAGAAGAAAGAGAGATCCAATCACATTGGTAATTGAAAAATTTTAACAAAAAATTTAAACACAATATTTGCGAAGATGTACCAAAAAAATTTGAGCTTTTTTTGCAACAGTATAGATGTATTAATGAGAACTTCAAAGATTACGTACAGATTTTGAGACAAAGCCAACAGATCCAGGCCTGTAGAGCTTGCACTGAATAATATTATCGATTGTTCCAGCAGTGTCACCAATTTTAAAAGCTCCAGCTTGGATACCTCCAACTGTAGCTGGGCCAATAACAACCTGAAACAGATATGTTACAACGATCAGATACCATGTTGCAAAAGACAGACTAATGCATCTGAACATACAACCTGCATGTTACCTTATTGTTTGACCGTGCATAAGCAATCAACTGCTTGCTATCTGCCTCAGGGACACCTTCAGCTATGATAGCAACAACTTTAATAGTTGGCTGCTTAAGCGCAGACATTGATGAAGAAGCAGCACTGCAGTAACAACAGTTATATTCCAATATGTGGATTAGCTTTAGCTTTCGGGTCATTACACAATTACAATTATAAGACACACCTTCTAAATGACGCAAAGTTTATGAAAACATCAGCAGTGGGATGCGCAGCACAAGCGGCTTCAATGCTGGAGAAACAGAAAATGGCAGAAAATATGAGAAATGTTCAATCTTAAGAAAATTATCAGGGAAAAGAGAAAGCATGTACAGTACTAAGTGTAACAAGGTGCAGTTATATGCACCTGAAACTATATCAAAAAGAAAGAAGTGACAAAGCAATTTCCACTTGATTTATCCTAGGAAACAATGCAGATCACAGAAGAAAAATTTATGATTGAACCTTCAAAACTTTACCCCCCCCCCCCTCTTAAAAAAAGCAAAATTTTTTACAACATGCTGCTTTCAAGAACTATTGACAGATAGACTAAAACATCTCATGCCAAACAAGTGAATGTTCAGCGGTTGTCAACGTGCACAGATAGACAAAAATAAGAACATAAGATTTTGACCAGTTATGAAACACATTATTTACTTGTCAACCTAGACAACAAGCAATAGTACACTATATTGAAACCCTATCCAAAACCATTAGAAAGATTTCCACTTTATGACCAAGATAACCCAAACTTTACTGAGAAAGACAAAAAATGCAAGCATATGCAACACAATAATCATGGGTCAGATACCCACGTGGAGTGTACTGGGATTGCAATTTCCTCCTGACCGAAAAAAAGCTTCTGGAAACCTTCTGCACCAGGATTTATAATACCAGCGACAGAAGGTGTTTCTCTCCCTTCAAACAGATAGGAAGAAGAAATAACATTAACCAAATGCTAGTGAAAAAGACTAGGTGAAAAACAAATTTCAAGCTCCACATTGTGAAATGGATTCAATCACAATAAGAAATTCCATACGCACCAGAAAGGAAGTCAAAGTCCAGCATCCGCTGGATTGGAAGCTGCTTGTAATTGTAGAATAATGCTTGTGTAGTCTTGGAGAAAAGCTGCCCAGTAGCCATGGCCTTGCCTCAGAGCGACTTCTGCTTAAACATCATAGTCATCTTCTCAGTATGGAAAGTATTAGACATCATTGTAAAGAAGAGATCCACCAAACTCAAACAACAAATAGTGCACTCAAACATTTCCTCAGAGGCACAGCACGCACTGGTCCTTTTTTCTAGTAAAGGAACATCTCAGCAGACTAAACATTTATCTTCGTACTCTGCATAACTGAGTGTAACAGACATAACGGTTTAAAAAGTAATCTCATAGCACTATTAACTACACCTTTGACTCTTTCCGCAACTCTATATGAATTAATCCAGCAACTGAAAATTCAATAAGATCCCATTTTGAGGTTTGAGCAGATCTCAATAAAGTGGTTAGATAAGCAAAATAAGCAGGGAGATTAAGTGTAATACAGTAGTGACAAACAATAACGAATATTGTTCCTATCATACAGCCCCATCAAATTGTAAATCAAGCTTCATGCATCAGTACCCGAAAAAACAGGCGATCACACCACTACTGAATCCAGATCATGAATGGAAAAACTTACAGTCCAATTTATATTTGCCCCTAACATATGATGACATTGTTGATGCAACCGAAATTTAGGGGCACGACGACAATATAAATATCAGTTTGATTGCAGTTAATCAAATGGACCCATTATAAGTGGAAATGCAATCATGTTCAAGAAGTAGAAATTCAAAATCAACCTTAACAAAAATTCAGATCCTAGCAATGAGCAATTCAGGTGTGCGAAATTCACTTGACAAAATGGTAACTTTATTGGAGAGAGGGATCTGTCTCTCAGCCGGAAATTTAAAAGCTTCATTAACCTTAACTAAACAGCAAAAGGAAGCATAAAGATGCCCCATCCCATCCATATTCCAATTTCCTCGGAAACATCGAAAAACACGACAGGGAAACAGCGAACCACCCACGCCATGGAAACATATTATTCTTACGCACAAAAGGACCCAATCCCAGATCATAAAAAACAGGGAAGAGAAAAGAAAAACAGACCAACACGAGGAAAAACAGATCCGAATGATAGGAAAAAGAAAATTCGTCTTCAACAAAAAGGGTGGATGATTGGAGGAATATAATGGGAGTTAATGGGAAATGTGTGATAAAATGGAGCTGTACCTGCTTGTTTGTTCTGTGTCTGTATAACAAAAACTGTGAGCCTGGGTGAAGTCAGGCGAGGAGGAATCGTATTTGGGAGCTGAGAATCGAGAGGAGGGAGAAGATTTATATAGGAGAGAAGTTGTGGGAGGTTGGTCTGCGGAAAACTATTTTTTTTTTTTAATAAATAATCTTGGAACGAATCAGATCAGAGTATGATATTTGGGTCTAAAAGAAAGAAAAAATGGAAGAATTTTGGGGAAGGAATTTGGTTGAATTTTGAGTAGTTTCAACTTTCACATAGTTGTGTTGTGTGAGAGAGGGAAGACAGAGCAGCTAACAGCCTGTCACGTGGCGGCACTCATGGTAGTTAGCTCACGACTACCGATTTGGAACCAAATTTTTTCCCCTTTACATTTTCTTTCATCAAACTTCTAGTACCACTAAAATTTATTACTAGCACTGCTTTTAAGTCAATACTTCAATTTGCTGTCGCTGTCTGGGACTCCTGACCCAATTCTCAACAACCTTCTTGTTAGTTTCAATTGGCATTTGGTACCAGACCCATCGCTCAGCCGGTTGAGATCTGATCACACTCAAAATGGAGTAGTAGCACATTTAAAGTTGCATTTTTCTAAATTCTCCAATCCGTTGGTACCGATACACATCAAGTTGCTCGTTGCTTGCTTACGGCAGTTTGCAGGGAGACAGGCAATATATGGGTCGATGAAATTCCTGTCTTGGTGTTGGATTTTCTAGATTGAACTAATGGGAATTAGAATTATTATTATTATTATATGTCTTTCTTTACGAAGAAAAAAGTATTTTAATTTTTACAAACGTGTTGGGATAAAAGTATCAGAGCAAGTTACACAATTATTTCAAATACTATTTAACTTATATTATAAATATATTTTTCAACCTCTCTCTTTCTATTTTCAATTATCTTTTTTATTATACATACATTTATATCACAAAAAGTGCTCCAAAAATTATTTTAAATAATACCCTATCCAAATTCATTCTTTTGGTTTTTACATCTCAATGATGATGTCTTATAGCTTGTCATGTGGAATAACATTTGGATACTCATTTTTTTTTTAAATACTATTTTTTTTTAGTGTAATTGGGAGGTTTCAAATTCAAGACTTTTCGCTTATATGTCATCTCTCGAAACATCCAACCATCCATCCATTCTTTTTAAAAATTTTTTTTTGTTAACATACATCATAACTCATAAGCGCACGCGGAGTGTGTTTGGATTTGGATAGTATTATTTGAAAAAAATTTATTATTATTATTTACAAAATATATTTCTCAATCATATTTTTTTGCATATACATCATATAAAAAAAATGTTACTCCTATGTAGTTAATACCATTTTTTTCTTCAAATAACCTTTAATCCAAACAAACCACATTGAGTTTGTTTGGATAGAGAGAATTTGGAAAAAAAAATTTTGCCTCACAAATCCCAATCACCTTGTTATCTCACACACATCACATCACAAAAAGTACTACAGTAAATATCTCAAATAAATCATCTAAATAAACTCTTATCCAAACAAACTCATTGTTACTTGAAACATCTTATTTAGAATAATTATCATGACACTTGTTATAATGTAATGTATGTAAATTAAAAAGATGGTTGAAAATATAAAATTAATTTTAAAAAAAAAAAAGAAAAAACACATTCATCCGGAAGTCCATTGGTGGACTTGGTGTGTGAGAGTGGCTGTTGAAGTTTTACTCCCAAGGAAGCATCAGAAAGAGAGGGGATAGTAGGACGGACAGGAAAGGTTAGGTGTATCGGTGGTTAGGCTTGACTTCAAGAACGAGAAGGCTCCTTTTTTATTTTGATGGAGTATAGCATAAGACAACAAGTACCACATTATTTTTATACTTGTAAAATAATAGTATGTAGATTGACTCAGCAACAAGAATTCATGGGTCGACCAATCGTATCTAGTGGATTTCACTGAGAACCCAAAATTAAATAATGGAAAAGAAAAATTAATTTGTCCAAGTCCCTGACCAATTCATTAAATTGATTGAGATCGCAAACTATCAAACTACAATCCAAAGACAAGCGTTCTTTCCCTAATAATAATAATTAAAAAAAAAATTTGTAGCTTTTAACTCTTGGGTCATCATCATATTATGTGCGCTAATTCGTCATCTTGGTTTATTGACCTGACGTTGAAGCAGAAATTTTGTTGAGATGAAACTGAACAGCGGAGATTTGAAAGCATTATTTTGTGCTATTTTTTACTGATCGAGCCAACGCGCTAAGGATTACTTTTTCTTGATGGGAAGTTCTGCTGACACTGACCAGATTTTGTGGTATTATTATTCCCCCCCCCCCCCCCCCCCCCCCCCCCCCCCCCCCGGTTCAATCACAAGTTGGAAAGTCTTCAAGTTTCTAACAAGTTTAATGATCTTTAATAAATGTGGCTAAAGTGGAAGGTTAGCTAACAACCCCTATGTGGCTGCATTAAAAGAGGAGGAGAATTAATGGATTGTTTCATCATCTACCTTTATTGGTTTTGGATTGTCCTAATTGTTCTTCAATCAGAAGAACTCGAGAATTGCTACCAAAGTCTAACAAACAGTTAGCATATACTTTATGTGTCTTGAATGCTAACCAGTTCCATCGTTTCTTAGTATTATTTACCTTGTAACACACTTTTTTTTTTCATTTTAAGGATAATAATTAGGGGTCCGATATGAAAAAATTATAATTATTTTGTGGCTGCTTGTAGAGAGGATTCTAGCGTGCTTTGAACCACCCCACCCCATAAAAATAAAATAAAATGAAAAGTAAATGAGTAGCCGAGCTTGAGTAAATGTCTTGGTCAAACTTGGAAAATGGAAAATAAGACAATAATATCAAAGTCCTTTTTTTTGGTTGGGTGACTCGTGTGTCGATTATCAAATAATAAGCAGGAGACGCCATTTGCATTCAGGCCATCCAACTATATATACAAATTTTTATAATGTAGCTTAATCTGAACTCCTCCTAATCCTAAATTATTTTGATTTCAGATTATTTAGTGCGCGGATATTAGGGTGACACGGCATTAACAGGAGTGTGTTTTCCTGATCTCTGCATGCGTGTTTTGAAGTAATTAGCCAGGGAGCCCCGGTGATCGATTACCCCCCATTCCTAACATCCACCAAACCCGCCCAAAGGTCATAAATTGATTCTTGTGTTAGACTTGTTAGTTGTACAGTCACCGAAACCGGCAAGTCAAGGTTGACCTCCTCTGTGCTTCGAGTCTGAAGTTGGAAAAGCTTCATCCATCGGGATGAACGAGGAATTTTAAGCAATCATTGGCATGTAAATGTGTTTAGATTGTGAGTTTTTGTATAAAAATATATATATATAATTTCTCTTGGAATATCTGACGTATATTGCATCATTGTAGTGTATATATATATATATATATATAAACTTACAACCCATATAAAGCAATCAAATCGACCATGTTGTTGAGGGCGTAGCAATTTGCAAAGGCTCAATATCATACTTTAGCAAAGACAGAGATGAATGAATGAGATTACTACGAAACAGTAAAAGTTAAAATGGACCCCACTCAGAAAAGTTAAAATAAATCAAGCAAATTTATAAATATACAAACAAAAATAATCCAAAAAAATCTTATACAAAAGTTTTTTCATATGTAATACTACAATAAAGTTTTATAAAAACACACATAAAAACTGTTAATTCAAACGGAGCAATAAACAAGCATTACAGTACTGGTTTTTTCAGTTCATTGTTTAATCTTTTTTTAAACCTTTCTTTCTGCCAATTCTACCAATACTGGTTTGGTCAGATGAGTAGACTCGCTAAAAAAAAAAAAAATCCTTTGGGTTGGAGAAAGTTTAATGGATGATCCATAGTCCATACAGAAGTCAGACATGCTGTTTTTCAACGTACATCCCGGAACACGGTCATACTTAACGTCTTGACCATTTCAGGTTTCAAGCGCCCCCCAAAAAAAAAACCTTGAAAAGTAAAGTTAAAATGTAGACAATCTAGTTGATCCAAAGTTGCAGTATATGCTGACTTGGCAAGTTAAAGTCAAACCAAGAGCAGGCTCGCAATGGCAGTTGCAGTCGCTCCTATCTAATTGGGGCGTTTCAGCTGCTAGTTGACCAGAATTAGAACATACTATTATTAGGGCTTGAGCAAAGTCTTGGCTAACCAAGGAGATCAGTTTTGAGATGCCACTCACATAAAAGTTCTTGTTACTCGATCTATAGCCGATTCAAAACCTCCCATTTATTACAAAAAAAAAATAAAAATCTATAGACTATTGTGATTATATTTTCGTATTTTAAATACCGTAAGTCACTTTTTAAGTACCACTTTTGCGACAGGAAAAAGAAAAGGTCTTTTATAAGACTTACTCAACCAAGCAATCCGTGGTTGACTTGGAAAGGTGGAGCGTGACAAAGCTTTAGGTTTTGTTGTCTTCTCCACCGGCGCATTTGCCAAAGTAATTGGAACCAACCACTACTATTATTTAAATCTTTGGCAATTCTGATCAGCATCTTTAACCGTATTGTTAAAACCATGGTCTTAGTCATCAAAGAAACGCAAACAATTAGGAAGAAAATTGCATCCCGAAAAAGTAAGCGGGCGATAGCGAACTCCTTTGACAGGTCCACAAATATTACCTTAATCCTAACTCATCCTCCTGCTAATGAAATTTAAGATTCTTAAGCATCCCATCCTGGAAGCATTTTGTATTCCGTTAACAAGTCATATTAAACGGAATTGCATAATTAGGACCCTATAAACGATGGAAAAAATATATGTAATTCTCCAACAATTCAGTAGCCTTACCTAATCAAGCAAGTAGGAGTCATCGTCCCGAGAAGAGAGAGAGACCCATGCATATACCTCCTTAAAAACAATCTAGGCACCAGACTGACACAAAAATTCAACCCAGTTCAGTTGTTGTGTTATTTTTATCCTTCCTAAAAAGTAGTACTATTTGGAATACTGCTTAGTAAGATCTTGGCATCAGGTCACAAAGACTGAAGTAGGTCCAATGCAATTTTTTCAGTCCACTTCAGGCAGCCAGTGCCAGAGTGGGTTGGTTTCGCTAACGTGTGGCTGGCAGGGGCCGGACAAGTTTTAATGTCAACATTCATTATCCTAATGCGCTGATACTTCATACTTGGTCAGAAGTTGGATGGAAAAAGATCAATATGTCTGAAGCAGTAAACAAATTGCCGCTGTATTTTATCATACATATGTGCAGCTTACAATACACTGATTCAACGTTCCCCCGGGTCAGCAGACCATAGTTGACATGCGTAATCTCGCGTTTAAAAAGAAGAAAGAAATAAAGGGACAAAAATATTTGGAAACTCGGAATGGTCTTTTTTGTTTGCCACTTTCAATATAATATATTGGTACTGAACTACTGATCTTAGGGAGTGTTAGCAAGTACTATCAAATATTACAAGTATCCTCAATAATAATAATACAGATCTTCCAATCAGAACCAATTCCTTGACTTGTGAGCCCAAGCAAACTACTTACTACATGCTTTGTTAGATGCTCTTTCTTACATCTTATGGAATGTGGTCTTTTGTCAGCTCTTAAACTCTCCATTTATTGCACCCCTTTTTTTTTCTGAAAAGGAAAAAAAAAAAAAAAGAGGGGTGAAGGGATACTTTTTGGGATCAGAATGTTGAGGGAGGACCATTATTAGGTGGAATATATTTGAAGTTACGAATATATTTGCAATCCCATTTTTGTTAATCACATCTTCAGTATCATTCCAATCATATAGTTTTCATTTACTATATTATATAATAAAATAAACGGTGAGAGTGCAAATAACGTTTCCACACATTTATCATCCATTTGGTGGACAATAGAAAAATAACAATTCGACATTCCAAGTATCTAGTTCAATTGTTTCATTGAAAACCAAAATTCTTTGTGACATAATGTCCAATTGTCTGTTTGTTTGACACAGAGCAAAATCTTTCAGGGATGCCTAGAATTTATACACTTTTGGCAGTATGATAAGCACCCAATATGTGCAAACAGATCCAGCTACTATTCAATACAAAATCAAATTGAAAGGACCATTTTTACCCATCAAGATGATCTTCACGTAGTATTAGTCTGATAGAGGGGTAAAAGTTAGGCGGAGCTAAAAAGAATCTGCCTGTGCCCATGGTTTTGGTTGTAAACAGTAAAGAAGAAGAAAAGGCGGTTATTGAAGAGATCCCACATCGGAGCAGCAAAGGGCGCCGCGAGAGCTTGGAGAAGTATAAAAGCAGCGAGCCAACCATGTAACAAGCATACCTTTCTCGGCCTTTTGGCTAAGATCAAGTGTAGTATCTGTTCTTATCAGTTTAATATCTGATAGTGGGCCATCGGCCCACACGATATTGACTCAATTTTTCTAGGGGGAGAGCCCACTGCGGTAGCTTGCTGCCGGGGCCCTCGAGCGTCGCCTGGGCTTTGCACTGCAGCCTCGGCCTGGCGCACCCCTCCAATTGCCAGTCATAAAATCTTCAAATCGAATTTGTCTGCACTGCACTTCCTTTTGGGCGAGACAAGGCCCAAGCACAATTAAAAAAAAAATCGTATGGTGTTTTTGTGATATTATGCGACACTTTAAAAATCCAGAGTTCATAAAAACGAACAACGAACGACTTCTTGGTTGCTCGCAACTGTAAAAAGCTTTTTAATCAATACTAATTGCCTAACGTTTACCGCGGGTGCGGGGGAATCTGCATTGCGAGATTTGTCTAGGGCCTGCTTGCTACCTAGTATTCTTTCTGCGATTGATACAGGAGAGTGGAGACCTTGACATTCTAGCTTATCCAGGATCAACTGGTGCCATAGGCTTTAACAGTTCCAACCAAGGCAAGTGATTCCTCAAGAGCCTTCAACAGATGTTCAGGACAATCCTCAATATAAGCATGTGTATGATTAGACTGCATAGATGTCAAAACCCTTCCAACCACCTGGACATAAGAAAAAATTACCCCCCAGAGATTACGTTGGAAGCAGAGGGTTCTGAATTTGCTAATGATAAGACAATAACTAAGGACAGTTTCCTACAGCAGTATGCGAGACTACCTTTCTTGCGTAGCCTCCAAAAGCTACCCCTCCAATCAAAGCATTTTGTGAACTAGATGGTACTGAAGGCATCTTTTTACCTTCAGATATCTCTGCAAAAGAATTTCTATCTTTTTAGTTGGAAAAACAGTATGAATTAGGAAACATCAAACAAGAAACTTGCTACAGAGGGGATAGTTTAGTACCAGGTATGGTTGTTGTTTGGAACAATCTCTCTCTTTTCAGCCCATCTACAGTGTGAGCATTGGTACCACCAGCTAGTTGAAGAAAACCTGGGATGAGTAGACAGAACTGGAATTGGAATTTTGAGCTTTTACAAATCCTAGCACCTAAAAATAAAGATAAGAAGATACTCCAGACATGCACCTTTGGGCCTGCCACTAGCAGAGACTAAACGGAGGGCAAAAGCAATTGCTTCCCTCGTGGCTCCTCTTCCGATGTCTCCACTCATGGGACGACCATCCAACTTTAGTCAGCATAACATACACAAACCATCAAAAAGCTCACAATACAACTTGATGAAACTCAAGACCTCATTTACAAGTAGTAAAAAATTCAGATTCCTGGTTTTCGAGGGCCTGTACCTGCCATAAGTTGATGCAATGCAGGTTGGGTTCCATTATAGAATACAAAGTGCTCATTGCAGCAATAGTTAGATCCTTGACATCGGGCATACTAACCTGCACTTAGTAGAGAGTGAAAAATGCTCGTAAGGATCAATGTACATAGTTAGATGACAATAATCAGCGTTTGATCATAAACGCAATAAAACTGTTCTGCACTTACTGCCACTAGTCTCAAATGATTAATTGAATCTCCCAATCCATTCCAAAGTTCTTCAAATGCACTTGCCTGCCTACAGATATAAAAAGCGAATCTAAGTGAAAACAGCTTAGCATTAGTAACTATGTATCGATAATTGGGTGACGTCGCACTAAGCCCTCACATATACTGAAACATTACTCTCTGGTGAATGTAGAAAAATGTACCGGAAAGACTTGGGCAATTTCTCATCCCGTGACTGCAAAACATGCCTTTTCAAACTACTATGAGTCACTTTATTTTGATTACCATTTACTACATAAATATTGAAAGGTTAACTTGGCCAGCATGCAGTTAGACATATATTTGCTGTACTTGATCCATAATACAAAGATAATACTAGTAGTCTACACAGTGATATGGCGATAAGCTACCTTCCATTTGTATGAATCTCTATGGCATCAACGTCATCTCTTTTGAGAAGTTCAACTGTTGTGGTAACGTCTCGTATGTATGTAATTGCTCCTAATCAATCGAGTGTTCTGTTATAATCATTAAATGAGCTAGTTCAAGGTTTTTCAAAAGAGAACGTCATGAGAACGTTCAATCAGACGAAACTTCCGCTGGGAAAAGAAATTATGATAATAAGGTTCTCAAAACTCAATATCAGATGCAAGCATGCAATAAATGAATTATGAAGTTTAACTCACTTATTCTATCAAAGGGACAAACAGGAATGCAGCGGCCACAGCCATAGCAGCGATCAGCCAGGACTCCACCCTGCATTCTCAAATCTAGTTATTGAACATAAGCAAATGATGGTGACCAAGATCTTTACGCCAGAAGTTTAGCTAAGCTTAATCAACTGAATTACATAAATGAAACAGAAAAGAACCTTGAGTCCACTAGGTGTACTTTCTCCAAGTATTGCATTAGCTGGACATACAATCTCACACGGTCTTGAGCAATCAAGGGGACAATCATCCGGATCAAATTCTGTTATATAATAAAGAGCCGTTACTGGCTTTTTGTTTAAGAGTGTGCTTCCTAAAGGATCAAGGGTCATCATTCCTGAGAACATTCAGTTCCTGTAGCCATACTATGACCACATGAACTAGTACAAGAATGCTCCACGATTCAGGGAAGCAGTGCTTCTACCTAAATTCCACACCAAGCCATCTCCTTAAGTTGTTTATTACTAGTAATATCAACTGAAGACATCAGCCAAAAACAAAAGGATTTCTACCTCGAGTTATGGTGGCATTATTATGCCAATTACAGACGCACAAAAAGAAAAGGGGAATTTGTAGCATTTAACACATCTTCATGTAACCCTTATGGAGTCCAAGAATTGAAATAGTTACCGGCTTTACGGAAATGAAGATCTTCATTGTCATTAACACTGACCATAATCCAAGGCCTGCGAATGGGGAAAATAGCACGAGCAGCTTCAATTCCTTCATTCACAGCACTCACTACAGATGCTTCAGCAGCACAGTCAATGCAATCAACTGAATTTTCATTCACACAAAAAGACTCATACATAAGGCTTCACTTCATTCAATAATACAAAACCAACTATAAAAGAAGGCTTTTTTCTTCTTTTCAACAAGCGGCAAAGGAATAAGAGGAACAAATGCTGATCGAAACGTTCTGTCTTACCACCAGCAAGAGTGTACACCAACGAAAGATTCCTGATATCAGCAACATCCTCAAAACTAGCACCACAAATAAGCTTGACCCAGTTGCCTTTTTGTAGAGATTCATGCGGAGAGGTGGTTATTGAAGGAATCCCAGTTCTCGCTATGAGGCTTTTCACCTGTCCTAGGCCTTCTCTTTTGCTGCTTATATTCAGTTGAGCTGTGACAGCACAGCAGAGCAATGTTACACATAAACTGATTAACAAATTCAACTTTCTTCTAGGACTTGGAACTTGGAAGAAGGCAAGAAAGAGAGAGAAACCAGATTGAATACTTGACTGGAGCGAAGCACAGCAAGATAAGCTGAGGGCCATCCCAAATCTCAGTGGAGCCGAACCATGCCTCAAGAAGCTGCTGAGTGTTTCCTTCAGATATTTTTGGTCTCGAAAGTTGCAAATGACTGGAGGAACTATGCAAATTAAATTCGAACTTGCTCGAACTTTAATACATGTGCGTGTGTGTTATATATGTAAACACACACGTGTGTGTATATATGTATGTATTTTTGTACGTATCCTTCTCTTTCGGACTTAGAGGTGGCAAAAGCGTGACAACAGCTATTTAGGTGAAAATAAAGAATGGTGCTAAATGCCAACGCCAATTATACACACAGACCACTGACGCAGAAGCTCTTCTCCGTCATGGTTCACCTACTTTACATGTAGCCAATCCCATTGCCTGCCTAAAGTTGTGTGGTTGCGCCATAGTGGTCAGAGATAGAACCAACATTGAGGTCAGAAGAAGTGGTTCCCTCAATTTGTTAACCGTTACTTTTTCTGAAGAAATGAATTGCTGATAGGTCTATCTATACTTCAGATTCATATTTGTAATCGTAATGAACAGTTTTCAAATTGCAATTTTTGTCTTACTCTTTGCTAATCACCTTAAAGTTCAATCAAGAAAAAGTGCCAAAAACATAAAACCCCTTTGTCATTTTCCGAGCCGCGTGGTTAATCAGATACTTATTAACAAAGCTAAACTAAACCCCTTAAAATATGATTACCCGTAGCTGCCCCTTTGTCATTTTCCATTGAAAATGTTCTCCAAGTCCTCTGCTAAGCATCATTTGGCAGTCATAAAATGCAGCAGCATCCCCCTATTTCCAGAAAAAAACTAGCGCATCATCCATTTAGGTCATAGCCATGCCCAGTCTTCTCAGCTATGCTTCTACCCCTTTCCTACCTCTTCTGGCTCTGCCCATTCTCTGCTGGGCCACAACCCTCAGGAAGCACAAACCCAAGGAAACCAACCTTGTTTTCTATATCCACGACAACTTTGCTGGAGATGACACCTCTGCTATGACCGTGGCGGGGAAGGATGGCCCAACGACGAGTATCTTAGAATTTGGAACTCTGGCGGCAGTGGATGATCCAGTAACTGAAGGTCCAGATCCAAAATCCAAAAAAATTGGAAGGGCCCAAGGTTTGTACATCAATTCTCAGCTGGATGGCAAAGGATTGTACTTGGTATTTTCTGTGATATTCACTGATGGAGAATACAAGGGGAGTACTTTGGAAATTCAAGGAGCTGATCCCTTCTCCATCAAGGAAAGAGAGTTTTCAATTGTATCAGGGACTGGTTTTTTTCGGTTTGTTAAAGGGTATGGAATTATGACAACTGAATTCATTGACATACCAAACTTGAGGGCTATTCTTAAACTCGATGTCACCGTCAGGCATTATTGAACAAGTTTAGTTGTACAACTTGGTTTACTTTGCAGCTCTGTTCCCATAAACTTGATTATGGTACCTTTTTTTCTTTTTTCTTTTGCTTACTTTCTTTCTCATGAAAGGAAGGAAGAAAATAAAATTAATGTGATAATTTTCTCGATATAAAGAGATTAAAAAAAAAATTCATTTGATCGTGTTTGCCTGGCATTTTAGTACTTTAATGGAATTATTGTGTTCACTAATTCAATTTGAATGGAACTTTGAACTTTTTGGCATTGAAGAGTTAGAATGAAAAGACAAATTAGCAGAATTCGTACATTATGTGGTAAGCCAGATAATCAGTAAGATATTCATGATGGAATAGATGATATGGAAATTTCGGGGAGGGATGGACTGGTTAATACTAGAGGAGGAGGGATTGAAATTAAAAAAAAATGATATGGAAATTCTAATAAGACTTTTTTTTTTTTTTTTTTTTTTGTCGTAACGGTATATGTTTAGCCTACTCCTACTCTTATCGGGGGGAGGGGGGAATCTACTCTATGGGAAGGTCCAACTGAGTCGGGGAAATCTGATAGAGATTGAACCACCATTAGATCAGACAGGTGCACCACACACCCGTATGTATTTAGAACAAATCTCATACATTATTGTAAGTGCCAGGAAATTAAAAGGCTTACAAATGCAAACCATTTATTGCTATTAAACCGTCCCTTTAAGATCCTTGTAGACGAAACAAAGATAAGATCATAAGATGTATTATCCTAGCCTAGGTGATAAAAAAAGCATTGAAGTCAGCTTCATCACTGTGACATAATTCATAATTGAAATACTTCAATTACATATGTTACATATTGCAAGAATAAGAGTAACTTTACAATTATCCAAACCCCCCAAACACCCAACCAAAAAAAAAGAAAAAAGGTAATCGTCCAACTCTCAATTGTTCTTACTATCGACTGTATTTATTGAGCAAATAAATGCATATGTTTTACTCCATGTTTTATTTGCCCTCAAGGCAGGCCAAAGTGACCAGTAAGACTCGACAATTGATGGCGCCAAATTTGGAGGAGTAATTAAACGCATCAATATAGCTATAAGCAACATCACTCACTCGAGCCGTTACTTTCTTCCTTCACCATTCCTCTCTAACAACCTCTCCGCCCTCTGAAACTCTCATCAATCAAGAAACATTGCTGAAAATAATAGAGCTGCTTGAGCAAGCTGAATTAGAAGATTGGCTTCATGGTTTTTCTTTTTCCTTTTTCTTGGTTCAATAAATGCAAATTCAAAGGTGAGCATGCCAATATTTTCTTGTTCTTGCTGGTCAATTTCGATTAGGTTGTTTACAAATCCTCCTTGATGGGCATCAAGTGGAAAATTCTTGCCTTCAGTTTCTCGTAATCTGTTTCCTTACCCCACTCTCTTGCATGTCCGTACTTCCTTGAACTCTTTTCAAGTTTCTTTCTTTCAATTACCCTTCAAAGGGAATCTATATTCAGGCATGAATTTTGATATCCATGTTTTATTTCTTGGAATCACCTGTTCTTTCATTGTGAATAAGGTCCATTCAGCTAGTAACAGCAATATATCAAACTCTGATTCTCTTGTGTTGGCTTGTGGTGCTCCTACCAATGCCACAGATAATAACGGCAGGAGTTGGATTCCAGATTCTAAATTCCTTGCATCTTCAGATAATTCAATAGTTGCCATGGCTCTTTCTCAAGATCCTTCATTGCCTTCCACTGTCCCTTACATGACTGCCAGAGTATTCCAATCACAATTCACTTACACGTTCAGAATTTCTCCCAAAGCCCGCCACTGGATTCGCCTTCATTTTTACCCTTCTTCTTATAATAATCTCAGCTCTTCAAATGGATTCTTTTCTGTAACAGCTCATGGTTTCACACTTCTTAACAATTTTAGTGCTTTGATCACCGCCCAAGCGCTTACACAAGCTTATATTGTCAGAGAATATAATATTGTACCAATTCAGACTGGTATTCTCAACCTCACATTCACTCCATCACCAGCATATAATGGATCTTTTGCTTTTGTCAATGGCATTGAGATTATCTCAACGCCAGAACTTTTTCAAGCTGCGCCTTTGGTTGGGTTTTCAGAGCAGTCAGTGGAAGTAGAACAGAATACGGTGCAGACACTGATTAGGCTAAATGTTGGTGGACAGTATATTCCAGCTAGTGATGATTCTGGTCTGAGCAGAACATGGTACGATGACTCGCCTTATCTATTTGGTGCAGCTTTTGGTGTCACCTCTCAGGCTGATGAAAATGTGAGAATCAATTATCCAACTGGTTTACCCGAGTACATTGCTCCTGTTAACGTTTATGACACAGCAAGGTCAATGGGGCCTGATCCAAAGGTTAATCAGAATTTCAACCTTACATGGGTGTTTCAAGTTGATCCCAATTATACTTATCTCGTGAGGTTCCATTTCTGCGATTATCAGATGTCCAAAGTTAATCAGAGGGTGTTTGCTATCTTCATTAACAACCAAACAGCTTTTCCAGATGCAGATGTGATTGGATGGGCTAGCGCAAAAGGGGTACCAGTTTACAAGGATTTTACGATACATGTCAGTGATAGGAGTGGCGATGAACAATTGTGGGTGGCTCTGCAACCTAATCAAACATCCGTGCCAGAATTTTACGATGTAATTCTAAACGGTCTGGAGATCTTTAAGATTAATGATACAAAAGGGAGCTTAGCAGGCCCAAATCCTGTGCCATCACCGCTTGCCACTCCCATGGAGTCCGAGCCAAAGCAATTTGCACCATCGAAGTCCAGAAAAACTGGCCTTATTCTCGGTGCGGTTGGGGGAGCAGCGGTTGGCTTTGCTCTGGTTATTGGTTTTGTTGCATTTCTCAGGCGTAGGAAGAGGATGGCTCTCGGAGAAAGTTCTAGCATAGCAGGTTGGCTGCCAATTTATGATAGCTCGCGCTCTTCAGAAACTGGAACAACAATCTCAGGCAAAAGTTGTGGCAGCAGTCGCATTTCAAATATTGGTGGAAGCCTCTGTAGACGTTTCTCCTTGGCCGAGATAAAAAATGGTTCCATGAATTTTTCTGAATCCCAAGTTATTGGAGTTGGAGGATTTGGTAAGGTGTACAGATGCTTTGTTGATGGAGGGACTGAAGTTGCCATAAAAAGAGCAAACCCATCATCAGAACAAGGCGTTCATGAGTTTAGAACTGAAATTGATCTGCTTTCAAAGCTAAGACACCGGCATTTGGTCTCTCTAATTGGGGCTTGTGAAGAACATAATGAAATGATATTGGTGTATGACTATATGGCTAATGGAACTTTGAGGGAGCATCTTTACAAGACCAAGAAGCCACGACTTTCATGGAGACAGAGGCTGGATATCTGCATTGGCGCTGCAAGAGGCCTTCACTATCTTCATACAGGAGCAAAGTACACTATCATCCACAGGGATGTGAAAACTACTAACATTCTGTTGGATGAAAAGTGGGTTGCAAAGGTTTCTGATTTTGGACTCTCAAAAACAGGTCCTACTCTTCATCAAACACATGTTAGTACAATGGTGAAAGGAAGTTTTGGGTACTTGGATCCAGAATACTTCCGCAGGCAACAATTGACAGAGAAATCAGATGTATATTCCTTTGGGGTGGTCCTTTTTGAAGTTTTGTGCGGAAGGCCAGCTCTTGATCCTAATCTTCCAAAAGAGCAAGTTAGTCTAGCAGATTGGGCATTGAGGTGTCATTCCCGGGGTGTTCTTGACGACATTATTGATCCATGTATCAAGGGGGAAATGGCACCTGAATGCTTGAAGCACTTCGCAGAAACAGCAGCTAAATGCTTGTCCGATCAAGGAATTGATCGCCCTTCAATGGGGGCTGTTCTCTGGAATCTGGAGTATTGCTTACAATTACAAAACAATCCAGATGGACCAGAATTCGTTGTGCAACAGAAAGCCAATGATGCTTATGCGATGCATGAAACGTTGCTGACCATTGAGGAGAATGATAAAATAAGCCAGGAGACAGAGGACAGCAGCTCCAACGAAATATTCTCACAAATAATAAATCCTCAAGGGAGATAGGTTGAGTACATGTTTCAATTTTTGCAGTGCACTTTACTTGCTGCTTCTTTGCACATTGTTGGTAGTGATGTTCAAGCATTAATTCTGCTGCTTGTCTGTAATTGCAGCCAATTTGATCGCATTTTGGTCTTAAACATTAGCTATCCCTTGTGAATAAATTAGTGGAAGGGCTCTAGGCCAAGCTTGATGGTAGATTTGTATTCTTCATTTCTCTTTTTTAGTTTGAAAACAGTAGGATTCTTGACCTTTCTGATGATTCTGCAACCTAGTTCATGCAGATCAAGTAATAATTTTAATCTTGCAACCCATTCTGTAAATTAACTGTGTTCATTAGTGCTGGCAAATCATGACCCTTCGGATGTACTTAAAATGCATATTTTGGATTCTCTCGAGTTGTTTTAAGTCTTAGGTGTTACTTCCATCTATCCATGTTTCCTGAATATCTGAATCATATTTGAAGTTTGAGAATCGGTTACTATTTTCAAATACAAAAATGACAATTGGAACAATGAATACAGGCAGGGCATTGTGGAAAACATACAGAAAGAATATGTGCTCAGGACGTAAGAGCACTCAGTAAGCTCTAACCAAAACCAAATAAAAAGTCTGGATAATATTCAGAGGAAAGAAATAACCATCTGGGAACTCGTAGGCTACCGTAACCTTGCAAATTCCTGAAAAGGGCTCAAGATTGCAGGTACAAATTTGACTTCACTAGCAACCCCAATCACCATAGCGTGGATAAATGCTTCGGTTTTTGAAGAAATTCGTACTTCAACCACTTAGCTAGTCTTGTCCGTGGAGGAAAAATGAAATTAGAACTGAAGTTCCTCGATGTCAAATCAAAGTTCAGAAGTCGAGAAATTGAAGCAAATTGAGAAAGAGACCCTTTCACAGCTTTGCTTCTTTCTTTTTCTCTAGTATTGCTTCTTGTGCCATACCATGCATTTTGGCCAGGCTCTGGTCCAGCCTAGGGCTGGAACTTAACCAAGTAGCTCGGCTAGAGCTCGCAAACTACTTGGTCAACAGCTCGAGCGGCTCGTTAGAGCTATCGAGTCGAGCTCGAGCTTGGAAATATAATACTCGAGAGCTCGACGAGCTCTATCGAGTTTTTTATAATATATATTTTAATTTTTATTATTGTGAAATGTCAATAATATCCTTTATTTAAAATTATATATAAAATATTAATTTTTATTACTTGAGCTTGATTAGACTTGATTGAGCTATTAATTACATTTAATTAAACTCGAGCTCGAACTCAAGCTCGAGTTTCATAAATCGATGTCGAGCTCGAGCTCGAGCTCGAATTTTAAAAGCTTGACGAGCTCGAGCTCGAACTCGAGCTTAGTTATTTTGCCTCGAGTCGAGCTCGACTCGACAGCACCCCTAGTCCAGCCTATATTGATAAAATTTCTAACATTACATCAAAGATAAGTCTTCACGGGGGACTGGACCAAATGAAAATAGTGGAGATAACATGCAGGCCGCAGGATCCTAACTCTGTATGCTTTCTGTTTCCTGGGCTGCAAACGAGTCGAGTTGAGTCGAGTTTTGGCCTAATCGAGCTGAGTCTCGACATAATTTCATTGAACTCGAACTCGAGCTCGAGTTCGATGAGCTGACAATTTCAAGCTCGACCTCGACCTCGAAAAAAATAAAAAATAATTATTTTATTTTTTAAAAAATAAATAAAATAATATTTTTTAAATAAATAATAAAAATATTAAGGATATATATATAATTTTACTATTAAAATTTAAAAAATATAAAATATATATATACTTAAAATAAAAAAATAAAAACAAATATATATATACTTAAAATAAAAAAATAAAAAAAAATTTATATATACTCGAACTCGCGAGCCTAACGAGCTTAATATTTTGAGCTCGAGTTTGAGCTCGATTTCAACTCGAGCGGCTCGCGAGCGACTCGATTCGTTTGTAGCCCTAGTTTCCCCGGTAGTATGTCTCATTTTTGGAGGGAGTGAAAGGCACAGTGCACTGAGAAATGAGAGCACTTGTACTGATAAAGAAACAGCATTTGTAGTCCTCAGGCAGGGCAAGGCCTTGCATTCAAGACAATGCCTTTTTGACTCTGAATGTCCCATTTGAATTCAAAGAAATCAAAATTGACCAAATGTGTATGGCAAAAAAGGTTGAGAATGAAGCACCGAATTCTTAAGGTATAATTGTTGAACCTTTGGATGTATTGAGCTCAGCAAAACTTGGCAGACTTGAAAGAAAGGGGATACATAAATGAGTTTGAGTAAGTGAATCTGATAATTTGACCGGTTCTTAAAGGCTTCCCTCCATTGACCAAGCAATCATCATAAGAGAGTCTCCTGAAAGTTCTTGGATTGACTAGCTTCGCAAAGGCAAACCATCCACAATGCAGGTGAATTTTGGAAGGTGCACAGCCAGAAATGCAAGTATTCACAATCTGCACAATGTACTGTGGGATCCCTGATGTTGAGTACATGCTTTGAGAAATACTTATATCCCTATTCGAACAAAAATCTGGTGTGACAAAAATCAGAATATCATATGACAAACTTCGGGAACTTAGAAATTAAAAGCAGAGAAGATTATAGAACTGATATAGAAATATTACCATGGATCAAAAATTTCCTATGCTTTAGATATGCTTTCCCAGGTTCAATCACTGTTGTCCTGTTGCCATCTTCATGAAATATCTCACCTGTCAAAATGAAAGCCGAAAGGTCAAGACGAAAACAAACTACAAAATGTTATAGTTCTTCCGGAACATCTAGTTTCAGTACATGACTTGCCTGATTGAAATTGGATGCTGCAGACTATAATGATTACTATAAAGAGGGAGAACAGAACAAATGCCACAGGCCTCATGATGGCCTTTTCAGTTTACAACTACTACAGGTGGAAAACTTTTTGTTTGTACTCAAGACAAACAAATTTCTTAGATTCACTTCCAGACAATCTTCTAGTTCGGAGTCAGAACGGAGCCATGAGAAAGTGCAGGCTTATGAAGTAAGAGAGTCGAGGAGAGAGTTGTGTATTGCTCATTTATTTGACGAGAAATAAGAGAGTCGAGGAGAGAGTTGTGTATTGCTCATTTATTTGACGAGAAATACGCAGTACTCAGTGCATATGAAGTGTTGGAAAAATGGCTATATCCATTATAGAGTGAATGAGAAAATTGTTCTCATAATGGCACTCTTGAAAGATTTGCTCATTTATTTGACGAGAAATACACAGTACTTGTGCATATGAAGTGTTGGAAAAATGGCTATATCCATTGTAGAGTGAATGAGAAAATTGTTCTCATAATAGCACTCTTGAAAGAATCCAAGGATAATTATCTATCATTCATTCATGTACATAGGATTCATGTGTATTAATTATTGATACGTGATTTTGGATAGGATTCATGTATATTAATTATTGATACATGATTTTGGATAGGATACATGCACTTAATACATGATTTTGAAGTTATCTTATTGAGATACATGTATGTACATGAATATGGTACTTTGATAAACGTGAAGATAATTATCTGGAATTTAACACTTGTTGTCAATTTCTAACAGTCACCCTTGGCCAGCATCTATAAATATCTCCTTTTGTTTCAAAAGAATGCGCGCTCTCTCTCTCTTTTTCCTTCTTGCATCTTCATCTTTTATAGTGTTCCATATTGCTCTCGTTCGAGTTCGCTGTGGTGAAGAAAGTTTGGTGCTGAAATATTCACCTTTAATCTGTTGTATCCTGGGAGACAGACGGCTACTTAACCTCGAGCACTCTACCTGGAGGGGGCGAATCTGTTTTAAGGAAATTGTACTCACAAGCCTCGGATTGTTATTATTGTTATTTTCGATCATTTCTTTCTTTCTAGGTTGTATTTATTCTTCTCTTTATTGTATCAGCCTATTTTATTATTTCACTAACATGAAGTACACATGGGATTAATGTGCTAGCAAATGACACGCGAGGGTAGTGTAGGACAAGAAGTAAAGCCAAGTGCACAAGGGAAGAACGGATATAGAGATTGGAGAGTATAGAACAGGACCACTACTGTTGCTCATCCTTTTATCACATAGGGTGAAGTCATTCCTCAGCAAATTTCTTTAAACTTCAGGCTAGTCAAATGCCAAAGCAAAGATGATAAGAAAGACAACCATTAATTGCAACAATAGCCGGATGGCTCTCTAGTCTTTACAACTATGACCGTACCATATATCAACCTCTTCTTCTTTACAGTGATGCCCGCAAGCTCTACCGACTTACTGGTGCCACTTAACACATCCACAATCATACGGTACAAGTTCTCTTTGTTCAAGATACTCTTGGAAGAAGAGGCGTAGGCGATATATACATGTTAATTAGTGAGAGACTTTTTTAACTTGTACTTAAGTGCTGCTAGTCTGCACGAATATATTGATTATTTTTTTAAGCCTTGCAGCCGAAGTAATTTTTGGTAAACAGCTTCTGGAGGAAGAGGAAATAGTCAAATGACAAGCGACAATCTTTTCCAAATCAAATTAAGGATGCAAAACTTTTTACTGCATAAACAAATGATGCCTACCTAACGAATTTCATGTAGTACTTCCTTTCCTTGTAATTCAAGGTTAGGAACTTGGGAATTTGAATGTGGTCTACAAAGTGGCTTTGTTCTTGCCCCTTTCTCGCATGCCTGCAAGAACCTGAGTTTCTTTCACCCTTTCTTGTTTTGGTCCAAAAATTTTACAACCTTTTTGTTAGCATTGTACTTTTTTTCTTTTAAAAAAATTTACCCTAATAAATCTCCTTTTCTTTGACATAAGCGCAAAAAACTTTTTCCCTATAACAAGAAACTCGCGCTTGAAAAACTTATCGCACATTTGCAACCTAAAGGCAGCATTAGATGCCTGCTGAAAGGAGACTAGTTTCCATTTATGCCAAACCCTACTTTTGTAGGCCTATCTTCAAGGACTCGTAATGCCAAATCACATGCTAATTCCATAATTTGACATACTACAAAGTCTATATGATCGCCATTTGTCACCTCACATTAACAATAATATTAACAGATCATAAGATGTAGTTCTCAAACGCAAAATTTAAAAAAAAGGTATTTAGAATGCAGAAACCATAGTTATTAAATTCGGTCCGACCTGATGGTTGAACTGGTCAAACTGGTGAATCTGCCATGAAATCGGATCGGTTTAGCAATTGGATCGGAGTTGCAGATGATTCGCTTTGAACTGTTTGATTCGGACGATCGAACTGGTGACTCGCTAAACCCAGTTGTTTTTAATGAATCTGACGGATTTTGAAAATTTTTCTGAAATTACCTTTTTATCCAAATTTTTAATTTGACCAACCACACCAATATGGACATTGTCGTCTTTTTGATAATTTAATGAGAAAAATTGAAAAGGGACTTGGGAATTATGGTTTCTTTCTTTATTTGACACCTAGATTTATCATTTATGTTTACGTATAATATCAATATGAATTCATGAACTAAGGAACACATATGTGTATGACTTATGTGTTTGAACTATGAAATATGAATATGTGATGATTTGTTAACATTTAAGAATTTCTATACTTATCTTATAATTTATATGTTTATTTAATTATATTATATATTTTTTATTGTATAATGTAACCCAACGATTCGACCCATAACCCACCGATTGAATTACTAATCCTCCAATCCGATCCTCCGGTCGGGTTGGTTTTAATAACTATGGCAGCAACCACAACTTATATGGACTTGAGCGAACTTGTGGAAAGATTTGGGTTGCACAATTTGTTTGTGGCAACTTGCAGAAGATATGGGTCAATGGGATACACCTTCTGTGTTATAAGCTTAGCCTTGCTTGGATTGCTTGTTTCCGTCCGAAAATATTGTCGTTTTTCGTGATCACATTTCCCTATCATATTTTTCCCTCACATATATCAAATCACTACAGTAATTTTTTCATGAAAAATGACGGAAAATGCAATCCAAACACAACCAATGCTAAGAGTGGTGCTAGAATACGAGGAGCTTCTAGTGTCACTGCCAACTATTAAGTAGGTGCTTATCTAATATTCTACATCTTCGATTGACTTCCCCAATAATTAAGCACCAAAAAAATGGCATCTGAAACCCGTCACTTCCCATCGTTATTGCCCTTTTCTATCGTCCTCCTTCTCTACAAGTGCATCAACAGCAATTCTGCAAAACCATTGACTTCTTCTTCTATATCTTGTCTTTCTTTTGACTGTAATGGCCTCACAATAGGCTACCCATTTTGGCTAAAAAGCCAACAATCTCACAAGTACCGTGGCTACCAAGGTTTTAGCCTCTCATGCAACGGCAATGCCCCGACCCTCAGCCTCTCCAACCACCTCTACGACGTTAAAAAAATTTCAATGATTCAGAAAAGACTTTGACCATCACCTATACTGACCTAAATGATCCAATATGTCCCCTTGTACCGGATGATGTTGTCCTTGACACTGCTTCTTGTTCGATGAATCATACTTGTGATGATCAGATAATTCACTTCTTCTACTATTGCTCTTTCTATCCGCCTTCACTGCAGGATACAGGGCACGGTGGAGTTAAGCGGTCGTTTGTTTTTGCGGACAGCGCGATTCCGAGTTTGTTTGGATAGCCAATTATCCCAAATAATATTTCGCATGCATTATAAATATATTTTTCAATCCATTTTTTTATATTTTCAACCATCTTTTTATCTCACATAAATCACATCACAAAAAATATTATAATAATTATTTCAAATAATACTCTTTCCAACAAACCCTTATGTGAAGCCGTGGTGAAAGGTACTGTGATTGAGAGTGGTGTTCATGAAGTTTATGGTGGTCTTGTGGTTAGGGGTTTCGGTGATCTATTCATTCAATACTAAACACCACTCCTCCGGTCCTCCTTGCTTGGAGTTTTTGGTATACTCTTACTCTTTCTTGGAGGTTAATTTCTTGAAACAATAAGGGGGATCCAACTGCGTGGGAAATGTGCTTTTTATATGTCCTCTTGTTTTTTTGGTCAACAGAAAATACGCAGCAAAATTCATATGGTGGAGCCAATTCAAGAAATGAATAGATTCCAATCTACATTTTTCCTTCCCAGCCATGGCTTTTTTTTTTTAATCACCAGTAACCTTGTGGCAGGTTAAAAGAAATTACGAGGCTTCAATTCACCCTAAAAAAATAACCTCGTGGTAATTTAAAAGAAATTACTAGACTTCAATTCACAAAACAAAAAAAAGTTATAAAGAGCATCCAGTTAACATTCAAGGAGCATAAAAATTCTTTTTTTTTTTAGGAATAAATTTGTTTTTGATAGGATTCAATATTGATTAGAGTTATAGAAGAATCAAGCATGATAAATAGAGTCAGAACATGTGGATATTTATCGTCGAAGGTATAATTTGCTAATGCTGTCTAAGGACATAAATAACTCTTCCTTCAAGATCCATAATTAGTGGGACAAAAAGAGAATTATACAAATTCTGGATGTATTTTTTGAATCCCCGAAATACAGGAATTAGATACTCCTCCTGGTAGTTCAGTTGGTCATGTCCCCTTCTCAGGATACATTGTCCATTACCCTCACAAGGGTTCGAGTCCCAGGATTGCCGTGTTCGGGGGATGGGCCCTCTCTTCTCGGATTGTTGGGGATTAATCGGGTTGAAGGCCCGAATACCTCCTAAGTCAGGGAAAAAAAAAAAGGAATACAGGAATTAGACCAAACTTAGCCCAAAATATCAGAAGTGCGTATGTAGGATGATGTGATTCATTTATGTGACAATTTTGCCCTCCATAATGTTCCAAATTTCTCCCAAAGGCACTCTGTATAAAGGTAAAGCCGTAAAGGTACGGACCCACCTCGATGCCTGTGGCGCCACCGAGCCGTTACTAGTAGAGTGAGTAGGGTTTAAGCCAATTTATCGTTTCAAAAAAAAAAAAAAAGAGTAGGGTTTAAGCATTTTCCCAGGGTTTTCTCCATTATTTAACCAAGAAACAGTATCAAGATTTTGGGAGAAGAAAATGGAAGAGTTCGACGAAGATGATTTCGGGGATCTTTATACCGACGTCAAGGTTCAAGCCGGCCCGGCACTCAATTCTGTCCCACCATTGGCTCAATTTTCCCTGGACACAGAAATTTCGGATTCCTCGGAGGCAAATGAGAGATTCACCGCCGGCGGCAGTGGCGCAGACAATGCTGAAGAAGAGGAGGAGGAGGAGACCGCGGCTGTGGCTTTGGATGAAGGTCAAGAGTGGAGTGGGAATGGATCTGAGAGTGAGAGTGAGAGTGAGGATGATTTGAATATCGTGTTGAATGATGATGAGGAAGTTGAAAACGGTAATGAGGTTATTAATGGAGGTCAATTAGGGTTTCGAGTTGGGGGGATTGGGGGAGGGCTTGATCATGAGGATGAAGCTGGAATTAAAGGGGAAGATGAAGGGAGTAAAGGAAGGGGAAACCATGATAGCTGCTGCACTGGTGGTGTTGGTGATGTTGGCTTTGAACTAGGCAATAGAGGGAAGGTTGGGTTTAATGGTGGTGATTGCAGTGTAAAATACGAGGTATACTCTTAACACAAAATTTTATAGTTTTTGGGCTTATATGTTTACTTTGAAGTGCAAATAAAATGGAGCGTTTGCGCTGAAATTTTTTGCTCCCGACAGAATCTGAGTGAATTTTGAGTTTGAATGGTCTGGCTTGGGAGTTCCGTGCCCAAAACCAGTGAAGCCAGAAGGTTCAAGCTTGTATCAGGAATAGTATAGGTCATGGTAGGATGTGGTTTCTTTACTCGTATTCCTATACTTTAAATCCCTTGCATTAACTTAGCAACATAACTTGTCTTGGGTAACGGCAGTATTATTTGCTTGCCGAGAATCTGATGCTGGATACATTGGGCACTTTGGGTGCAAAAGATGTATTCAGCGTGTAGCAAGATGTATTTTATGTTTTTAGCCATTTGTTATAAATTTTTTGGTTTGACATTTAGATTTTTCTCTGTTGCAGATGATAGAGTTGTGGACATTTAGGAAATGGATGACATTATGTAATTGAAATACTTGTTCTGTTAATGTGATTGTGTATGTGTTTGTTTTGGCAATACGTCCTACTCAACTGGCCATGTTGTTTATTCCAAAAGGAGCAAGATGAGAGCCTTTAAATGTGTAAAATTTTTGAATGTTGTGTATTTAGGTCTACTTTGTGCCATATACCTCTGGAATTACTTTTCAAAATCAGGAGATGTTCCACGTAAAGTACTTTGGTGTGTCTCTTTGTTCCAACAAAAACATTCCCTTTCCAATGTGATACAATCTGTGTCACTTGATCGTGATTCTATGATTGTATTGACTGCATTCACCTTCTTTTATAAATAAACTCAGAGATCATCTTATTTCATATGGACAATTATATCGTCTCTTTTGTGTAGTGCATGAAATCGAAGGCAGCAGCGGTTCTAAGTAATTTGAAATGCAATGGATCTGCCAGAGTAGCTTCTTACTCTTCCCAATTTGTTAGAGGATACTGGGAGCATAATTGTTGGACCCCTCGTTTTGGCAAAAACTCGCTAGTGCCACAAAGGGGACATAACTTCTCACTTCCTCGTTCTAGGTCAGCAATTTTAGGAAACCTTGGTTTTTTAAGAGTTTTTTCTTGATAAGATCTTAGATAGTGCTTCTTAATGTACCAACATGTTCTTGGTAGATTTTCTGGTTCTGTTATCTTTTTGTGTTGCTTATAGTATCTTCAGAGATACTTCTTCTACATGCTTTTGGAGTGTTACATTTCATTTTATTTGTATGTTGTACACAGGACCATTATAGATGTAAATATAGATGCATTCGAGTGGAAGCCTTGGAGGCATCCGGGGGCTGACATAACAGATTTTTTCAATTTTGGTCTTGATGAAGATAGTTGGAAATGCTATTGCAGTTGCCTGGTAAATGAAATACTGTCTACGAATTGTATATATTTAAGAGCTGTCCAGTTCATCAATGTACTTCCTTTGGGCTTATACACAGATTTAACATTGCTTTAATGTTTTGAATTTCAGCATTGTGTTAGAAGATAATTGCAAAATTATGTTCAGTACTTGGCCTTTTCTGGATAAACTCTCATTCTGAGTTGCATTACAGGATGGGTACCGCGAGCAACCAAATGAGGGTAACCCAGCTTACAATCCTTGGAGACATAGTATGGTAAATTGTTGATTTCACAAAATATTCTCCAATTTGAAGTCAAATGCCCAAAATTGTCTTGTAATGTTTTCCATCTGTCAAAATTTTACACCAACATAACGTGTCTTCAGAGGCTGTAACTGAAAATAGAACTCTCTTCAAACAGATGAGATCAGTTTCACAAATCTCTTGTAGACATGAGCAGTTAGAGATGGTATGCATAGTTCATTTGATAGGCAGATCTCATGTATCTAAGCTTTTATTCTTCTGGAGAATCATAGTTTTGAAAAATCTCTTCTGAGTTAAGCAGCATTGTCACATAAAGATTGTTTGCTTATCCAGCCAAAGGGGGAAGCTATTCTGGTAGAAGACAGCATTTGTGAACGCCAAGCATCTGTAGATGTCAGGCATTCTGTTGATCGAGACTCTGATGTTATCATACAGGTAGCTTGTTATTACTCTACTTCTGCAAACTATACTGTCTTATTCTGCTGCTCACTGTATTTGGTGCTACAGATTCATGTGCAGGATATGGAAGATCTCTCAAGCTTTGGGAACATGGCACTTGATCAAGGGAGTAGCCATGTAGCTGAAGCTTCCCATGAAGGAGAATCTGGAGATATTGGTATAAAGAATGAAGATATGGTTTGTTTTAATAGTGCCAGTAAAGATGACCTACCCATTTTGAAGGGACCCACAGAAGAAAAATGGATATCAATTCCTGAAAGGTTTGCAAAGTGCATATAATTGCAAGAAAGCATTCTAGCTGAATACTTTCCATCTTTTGTACGCTACAATAGCATACTTTTTTGTCATAAAGGATATGGATGGGGAATATCTCTGCTCTTGCATGTTGCTGGTTTCTGGACAGATTATTAGTTTTGTAATCTTCTTACTTTAGTTTCTTAACTAAGTTACAAGCTAATCAAGTGTTCCTATCGATCAGGTGCTCCAATGATACATCTACATGTGCTGGTAATCCTGTATATAGGGATTCAGACAATTGTGGGAGTCTTCAGGTTTCTGATACACACGAACACGACCATGAAGAGTTGGCAGACAGTGATTCAGATGGAAGTGCCGAAGATAGATCTTCTGATGACTCGAAGAAATGTATTGGTAGTGTCACATCCAATACCACATCAACCGTAAGGGAATCAGAATCATCCTATGGGCTTGAGACTCGTGGCACTAATTTCTCTCCTTCTTCCAGTCATGACATAAAATCCAGATGTGGTGCTTATCCTGAGCCAGATAAAATTTATGACCATGTTAAAAGGGTATCACCAAACTCAGAGTCTGAGGCTGTCACATTTGATTGTAATTCCTCAAAGGACTTCAGAAGCCATAGCATCAAGATGAAGTCTGGTGCTTATGAATATTTTTCAAGAGGCAGAAATCCCATCAACAGAAAGCTCAAATTTCCTGAGAGGAAATCAACTAGGATATCTAAATTCAAGTCTCACCTCGAGTATGAGGATGCTTTCTATTTGTCTAATCCAAAGAAGTTGCATGACGTATGTCGTTCAACATCTGCATGTGGCAATCAGAGAAATAGGTGTCATAGTTTTGATTTTTCTGAAAGGCAAGATTTCTCATGTTATGAGGGCTTAGAATATCTTATCAGCCATAGAGGAAAAAGATTATATGATTATCAGTCCAGTGGTGCTTATTCTCAAAATTCTCATCAAAGAGGTTGCCGAGTTTCTAGATATGAGAGAGAGCAGTGTTACAATCAGACTGTAAGTGGAAAACACCATTTTACTGAACAAAGAATACCGAGGTTTAGTGGTGACACAAGGGAGAAGGATTTGGATCACTATGATGGGGAAGACTCTGTCTCAGGACTGGAATCCCTTGATTTCCATGGGCCAGGAGAGCTCATTTTTGAAAAATCACAATTGTTAGACTGTGGAAACCATGCTCGGTGGAAATGGAAATCAGGAGAGCTGAAATTTAGAAGGAAATTGAAAAATTGTAACTTTATTTGTGAACATAAATATAGCAATAACATGACTCGAGAAAATTTTAGATCTATTCAGTGTAGGGAAGGAGATATTGTGCAACGTAAATATGATAGACAGTTGCAATATGGTAGAGGAAAAGTTAGAGGCCCTTTAAGAGGCAAAAGGAGATTTGACAGTCCCCTTAGTGGCTGTGAAACTATTCGGTGTAGAAATAGCGAGGACGAGAAACCACAAACTGTTGGCAGGGTAAGGGCGCCAGGTGCGCCTTATTCAAGAATTTATGTATCTGAAAGATGCAGTAAACAAGGGAAACATAATTGTGTAGGGAGGTACAGTGGTGGTACCAAATTTGGTTTTTCTGATGGTATGTTTGACAGTGATGAGAATATAAAACATGCTGATGATCAAGATGATTTTGCTGGAAGAAGACATTATGGACAATCTGAAGTATTGGAGTGGAGGGAAGAGGAATGCAATTCTTGGTATCCTGAGCATGGTGTTTTGGCTGAGGGAACATTATATCCTTTTAACAAGACTTCAGGGGGTAAAGGATCTGTTGCCAAACATGGGTCTGTATATGGAGGGAAGCTTATAGATCTTAGTGAACCTGAGCAAAATAGATACAAATTATCAAGAGAAGGCGGTGTCGGTAGTAAATTTCTGGAAAGTCCTAATGTTAGCCGTAGAGATAATGTTCAGCGAACACGCCCAAGGTGCTGGGATTCAACTGACAAAGACATGGTTGTTTGGGACAGCAAGGTAAAATTGGGGGAATTGAGGTCAAATCTTTGTATCATTGTATATGTATATACACAAGTATTTCTCATATTTTGGAAAGTGATTTTTGCATATGTTTATTGCTTTATTTGTGTCTTTTAGAACTGTCTTGATTTTTCTTTTACTCTGGTGTGGCCTATATTCAAGCTTTGCTATAATATTGCAAGTTTTTGGATTGATCTACCTATTCCCTGGAAACAGAAAGTTGGCCTCAGTCCTCGAAGCATGCAATTTTTAATTCAAAAATTCCCAAAATTTATCTTGTTTATTCTGTGAAAAAATATGCATTAGTCACAAGCCGACCCAACAGGCCACTAATATTAGAGGGTTTTCTTTCAATCGTTTGGTTGACAATATTTGTGTTTTCAAAGCTGATTCTGTTGCATTCTACTGATGCATATTAAACCTAAGGCACATATGAGATCCAAAACATGTTTTGTAGTATAAGGAACAGTAACTTTCCATGGAAATCATCAATGGGCAAGTTTCTTTTCTTTAGGAAATTTAGAACTATCTTTATAGGTTATATTAACATGTCCAATTTTTTTATTTTGGATAATGATCTGTATCTTGGAGCTTGCACATCTTGAAAATTTTAAAAAGCTACCCTTTGTCTTGTAGATACTTAGGCAGTCAATGTCAATGTGAAAAGGCTGATGCCCTTGTTTAGCCAGAGTGCCAGACTTAGAGCCACCTTAGCTGAGTTCTGCTTGGCCAACTTGTGCCTTGTCGAATAAAGTTTCCAGTTAGGATACTTAGTACATATGATCAATTGCTTTTCTGGTTTAAAGAGCCTATGGACCAAGCTATGCCGATAAGTTTGTTGAGGTGTGGCTTATTATGAGGTTTAGCATAAGATTAGTGAGAATTGGTTGGATGAACAGAAAGAAACTCGTCTATGTTAATGGTACATGACTTGAATTTTGCTGCTACATTGAACTGTTTGTTTATTTTCACTGGATTGTTGAGTTGGGACTTTACATGGTTGGAAGGTAGTATTAAAAACAATACTCTTGCTTGACTGTGCATCAAGATTGTAAACTACTTTTTTCTGTCTCCACAGGAGCAATACATTTGGTTTAATTCTTGGTGACCATTTTTTAGCATATAGAATATAGGATACAGACTAATTTGTTTATATTATTTGCAATGGTCGTTACTTCACCACCATCTGAATGCATGGTGACAAGAGGAGCATCATTTTTCTTCTCTAAGCCCTTTGGCTTTGTTTTCTGATCGATTCAGTCTACCTATGCCACAGTAAGAACTTGTGGTAGAAAGTAGTTGTCAATGGAGCCAATATGATTGTTTCCCCCATTAGCTGCTAAATGACCTACGACATATTGTTTTCCCCCTGTTATGGTACCTGTAAACATTTTGATTTGTTTATTATTTGAGTTGATGGACATCTAAACTTTTTGTTTAAATTTTCGTTCTGGAAGATTTTTCAGGATGATGCCCTTTCCTCCCAACTCCACCCAACCATCCCCCACCCAACCCACAAAAAAAAATTTATTGTACTTCCATCAAATTTCTCTCCCTGAAGCTTTACTTGGTGGGTGTTGTGGTTGCTTACATGCATGTTATCATATATACACAAGCATGACATTGTGGCACTGCATTTTGTTTGGTAAAATCACTGTTGAATGCTTGGTGTATTTGTAACTTTTACTATTACCTGGATCTGATTGTGGTGCGTATGTTGTTTTGGAGATTGCACATGAATTGTACAGGATCAGGTCACAAATTCTGGTTGTGGCTTTTGCTGCATCGCAGAGGGAATGCACAATCTTCCTGTGTTCCGGGTTGTCTTCCTTGCATGTGCTATGTGCTTGGTAACTGAAAAGTAGTTGTCCTGGAACTTACACGATGAATTTGCATGTATAATTTGCGTTACCTGAGTTCTAATATTCATTAGGGCAATTTTACATGCCTAGTAAGTTAATGGACGCTGGACATGGTCTCTTTCCTCCGAGCTTTATGGTTGGAGCCCTATTCTGATCAGTATTGGTGTTTACTTTTCCAGCTTGTCTTGCATCTTCCGAAACCACCTTTTGCTTCTTTTACAGGAGGTCCTTTGTACTTATGCGGTGGCTCCGCTTATTTCTCTTTTTTCTTTCTTTTCCCTTTTGTGTCGTATATGCTTATTCATGCGCTGCTCTGACAATTTTGTTGGTCTGTCTACACTAAGAATGTGGGACATCCTTATATTGACATTTCCTGATGGCAATGCACTCTGCAGTCCTCTAGGTGCTCCGAGGCTGGAAGTTCAATGTGCTTTGATAGATACGAGTACTTCAAGCGCAATGAAGATTCAGAGCAGCGAACTTTCAAGGGCTTAAATGATTCCCGTCTAGAGAAGGTTGCTCGAGCTGACAATACAAAAGCCGGTACCTTCCTGGTGGATGCAAATTGGCGCAACAAGTTTCCTAATGGCAAGCGGAACGATTCTCCAGATATTGAAGAAGGTCAGATAGTTACTGAAGATTTGAATGCGAAACCTAAGGAAAGGATTAGTGCATCCAGAGATAAAACAAACATCACAGGCACAAAGGCCATTTCCAGGGAAAATCCTAGGATATTGGAGATAATTGCCAAAATGGAAAAACGACGAGAGCGGTTCAAGGAACCGATTTCTTTGAAAACAGTCTCAGAGAAAAATGGCAAGCCATTTACCGCTGATGGTGATGAAGCTGTTGAAACAAAGCAGCTACCTAGACCAGCACGGAAAAGGAAATGGGCTGGGAGTTAGGGAAGTCTTAACAAGCTTCCCAACAAAGAATATATTATTCGATCTTCAGGTTTTCTTGATTAGTTTAAAAAGTTATTATACAAACAAAGCCATGTTTGCTGGTGAATAATTATTGCGATTACTGAAATATAAAGCACGTTGAAGAAAGTTTATAATTGTTTTCTAGCATTCGGAGTAAGAGTTGATAAATTTTATCATATAATAGGGTAGCAATAGCCATGGTGGGTTGCGGATGGCGCAGGTTTCTCGTATTGGGCGGCGGGCAGTGGGAGGGGGAAAGTAGGTATTATGGAAAAATGGCTTGGTTGGAACAAACACATTTTTTCAAAATATAAATTGTGGTAAGTTATAGTAAAATTTTAAATTTTAGACATTTATTCAAAGCAATAAATAAGGTTGATTATTTGAAATGCTTATTGTAACATTTTTACGATATGATAAATGTGGAATACAAGGGTGATTTTTTATGTATGAGATAAAAAGGTGATTGGAAAGATAAAAAATGTGTTTGTAATGCAAGTAAATAAAATATTTTGTAAATAATTTCTATCCAAACACATAAATTGTAATCTTTACTCTGGTTGTTTCTGGGAGCTTGTTTTTAAGTATTAATTTATGAAACTCAGCCAGATGTGGTATGGACTACAATTTCTTCGTTAGTTAGTGGTGTTTTTTCTTGCTCTAAAATTTTGAAGGATTCCACGTAATGTACTAGCGGTCAAGCAGGCTAAATAATAGTTTTCCTGAATTAATTTTGTCTTGAATATTGTCCCCTTATTTTTAGAATTATTCCCACCTCGAATCAGGTTCATTATTATCACGGTAATTGTTGCGAAAAGTTTAAAGGTGAATGTCATATTCTTTCAGACCCAAAGGAAGGGATGTTCATGCAATAGCTATTCTTGCGTCGTCGTGCTATGGACCAAACGAACTTATGACTATGCAAGTCAAGTTTTGTAATGTATAATTCCAAAAAAAAAGACGACAATTTTGTGAGTCCGGATAAAACTACTATTGGTAGGAAAGAGATTATATAAATGTAATATGATCAGCTTTCTGCGGTGAAACTGGCGAGAAAGGTACCTAAGAATGATTTACATGAAATTTCCTACTCAAGCATTCTCCAAAAAAAATATATATATATATATATATCTTGAGAAGTGTAGAAAAGAATCGGACATACTGGGATGGCTCGACATCTTCTGCTCTATCCCCTTTAGACCACCAATAAACGGCTTCCACGTGTCTAAAAAATCTACAATTGCCGATGAAGTCTAAGCCACTCAAGAAGCTCCGTGACGTGCCGCCACTCTGCAAACCAGTAGCCTCTTTTCCCAGCGTTTGCTACTCTGATGGTGTGTGCTGTGCAGGAAAACCACCACTTTGAACTCTAGAGTCTGGACAGGAGGGGCTCTATTTAGTAGTATTTGCTCATATTACTCCTCCTATATTTCCATATTTCTTTGCATGGCTTAGCCGAAAGGATGTGATCGCAGTAATTCAAAAGCTAATTACATTATAATTTTTTTACGGAGCAGATTTCCATGCTCCCTGGTTGTTTTTAAAGTTACAAAAATTTACTTGTTATATCATCGGACCAAAACATGTTGTCAAATGATCGCTCCTCCCTCTTGTCAAAGTATGGTGTTCAAGAGTTTCTTTTTGAAGGCTAAGAAATTTTTGGTTAATATCCTCGTTTACCAAAATTTCGAGTTGGATTATAATGAATCTGAATGCTGTAGTTAGAGAATCATACCATGTAGTAACATTTTAACGCAGATGAACAAATTTTTCGACTTTCATTTCTCTCCTGAGAGCCTCCCTTCCACTTCCACTTCGACTGCCACTCACCTGCTCCCAGGTAAAGTATAGATTCATGCAGTTATTATCCGTTGAAGAGTTGCGAGGAGAGAAGTAAAAAGAAATGCACTTATTTTCTTCTTCTCCTCCTCCTTCAACCTGCTCCAGCTCCAAGTACACTCTTCTTTCTCCTCAAAATTCCAATCCCTTAAAATTCCATTTGGTCGTTCCCTTCAAGGCCCTCCATCCCTCTTCTTCGCATCCTCAGTTAAGTCCCATTTGTTCCCATGAATCATCATCACCACCACCACTTATTCAAGAAAGCCCACAAAGATTTCAACCTCAGGCCGATGATATTATTGTTCGAGAAGATGATTTTGAAGTCGCTGAAAAGATCAGGACTGCCAAGAAGTCCTTGGAGGAGTTGCTTGTTGTTCGCCGGCCACTGAAGGAGATTACTGCGGAGGAGGAGGAGGAGGAAGAGGAAGAAGAAGAAATAATTGAGTCCGAGGATGAAGAAGTTGAGGAAGAGAAATCGTCCGTTTCATCAATGCCATTTGATGCTAAACTTTCTAAATTCGCAAAGAAGATGCCTATTTTTGAGCCTGAAAGGGTAGAACAGATCCCCGGTGGTAAACCGCTGACAATTAATTTGGACTTAGCTCTGTATCGAGCTAAAATATTGGCACGTAATTTTCAGTATCAAGCATCAGAAAAGATACTTCAGAAGGTACTCATCTTGTTCCATACCAATCTCTTTTCAAATTCTATCAGCAGTTAGATATCTTGAATTCTTCATTTTTGATAATGACTTTGCGGTTACTCTTGTGGACTATGAAGTGCATATACTATTGGCCGGAAGATGGGAGATCATATGTAGCTTTAGGCAAGATTCTGAGTAAGCAATCTAAAATGGGTGAAGCCAGGGCTGTTTATGAAAAGGGATGCCAGGCTACACAGGGAGAAAACCCGTACATTTGGCAGGTTAGTATACCTGTTATTCTAGCCTTTCTCAATCCAATTTCATCATTAGTATCCGCTTTCTGTTATAACCCAAGCTTATTTCGTTGACTAATGCTGTCCAATAAGTTAAAAGAATTTAGCAAGCTTTCAGAGCCTAACTATATTTATTACTTCGTGTATGAGGCAAAAAAGCAGTTCAACCGGGTAAAAACTAACAAGACAAGATTAGTTTGCTAGTGTTATCCTAATATCCTACCCAAAGTAGATTTAGTGATACTTCAAGTGATCAATTTGGCATTTCGTTTTCTAAGCATATTGTCTTTATTTGAATTATCAATCCCTTAGTCCAATGTGCCATGAGCTATGGGGTGAAAAATAACAAGGACTCATTAATTTCTCTTCATTGGTCACTCGCTTTAAGTTTTACATCTGCACAATTTGGAAGACATAATTAGTGGAGTTCCAGCATCAGGTTCTCTTCTTCTTTTCCATTTCTAGGGTCGGAACTTCTTTAGGTGGGGGAAAGATTGGAGAGGTGGAGGAGGGTGGTTGAGACCTGCTCTGGCCTTGTCACTTCCCTTACAGTATTTGAATTGAAGGTTTAGGTAAATGAAAATCCTCATATATATTTAGCTGGATGGACAACAGCGATTTCCAGATATCTACTGCATGTAAATTATTTTTGTGCAAAGGAGAATGGTTAACCAACAGCATGCTTTGCCATTTTTTATTGTATAGATCAGAAAATTAACTCAGACCTGTTTCCTTGCACTAGTGCTGGGCTGTTCTGGAAAATAAGATGGGTAATATAAGGAGGGCTAGAGAATTGTTTGACGCTGCTACAGTTGCTGATAAGAGGCATATTGCTGCCTGGCATGGGTGGGCAGTCTTGGAGCTGAAACAGGGCAACATTAAGAAGGCAAGGAATCTTCTTGGCAAAGGTCTGAAGTTTTGTGGTGGAAATGAGTACATATACCAAACGCTTGCATTGCTCGAAGCTAAAGCGAAGAGATATGAACAGGCCCGCTATCTATTCAGGCAGGCAACTAAGTGTAATCCAAAAAGCTGTGCCAGTTGGCTCGTAAGTATTTATCTTCAAAAGAGATTATCTGCTACACAGCTTACTTGCGACGGCATTTACTGATTCTTTTCTTTTTCCTTGCGATTGGTTACAAGGGGAAAACTTTTAATTGTACTGATGTCTCTTTGGATAGGCATGGGCTCAACTGGAGGCACAGCAGGAAAACAACCCTGCAGCAAGGCAGCTTTTTGAGGTAGAGTGTTTTGCAACTTCGATTTCTGATTACTAATTCAATTATTGTCCATATTTTGGAAACAAAGATAATAAACATAAAATTTCGTCTCGGTTTCTTCAGTTAGTTAGATGTTTAGTTTTCTTGTTGATTTGCATTCATGGTGACCTTTTCTTTTCCTCATGCAGGCAGCGGTGCAGGCTAGTCCTAAGAATAGGTTTGCTTGGCATGTCTGGGGAGTCTTTGAATCAAATTTGGGAAATATAGACAAAGGAAGGAAACTTCTGAAGATAGGACACACTGTAAATCCAAGAGATCCAGTTCTTCTTCAATCCCTTGCTTTGTTGGAATACAGATACTCCAATGCAAATCTTGCTAGGATGTTGTTCAGGAAGGCATCTAAACTGGATCCGAGGCACCAACCAGTTTGGATTGTAAGACTTTATTCTCACTGTTGTATGTAGATTTATGCTCATTTATTCAAGTACATCCACTAAGATTGACATGCCAACTTTTTTTCCATTAAGGCTTGGGGATGGATGGAGTGGAAAGAAGGAAACATCTCTACAGCTAGGGACTTGTACCAGAGAGCCCTCTCAATTGATTCTACTACTGAAAGTGCTGGCCGTTGCCTTCAGGTAAGGAGGATGGTATTAAATCTAGTTCCCATTTAGTTGTCCAAGACCCCCTCCTTTAGATAAAAAGTACATCTAGATGAAGGCAGGCAACACAAATTGAGTGCCTCCTCGATCCTAAGGAATCATATAATTGAATATGGTGATAATATGATCTTCCTTATGCCTCAGTAAGTTTTCTTAAGCTGTTGAAAATTGGAAACAATCACCAAGCAAAATGACCTTTCTTTGGACCATGATCTAATTGCTGTGCCATTCTTAAATGCCGGTCTGCTAGAGAACACTTTTATCTCCCTGAAACAACCAAAAAATCCACCGGATACCAACAGTATAGCTGGAAAATAATAAGATCTTGCAATGTAGCAGCCCACCTCTTACAAAGTGGGACTCCAGTTTGTCTTGGCTCAAGTTTCTATTGTATCCGTCTGGACTAAAAGTACTAATGAAATCTCGACCATTGAATTATGGTTTATATAATAGGCTTGGGGTGTTTTGGAGCAAAGAATTGGCAATTTGTCAGCAGCTCGAAGACTATTTAGATCTTCATTGAACATAAATTCTCAGAGCTATGTAACCTGGATGACTTGGGCATCCCTGGAAGAAAACCAAGGGAATTCTGTACGTGCAGAGGAAATCCGTAATTTATACTTTCAGCAGGTAAACAGAATAAAACTTGGTGGACCTCTAAGCATTGAGTACTCAAATGAATTAATGTATTATAAAACATTCAATTTGGTGCAGCGTACTGAAGTTGTTGATGATGCTGCATGGGCTATGGGTTTCTTAGATATCATCGACCCTGCAATTGACAGCATAAAGAAACTTCTAAATTTGGGTCAGAATCCATACAAGAAAGTAGTCAATTCATTCACAGGGTCACCAGGAGCTGAAAATGGAGATAGTGGAGAAGAATCAGCAGGGCGATCCTCTGATTATGTCAAAGGTACCAGAAGTGAAGAAGAGTTTGATCTAGATAAGTTTGTTCGCGAAAAATTATCTTTGGATCCCTCAGAGCTGGAAGTTCAGTTAGGAACACTCGAAAAAGTTACTGCCGTTAGTATAAAATCTCCAAGGAAGGTATCACTGCTGCAGAGAACGGCTGCTAGACCATCACCAAAGCCGTGATTCATGTCGATACATATATGTTTATTGGCCTGCCCTTATTATTATTATTTTACTAATGTAGTTCAACTGAGAAATCATACACAAAATTGGATCATCACTGGTTATCAACAGTGATTTCTGATTTATAGAATTTAGTAGTTCAGATATTTTACACAGACTATAGCGAGATTGGATAATCACTGTCCTCTCTTTCACAGACACGGGTTGGAGGTGGATATGCATATGTGCTATATGCAAGATTAAGGCCTTTTGTTTATATGGTTGTCTAACTGAGCTTGTTTGTGAAACATTGATCCTCTTGTCGTTGGGAAAGCTCTATGAGATATAATTAGAGTATAAGATATAGCACTTTATCCTAGTGTCACGGGTCGCTTGTTTTCCTACAAGCCAGCACACCGTGCGGCACTAGCAAACGTTCAAGTCTTAAGCTATGATCGATTAGCTAGTTCAGTCTAAACACAAAATGCGCGGAAGTTATGCGGAAGCGTAAGAGTAGTAAGCAAAAATAGAAGCATGTGTGGTTAAGGAAAACTTATATTACACTCAATTAAAGGCGTAAGAGCAGTAGGCTAAATAAAGGTGTTAAATTACTTGAGAAAATTTTGTCTATAATGAGGCAACTCATATTTAGCGTTACTGCTTAGTTCTTTTCCAACAGTTTCCAAGCTATGGGTTTCCTGCCCCTGCTTGTAGTAGTAAGTGTTAATGCTGTGGTAGTCATGTTTAATTTGTTAAGTTTCTCTCAGGAGCCAACATAGACATGATCACATTGGGCGACTTTTGGAGCTCTAACACCATTGATCTGTATCTTCACTGTAGGTAAATGAACTGCACAGCATATTAAATGAGTGTACCATACATTATATGGCAATTTGTTAACGTGGTGAATTAGCTCAACTTTTTGCTTGTGAAGCCTTTTTCTTCTCTTTTTTCATGTGCTGCTAATTGTTACCATACCTCTTCACAAGCAACTAGCGGACTGTTATTAGTAGACTAATTCCATAACTAAATTAAAGCTGGGACATTTTCTTTGCAAAGGTGAACTTTCAGCGACTAAGCACATTAGTCATCATTTAAATCAATGTTATCATTGCTGTACAGCATCTTGTTCTTTGTTGATCTACTAAGATGTCTAGCAAGGATTTTGTAGCAGGTTTTACAAATTAGCTGATCCTAACAATGGAATTCTGAAGAAGGGCCGAGAAGCTTTTCTAACTGGATGCCATCTTCGAACTGCCAGCAAAAGTTGTGGCCAGGCACGACTTCTGCCAACTGAATATTTTGTGGTGCTGTTAGATGAGGTATTGGAGGATTTTTTTGCTTATCCACTTGTGATTGACCTTTTTATGTATGTTGATCTTTGCTAGCACAAACTAGTGTAGTTTTGCATGCTTTATCTTTGCATTTCCATGCTTATTAATTTCAGGAGTCCTGTGACATATATGCACTTGGTCTGATTTTAAGATTTCATATTCTGTTTCTGGTGTTGACTTTAAATTTATCCTTGATGCAGGACCAAGACGATGATGCGATGCTAATTGGAGCACAGTTTTGTTCAGATTCCTTCTCTTCCATTTCTCTTGAGGCTGTTAAAGAAGGGGTCTCTTATTCATTGTATGCTAGGTAAGATGTGGCAGCATAATATGTAGTCTGTCTTGTGTGCTTCAGTTTTAAACGAAGTTGATGCTACTTTCTCTGAAGTTGGTATATATAAAATCAGTCATCTCGCCAACTGGTCCACTTCTTTAAGTGCATCAGACAGTTTCATCTCGCCAACTGGGCATACTGGATTTTCTGAATCACGCCGATGGTGATAAAAAATACAGAAGAAAGCCCAAAAGAAGAAAAGTAATAAGATTGGACAAGCAAGTCTCGATATTGAACTAATCACCCAAAAAAACTTGAAAAATCAGTCGGTACTTAATTTAATTCATTGCAAACAACTATTGTAATAAACCGCAATTTTTTATCCTACTTACCAATAGTTTGTTCCATAATCTATTGTTTTTATGCTACGTACCAATAGTTTTATCCTACGTACCCAGTTCTTGATTAATTTACCACTTAAAATTCGTAGCATGAGATTGACAACCGAATAACTAGGGGTCTGTTTGGAAGTTGAGTTTTTACTCAAGTTTGTATTATACTAGTTTTTTACCAACTTTCGCTACAGTAACCTAAAAAAATTTCTCAAAATTTTTTACCTACACACTTCAAAATACCCAAAACACAAAAAAAAAAAAAAAAAAAAAAATTTCCCTTCCCTTTTTCTTTTTCTTCTTCTTCCTCCCCCACCCCAACCCACCACCACCTCCGTCGGTTTCGGCACCGATCACCTCTTCCGGTGCTGGTCTTTTTCTTTTTTTTTCCTTTCTCCCTCTCCCCCTCTTCCTCCCCTGCCATCCTCCCACTATGTCCGATTTTGATCCTTCCTTTTTTTTTATCCCTCTCCCTCTCCCCCACTTCTCCCCTACCACCCTTCCCTTTCTGTTCTGGACGATCTGGTTGCAAGACCAAATCGCACCGAGGGAGGGTGAGGGTGGCGGGGAAAGGGGAAGAGAGGGGGAGAAGGAAAATTGGAAAAAAAAAATTGGCAATTGCTGCTTCATCTGCCAGCAAGAAAAGGAGAGGAGAGGAGAGGGGAAGAGAGGGAGAGGGAAAATTGAAAAAAAAAAGTTTCTGTTGCTGCAGTAATTAGGTGTCGGCAGGTTTTGAAGCGGTGGCGAGGGAAGGGGGAGGGGGAAGGGGAGAGGGGTGACGGGGAAAGGAAGGGGAAGGGGAGAGGGAGGGGTGGCGGGCAAGAGAGAGAGAGAGAAAAAAAGCAAAATAAAAAATAAAGAAAGAAAGTTGCTGCTTCATTGGCTTCGGGAAAGGGAACAGGGGAAGGGAGAAGAAGCGGGAAGAGAGGAAGGAAAAGAAAAAAGAAAGAAAGGAAAAAATGAAAAGGAAAAAAAAGTTTTTTCATCTCACAAAAGTTTTTCTACAACTTTTACAGTGATCTACAGTAAAGTTTTATACAAACAATCAAAAAACTCACCTTCCAAACGGGGCCGATTTTGAAAATAAAAGATGGATAATGACTGAAGCCTCCAAGTTCCGAGCTAATCCCTAGACAATAGAATAACAATAGAATATTTCCACGACAAGTAAAACAAGCATTGGACTTTCACTTTATTTTTTTTGGGTGAGGGGGTAGGGGTTTAAAATCTCTGGGAAAATTCCCTGAACTTTTCTGGTGGGAAAAAACGCAAGTCTCAGTTCATCCGCAGAAAGTCTGGTCAAATAAATTTCAAATGTTTTCTTTTTCTTTTTTTGATATAATTGTCTCTACAATGTATCCACTCCAGTAGGGCCATGTACTAACATAACTCAGAATTGGATTTTCACTTTATTTTTTTTGGGTGGGGGGGTAGGGGTTTAAAATCTCTGGGAAAATCCCCTGAACTTTTTTGGTGGGAAAAAACGCAAGTCTTAGTTCATCCGCAGAAAATCTAGTCAAATAAATTTCAAATGTTTTCTTTTTCTTTTTTTGATATAATTGTCTCTACAATGTATCCACCTCAGTAGGGTCAGTACTAACATAACTCTTTTTCCTTGTGTTAGTTTTATGAACACGACTTTTTTCTCTCTCAAACATTAACCTATCGTCTGCAAAATCTAAAACTCCAGAAAAGAACTCCAAAATCTATCAGTACTTTTTAGCCTCGGTAACAAGACTGGAGTAGTCTTTAGCAAGAAGAGATTGAGTTTTGATCATTGGCACGGGACTCGCTTATTTTTTTTATAAAAAAACGGAAATAGATTTTAATGAATACGAAAACAGGCTTCTGGAGAGCAAATCTGAGGACAAAGCAGATATTGATTCTCACATAAATATGTTGTTCGAGAAGAAATCTGAGCCTAATATCCATCCCACGAAGGAGGTGGTTAAGACCCGAGGTTTAAGAGTAAGAGTCTCCTTCTTCTTGCATTTTTTTTAACTCAAAAAACAAGCAAAAAAGAAAAACGAAGCTCTTAAACCCTAATGGCTTTGAATATGTTTGCAAGATCTTTTTCAAGAACTTGTGACTAATGCGGAAATATGTGAGGATGGACTTTCTAAGGTAAATAATGTTGTAAAATATAAGTGTATTTCAAAAGTTTTGTCCCACGTCGAAAATGAATAGGACAAAAGTTTTGTCCCACATTGGAAAATGACTAAAACCTCTCAAGATTTATAATGTATAAATAGGTGCTATTTCCCCTTGAAAAAACACAGCAATTCTTTTCCCCCTGACAGTTGATACCTTCATGTCAGCTTTCTTTCCAATTCTCCCCCTGACAGTAGATATCTTCCTGTCAGCTTCCCTTCTACTTTTTCCTCTCCTTACTCTGCTAGATTTACATTTCATTTGCTAGTTCTGATTCTTCCTGTTCATAATAGGAAGAAGGTTTGTTTAATTTTGGAGAAACATTTCGACATCCTGAAATAGTTTCTTAGGACAGTGCTATAAAGCACGACTCAAGTTACATTATATTAATTTCAGTTATCATTATTTTTTGGCTATTTTTCTCTAACAATCTAAGAAACTATGGCTTCCGGCAATGTTAACATCTCACAACTTTATATGTGAGAGTTTGATTCTTGTATGCTTTCTGTTCATTAGAGCTAATATTGTACAAAACTTATGCCTTGTGAAAAGTTACTACTTAATGTCTCTATTAGATCTAGTTTCTTCTATAAATTCAATATATCTGTCAAGAAATAGATTGATCATGTGAAGTACCATTTACCACTACATAAGACTATTTGTTCAGTGAAAAATGCAATATATGGCTGCAAGGTTGAAGTTTGAACTCCAATTTATATTTTATGTAGTAGGGGCATGTGATATCGTGAGTTTTTTTTTTATTTCTTTTGCATTCATTTCTTGATTATGGGAAGTAAGCACTTGATTAAAATAATTGAAAGTAAGAGCATGTGAGATGAGACTCCAAGAGATCCACTGTTTTTGCAATTTGATTATTTTATTAAGCAAATAGGTTGGCGCCTTACTGTTGTTGACATTTGAATAGTTGGATTTTGGTAAAAGTTGAGTAAACTCCACACAGTTTTATAAGCATGTATTACACAACACGATAAATTTCATAGTCATTTAGGATACTCCATTGTACCGCACTCTCCTTTCTTTCCTCTAATTTCTACTATTGTTTTGGAAGGGATAGTGTAAGGAAAAGTTTCTTTCTAAACAATTCACTTCCTGTACTATATATTTAGAAACATTGGGTTAGTTAAAAAATACGAGAGAGACACGAGTTTTCTTCTTGCTTATATCTCTCCCATTTGCCCCTTAATGCAACACGATCGTACCAGCACTAATACACATGTTTGGGTACGATCATATCAGCACTAAGACATGAGTCTTCTTCTTCTTTGTTTTGAGAAGTGATGATTGTAATACAATCATTGAGATAAAAAATGTTGAATTTTTTGAACATATTTTTTGCTGTCAAATAAAATTTCTCATGCACCTGTTGAAAAAATAATAATAAGAAGACAAACTCTAATGAGGAGTTGAGAAGGAGTAAAAGGCCAAGAAAAGAATTTTTCGATGGGAATGATTTTCAAACCTTTCTTGTTGACAATGATCCTTTAACGTATTCTGATGCAATTTCTTCTCCTGATTGCAAGTTTTGGAAAGAAACAATTGAATCAGAAATAGATTCTATTTTGAAAAAATAAAACATGTATTTTAGTAGACTTACCTCCTGGTGCAAAACCTATTGGTTGCAAATAATTTTTGAAGAAAATATAATTTTGATGGTTCTATAGAAAAATACAAGACTCGTCTAGTAGCAAAAGATTTTCTCAGAAACAAGATATTGACTACTTTGACACGTTTGCACCAGTAACAAGAATTTCTTCTATTCGTGTTTTATTTGCCTTAACTTTTATCCATAAATCTGTTGTTCATCAAATGGATGTCAAAACAGCATTGTTAAATGACGGTTTAGAAGAAAAAATTTATATGTTTCAACCAAAAGGATGTGTTGTATCTGAACAAGAAAATAAAGTGTGTAAATTAATTATATCTCTTTATGGCCTAAAGTAGCTCTTAAACAGTGGCATGAGAAATTTGTTTAAATATTGATAAAAGACGATTTTTCGTCTGTAGAAGTGGATAAATGTGTGTATACTAAAGATGTAAATGATCAATATGTGATAATTAGTCTATATGTGGATGACATGCTTATATTTGGTACAAGTGTAGAGATTGTTAATAGTACTAAATATTTTTTATCTTCTAATTTTGATATGAAATATTTGGGTGAAACTACAATGATATTAGATGTTAAAATCATAAGAAAAAATGATGGTATAATGCTATCATAAAAACATTATACAAAGAAATTTCTTATGAAAGTTTGAAAATTATGATGTGACACCTGTAAGTACTCCTTATAATGCTAACACTAAATTAAAGAAAAATAATGGCGACCCAATTGCTCAGTTTAAATATGCTTAGATTGTTGAGAGTCTGATGCATTTGATGAATTTCACAAGACCTGATATAATTTATACTGTGTGTAGATTGAGTAGATATACTCACAATCCCAATAGTGAGCATTGATTTGCATTAGTCAGACTAATGAAATATTTGAGAGGAACCATGAATTATGGTATTGTTTATTGTGGATTTTCCACTGTATTAGAAGAGTACAGTGATGCTAATTGGATCTCGAATTCAAATGAGACAAAATCCACTAGTGATTATGTATTCACCCTTGGTAGTGGTGCAGTAGCATGAAAGTCAGCTAAACATACAATCATTGCTATATCAACTATGAAATCAGGGTTTATAACTCTGGAGTTGATTGGTTAAGAAACTTTTTAGCCAATATTCTTTCGACTAAGGATCTGTTGCCTTCTATATCCATACATTGTAATTGTCAGGCGGCAATTGCTATTGCTAAAAACAAATCATATAATTGTAATAGTCGACACATGAAATTAAGACATGATGTCGTAAAGCAACTGTTTAGAGATGAAATTATTTTCATTGATTTTGTGAAGTCAGAGTTGAATTTGGCCGATCCTCTGACTAAACCCATTGGAAGAAAATTGATTCTTCAAATTTCAAAAGAAATGGGACTTCGACCAACAAATTGTCAATAGAGACAGTAACCCAACCTATGTGATTGGTGATCCCATGAAATAGGTTCATATGGGTAATAACAAGTCAATATTAACTGTAAAAGCACTTCAAATTTAAATCCCTCCGGAGATAAGTGCTTTGAGTAATTGTAAGGATGAGTTAAAATTTTTAATGAATTCATATCCCATTAGAGATGTGTATTTAAAGCAATATACACTTGATGAATTCATTTATATGAGAATGGAGTGTGACAGCTCCTATAAGATTTCTTGGTCAAATCTTTAGAACTTTTATGAATAATCAGGCAGGCGCACGGCCTAAAAACGCGAAATCGCGTTAACAGCAAAATTATGGATTGTAATGTGATTGACAAAATCTCTATCATACATCAAGAATTATTGGTTCAGAGAAATTCATATTTCACCAACAATTCTGTAGGTCATATTTTGTCGGTCTAAGTTTGGTTCATAGTCCAAAGATATCAAACTAATTACATTTCACCCAAATAAATTCAATAGATTATTTTTTTATTTTTTGTCCAAAATCTATTGAAATAAGAAGGAGATTGTTGTAAAATATATGTGTATTTCAGAAATTTTGTCCCACATCGAAAATGAATATGATAAAAGTTTTGTCCCATCTCGAAAAATGAATAGGACCTCTCAAGATTTATAATATATAAATATGTGTTATTTCCCCTTGGATAAACACACAAAATCTTCTCCCCCTGACAGTTAATATCTTCCTGTCAGTTTTCTTTCCAATTCTCCCCTTGACAGTAGATGCCTTCCTGTCAGCTTCCCTTCTACTTCTTCCTCTCCTTACTTTGCTGGATTTACATTTCATTTACTAGTCTGATCCTTCCTGTTCATAATAGGAAGAAAGCTTGTTTAATTTTAGAGAAATATTTCGACCTCCTAAAATAGTTTTTTAGGACAGTGATATAAAGCACGATTCAAACTACACTATATTAATTTCAATTAACATTATTTTTTGGCTATTTTTCTCCAACAAATAATACATTTTTTTATCTCCATAATCGTTTTTTATACTGCATGAACATAAAACTATGCAAGGAGTGTAAAGTTTACCCACCGAGTTTAATTGAATAGTTTCTGCAAAGTTTTTTTGAACATATTTTTGAAATGATGACCAGTAGATATGAGCAAAATAAACTAAGCTTGATGCAACATGCATTTTTATTCTTTTTTAACTGTACTGTGATCAGCTTCTAAATCTCAGTACTCAGATGCTGAATAAATCTGCAAAAGGTATAGAAACCTACTTAGTCAAAAAATAATCTCCAAAAGCTGTAGAAACTTATACTAATCTCAGCTACAACCCGTGGTTGTTTTAAAGGCCTCAAGAGACATGCAAGAATCCTTGTCTGGGTAATGACTAGGCATATCTATAAGATTTCCAGAGAAAGTGTATAATCAAGGGGACTATCCCCTTGGAAGGCTCTATTTGAGGTAGCCTTCATTGGCGCTGGGCATTTTACTGTCAGGGTTTAAGCCGCAGGCTTACAAGATTGACAAGGTGCTCAAGACTAAGATCAAATATGAGGTTTTGTGGATCTATTTGGAAGTCAACATAGCTATAGCTTAGTCTGTTTGAACTTCGAAGACCTTTTGTTTAGTTGCTAATTTGCTACTAGTACTACAATTTTTTTTTAATGTTTTTCTTTAGCTATTTGTGGATGATTTGATTTTCTTTCGTAGCCTGTTATGTGGGTTTTAGTTTATGACTTGAATCAAGTAGTGAATAGGGATGGCCTCTTTCGATTCCATTGGGATGTATGATGCCTGATGAATGATTTTCTAGTAATTTTTGTTGAACAGGCGACAATTTGGTAACTTGATGTTTATATGATGTTATTAATTCCTTGTGTTTCATTTTTTGCTTCCTACTTCTTAAAGAAAAGACTTTGTGCTGAGTTTAGCGGAAAGCTATTGTTCAGGATTTTGGTTTTCTTACCCGACTAGAAGTTTTCCCATTTTACTTCTCAATTCTTCTGCGTAATTCTGGTGACGTGTTTGATCCAAACAAACACAAACTTGCATTCTTTGTTCCTGATCCAAATAGGGAACCCGGACTAGTAGCAGTAGTTACTTGTTCGTGTTGTGTGTTTGCTCCAAGGATGGATACATTTATGGGGATAAGGTTATCAGGCAGGCTGAGGTAGGCGTTACGCGCGAAGTTGCGATGCGGAGGAGCCGACGACCATCTCCCATCCCGTCTTCCACTCAATGATGGTTGTTCTCTCATGGGCTACTGTTGACTATATCACTTGCGAATTGATGTCCCAAAACATCTTTATTTAAGACATTACTTGTTAAGTAATATATATGATGGCTATGAATTGCTATTTAAGAGATTACTTGCTAATTAATATTTGTGACTATGATTTGTTTATGTGGTAGATTTATCATCACTTGCATGCCTTTGCAATAGTATTAGGATATATTTCTCTTATGTAATGTTGTTGGCAAGTAAAGTGAAAGAACTGGCACATGGGGTTTTACATGGACTTTTGACAAGCAAAATGGTTTCATTAACACTTGGTCGACGTTGAGTAATTTCTAATTTCTAAATACTGATGTTCTCTCGAGTAAATTAGCAAACTAAGAAAAGTTTATCAGGGCACATTTTTATAGAGGAGGAAATTTGGGTTCAAGAAAGTAGTACATTACCCATCACTTCATTTGTCTTCTGGTTAGTGTTTATTGTTCAATGAGGGTGTACGGTTGCCTCAAAAAAAAAGTGTACAGTTGGATGTTACAGGAGTGTGTTCATTTCTTAGTAATTATCAAATATGTTTGGATCATTGAGTTTTTCAAAAAATAGTTTTTCAAATACTATAAAAATTTTTAAAAAGTACTCTAAAAGGCACTCTAAAAAGTAGTCTTAATTATTTTTAATGTTTAAAAAATATTCCAAAAAATATTCTAAAAATTCTACTATTCTTAAATATTCCAAAATATACTCTAAAAACTCTACTGTAGTAAAATTTTTCAAAAACACCCTAAAAAACAGCTAATCCAAATGGAGATTAATCAATATCGTTGAGATATTAATTAATTAAGAAGACTTTTTTTTTTTTTTTTTTTTGTCTGCAACGATAGATGTCCTATAACCTAAACTAGCCTAATCTAGGGGAAAGGGGTAATGAGAAATGGTCAACTAAGACCAGTCACATATTGTGGCAAATTTGAGGGAGGCAGGGGTTGAACCCCTGACCTCCAGCACTATCAAAGAGGGTGATGACCACTGGACCAAATGGCCAGTGGCTTTCGTTCACCTCTTCATTCGCATCGCACACTCACGGCCCATGAAACCTCTGTTTTCAAACTCGGACCGGACCGGCCGGTCCGACTGGTCAAACCGGGAACCGGCCAATTGTCCGGTCCGAGCTAACTTTAAAAATCAGGAAATTAAAAGTTCGGTCAAACCAGGTCAAAACCCGGGTTTGACCCTATTTGACCGGGAAAAATAAGAACCGGGTTCCACCATGCATCTCAGATCTCACGCAAGGAAAGGAAAAAGAGGGACCCGTATCTCCTTGGCTCCATGTGCCCAGCCCAAAATCCCAAAACGCAACCATTTTTGTAATGGGACATGCATGCACAGTTGATTACTGCTGCAGTGCTGCTACATCCTGGCCACAACTCGCTCGCACGTGTTCATACAACATCCATATCTTCTTGTTGCCCCCTCTCCATGCATGTATGTAGAATCTTTTTTTTTTGAAGGTCAAAATATTTTTAATATTATATTTTGATCCCTAGGTTATTAAAAATTATTAATATATCTCAAATATTTCATACTTTATAAATATTATCTTAAAATTTGGTATTATTTTTTAATTAAATCCATAATTTTAATTCTAAACTTGTTAATACTCATTAAATAATATAAATTGCTATTTGACTATTCTAATTTCTTTGTATTTTCTTGTTAAATATATTTGAAACATCAAATATATATGAATATATCTTTATTAATATTAACATGTTATTAGGTATTTTACATATAATATTTTAATTTTTAAATAATTTTTATTTATGACATCATCCGGTTTAACCCCGATCGAATCCGGTTGAACCCATTGACCTCTGACCCCTGAACTTGAACGAGTCGATACCCGGTCCGGTTCTGAAAACATAGCATGAAACGACATCGCTTGATGTACGCATCGATTCCGCGCCAAAAGCATTTTGAGATTATTAGGAGGTTCAAAGACTATAAAAACCCGCGAACTGGACTTCACTCCCACTTTCAGAGATTAGGGTTTATTAATTCGTCTTTCTCTTTCAGTGCCTGCCTCAGAGAGTAGATGAGGTTTTCTCTCTGAGGCGATTCCCAGCAGCATGATAGACTACGAACCTTCATCAATGGAAATCACAGATCAACCAAATCACATGGACGAAGAAGAGGATCCGTTCCTAAAATTTATTGACTACGCGCAGTTGATTTTAAAAGAAACCGAAAATGACAATTCGGACGGGCCGGGTTGGAGCTGGATTGCTTCTCGGATCCTTAAAACTTGTGTAGCTTATTCTAGCGGCGTCACTCCCGCTATTCTCCTTTCCGATCTCTCTCAGGTCCATCCGATTCTCGATTCTCTCTGCATTTCTCTCTTATTAGTTCTTTTTTTTTGGCCAAATATTGGGAAAAAATTGATTATCAGTAGTTATTATCATCGCTAGTTTCAAATTAACTATACGTGCATTCTTTTCCGTGTATATATTTGTCTTCTTAGGTGCATAGGCCTCTCAATTATCTCTATCTTTTTTTTCCCTTTTGAGCATCCGAATAATCAGTGCTTAGTATGTGTACATCATTCCGGTGTGTGTGTGTATGTAGAGTATATAAAATTGCTATGGTATTTGTTGTTAATTAGACAAGTTTTATAGGTAAAACGTGTGTGTCTTTGCAGTATACTTGAAAATTAGTAGAGATGCATGTTGTTAATTTGATGAATTTTGTGCATCTCGGTGGTATGCCTGGATTGTGTATGTGAAATTGTTACGTATATGAGTTATTAGTTTGACTTAATTGCATAGATATTTGTGAACTTTTGTCCAGAATTTCCACGTTTTATTAGCTTTGTAGATTCACATAGAAAATAGGTTCTAAATAAGTTTGGTTTTTACATTTTATCTTATAGCACTCTCTGAGTAATAATAAAGATCATTTGCATGAAAGAGGAAAAACATACTATGTTTTCTGATTGATATAAATTATACAATTATGTCTATATAAGGAACGTTTTTGGAATTTGATTTGCAGAATAAGGACACTTTTTCGAACAACTTTTCTCGTTCTATGGCATTCTTCAGCTTCTTTTTGTTTTTCCCCAGCTAATATGTGTGTTTATGTATGATTATAGGCTTGGAATGAGCAGAATAGGGGGAGAGCTCCAAAAAAGAGGCCTGAATGCATTAACCAGTTGAAGGAGAAGCACAGAAGAGCAAAGCTTCCTAGCACTGTTACAATTGACTCAATTTACGAGAAAAGATTCTTATCCTTGACTAGTGTAATTGAAGCTGTCATTGTAGATGCTTACTGTCTTCCGGGTACAACATGAGCCGTGCCATTCAATTGCATTTCTTTTTTGTTATTTTACCACAAAATGGCTCAATAAATTCACTTTGAATATAAAAATCTTGGGGATCTATTCTATTATGCACTATGAACAAACTTTTCACCTACAACTTTCCAGGCTTGTGCTAATAGTTAACTGTCATTGATATACAGTGCAATGAAGTTCTCGGGCTAAATAAAGGCATTAAATTACTTGAGAAAATTTTGTCTATAATGAGGCAACTCATATTTAGCGTTACTGCTTAGTTCTTTTCCAATAGTTTCCAAGCTATGGGTTTCCTGCCCTTGCTTGTAGTAGTAAGTGTTAATGCTGTGGTAGTCACGTTTAATTTGTTAAGTTTCTCTCAGGAACCAACATATGCATGATCACATTGGGCGACTTTTGGAGCTCTAACACCATTGATCTGTATCTTCACCGTAGGTAAATGAACTGCACTGCATATTAAATGAGTGTACCATACATTATATGGCAATTCGTTAACGTGGTGAATTAGCCCATCTTTATGCTTGTGAATCCTTTTTCTTCTCTTTTTTCATGTGCTGCTAATGGTTACCATACCTCTTCACAAGCAACTAGCAGACTGTTATTAGTAGACTAATTCTATAACTAAATTAAAGCTGGGATATTTTCTTTGCAAGGGTGAACTTTCAGCGACTAAGCACATTAGTCATCATTTAAATCAATGTTATCATTGCTGTACAGCATCTTGTACATTGTTGATCTACTAAGATGTCTAACAAGGATTTTTGTAGCAGGTTTTACAAATTAGCTGATCCTAACAGTGGAATTCTGAAGAAGGGCCGAGAAGCTTTTCTAACTGGATGCCATCTTCGAACTGCCAGCAAAAGTTGTGGCCAGGCACGACTTCTGCCAACTGAATATTTTGTGGTGCTGCTAGATGAGGTCTTGGAGGATTTCTTTGCTTATCCACTTGTGATTGACCTTTTTATGTATGTTGATCTTTGCTAGCACAAACTAGTGTAGTTTTGCATGCTTTATCTTTGCATTTCCATGCTTATTAATTTCAGGAGTCCTGTGACATATATGCACTTGGTCTGATTTTAAGATTTCATATTCTGTTTCTGGTGTTGACTTTAAATTTATCCTTGATGCAGGACCAAGACGATGATGCGATGCTAATTGGAGCACAGTTTTGTTCAGATTCCTTCTCTTCCATTTCTCTTGAGGCTGTTAAAGAAGGGGTCTCTTATTCATTGTATGCTAGGTAAGATGTGGCAGCATAATTTGTAGTCTGTCTTGTGTGCTTCAGTTTTAAACGAAGTTGATGCTACTTTCTCTGAAGTTGGTATATATAAAATCAGTCATCTTGCCAATTGGCTCACTTCTTCAAGTACATCAGACAGTTTTAGCTCTGAGAATTGGCTTGTGCCTCATCTGCTTTTCCATGATGGGAACATAATGAAAGTATGTCCTGAGAAAAGGCCGTCCATTAACAGACAGGATGGATGTCAGCTTTACACACCGTCTTAATTCCTTCTCTCAGACTTTAGCATATTATTGCTGAATGGTATAGTAGTCAAAGCGTGCTCAACTTTAATAAGTTCAAAGCGCTGTCAAGTGTTGGCCTAGCTTCTTTTGACATGTGATTGAGCAAATCAATAAAGACTCTGCTTAAAAGAACATGGGCACAAAGATCTGTCAAGTGTGTCAGTTTCCTTTCGTCCCCTCTCTCCCCCATCTTTTCCATCTCTTCTGCCAATCTTCCTTTTTCCTTTCTTTATTCCCCGTTTTGACTTCATATTTCAATTGACTGGCACCTTTTCTTTTTGCTTTGCTCTCAAGTCCTTAAAGTCTTTGGCATTTTAATTTATGTTGCACCTAGAACTACTATAACTAGTTGTGTTTTTATTTGAGGACAGGATTGAGTCAATTGGATCTTTGGAAACACAGAAGTATGGTAATTTGCAGAAGAAGCAGATTACTCTTGTTGATAACGATGGTGTCAAGCTAAAGTTTCTACTGTGGGGTGAGCAGGTTATGCTATCCAATCTATTCAGGTACCTCTTCGGGATTCAGATTTGTTGTTTTTGTTTTTCTACATCAACATGATTTAGCTGCTTTTCAGTGTTGGGAGTATGCTTGCCCTGGATAGGCCATTTATTGCAAGTTCTTCTAATGGTGAAATCGAAACATGTGAAGAAATTTTCCTTGAATATGGCAGTGCAACGCAGCTTTTTATGGTGCCTTCTATCCAACATGAGGAACGAGTAAGTCTTGGATTTTTTTATGCAACTAACATGTCCAATGATGAATACAATGTTAACTTGTGGGGGATCTAGGTATCTGTATCATTGACACAGAGCCGTTCTCAAGGATCAAAGCTATTAAATCTATCAGATCAGAGATCTGTCATTTCCCAAGTGACCCTGCCTTGTGATTCTCAAGGATCTATTGACTTCAGTCTTTGTCCATTTCGGGTAAGTTCTGCAACAATTTGGCAGAATCTATGGATGTTGAAAACAATTTATTGTTGTAGGAATTGTTTTATCTGTGAAATAGCTTCTTCATATAAAAAATTGAGATTGGATTAGATATCCAGGGTAAATTCAATCTTCTTTTCTAATGCATTATTCAGCCTTTTCCTGGTAAATGGAGTTGTAATACTCATCTGTTATATTTCTTTACCAAATAAAAAAGATTTGGTCTTCAGTTTTATGTTTTAGCTTCACATGTAACAAATCATGCTTCATACTTGATAGGTATGTCATTTAATGACCATTAATGACATCATTAATCAAGAAGACAATGACCATTATTAGTATCATTGTGAATACTTTCCTCCATTCTTCATACTTTGAAACCAACTTGGATTGTGTTCATATGCATGCACATTGAGCATAAATATAAATTTGTCATTCCTGTGTTTTTATTATGCCTTTAAACACACCTGATGCTTTATGTGAATTCATAGATGACGTATCCCATTTAAATAAGCACAAAGGATAAAAATCTTCTTGGGTTTATAACTGTGCCTACTTCAGAATGTTCTGGATATGTCCATTACAAAACCAATATGCTCGTGTCAATTCCCTAAATTTCAATTTTGCCACTAATCTCTCTTATGCTGTTGAAGTATTGCAGTCATTTGTAGTTGATCTACATGACAAGATGACTGGCCTCAGTCTTTATGGAGTTGTTACTGACATTGTTCATGAGAGAAATACAGCAAGGACCACTTTCTCCTTGAAGCTGAAAGATATAACTGGAACAATTTGGATAAAGCTATATTTTGTCGGATTGTGGTAATTATCTTCAGTTACCTGTGTCCCAAATGAAACATGTTCATTTTGCTAAAAAAGCTAATGTTTCCTCGACGTTTTTGCTGTTTAGGTCATTGGGAAGATTGGGGCTTGGTCACACTGTGTACATTTCTGGTTTGACCTCCTCTACGAGCATAGAAAATAGGTGATCACAACTCAAACTTTAATTAGATCCTGAACTTTGACATATACATACTGCGTTGACTACCTCTCTCCCGACAAGTTAGCTGCACAAAAACTCCAAAGGAACAACGTTATATCATGTGAAAGTGGCCTAAAAGAAAGGGTTATATCATATAAAGTGAGTTTATTCAGTTAGAAAAGGATAGCTACATTTTAAGCTTTAATGAGACTAATGATCAGCAATCCTTTTGGGATTGTTTTCACTGATAGAACGTATTGGGTCATCTGATGGTGCACTTTGGTCAAATGATGAGTTTTCATTATATATTAACTGGAAGGTCGTGAGGTCAGTGCATGATACAGCTTTGTTTGCAGGTTAAAGCTACATGCACTTGAATGTATTATACCCTTACAGCTGCCTGATTTTGCCTTTTTTATTCATAGGATAATCTCATCTTGCTTTTGTTGCATGCTTGACAGACTTCAGTTATCATGGTTGGAGTGTGACATTGGAGCTTCATTTATCAACATAAGTTGCTTACCAGCCTTGCTGAACTCGTCTTGTCTTCACAAATTATCACGCCTTTCTGATTTATCTATCCGGATTGGTGTAACTCATGTATGTTTATTCTTTTTCCTTGGTTTCGATTCTGTGCTTATCTGTTCTGCTAAAAATCCATGCAGTTTTTCTTCTTCCTCTCCCAAAAGAAAAATAAAGGAAAGAAAAGGTTGATTTTACTTTTTATTTTCTGTGATTCTGCCATGTTGAATCCTGGCTTCCATCTTGCAGATACTGGTAATATCTCTCTCTCTCTCTCTCTTTAAGGCAAGATACTTGTAATCTTGTGTTGCTATGTGGAGTCTTGGTAGTTACCTCTTACTCAATTTACTCTAAACTGTGATTAGCCTGTGACATGCGGATAAACAGCTGTCAGGTTAACTTCCATAGTTAATTTAATCATACATTGAAAAGCCAGGTGAAAATCCTTTATTTTAATGATCTTTTTTTTTTTTCTAAAATAAGATTTTATTAAGTTTTGAGGTCTTTTTGCTGATCTGTTTTGATCGTTTCCTCGTGACAACAAATGGGGTACTTTAATAGCTTCATCTTTCTTGAGTTTTATGTTTTCCTCCCTCTGTATGAGGATTTGCTATCGATGTTCCGATGCCGCAATTTATATTGTGGTCATGGGATTCGTTTGTTGTCTGCATATGGCTTCTGGTATCCTTCCCTTTACAAAGAGTTACTTAGATGAGCATCGGTGTCGCTTTCTAAAAGCATTTTTCTCTCTCCTTTTCTCTTCAGATCTGTCGAATCTGGCTGGATCAGATTGAATATTGTCACGTCAGTACAAGATTTTCGCATTCCCTTTGTGGGAATTTTGTTGACGAGGCACGCGGTGGGGACCCTTTTTGTAACTTCTGCAATTGGAACTGCTCTGCTGAAGTTGTGCGGTCTTTCCATCTCAAGATAACTCTTGCTGATGGGAGCGCAAAAGTGTGTGTTTGGTGCACTGGTCAGACCGCTGCAGAGTTACTTCAAATAACTCCTGACGACTTTGATGATCTCTCTGAGGTAATCCTGAAACAATTTCTGACTCGCTTCTTCTCCTTCATTTCTTTTCGACGTCTCCATTCAAGATAATAACATTTTACTCTTGAACATAAACAATATAAGAATCTTTTACTTCACTAATCTACTTTTTAGTGTCCAAAATAATGAAATGGGTATGCCACGCTATATTTATTTGCTCTACATTATTTCACATATTATTGACAGTAGCATCATTACACATGATTTGTTAATGTTAACGCCAAGGAAGTAAAATTGACTATTGGACATCACAGCTGTTCACGAATATCCTAATAAGTAAACCCAAGACTTGCATCAAAGCCCAAAAAAAGAAATTCCTAATTTAAAATGAAGAACTGGTGTCAATGGAGAACTTTGAACTTTTCCCCCGACCTCTGGCAACAGAAAAGCCAACACTTCTCGTCAACTAAGGATGGCAATGGGGTGAGATTGGGGGGATGGATTGCCAAAAAATCCCCTCTGCCTCCGTCCCATCCCCTGCTCCCGTTCGCCCACCCTCGTCCCACCCCACTTCCCCGGCAAGTGATAATTTTCTCTTTTTTTTTTTTGTGTATTGGAGAGGAACATTTCATTTTTAAGCGAATATATCTTTGTGATATGTATAAATTAGAAGTCCAAGAGAATACCACATGCAAATTGTTTCTTTTTAGAAGTAAGATTAATTTACTACTATTACTAAAATACTGCTATTGGTGAACAAGCGAACAACAGTAGGAATGGCAATGGCAATGGCAGTAGGTGTTCGCGGGTGCCATCTTGAAAGTAATGGAGCGAGGGTCCCCCCGCTATAACTGGTGGCCGGCTTGGTCCCTCACATGAATATATTATATGTATAATATAATAATTATAAATTAGTCTTCTTAATTAATTTTTTGAAGCAAGTCTTAAATAATAATTAGACTAAAACTTTGAAGAATTCTCTATCTTTACAACCTTAAATAAGTTTATAAGTAGATTAGTTTAAATGATTTTAATTTATTTATATCTTAAACATCAAAATATTAGAGAAACTAAAAAACCTATTAACATTCAACCTAACCCTTTCTTACTTTTCCTTCTCTTGTTCATTTCTTTCTCTGTCACGTATCTTTTTTCCTTTCAGTTGCCACTCACTCTCAATTTGATGAAATTGTGTCAGTTTGAAGAATTTGTAACTATTTTGCTAACGATCTCTTTACAATCTATTAGCACTAGCTTGCCCAATGCTTGCTCGTCCACCTATAAATAAACTTTACTTTTGAGGAAAAACTAGTTTGAATGTGATGTTCTCTTGGATTACTAATGTATATATATTGCAAAGATAGATTTACTTCAAAATGAAATCTTCCATTTCAATATCAAAGAAAAAAAAAAGAAATGGTCACTTGCAGGGCAAGGACTAGAGGAATGAGAGTGGGGAATGGGGCAGGTGTCGAGGTAAGTCTTTTGACAAGAGGTGGGGGACGGGTCCCGCCTTGTTACCATCTCTAAGTAGCAGGTAAGCCAGTGCTAATAGGTTGTAAAGAAAAGGTTAGCAAAACAATCACAACTTCCAACAGATACACAATTCATCCAACTTAGAGTGAGCCGTAGCTGAAAAAGGAAAAAAGTAATAAAGAAATAAATCGAAGAAAGAGAAATGGAAGAGGGTTAGACTGAATGTTAATAGGTTGCTTAGTTTCTCTAATGTTTTATACTTTAAAACCATACAAGTAAACCTACATATAAGTTGTAAATACAAAGAATTTGTCAAAGTTTTAGTCCAATTATTAATTATATATATAATATATTCATTAATACTTATTAATTTAAGTGAGGGAACAGGGCAGTGCATGTACAGACTCTATGGAACTAATTTCTTTTATCAATACTTATGGCTTGTCAGGAAGAACAGATCTTGTATCCATCTTCCCTTGAGAATGAAAGGTTCATCGTAGCAATTGTCAGCTGCAGGAGTGATGATGGCGGCCTAGTAAATGCGGAACATGAAAAGACTGCATGGGAGGTCACCCGAGCAACTAAAGTATGAATCACGGTGCCTTGGCCATTTACTGCCTTTACCCAGGTTGTTGCCAAGTAGCTCGAAAATTTTGTATTTGCATTGTTTTACCTGGTATTTAAATATAATGACTTCTACCAATGCTAATTTACCATTGCTCCAGAACTGAATAACAACAAATGTTCTAAATTGTTGCATGTTTCATCAGCAGTTCCTTTTAAAAAAAAAAAAGGCTTGTAAAGGTATTTTAACCGTCCCTAAAACAATGAGAAGCATTTAGCCACCAACTCATACTCAGCAATAAAATGGAAAATAAAGCAAAATTTAGATGGTGCAAAACATGATGATATTGTATGGTACCATGATAACTTTGAAAAATTGCCGAGCACTGAGATCATTCATTTCTCCTCTTGTTGTTTGTGGAGGGGTTCTGCTCTGTAAGGATCTTCAAAACATTCACCAATGCTCTCAAACGGTCCAACATGTTCAAGCCATAAAGAGCTTCCACCAGGGAAACTTGAAACTCAAAACCATTCTCAGCGACAGGATACTACAGTAATGCAGTGAGAAACATTGACAATGTAAACTCATTGAACCATAAACAAAATGAGTCAAAAATGCTGCAGAGTTTACCTGGATAGGCTTTGGTATCTTGGTTTTGATAAATGGCCACCATCTATCCTCCACGACTGACTTTACAAGGCAGCAAGCTCGCAAGCCTTCTATGCCAGCAAATCTTCCAAAGCCACTGTCTTTTACACCACCAAATGGCAAAGACTGCAAATACAAAAGTCAAGATTACAATAAAATATCCCTAAGATGTCTATGTATGATTAAAATTGAAGATGCAAATAAATTAAGAGCCATAAATAGTGAACAGATGGTCAACTCTAAACTTAATTTTACAGCCAACTTTTCCAATCCTAAAAGCAGTAGGTTATGGACTTTAAACCACCTGTTTCTCAAAATAGGCAATTATGGAATCACATAAACACCATCCTTTGCCAAAGAGTTTCCATAGTACAAGCAACTTCTAGACCACTATAGATATTGTTTCTAATCCCTTTCATCCGGGAAAGTTCCATTTCTAATCATGCTAATTACAGTAATTTAGAAGAGCAAGTTAGATAATGCTAAAAGCACATCTTGACACTCCATGATACCCTTTCCACAGTGGCATTACCTGACACATGTAAGTTGAAGCAAAGTCATTAACTGCAGCAACACCACAATGTAACTGTGAAGCAATTTGTTTGGCCCGATGTTGACTGCCAGAAAAAACAGCACAACCAAGTCCATATTTTGAATCATTTGCTAGCTTGACAGCCTCTTCATCAGAATTGAATTTCATTATTGGCAAAACTGGTCCAAATGCCTGCGTGCCAATTTCCATTAAAAAAAAGCCAGACAACTTTCGTAGCATCAACAAACAGAACAAACACACACGAAGTCAACACGAAAATACCTCCTCCTGCATCAACTTCATAGAGTGGTTCACATTTACAATAACAGTAGGTGGGAAATACTGATCAACAGCATCTTCACCAATATTTCCGACACTTCCTCGCCCAACAACTTCAGCTCCTTTCTGTATGGCATCATTTACAAGATTTTGGAGCTTTTCGGAATGCTCCTGCATGCATATGGCTCCCATGTCATACTTCCCAGCCAGTGGAGGGCCCTGCATGAAATCATTAATTAAATTATTAAACTTCTATAAAAGAAATTACAATTGAGCATGCAAGTGCACCACGATCATGCTACAGCAGCCCAAAAGAGTGCAGTCAAGGTTCGTGCAAAGATATCACTCTTTCTGTTTTAAAGTGAAAATCACAACTACAGTGGCCAGGAAAGGGAACAACCTAGTGAATTCTAATGCAGCAGTATTCCCTGAATATGTTCTCAAAGATTGGATCTCACATCTGGCATCAAACTCAATTAGTGGTTCTCAAAGGTAGCTACTGGCGTGGTATTTAGTTGATTTCTTTATGGAATAATGTGAGGTGATTGATGCATGAACTTCTAAAACGGAAGGCGACACAAGCGAATGACTTCAACCATTTCACACATCATCAATGAAATCACAAAAGTTGCAAAACAAAAGAGCAAGGGAATAAGAAAGATGAAAAGACATTATAAAACAAGGATGCATATCTTAAAAATGGATCAATCAAAGAATAATTCCAGCATAACTAGCAGTATCAATGGTATCAATTTCTAAAATATATGAAATGAAATGTAATTTCTTTCATATATTGATGTAGCAGGTCAACTCATATAACTAAGAATATTTTGAGGAAGTTGAGCTTTGTTCATGCTGGACACAACATGTCCAACATGAACAAAGAGAAAGCTACTTTGAGTCCTCTTGAAGGCATTGGTTCACAAGCTTTTGCTAGAAAGATGCATTAGCAGAAGTACATAAATTAAGTGTGGTAATCTCAAAACACTTCATTAAGCCATGAAGGTAAAGCTATAACTAAAAGCATATCAAGGCAGTGAAAAATTAAAGTTCGTGACACCAGTGAGACCAAGAAGCAATACAGGGAGAGATCAGGTAGATTTGATTAAAGAAACTAAGAGGAAAATAGCAAAAACTGTACTTACAACAGCAACAGATTTTACAATTTTGACAACTTCAGCAACAAATGAAGAATAAACATCCTTATGAACATAGAATCTCTCAGCACCCGCACAATTTTGCCCACTTGATTGGAGAGCAGCCCTAGCAGCAACTTGTGCAACCTGCTTCCCGTTAAATGATTTGGTAATAACCAACCATCCAGGCAAAAGAAATAGGATTATGCTCAAGAATCTAGAATTGCAATGTTGAAAGTTATCAGTGCATTCATATCTAGAAAATACAAGTGCAGGCTTGAGGGATTCATACATGAGGCACATCCACATCTTCGCAGACAATAAATGCATCTTTTCCACCAAGCTCAAGTGTAACTGGTATTAATGTATCTGAAGCTTTCCGCATTATCTGCATATACAAGAAAAGCACCAAGCACTTCATCTCAGTTTTCATCTTGAATTCAGAAGCATCTATACACCTCAAAGGTTTGAAAACTGAAAATTAACGAGAAATTTTTTTTACTTTAAATGAGTGAAGCTCAAAGATACAGGGGAGACACCATATTGCACAAGAAACCTTTTCCTTCTTTAGGTGGCAGTTATGGTACACGGGTGGGTGGTTTCAAGAGTAAGTAATGCTCAAGGAATTTAAAAATGAGAAAATGGACTTTTGTAGACTATAATACTGCTAATGGTAAAGCAATAAATCAATATATGTTTCTTCACTTCCTACCATTCTACCCACACCAGGTGATCCGACAAATATAATTTTGTCAACTGCAGACACTAAGGCTTCTCCAGTTTCAGCAAACCTGCAGAGAGGTTCAATTCAATCAAGCTCTGAACAGAAGTCAACACAATGAAACCATTAAAACGATGCATACCCGGTTATAACTTCAACCAGGTTTTCAGGAGCTCCTACAGCAACAAGGGCTGTCTGAATAATTCTCATATAAAAACATCCTGACCAACTTGCATTTTCTGAAACCTACCATGACAATCATACTCATCAATTATCAAAGCAAATCAGCAAAGGGAATGTATGTATTTAAAATGTTTATCCTTCTTTTAGATAGAATTTTATCTGAGACAATTAAAATGAATTTCAACTCTTCTACACTACAGAGGCATTCTGCGGGAAAGGACCAAGCTTAGTCACAGACACGTTACTATTCCTCTATGTTATGAAAAATAGTGTCCATGAGTGGGCTCTGAGAACCATCTGGGAAGAACCTTGGTACTTAGAAGCATTGCCTAAAATGGGGGTTAATTAGGAAACAAGGAAATAAGAAAAAAGATACACCTATTATTTAAAATACATGGCCCGTTTTATTTCTTCCAACAATCTACTTAAAAAAGTTTGCTTAAATATTTATTAAAAATGCTGTTCTTACAGACAGACAATGAAATGGCTGGGCATAGAAAAATGTGCTGATGTCATTACAAAGCATCAGCTATGGTGGAACAGGCCAAAACTCTACTACAGACTGCAACTTTAAATCGATTCATAAATACAACACTCAAGAGACAAAAGGAGTTAACTAAAACATGCAATACGTCCAAAATGATAATCAATGCAGGTAAGGAAGAATACCTTAATCACAATGCTGTTTCCTGAGAATACTGCTGCCAACATTGGGTTGAAAATATTATGAAAAGGATAATTCCACGAGACAATAGCACCAATTACACCAAGGGGATAAAACTCCACCTTGGCTGTCTTGTGAAGCATTGATCTTCCACATGACCTATAAGATATCTAATGATGATTATTTTGCTTGAAACTTTTGGCTTGTTAATTATTCAAGCAGATAAAACATGATGAAACAACAAATTGTTTGGATCTTCCTACTCATTGGATGTTGCTAGTAACAAAATGAGCAAAAACGATGTTATTACAACAAGCACTTGTCAAAGAAGGCATCTACATATTTCACACCAAAACCAATAGGAGTATATTGCCACTACGACACAGCTACAACTTATATGAGACTGCTTCTTGAGCTAAACACTGGTCAGATGTTCAAGTTTTGCTCTCGTCCAATCAGTAGTAGTGATAGAATTGAAAAAAGAAGTGATTGGATATACCTGTATTCAGGCTTTAGCCACCTTTCACCCTCTGAAAGAAGCCATGTAATTTTCTCACAAGTTGTCAATATCTCCCCCAATGAAGCATCCACCATGGTCTTCCCAGTATCCCTTGAAGAAATTCTAGTTGAAATAACACATGAGACTAAACTTTATCACAAGTAGTCACAAATAAAAGCATCAATGCAAAAGTTGAAAGTTTTAATTTTAACATTCAACATTCAACACTTCAAAAAATTCAACCAAAACGGAGAAAAAGATGTATGTGATGAGGAATGATCTTAAACCTTTTACTTTCAGGTCATATTATGAATTCCATTTCTTAGCATCCCTAGCTGATGTATTTTACTTGTGCTTCTGCAAGCTTTAATCCCAAATCACCGAAGTATTTTCTGTTATCAGTTTTCAGTCCAGATTGATATATATGAGGATGTCTTCCATTTCCTTTTCTTCACTCACGTTGCTTGTAAAGCAACTTAAACATATTCAGACTAATCCATCAGGTGACGGTCAATAAATAGAAAATTTTTTGATGGTTGGAAAAAACTATGCAAAGAACAAATTCTAGCCCCAGACATTGATTTGAATTGAAGCTACAATGAGAAAAAGTTGAAGACCGCTTGATTACTTTGACCATTACAGCAAATCCATAAATTTATCATATACTGCAAAAGTAAAAGAAAATAGAAGCAATGCATAGATTCCTCAGAGTTCTGATAGTTTTTTACAACTAAATCTTTTTTTTTTTTTTGGTTCATTGTATGTGCATGCCATTGGGGGCAAGGAGGAGACTAGGAGAGGTTGAAGGGAGTTTTTCTTCAAATGAGCAAATCATTTGCTGGCACTTCCAGGAAGTTTATAGAGAGCTTTCTTCAGTTCAGGAGTCCTTACTCGCATATAAGATCTTGATGTTCAATAATATACTTCAGAAGGATCCTCAGAAACTGGCGCCTTTGCTTGAAGCTACTTTTTGCCCATATCTTTTGAGCTTTCCTTGCCTGTGCTACCCTCTCCTTAACCTAAGAAAATTGTGCAGTTGTCAATTTCAACTTGAAGTGGAACACATGAACTGTGAGAGAAGAATCATTAAGCCACATCATCAACCAAAAACACAACATAGAGAGGGGAAAAAGTTGGGAAACTACCAGTTTCATTGAAAGCCAAATGGAAAAGTTGGGCACAAATGTCGTCGTTATATGAAATGCTAAGGCCTTCTGAAGCCTAGGGTGTCAGGCAAAGCTAAAGGTCACAGCTAATGATGGAAGCTACAAACTATGCTACAAAGACATTGTTTATGCAGAGACACATACTACCTAAACACACTGGTGCATCTGATACATACGATGAATTATCACAAATTCTGTAAACCTGGGTGGGAAGGGATCTAGAATCATATTAAATTCAATGATACTGAACACATTGAAAGTTATACATGAAGCAAAGAGGACATGAGCAAATGATATTGCGACTCTAATCAAGTAATATTTACTTCAGAACTAGCTCTAAATGAAACCAGAATTAAGATAACATTCTAGCCAAATGCAAGAGATTATCCATACTGTTAGCTAATTTAAAAAAAAAAAATAGAACATGCCCAATATACAGATTTTACACACGCATCAAGTATCTAAAACTTTTAAAATGTAAGACAATTATCACACCTCATCAGGTTTTAATGCAGGGAAGTGGCCAAGGTACTTCATTGTTGCAGGCTCATAGCACTTAACTTTGTCTGTCTGCCGCCTTGAAGGTATCTGAGTGAAAACCACAATGTAACATTATCAGCAGACAACTGCTCAAATCTCCTAAAGCTCAATTCCAGAAGAGGGGGGGGGGGGTGGGTGGAAAAAGCAAAGCAAAAGCAAAAGCCAAGAAAGAATAGAATACAATCACTGCTTATCAAACACTAAGGAGTCCACAGAAGTGAAAAACAAGAAGAATAAACAAGCGAAATTGTTAGTTTGCAGCCAAACCAAGAACATTTCAAGTAATAAACATCGTCTATTGCATCCCACCTTGAAGCTTTTCAATCTGAATAAGTATGTTCTTTATTTAAATCGTAACTCAAATTTAAATGAATAATATCCAGTTCGGCACATTATATATCTAGTTAAAAAATTATACTACCAAAAAAATTTCTGTATCAAGTTCGCAGCTCTAACACATTCAAACAGAGAAACTAAACTAGCTAGGAATGAATAATTTTGTAGCATAGGAGAGATACTTAAAATAATAACAATTATAATAACTACAATTTTAAACTACAAATAAGCTTCGAAACCGAAAAAAAAAAACAGTAGCAGTCTTCGGAACTCACATATATGTAGCTGTTCTCGTCCGTCTGATTTCCGTTACCCAACACTGCAATTAACACAATAACTTCAAAATCAATACAATATTTGTATCTACACAAACAAATTTTTCCAATCAAATTATTCCAAAATACTTTAAACATCTAAAGAAATATTACTACATACGAAACTAAATACAGTCAATTACCGAGCAAAGCAAGTCTATTCGAAACTAAGCTAAGCAAAATTTCTAGCAAAACGGACATGTAATACTTATATATGTATAAAAGAGAGAGAGAGAGAGAGAGAGAAGGCACCGTCAGAGGCATCGACGTTGATAGAAGGTACATTGGAAGGAACGAGCATCAACAGGAATTTACAGATCACGAATGCGAATGCGAGCACCAGCAACGGCCACCAAAACGCCATCTCTTGATCGATTTATTTGAGAAAACGAAGCTTTTTCTGATTTTGATGAACCCTAGCTCCTTGCTTTTCTGGTTTTTCTAAGAGAAACGAAATGGATCAAATCGCATAGTTTCAGAACTAAAATGGCTCCTTCCCAGTTACCTCTGCTGCTTCACTGGTCATTGCTCAGTTGTCTATCAAGTATCAACTCCTCATACTAGAGGAGCCTAGGCCCACCCAGAATCTTGACTATATGAGAAACATTTTCAATTTAGGGGCCAAATGGACAACGGCTACCACGAAGCATAGAGAAAATCGGGTTTGTCAAAAGTGAGAAGTGTTTAAAATATTTCTCACATTTTATCAAATAATTTTTTTCATCGTTCACTTTTAAAATAAAATAATAACTTTATATCCCTTGTAAAATTAAATTGATAAAATTTAATTCTGATCTGGATTGTCAATTACTTTTGATCCTGAATTTATCACATGATTCACACATAATCATTTTTTATGGATAAAAGAAATTAGGTCTCATTTGTAGTTAAATAAATAATCTGATTTATATTCATTTTTTTCTAAAAAAAAGTATGATCTTACTTGAACTATATTCATTTTTTTTTTCCTAAAAGAGTTAGATTTGACTCAATTTATATCCATTTTTAGCACTAAAAATAGTAAGATTTCACTTTTTTTACATAAAAAATGGAAAAAATCGTTCAAACATCTCTCACATTTTATAAAATAATTTTTTCTGTTCCTCATTTTTAAAAAAATGTAATTTTACGTCTTTTATAAATTTATATTAGTCAAAATTGGTTCCTACCTAGATTTCTAATTAATTTTTGTTTGAAATCCGTCACGTGCCTTGCATATTTCAAGAAACATCTAAGTATTAGTCCTAATCTCCATGGCTTTCCATTTGTAGCCATTTGTTCATTGAACTGGACTATACCTCTACTAACGGTCTTGATTTTTCCTTGATTCTCCTATACGCAACAGTGCATGTGTGCCTGATTGTGGACGGACACATGTAGACCGTGTGACATGTCTGTAGAGATAAATTAAACTCAAAATGCCTTCAAATAAATGTCTGTTTGGAAAATGAATTTTTTGGATGTTTACCTAAAACTTTTCTAAATTTACTTAGAAGTTGTAGGAAAAATTTTTTAGATAGAAAACTTTGTTTCTCTTTTTGTTTCTTTCCTTTCTTTTCTCTTCTCTCTTCTTCTTCCCCCTTCCCCTCTCTCCTCACCGGAAGTTGTAGCAGCAGCAACACATTTTTATTTTTATTTTTTGCATTTTTCTCTCTCCCTCTCTCCCTTCCCTCACCGACACCAGCAGATTTTTTTTTTTACTTTTTCCTCCTACTCTCTCTCTTTCCGTCTTCCTTTCCCTCCATTTCTCTTCTCCTCCCCACCTTTCTCCCGTTCTCCTCCCCTCTTCCCCGCTAGCTCTCTCCCCCCTCCCTCCTGCATGACCAAATCGGGAAAGGGAAGAGGAGATTGGCAGGGGAGGGAAGGGGGGAGAGAGCTATCGAGGAGGAGGGGGGAGAGGGGAGGAGATGAGGAGAGAGAGGAAGGAGGAATGGGAGAGAGAGAAGAAAAAAAAAAAACTTTCGCCGGCTTTGACACTGACGTTGGAAGAGATGGCTGGCGTCGGAAGAGGTGACCGGCGTTGAAAGTGGTGGGTTGATGTAGGGAGGAAAAAGAATAAAGGAAAAAGAAAAAAAAATTTTGGTGTATTTTGGGTATTTTGAAGTGTGTAGTTTAAAATTTTTTTGAAATTACTATAATTAAGGTTGTTAAAAAATTAGTAGAAGATAAATTTGGCCAAAAACTTATTTGCCAAACAGGCCCAAAGTTGACCAATGTGGCTGTTCTTACCTTTTTTTTTTGGCGTCCGAACCACATTAAAAAATTATATTTCCCACATCAACTTAAATCAGATTAACGAACTGCACTAACCAATCCATTTACAATTGGTTATCTATAAAGGCAGAGTCAAAAACATAATCGATATTTCTGGTTCTCCTTTTCAACCAGGCCCCCGCAGTACACCACTGCCTCATCTTTGATCTCTCCTACTTTCCCTTAGATCATTTCTCTGAGATTACAGAGTAAAAATAAAAGAAAAGAGCCAGATCTGTTCCAGTACTAATCAATTCCCAATAGTGATTAATTTGGAAAAAAAAAATCCATGGAAACAGAGAGGAAGGTTGGGGTGGCTGTAGATTTCTCGGCATGCAGCAAGAAAGCACTTCAATGGGCGGTGGATAACGTTGCCCGGAAAGGAGATCATCTAGTCCTTGTTAACGTACAGCCTGAAGGCTATTATGAATCAGGAGAGATGCAACTTTGGGAGACCACTGGTTCTCGTACGATCACATTCCTCTGCTAATCCTAATCTTTACTATTTATACTAGTACCACGTCGTGATATTATTTGTTTTTCTTGCTGCACGATTGTTTATGCCTTTGGATTTTGTGGGCTGAAAAGTTTTGATCTATGTTGAATTGGAGGATTGAAATATTTATGATCCTAAGTGATTGAGCAGCTAAATTTGGAAAAAAGAAAAAAAGGCAACTTAAATATCTCGATTATCTTTCTTGTTGTCAGACTTGTCATAGCTTTATTGGTTGAGAACTTCTATCAATTAAGGGTGTACAGGGGTGATGGTCTTTTCCTGATGGAGGCTCACACATGTAATACTCTTTGTCCAATTATTTCTAGATTCTTTTTTTATTTTTTCAATTTTGAAGTAGGTTTGAGATTATTGGTGAGCTAGTTTTTCTTGGTTTTTTGAAAGACGCAGGCTATTATAATTTAAAAGAATGCTTATTCTTGTGAAATGAAATCATTTTGTTGGCAAAATTCAAGATATTGTTTGTACGCCTTAATAGCTGTTTGTGCCTCCATTATATAATTTGCTGTACTTTATGTACAATTTGGAAAGAAAATTGGAAAGATGATATTGATCACAGTTAGAAAGTCTTCATTCTTGCTTCATTTAATTACATACGTATAATTGCCCTACTACTGCTTCATTTAGTTATATACGTATAATTGTGCTGCCACTGATGCATTGTTTATGCCACTGATTCCTTTCTTTTTTCATGTTGTTAGCCTTGATCCCTTTAGTGGAATTCTCTGACCCCCATGTCATGAAGAAGTATGGGGTTCACCCTGACGCAGAAACATTGGAGATTGTTACTTGTGCTGCTAGGGAGAAGGAGGTCAAATTGTCTGTTTGAATTTAAGTATTTAACCTCCTGAGCTATGGAGAAAGTGGCTGTTTTAATTGGTAGAAGCTTACAAATGTTTAACTTGGATGCAGATTGTGGTGCTCCTGAAAATTTACTGGGGAGATGCTCGGGAGAAGCTATGTGAATCCATTGACAAAATACCCCTGGACTGCATTGTTATTGGGAACAGAGGCCTTGGCAAGCTCAAGAGGTTGGGTTATTTGTGCAAATATAGTTTATTTTATCTAACTGCAAACGTACTGGTGATAATTTGGGAAGTCAGACAAAAACCCCTATGTTATTATTATTATTATTTTTAAAGAATATGGATATGAAGGTCAATATTCTCGTAAATAGCCCTCAAGAGATTGATTCCTTCCAAAATCAAAGTTAACTCTTTGATTAAATTTCTCAATCTGAGATGTTATTGATATGTAGCTGTTACAACTTTTTATTTTAAACTTACTATAAATCTTTGGCTGGTGGCACTATGAATCTATCTGGTATGTGCATCTTCCATATCATGCTGTATTTATATTATAAGTAAAATTCCTTGAAAGTACATACGCTGGATTCTTTGGATGCAAATCTCATTGTGTGTAACTATTTCTCGATCAAATCTAAGGATATTGGAACTAAATGAAACTTTGCAGCCGATAGAGTACCATGTAAAGCACTAATTCAAGAGGGATTTTGTTTCTTCCATTCTTGCAGGGCTATCATGGGCAGCGTTAGCAACTACGTGGTAAACAACGCTTCTTGCCCTGTGACAGTTGTGAAGAATGTTGAACATGATTGATCTTACCTCACATTTTCCTGTGGAACTGGGAGTTAACTACATAAGTAGACTCCGGCCCTTTTCGTGGTCTATATCCACATTGTACCAATAATCCTGCTTTTTTAATCTGATGTTGTATCTGGATTCTAAGCATGTAAATCAATTATGGAGCTTTGAGGTCTTGTTATTGTCTGAGCCGGTGATGATGTAGTAATAAATCTTTGGAACTTATGTTGGTATTCTAAAGTTGCGATGGATTCTCAATGAAGTGCTGGTTTACTCTTTGATAGACATTTAAATCATATCCTGCTTTCTTTGCATTGATAGAATTTATAAAACTTGATATAAGCGTCATTGCAGTATCTGTCATTTCATTTTTCCCCCCTCCCAAAGATACCTTTACTACAAAAGATGATCCTTCCTTGGTTAGCATCATTGAGAAAAGGTCTATGGGTAGCTGTCCTAGTTAATTGACTTGAATTGATACCTGATTCAATTAGAAAAGAGTAAAATGCCTGACCAACCCTCAAACTATTGCTTTTATACGTTTTTTGTCCCTTATGTATTTTGTGTAATAATTAAACTTCTGAACAAGTTGGTGTGTATGAATTTGGCCCTTCCATTGGAAAAAAACCATTTATCTCTCAACAAGGGGGACAATTTTGTCCTTTCACAAAAAGCAAACCAGGGGGCTGACAAAAAATCGCTGAACCATTCTCAAATTATTAATTTTGTACGTTTTTAATCCCGCGTCTATTTTATGTAATATTTAAGCCCCTAAACAAATCAATGTGTATGAATTTGACCCTTTCGTCCAAAAAAAGTCGATTTACCAAAACTTGATTAATTTTCATTCTTTTCTCTTTTTCCTTTTCTTTTCTTTTGTCTCTTTTCTTCTTCCTCATTTTTCTTCTATAAGCTGACCGACAGCCATGGGGTTTCTAGCATTCAAAAAGTGGTGAAAATGGCTACTTACAGTTAGATTTGGCTCTCTTAAACTCCCTCAAATCAAGCCTAATAATCATCAAATAATACACCAACATACTCGCAACGGATCTTCTGTCCCATTTTCTATATCATTCTCTGTCTTACATTTTATTATATTGCTATTTCTTCTTTATAAACATCATGTTTTTATTTCTTTTTTATTTCCTTAAAATCCAATGATTATTAATTGAGTAATACACAAAATTTAGCAAATTCAAAAAATCAAAATGCATAAAAAATGTGATTTTTTATGAATTTTTTGCTATATTTTTTAATTTTCTATTATATATTGCTTTTTAATTTTTTTAATTTTTTTATACTCAATTAATAGTTATCGAATTTTAAGGAAACAAAAAAGAATTTAAATACAATATTTATGAAGGAGAGATAGTAATATAATAAAAAGTGAGGCAAAGAGTAGCACAAGAAGTGTGGTAGAAGGTTTGTTGCACTACATACTACTTATAAGATTTAAGACTCAAAACAACTAACCAATCCATAAATAAAAATCATGAAATCATAAATTCACGTACAAATGTTAAAATTTTCTATGAAACCCACTTGACCATATAAAAGCCCTCCTATTGCTTCTCCCTTAGCCTTTTCCTTTCTTTTTCTTATGTGCTAAAAGCCAAGTTTGTCTGCTACAAGTTTTTTAAAAACTTTAACTACAGTAATTTCAAAAAAAATTTCAAAGTTTTTAAACTATACACTTCAAAATTATTTTTAAAAACTTCTACAGTAAGTTACAGTAAAGTTTTAGATAAATAACTAAAAAACTTACCTTCCAAACCGGGTATGCATGAATTGTGTGTGTTTTTGCACGTGAGTGTGTGAAGTGACTACGAGAGAGAGAGTCAATAGAAAGAGGGATGATAGAGGTAAAGGGATGAAATTGTCCATCAGTTTTGTGAGTTCAAATTGCTTTTCTAGACGAAAGGGCCAAATTCATACACACTAATTTGTTCATGAGTTTAAATATTATATAAAATAGATGAGGGGTTAAAAAGATATAAATTCAATAGTTTGAGAGTCAGTTGGGCGATTTATTCTTTGTTTTTTTTGTCCGCTCCCTAGGTTGTTTTTAATGAAAGGACAAAATTATCCCTCGTGTCATGAGCTCAAACGATCTATTTGGACAGAAGGGTCAAATTCATACAGACCGTTCAGGGGCCTAATTATTACATAAAATAGATGAGGGATTAAAAACGTACAAAAGCAAAAGTATAATGGCTAACTAGGTGATTTAGGCCCTGTTTGATAACTCCATTTAACACTTAAATTTAATAGATTCAAATATTAAGATGGTCACACGCGTTTGATAATAAAAAAATTAAACATTTGAATTAATTAAGTGACGCTGAATTTTCTAGGTAAAATTTGCTTCCAAAAATAAGTGATAAACTATTCACTTATCATTGAATGTGATATACACTCAAATATATTAGATTTAATACTTAACAATTCAATAATTTAATGAATTTAGATTTCAGATTTTAAATTTCAATTTTATCAAACGGTTACTCATTAGAAAAATAGTGCTTTTGCCTGTGCTATTAACTCATTCTTTTTCCCCTTGTTCCCTCTAACGTGCCCAAACTTTTGCAGACTTGTGAAAATGGGTTATAATAATCAAATAAAGACAGAATTCAAACAACGAGGTTCCCTCAAGAATCAAGACTAATATAGCAACAGAAATGTAAGACTGAGGCATAACTAGAGGGCCGTGTTAAGATATGGAGTAAGATGGGCTCCTGGCAAAGTTTCATTTACTACTAGTATTTTTTTTGCTCATTCAGTGCTCTCTTCTCTCTCTGCATACATTTCTCTTAAAGAACCAAAAAAAGGTAAGTCGAGTTCTTGGCAAATCAGGGAGGTAATGATAAAGTTAAAAATTAATCATATCTTAGTTAACTGTTAGTGGTTAATTTTGAATAAGCAATCACCGATTGTACGTACGCCCCTTTTACGGCATCAGTTGTTTCCCGTTATTAAATACTATACAGCTGTTTGCATTTTTGGTAGGGCAAAATATGCCACCTATGCAAGAGATTAAGAAACAGGAGTAACGTTAGGACTTCTATCCTTCGTTGGGTGATAACAGACGGAACAGCCTCATTGTAGGAACCCAGAAACATATGAATGGCTTACATTGAAATCATAGCCAAATCCGGGAAACAAGCCCAAGACATTGAGAAACATGCAAGTTTTCTTCTCTTCTTCATCCAGTCATAACTGCTTCGTTGGATGGTAACTAACCGTAAGTTGTTCCCCAACTGGCCTCCTATTTTTCCTCCTTCCTAACTATTTTATTTTCATTTTCTGCATGATTGTTTCCCAAAATCTAGTTGACCAGAAACAATGGAGTCTCACATTCATCAGAAACTGCTGTTGATAACCGCATTCTCTATCCTTGTATTCAACTACGAACATTCTAAATTCGTCCAACATGTTGCAGCACACACAAACTTATCTCCAGAACCTGCGACATTTCCCAGTCAAGGGGAAGAAAGTCCTGACCAAGAACTCCCCGGGTTAGGCAATGTCTCATTCCCTCCTTCAGAGGCCTTTTCTCTGCCTGACTCTGACTCGCTTCCCCCATCAGAATCAGATGAACCATCTTCAGAGCCCTTTTCTCTGCCTGACTCTGACTCGCTTCCTCCATCAGAATCAGATGAACCATCTGCAGAGCCCTTTTCTCTGCCTGACTCTGACTCGCTTCCTCCATCAGAATCAGATGAAACAACAGAGGCATTTGTACCATCCTATTTTGGCGGAGATTCACCATTGCCTTCATCTACCTATGTTGATTCTGACATCAAAAAGATATGCGATTCGACCGACTACCCTTCTCTTTGCCTCTCCACTATTGTTCCCTCACTAAATGGACAAACTGATGTGTTTTCTGTTCTTGAAATAGCAATTAAGGCCAGCCATGGTTATGCAAGCTTTGCGTTCTCCATGGTTAAAAAGTTAGCCATGACTCCAGGAATGCCTAATCAACTAGTTGCCATCATCAATGATTGCAGGGATAGTTATGACGATGTTCTGTACAATTTCCAGAAGGCAATGACTGCACTGCCGGCTCGTGACGTTGGCACCATGAACACTATGCTTAGTGCTGTTCTGACTGATGTAGGAGATTGCCAGGATGCCATAAATGCAGCTAAGATACCTTGTCCACTTTCCGTGTTTGGAGACAAGTTGACTAACATGACTAGCAATTGCCTTGCAATTGCTTCCATGATCCAGTAACTTTCAACTATTTCAGTTGATGTACTGTTTGTCTAGAAAACGTAGGATTTTCATTTTCTTGATTCTTTAACTAATTCACGCTGTTCGGGACCGCCAAATGTAAGGGAAACACTGCTGCTTATTTTCTTGTTTTGGTGTTACTTTGAAAGAGAAGGAACTCTATGCCTGGGTGCGCATAATCTGTTCGTCAGTGATTGCCGTAAACTAGAAACTATGAATTGTAAAAGGAGATTTCCTGTAGTGTTTGCCCTTTATTATGGAATAATACAGAACATATTGAACATTTTTTTTTGGAAGTGTTTCCTAATGTTCTTGATGCTACCCCATTATTATTGCTAACCAAAGAAAATAACAAACCAATTATATTTGATCTGCATAGGTTCGTGACACCCCTATAATCAAGACAAGCCATCACGAACCTAAAAAGGGAGGCCAGTGTTTTTGTGTCGCAACTCATGCCTACCTCAACGCTGATACAACTACCGTGTCGAAATAAGGTATTTCATACGAAAAAAAACAAAAAGGGATATTATATGCGACAATTTGTAAGCTTAGCAAATTTCTCAAGGATGTGCTATTTCTGTGAGAACTTGGAATCGTAGGAATGATTACAGAAACAAAATAATCTTAAGTGTTTTTTCTACATAAGCAGTAAAAAAGCCAAAGAATTTAGTCATTTTCACGTGATTTCATCATCCTCGCATGACTCTTTTCTTATGGATTTAGCGCGCGCTCTCATTTCTCTCTCTCTTTTTTTTCTCTTTTCTCTTTCTCCATTCCTCTAATCCACCTATTTTCTCAGATCGTCTACATATACTTGTTGTTTAAGGTTTCTCTTAAATTTCCGCCGCTTGCCCATCTCTCTCTTCCCCTTCTCGCCTCACCTTCCCTTCTTCCTCTCCCTCCTTCCCTCTTTGGTCCTCTACCACTGCAGCTGGTTAAGACGGAACAACTTGCCGTGATATTTGCTTTCCTTCATATGGTTTAATTTTTATTTGAACAATTTTATCTTAGATGCTCTGAATGGATTCCTGTTCTCCTCCAGAACAGAAAGATTGAAGAGGTTTTTCTTTGTTTTCTTTGCATCCAGCCAAATATTTCTTTCTTTTCTTCCATTCTTCTCATTCAGGTTTTTTCACAGTTTTTCAAAAGTCCAGTTTGGTTGTTAAAACTAGAAGTCACGCAAAGCAGTGCTACGGAAACTAGAATACACGTTACACCTATCAAGTACATATATAGGAGTTTTGTGATGACAACCAGAAATAACGAACTGTACGGACGCATCCAAAACTCCTTTGAGCATAAATACTAAAAATCCCACGGGAAATTGAACTTCTTTCTATACATCATCTTCTGCTTTATATAAGTAGAGAGATCCCTCCGCCATACAGAACTCAAGTAGTGATAGCAAGCCAAAAAAAAAAAAGCTTTCAAATATCATTATTTTACGCATTAATGTTATTCCCAATATCCACCAATCTTTGCTTTGATGGATAATATATTGATATAAACTGTTTGCTGTCGTTGCCCATTGCTACAGAATGATTCATCTGGAACCGAACTCGTGCAGCTTTACGATTCATCTGTGAAGAAAGCACTGTGTCCATGGGCTTTCATAAACTTCTTCAAAAGTAGAACTACAATGGCAACAGTAAGCCCTACAGCAGCCCACGTGAACAGACGATCATCAGCCTGTCTAGGGACTCTCACTTCTGGTCTATGCAAGAGTTGCTGCTGACGAGAGTGCATAGGGTGTGGTTGTGACATCTGTACAGAGTTTGCATTTTGTGGGGCTTCATGTTGTTCCTCAACAACCCTTCCATCTGAAGCTGGATCTTGAAGCACTTCTTGTGTATTATCTGCAACAGCAATAGCAGAATTCTCTTCAACTTCATCCTCTCCTTTAGAAGTCTGATCTTCGGAAGCCTGAGCCGTGCAAACTTGAGGAACTGGAGCAGCTTTGCTTAGCATGTACTCATGGATCTACAATAAAATTGACTTTCAGCTTGGAAATTAGATATCATATGAAATATCTAGAAAGGACTAAGGACAATCTGAACCTCATCAATCAACTTTTGGCGCTCAGAAGTCCCAAATGTCGGAGCAGCTTCACGAGATTTAATTGCAAGAGCACACCTTTCCTCCTTCGTGTAGTCCAATGACCCCAGAGCACCATTGGGACTTGTTGGCATGAATGCAATTAATGCTACCAATGCAGTCCGGACTTTCAAAGCATCAATATGGAAGAGTCAGAATTCATGCATGATTTCAAAAGATCAGCATAAACAAATATAAATTAAATTCCCTTCTTGTGATGAATAAAAAGGTAAATTGTTGTCAGGACCTGGCAACAAACAATCAGTTTACAGCCAGCTTGCAGAATTCACATCTGCTTCCATGGCTTAAAACCGCATCTAGCTACTTGTTACAGCAAACAACTAATGCATCCATTTCTCGCCTTTCCATATTCACTGATAGCTGCTTAAGCCCATAAAGAGTGGTAGGATGGTACTCAAATGTTATTTCCTTGTTTATAGCACTTAATGAAAGTGTATCAGACTAGATCCCTCTCCTGAACTAATCTCTTTAAGTCCATTGGGCAGATGACTGCCAGCTAGACAGACCCTCATAAACAAGTCTGAACAGTCATTAGAAACAGTGACACTCTTCCACCCCTCTTGTAAAGTATAGATATTCCAATCTCTCTCAGGTGGCAAACAGTCATTAGAAAGATCTTCTTAGTTGAAAACTAATGCCATCAATACCGTGTTAAGCATATGAAGCTACACATTGTTTTATTAATGGTGAAGTTTCATTTATAGCAGACATGACAAATAACAGTAAATTTTTTCAACTTGAATGAACTGGGAAAATTAAGTTTACCACTCCACGATGGCTGCCAATGCTCAGGGTGGTGATTCGAAATGCTCAAGCAAATCTTTGTTTGGACTTCAAAACGTCCATTGGGCTGGAAATAAGAGAGATAGCCTAGATTACGAGATATTCAAATCGAATGAACAAGATATACAAGGCAAGTGTAATAAAAATAGTCTTTATGCTTTAAGCTAAATGTACGTGATCCTTAGAGGATTTCTGAAAATCAATATGGTTGCACACGGGCAGACAATTTGGACATATGGGCGAACATTTTGAGTGACATGGATTTGAAATATATTAATATTTTTCTAGATAACACAAGGGTACAGGCCCATGTTACCTCTCTTAGTTTAAATAAAGGGAATTGGGTAGGAATTACAAATAATAACATTGGGTTGGTCAAAAATATGGTAGTTGGCACATAATCGAAGCTATTGATAATTGAATTTAAAATAATTAATGGTATAGGATCATTGAATTTAATATAACATGTTAATTAGTAATTTTTAGTAGCAATTAATTTTTTATGTGTTTAACTGTATATTTGTTTTTCAAAAATTTTTAGTTTTTTTTAGTTTGAGCAATTAGATTTATATTTTTATAATAAAATTTTAACTTTTTCAGCTTAAGTTGATGAAATTGTGAAGGTGGTGTGGTTGCTTATCATGCCACTGATAAAAGTTTGCTATTCAAATAGTTTGTCTTAACTTGAACTCTTTTATGGATTTTTTTAAGGGTTGTAAAAGAATTTCAATATTTAATTTATTTATTTTTTGTGTTTTTATTTGTGATAATTGGTGCACATTTGGATTGTATCTATTTATGTTTATAATGAATTTATGAAAACTTGTGGTGAATTATGATATTTTAATTATATTTATCATTCCATGTTTTATGTATAACTTTTAGAAAATTTATTATTACCATAACTTAAATTAAGTTATGTTGGTAAAGTTCAAGTGTAGAATGAAACATGCTTAGTACTTAACACTTTAAAAAAAAAAAAAAAAAAACAGTGAACCTTTGAACCGGTCGGTTGGACCGGTCGAACCGCGAACCGGCCACCTCTCCAGTTCACTGACCGGTCCGAGTTTAAAAACATTGCTAAAAGGCGGTGGCGTACTGTACCAATTAACAGATTAATAGAGCCTGCATGCTACAAACCCATGCATTATGTATTATTTTATAAATAGGGATAATTTCAGAAATCTCCCCTGAGATTTTCGACAATTTCATTCGGCTCCCTTGAGGTTTACATAATTACAAAAACCTCATTTGTTGTGATAAAAAGACAATAATGCCTTTTATTAATTGTCAACTCATTGAAAAACTCTATCAAATATTAAAACTCTCTCATCTATTATTAACCAATAATTCAAACCATAGTTTTTTCTATTTAACTATCTATTCTCTTACTCATATATCTATTTTTCTTTCAAACTCATTTATTTATTATTATCAACCAAATATGTACTGTCGCTACTAATAAAATCGCCGTACACATTAAACCACCAATACTTATATATCTTGGTATCTATTCCCAATCCTCGATTTTTCATTATTAGTAAATATTTTTCTTGCGCCCATTTTTGTTTCCAATTTTTTATAGGCATTAACAAATTGAAATTGTCAAATGACAAATTGAGTGTTAATTTCATTATCAAATTAGATAGAAATGAAAATAGTGACAATGATAAAAAATAAAAATTAAGGATAAAAAGTTGAATAGGAACTAAATATAGGTTATACTGTTATGGTTATCATGAAAAAAGTATTCTTGATATATATCTATAACTGCATTGTGTTTCTATTTTTTATTTACAATTATTGATATTATTCCTATAGAGACAATTTGATTGATTTTGAACTCTATGCCAATGGAATAAATTGGATATTGATATTAGTAGTGATGGTTTAGATTATTTTGTATTAAAAAGGTGGCAACCATAGGATTGAAATTTAGGAATATTGATGAATACTGTAGTATATTAAGTAAAATCTGATATTGTTATGAAATTGTAAGTAAGTTTTTGGGTATATGATGTAGTATTTATACTTTATACAATAGTATGCATCAGAAATTTTTAGGTAAAAGAGGAACATTAGAACAAAGATAAGTGTTTATTTAGTAGTGATTTGGATGTTGATAAATAGATAATAGTGGTAGAAAATAAATATAAATGAAATAGAGACTATAAATTATTTTTTCCTTTACATTTTTATTGTGAATTATAGCTCAAGGGCATTATAGAAATTTTGAAAAAAAATATAGCCTTGGGTCTAGAATGTTACTTAAATAGTGAAAACAGGGAAGCTAGGTATAATTTTTATAAATTGAGGGGAGTTTTCTGTAATTGTTAAAAACCTCAGGGGACGTATGTGAAATTAACCCTTATAAATATCCCGCAAATCACACAAAATATCACATCAACAGGTCATCTTAATTTTGGTAAATGTTGCACTTGCACCCCAAAGATTAAGAAGTATCAATTTTAGCCCCGTAGGAGAAAAAGGATGTTTTTCTAGTTTAGCCCTCAATTCCAGCTTAATTTCTTTATGGTAGTTAATTAACACCTAACAATTTGAAGAATTCTGGCTATGAGGCCCAAGGATTATACATTTTAAATATTTGTGTCTAGCTAAAATTGCAATTGTTACTGTATCTTGAATATACATTGTCCAACTTCCTTTTCTGACGATGCACTCATTGTGGCTAGAGCTGTTAATCGAACCGGATAGCTCCCGAGCCGAGCTCGACCCGACTCGATAAGAGCTCGACTCGGCTCGTTTACAGAGAGAAACGATCCGAGCTCGAGCTCTAATCAGTACTCGTTTAAGCTCGTTAGGTTCGAAGGGTAGGGGCATTTTCATCATTTCAATGTATATGTGGTACTCTAACCTAAGTCATATCCCGTCTGTAGCCCTAATTTTTCTTTCCTCTTTTGGTCTTACCTTTTCCCATCCCACAGCCGTCACCGTCCATTCTCACCCCGCACCCCGCAGCTGCACGCTGCACGTCGCACCTTCCATTCTTACCACCAGGCGCCATCCTCTTTTTTTTCAAGAGCTGATATGCTGTCTCCCGTAAACGAGCTCGAGCTCGAAAAACTCGGCTCGAATTCCATTCGAGCTCAATGAGTTAGGCTCGATTTCAAACTCGAGTTCGAGCCCGAACTCGAGTTTTCTATCAGTACATTGAGTCGATCTCGAACGCCTTGTGAAGCTCGAATTACTAATCGAGCGAGTTCGAGCTAGCTCGATTAGAGGTTCGAGTCGAGCTCGATTGTCCTATGCTCGAACTCGACTCGGCTCGTTTAACAGCTCTATTTTGTGGCCTTTGTTTAAAGAACACAAGGACTTAAGCAGTAATTAACAAGAAAAAAGGTACTAAATACCATTTTAAGATTTTCACGTGCTATTTCTTAACATTCCATAATGATGTAATGGGACAAGGAAATTTCCCTAGGGGGGCTTTACAAAAAAAAAAAAAAAGAAAGAAAGAAAGAAGGAAAATGTTCAGCTATTGAAACTACTGGCCACCGTAAATCTTCAATTATGAAATAACAAAATTGACATGCTCCTTTTTTTTGACACCTTTACCGAGAGCCTTTAACGAGTGATGCTGTTGGATACGTATGGTTAGATATGGTCAGACCTTACATGCTAAATGAATGCAATGGGAGCCAAAGCAAATTCGTTTTTCGCCCACGCTGCTTGTCCCTCTTTGCTTTGCCGGTGAGTTGCACGTCAGACACAATGGATATTCCGTCTTAACTACTGTAGCATTATCTATTTCATTTTTTATTATATTACTATTTTTTCATAAATACTATATTTCAATTTTTTTTTTCTTGAACTCCAAAAGCTATTAACTGAATAATACACAATTTAATAAATTTTAAAAATCAAAATACATAAAAAAATGAGATTTTTTATAATTTTTTTACTATATTTTAAAATTTTCTATTATATATTACTTTTTAAAAATTGTTGTATTTATTTTTTACTCAGTTAATAGTTATTTAGTTTTAAGAAAATAAAAAAGAATTAAATATTTTTTAATTTTCCATTATATATTTCTTTTTTGAGACTGTTGTATTTATTTTTATTTAGTTAATATTTATTATATTTTAAGAAAATAAAAAAATTAAAATATAAAAAAAATTAAAATATAATATTTATAAAAGAGAAATAGCAATATAATACAGAGTGTGATAAATAGTGGCATAGAAAGTAGGATAGAAGATCCATTACAGCTATCAAAGAATCAGCTAACACGTTAGGAATATGCAATTGGGAACTTACAACTCCATATATGTCAACTAGAGGGAAAATGGGAAATACCTTATATAAGCATATGAGCACTTCACCATGGTAGTGAGTGAATTTAGATGCGTGATGCATTTATAAAACTTGGAATTTAAATATAAACTGGAATAATATAATATGCATTTAGATCAGTTAGATGTTACTATGGGTTTGTTTGGATACCCCATTTTTTAAATAATATTTTGCTTACATCATAAATACATTTTCCAACTCAATTTTTTATATTCCCGATTATCTTTTTATCTTATATACGTCACATCACAAAAAGTACTACATTAATTATTTCAAATAACACTTTATTCAAATAATATTTCAAATATTTCAAATGTTCGTATAAGAAATATTAATGCATCTGAAAACAAAATTTATTTCTTCTTTATGTAAATAAAAAGAATAAATCTTATATGCACTAATAGCATATATAATATCACCATTGAATCCATAACACATATGTAAAAATTGAATTTTAAATTTAAATTTTGCATAGTTGTCGTTTATTCAAAATTGATAGTGTATATACTGTCAGTATAAGAAAGATTAATCTAATAAAAATTTTGATTCTACAAAAATACAAAAAATAAAAACTTGTGCGATATGAAATGAGACAAAACAAAAAATCACTAAAGGAAAGATAATTGTGGTAAAAAAATATTTTTCTTTATTTTCTTCATTGCAATATGTGAAATTAGTCTGAATGGAATCAAAAATCAATTTTCATAACCAATAAATGTGAAATCGACCTCAATACTTGAAGTGTTGGAAAAGATAATTAAACTTCAACACGTGATCCATAAACGTGACCATGTAGCATAGACTATACAAATGAAAGATTCTAGTACCCCATTTTGAGGTTTTTGTTTTAACTTCGTTTAGGTTTTGTTTGGATTGAAAAAATTGAAATTCATTCAAATCGCTCTAGTTATTTGAATTGCTTAAGAAACATTTGAGTTTTAAATTCACCAATTATCAAAATATACTTTAAATATAGAATAATGTATAATTTACAAATTCAAATACTTCATAAGTAATCTAAAGTATAAACAATTAGAGAGATATGAGAGGGTTTCAAAACCTCTCCGTCCAAATGCAGCCTTATAGAATTTGATGGAAATTGCCCAATTGGATCTCAATGCAAAGTGTTTCTCTCATGGATCAACGGCCTCATAAGTTAAATTTTGTCTAATTTAAACTGATTCGTATAATTTTTTCCATTTTTAATATAATTTCTTACAATTCGGGTATAAATTATTTATTTAAAAAATTGGATTTAAACATACAATTAAATTTACAATTATACTAAAAATGGTAAATATTCAAGCAAAATGTAATCAGAATTACATGAACTAATTTGAATTCGACTAAATTCAACTTGTGAATGCCTTAATCCTTCTGACAACTAATTCATGCTACTATCCGTTAATCAATCTCCGAATCAGGCGGTGGAGAGAGAATCCAATTTACGAAAGGTTTCTCATAGTACTTTTTTGTGCTGCGTTTCGGAAGGCAATTAAGCGTAAGGGGGAAAAAGAAAGGAGTAGGTAAATCATGATTTTGGAACCACTGAGCTTAGCCTAGTGGCCACCAGGGAGGGACTTAAGTCCCTCCTTGGGATGTAGGTGAAGGTTCAAACCTTACCTGCAGCAAAAAAAAAAATCTAAGGGTAGCCCACTAGCCCCTGACACAAGCCTCCTTAGACTCCCCCTTCCCCTAGATTATGATAGAGTAGGTTATACAATTTATTGTTGTTGGCAAAAAAAAGGTAAATCATGATTTTGGGTTCACCCAGTAGCTGGTGGCTACCTATGACTTAGCCCGCCCATTACAACTGTTCTAGGGACTGATATTCCTCGGGCCCTCGCGTGTTCCATTTCACGGCAGAGATTTTAAAGCACCAAACTTGAAAGGAGAGAAACTACCAGCCTTTAGGTTGGTAGCCACCATCAAGCCATGAAGGTTTGGACCCTTCGGTGAACCCTTACTTCCATCAATTGTCACAGTTGTGGCTCTCTAAATCCAGATGGGTGTATTATGCATCCTTCTAGTTCGATAGTGGTTCAATCCCCACCGATTTCTCTATAGGTCCAGTTGGGTCCTCCTCTAGAATAGGTTAGAATAGGAGTAGAAGTAGGTTGGGACTTGAAAGGAAAGAGAGAGAGAAAGAGGGGGAGAAAAAGCACTTATGATTTTTTTTTCTGGATTATTATCACTTTACCCCTTAAAGTATATCATTACTATCAATTTTATCCCATAATATTATATTTTAGTCACTTCACCTCATAGGTAATTCAACTCAGCATGTTAATAAATTTTTAACAAAAATACATTTTATTTTATAGCATTACTATGTTGTTATTATCGTTTTATCCCTTTAAATTATAGTGATATAATCACTTTACTCTCTTCTAGATATTTTACCATATCATTAATCTAAAAAGTATGTTAAAAAATGTTTAAATATATTTACCCTTTTTATATATAAATAAAAATAAAAAGTTGGAATAATTATTCTTCCTTTTTTCACTCTAAGATTTCAAAAACATAAAAATAAAAGAGTTTTCTCAAATTTCTTGTTTCACACTTATTAATACTTGAAGAAAACGAGATAGGATAGAAGGAGATAAAAAATTAGATTTTACAAAGAAAGAAAATAAGGAAAAATATAATATTATCTTATTACTTTAATGTCCTTGAAATTAGGATTGGAATTGGGTAATAAACAGAAAAGTAAAGTATTTTTAAAATAATAAAAATATTAAATTCTTTCTTGTTTGTATTAAAAAAAGGAATTGAGCTCTTTCTCTCTCCCTTCTTTTTTTTTCAATATTAATAAGATTGCCAAGAAGAAAAAGATTAATGTTTTGAGTTGACCATATGATATTTAGGTGATTAAAAAAAAGTAGAGTGCAATTAATATTTTATGTTTGGATAGCAACTTTTTCAAAAAAAAATTTCACTTGCATCATAAATGCATTTTTCAATTTACCTTTTTATATTTTCAACCTTTTTTTTATCTTACATACATCACATTATAAAAAGTGTGACAATAATTATTCCAAATAATTATTTGGAATAATGTTCTATCCAAACAGATAATGCTACGTAATCCCAACGAACTAGCAAGGAACTCGCTCTAGCTCGTACTCCCACGCAGAAAATGGCTCCACGGAGGCCGCCATCTCGTTCAAGAAACAGCCACGTGCATACCCATATTCTCACACGTGTATCTCTTACCTCTTTTGTCTTGCTTGGTCTACTGCTCACTGCGAGAAAAATGGCTTTGTCATGTTTGCCAGTTGCACCACTACTAACTACAAATACATACATTCCTATTTTTTCTTCTTCTCACAATTGTTGTCGAAGCTTCATCACGCCCACCGTCCAGAGCAAGAAGAAAGAGAGAAAGAAAGGAAACAATGAGTAGCAGTAGTAATTTGGAGACGCGATCAATCATTGATGAGCTGCGCAACTTCGATAAGAGTGGTCTATTTGATTTGGGCCACCCTCTTCTCAATCGTATTGCTGAAAGCTTCGTAAAAGCTGCTGGGGTAAGTCTTATAACGGTAATTTTTTTCTACGAAACAAGTTTTCAACACATTTTGTAGTGGTAGTGGTAGTTAGCAGCAAGAAAGATTAAATTTTGATTTCCGTGTAGTGGTAGTTAAACTAGAATTCAATGCTGTTGTGTAATTTTGTAAATCAAAGACATGCATAAACAAGATACTTAGTTTTTTATTGACAAAAAATCCAAAAAAAAAAAAAAAATAATGGCAGATTGGTGCAGTTCAAGCAGTAGCACGCGAGGCTTATTTAACAGCTGTTGAAGGTGACATGATCTCCAGATTTCATCCTTATAGACCATTTCCTTCTTCTTTTTCTTTTTTAAATTTGATTTTTTTAACCGATCCTTTTGGGAAAATTATCGAGTGGAAAAAAAAAACTGGAAGGATGTGATTTCTGGCTGCTTCCTTTCTTTAATGTCTTGGTACTTCTCCTCTTTTCCTCATGTTGGATTTTCATGTGATCTAACGGTCAGGTGCAGGTGCGGATACTAGTGGTATACCGCCAGAAATTTCTGCTGCTAAAAGGCATCGATTTCCCGACCTCAGAGGTATAGGTTTAGTTTATGGCCCCTTAGATCAGGTACTACTAGCTCATGCTCCATGCTACTTGTACACTAATGGATTACTAGGGGCTGCTAATCGAATTTATCCAATTAAGCATCTTAAGGTGTCCACAGACCATAAATCAAATGCTGCAGTATTTACCTTTGTAACAATATTTAAACTGCCAGATTGGCTGCAAAGTATCTCCCATTCTGGTGTCATGGTGTCTATTGAAGGTGATCTAAACGGCAGAACGCTCTGGCAACACCAACTGGGGAATTTCCTTAATTCCAGTAGACTCTTAATTTCTAGGCTGATACATGGAAGAATTTTCACTTCTAGCTTGATATTGTCATTGCCCATTACCTATTAATTTGTAGGAGAGTAAAATTATAATGCTTGCACTTTTCAAAATCTCGATTTGCTACATGTGAGATTTGCTATGTGTTTGTGATTGTAATAGATGCTAAGTAATTCTCGCTATTTTATCAAAAAAGTAATGATATCTTTGGTATTGACATATAGTGTTTTGTCAGGAGACACCGTCAAATCTGATTTTACAGTTTGTGGAATGAAAATTTTTCAAAAAGATTTACCAGTGGTTGCAACTCATTCATGGAATATGGGTTTTTTTAGTGTCAGAATAGAGAATATAACTTCTCCTATACAATTAGATAAAATATCTGAGACTGCAGATCTTTTATTTCTATTCTCAAATAACCCGTCACTATCTGCTGGAGAGTGCCCATTGAGTATTACCTATAATAATTTTTTGTTGGACTTATATATCAGTCTCAGCACGAGACAATGCATTTCAACATTATTGATCATTCTTTCATGGGTGATTGTTTGACTCTATTATCTACCTTTTGTTTGAAACTAGCGAAAGAGGACAGCGCTTTAAATTTTCTTGACATTTTTTTAGCAGGATTGTAGTTTGCAACTTCTTATGATAATGAGTTTGTGGGGGATTAATGGGACAGTTGAAATCAGATACAGGAATAAGCACCATTTGGTTTTCAAGTGAACTATATATTCTCGAGAACCCCGCAAGTCTTAAGCAAATTTGATTTTTAGGTTGGAGCATTTAAGATGTTCTCTTTCTTTCTTTTTCTTTTCTACTATAATGCACTATATAATTGCTTCCCCCTCGTAGAGAAACAGGTAAAACTCTTATTGCAAAAGAGCTTTGTCTACTTCACTATGCCCTTGATATGCATTCATCATGTAGATTGACTTTTTAGAAGTTTGTTTGGCCATGTATGCCAATGGAAATTATAGCTTTCCAATTAAATGGAAGTATCCTTGTATCTTTTGGTTTTATCTTAGTATTATTATTATTATTATTATTTTGGTGGAGAATTGACGTTTTGAAATTTCACTCTTCTCCAGACATATTAAAATTGTTCTAATTCCTTGCAGGAGAAACTAATGCAAAGACTGTGGAAGCTTTGGTATGTTTCACATAGTTATTCTATTCCAAATGACAAACTTATTCTATTTTGTTTTGAATCAAGTGATAAGTTAACCTAGAACATTTGACTTTGCCTCATGTGCTAATGCAAAAAAGCCACTCATGTTCTTGTAGCGATGTCCATTAGCTTTTTATTATGATTGAATCTTTATTAGGTCTTAAACAATACAATTATATTGTTGGTAGGCATTATTGATACTCATCTTTACGGTTCTTCCTCTGTGTAGGTTAAGGGCACTGGAAAAGAATCTCTACAATGGGGTAAGAGTGCCAATAGATTTTATCTTTCCTCCTCTCTCCACACCCCCCACCCCCCCCCAAAAAAAAAACGATTGAATTTGTATACTATTTTATAGGAGAAATATCATGCTGGCTTCATGTCATATAGCAACCGCATGACTTTAGGGAATATGTTTGTATATATTTGATTCTATCTAGAATATGTGTGCGTATGATTTCGAGTAAGGGGAAGTCTTGGCATTTTTCTAGGTGTAGAAAAAGTGGGAAATAAAATTGTCTGGTGGGTGTGGGTTAAAAAATAAGGCATAATCACCTTTTCTGGGCTCAGCATACGGATTGAGGACTTGGTAATGATCTTTTGTTGAAATTCTCTGCAGGATTGGCTGCTGGAATGTATTCTGGTCTTACATATGGATTAAAGGAGGCTCGTGGAGTTCATGATTGGGTAATCATGGTGCATTTTGATTTGCATGGTCATGACTTTATGGGGATACTCGTCTCACTTTTACTTTCTCCACTGCTTTTTGTAACATCTAGCTAAAATCCTTCAAGATAGAGCAAGGTTCAATATCTTAGCACATTTTTATATGCATAATATCGGGTTAACCTACCTCTGACGGGTTTTAACGTAATTCTCGCTCTAAATTAGCTGCGCTGTACATTTGGTCGCTGAAGATGTTGAAGAGAATATCTGATCAGATGGTAACAGGAGGAGTCTATTCAATGCTTGTTGCATTGAGAAGATTATGCAATAATCATTCTGCATCTTATTTTTAAAGAACTAGGCAAGAAATATGCTTGGATTTGTAATATATGATGCATAATACCTGAATCTGATATATGTTAATAATCTAAAGCCGTTTTCCGTATATGCTGAAATTGCTGTGTTGTCCATCTCGTCCGACTGAGTCTTTTTTTCATGCCTGTCCAGAACTGAATCAACTTTTGTTTTCGAGAACTAGGCAACAAAAATGCTTGAATTTAATGTATGACCAGCAGTAATGCCTTGTCTCATGATCTCACTGCAGAAAAACAGCGCATTAGCTGGAGCTGTTACTGGGGCTGCATTGGCACTAACGTCAGATGGTCATTCGCACGAGCAGATCGTGCAGTGTGCCATAACTGGTGCAGCCATATCAACTGCAGCGAATCTCCTTACGGGAATATTCTAAGTTCAACGCTTGCTTGCTGAGTTATTGGACTGGGTAGTAGTGATCGTATATTAAACGAGTAGCCATTTGGGTAGATGCGTCCTCTCTGCTGCTTGAATCAAGGATGACTTTTGATATTGTATGATGAAGTTGTTTTGTAGTAGTACTTGTTTTCCATTGGACAACAGTCATAATTAGAGCACATCTTTTGCGTGTTTATACATTGTTATAAGAAGCCTCGTGGAGTTCCCAAGTCTTATCACTTCATATCGTGACTTCACATTATTATTGAGTCACTTTTGGAGAACCCTTTTGATTGAGAAGCTTGGTGAAAAACGATATCCACTCCAAGAGTGGGATCTTCTCTTGAATCATGCTGAATTTGCTTACAATCAATTCACTAGTAAAGCCACTACTGGTTGTAGTCCTTTTTCTGGTGGGGAAATTTAAACCAAACTCATGTGTTGATACTCTTGGAGGATGTAGTTTGAACTTTGAATCTCCAAATTGGGCAGAAAGAAAGCATCTGCTCTTCACCCATGGGGATAGGATCAGGCATCTTTCCAAGAAGATTTATTGGTGCAACTCATCTACCGGATCGTTTACTATACGTTTACGTGGCTGTACCTTTTTTCCCAAAATATTAAAAGGAAAAGGAAAAATGAAAAACTTGTCGAGTAGATATGATTTGTAAGTAGGCAAGTGTTATGATCCAATTGCAAGGTATGGAACTTCGATTTCACATTATAAAAAAATTTTACAAAAGGGTTTACGAATTGAAGGCAGTTGGATATTTAAACTGCAATAATTTTTAGAATAAATATGTAAAAATTGGCTATTTTTTGCTTGATTTATTCTTACCTCACATGAGTTCACAACTAATCAAAATAAATAAAAAAAGGTATTACTAATTGTATATCCGTTAATATATTTAGGGCCTGTTTAAAGAGTGCCCAATAGGCACTCGTTAAGATGTAATTCAGGTATTAGATTTTTAAAAAAGTAAAATTAATTAGGGAAAGTGCATAAATGCAAGGTAGAGTAATAATTATTAATATGTGTGTGTGTATATATATATATATATATATATATTATAGATTAAGTGAAATTCACGTATGTCAAAGAGTGTACCGTAAAAAAATTCATTACATCTAAATTACACATAACCTATAGGTGACAAACAAACCTATTTAAATAAATTTAATACCCGCCTATAAATAAATGGATATGAGTATCTTAAATTTTTACATATGGATATAAAATAGGTATTATTGGGTAACCCATCAAATTCAACATTTAGAATTATCTTCCGCCAAATATCCTCTCTTTCCCCATCCATTTTTTTATCCTTCATTTTGTCATGATATTATCTACTTTTTTCATTATTATTCATATTATTACTATTATTTGTTGATTTTATCTTATTATTTTATTTTCTCGTAGTTTGTTAACTTGTTCATTTTTTAGTATTATCAATTTATGACAAGTTTTAGCCTTTTTTTCTACCTTTCCAAAATGAAATTTTAAATTTACACACGAAAGAAAGGCTAGGGGTTCCAAGTTTTTGAATTAAGTTTTTATGTTAACTTTCACAGTACTTAATTCAAATTTTTATATTTTTATTGTTTAATTGTTAAATAGTATGTAATTTTGCGACATAGAGAGTGAATGGGAAAAAAATTAATAATTAGGCTTATTGAGCATTATAAGTAAATATTTAAAACTAATGATGAGTGCAAATGATGGTATAAATTGATAACTTAGTTTGTAAAAATAAATTTAAATGACTTTACAAAAAGTTAATATAAATGAGTCATAAATGAAAAATTGGGTTACCCAATTCATTTTTTGATTTACCCAATTATATCTATCTAATTAAATGGATATAAATGGATTGACTCATTGATACCCATTGCTTATTTTAACTAATCCAAACCCGCCCAAATCATTCATTTTAACACTTCTAACATAACCTATCATATTAATAAAGGAAAATTGCAGAAACCTCCTCTGAGATTTCTGACACTTGCACTCACCTCCTCCGTGGTTTGAGAAATTGCACTGACCTCCCTTGAACTTACTGATTCTTTGCATATTCAGTCCAGGCGATTAAAATATTATTTTAGGGAGTGGAATGAGGGAAAATTGCAGAAACCTCCTCTGAGATTTCTGACACTTGCACTCACCTCCTCCGTGGTTTGAGAAATTGCACTGACCTCCCTTGAACTTATTGATTTTTTGCATATTCAGTCCAGACGATTAAAATATTATTTTAAGGAGTGAAATGAGAAATTTGTACCAAATTTGTCTTTTGTGCTACATGCCAAGTAGTATTAGAAAGTAAGTTTTGTGTTTAACAAAAATTAAATATGTGATAGTAAGTACAAATTTAAGACCTCCTCCGTGGTTTGACAATAGTTGATTTCCTAAGCTTCGATCATTTAGTGCCCACGCTACCCCCACCTGATTGTGTCTACTTATTGCAATGATCCCCATTCCGACTCGTGTGTTTCTTTCTGCTCTTGGATAGCTAGTTGAAGTTGAATGCCTCCATTCTCATCTGCTACAGCTGCTGTGTTATGCCACTAGGCATTCAAGTTTGTGTTTTTGTTTGTCTATTGCAATCGAATTTAAAGCAGCCTATTCTTCTGTGACCATTTTAATTTCTCTTTTGAATAAACAACATCCAATTCTATTACCATTGTTAACACAGAGGCACAGCGGTCCAAGGGCAGGTGACGGACAACTGTTCGTAGCTATGATAATAACTCAAAAGACTTTCATCGTACAAGTTTATAATCATTCGAAAGGTATTAACACCATTCTGGATCATGCCTCCTCCCCCTTTCATAACTGGTAAGCAGTGAATCCACATGGCATTTGATATTGACATTATCGAATTTCTTAAATCTGAAAAAAGAAAGGAATGACAAAAGCATGTTTTGTCCTAAGCGCCATGGAAGTGACGAAAAGTCAATTGCAACCCTCAATTGGAAATCTCACTCAAACGCTCCAATCTCTTTCCTCAGGCAACCTCTACCTGCCACCCCAAGCCACTTGCCCACACCACCATCTCAATTTCTGGCAGCCCAGCGCACCGTTCTACTACTTAGAAGACTCATCTTACTGCCAACTGCCCGAATCCATCACTCTAAGCTGCTCCCAACATCCAAATTACCCTTTCCATGTATCTGTGGGATTCCAAAATCTTCGGGATTGGCTGTTGTCCGAGCCAATCTATTCATTCAGACAGCCTAATATTTCAATTTTCCAGCAAGTAAAGATTATAGCGTACAAGTTCATACAAACTATTTCGTCCCCAAGAAAGAAAACGGGGAACTTCGGCAAACTACATATCACACGGATGTGAAACTGAAAAATTAGCTTTAAGCCATCCTCTCTCGCACCTACAGCTTTCACTAATTCATCAATTGTTCGCTTAACCATCAATTGTTATTGTGACAATACCGGAGGTTGATAATTGAAGAAAACACGTACAGCTGCCTCTTTTTCTTCATAAAGAAACCCAAACCAACCCAACTAGCCATCAAATAATATCCAACAAGTACCAAAATATAGTAGCAGCAGCAAAATCCAAAATATAGTAGTAGAGCTGCTGTGAAGTCGCTAGTCATGAAGTAGCAGATCTGTTTCTTCTCACAGAATACGAATAAACCATTAAATAAAATCCAAAAAATATAACAAAATGGTAGACATGGTAGTAGCAGACCAGTAGTAGAGGTAGCTAAGAAAAAAAGGCCCGGACTGGTCACTGTGACGGGATGGGAGATGGTCGTCGGCTCCTCCGCGTCGCAACTCCACGCGTTACGCCTACCTCAGCCTGCCTGATAACCTCATCCCCATAAATGTATCCATCCTTGAAGAAGCAAACGCACAACGCGAATTAATAATAATAATAATAATAATAATAATAATAATAATAATAATAATAGGCCAATTACATACCCGCTTCACTACTGCTACTAGTCCGGGTTCCCTATTTGGATCAGGAACAAAGAAAGCAAGCTTGTGTTTGTTTGGATCAAACACGTCACCAGAATGTGGGGTGAATTTATTCACCCCGTAGCGTGGCAGAATCTAAAAATACAATTAGAAGCTGATAATCACCAATCACACAAGGAATTAATAACATCATATAAACATCGAGTTACCCAATTGTCGCCTGTTCAACAAAAATTACGAGAAAATCATTCATCAGGCATCATACATCCCAATGGGACCGAAAGAGGCCATCACTATTCACTACTTCATTCAGGTCATAAACTAAAACCCACATAACAGGCTACGAAAGAAAATCAAATCATCCACAAACAGCTAAAGAAAAACATTAAAAAAAAAATAGTAGTACTAGTAGCAAATTAGCAACTAAACAAAAGGGCTCAACTTGGACTTTACACTCCTTACGTAGTTTGATGTTCGTTCAGCACAAAAAACGATTACGGGGATAGAAAAAGGTATTATTTACCTTAGAAAGTCCATCCTCACATATTTCTGCGTTAGTCACAAGATCTTTAAAAAGATCCTGCAAACATATTCAAAGCCATTAGGGTTTAAGAGCTCCGTTTTTTCTTTTTTTGCTTTCTTTTGAGTTAAAAAAAAAAAAGCAAGAAGGAGGAGAGATTTACTCTTAAACCTTGGGTCTTAACCACCTCCTCCTCCGTGGGATGGATACGAGGTTCAAATCTCTTCTCGAACAACAGATTGATGTGAGAATCAATATCTGCTTTGTCCTCAGTTTGCCTGTTTTCGTATTGTTCAAAATCTATATCTGCTTTTTTACAGAGAAAAGAAGCGAGCCCCATACTACATATTAAAACCCAATCTCTTCTCGCGAAACAAGGCTCCAGTCTTGCTACCACCGAGGCTAAAAAGTGATACATTCTTTTCTGAGGTTTTGGATTTTGGTTTTGCGGAGGATCGGTTTAGCCGAGAGAGAAGACGGAGAGTTCTATTCTTATTACTTTTGGCTTCTCTTTCAGTCTTTTGCATTCTCCGCAAGAAGCCAAGGTCCAAATGAGACGAATGAAATTCAATTCGCGTGCCAATCGACACGTGGAAAGGTCGCCCCCCGTGTCGCTTTCAGACTGATTCTGTACCATTTGCATCCGACTTTTTATATTTCCAGTCGTGTGTATAACCGTACTACTATGATTGTAGTAGTTGGCAGACTAAATCATTTGGTCTGTTTGTAATATGAGTTTTTTTGGGAGTTTGTCTAAATCTTTACTGTAGTGCACTATAGAAGTTTTTGAAAAAATTTTATAGAAATTTTTGTAAGATGAAAAATTTTGTAGAAGTTTTTGTAGGATGAAAATTTTTTTTTTCTTTTTCTTTCTTTCCTTTTTCTTTTCTTTCCTCTCTTATTCTTCTTCTTCTTTTTCTTTTTCTTCCTTCCCTCTCTCCCTTCCCCATTACCTCCGCCACCCCCAGCAGCAACTCCACCAATGCCACCTCCCGCCACCCTTCTCCTCCCTTTCCCCTTCTCCTCCCCTCTGCCCCGCCACCCCCCTCTGTGCCTTCGCCCTCTGCCCCGCCTTTCCCCTCTACCCCGTCACCCCCTCCCCCACCCCTGCAGAAGCTCCCCCTCCCCCTCCCTCTCCCTCTACCCGCAACCCCCTCCCCCCACCCCTCTGCAAAAGTTCCCCCGCCACCCCTCTGCTCGCAACCCCCCTCCCCCACCCCTGCAAAAGCTACCCCGCCGCCCCTCCCTCTCCCTCTCCTTTTGCCGCCACCTGAGTTTTGCAGCAACAAAAATGATTTTTTTTCCAATATTCCATCTCCCCTCTCCTCTCCTTATCTTGCCGGCAGAATAAGCAGTAACAGCCGAGTGTAATTTTTTTTTTTTTTTTTTTTTTTTTGCAATTTTCCTTCTCCCCAAGTTGCGGGAGAGGGAAGGTGGCGGGGAAAGGCAGAGGGAAAGAGGGGAGGGGGGAGGGAGAGAGAAAAAAAAAGAAAAAAAGATTTTGAAAACCAACATATCGGTCAAATGGGGAAGGGAGGGAGAGCAAAAAAAAAGAGGAAGGCCGGCAAAAGTTGGTCGGAATAGTTACCGGCGCCGGAAGCAGTGGTGCCCAGTTGGGTGGGGGAGGAAAAAAAAGAAAAGTTGAAGGGAAAGTTTTTTGTGTATTATTTTGAAGTGTGTAAGTAAAAAACTTTGATAAGTTTTTTGGGGTTCCTGTAGCAAAAGTTGTTAAAAAACTAGTAGCTAAAAAACTTGGCCAAAAACTTCACTTCCAAACAAGCCCATTCTTTTGACAGTAGGTCAGGTTCGAATCGAAAAATATTTTGATTAGGTCTATATATTGTTAATCTCTTATTTAATATTTTTAGGCTCCTCTCCTCTATAGAATATAATTAATTAGGTTCCTGTATTCAACATCTTTAGGCTCTCCTACATCTAAAGTATGATAGATTATATTATAAAAATATTATTATTGTAACCGCATATATATAATTAATACTAGTACTACCCTTATTCAGTTTCTTTAGGCTCCCTCTCCTTGTAAAATATGATAGATTAAATTATAGAAATATTATCGTAGTCACATATATTCCCTTCTTTAGCCTCTTTAGACTCCCCTCCCTGTAAAATATAATAGATTAAGTTATAGGAATGTTATCGTAACCACACACACATATATATATATATATATATATATATATGTATATGTATATGTAATTATGAATATGATATACTAGTACTAGTTAGTAGGTTTTCTGATAATTCCCTTCTTAAATTGTTTTTGTTTTTCCCATAAAAAAAAAGTTTTTGTTTTGAGATGATGATAGTTAGCACTTCTTCTTTTAATCTTAATTACCCACAATTGCAACACTTAAATTGTCATTTAAGTAAAATGATGATGCGTAATAAACATGAAACGTGCTCCGCTGATTTTGTATTTGGTAAGAAATAAGCATGCATGGCTTTTACAAAATTTACCATGATTAGAAATTGATAAAAGAACGAGATATTGACAAAAGATAAAGCTCACCCTGTTGTGTCAGTTGGAAGAATTCAAACACTTGCCTTCCAAATTAATTTTGTTGCAAACTTGAATAGTAACTAATTCTTAATTAAGTTCGATCTTGCCTTCCAAATTAATTTTGTTGCAAACTTGAATAGTAACTAATTCTTAATTAAGTTCGATGTGAGAAGCTCATAAAGATAGAGAGGAGGGGAGGGGTTGGGGGAGCTCAAAAGTTTGCCTCTAAGAAGGGATGATATCGAACCAACTAGTAATAGAATAGTTGGTCACTTAAAGTATTTGTGTGATGGGAGGTCAAGAATTTAAATCTTTCCTCCTATTAGATGAGTGCGTAATGCACATGCACTTGTACGGTCTGTTGGTGATTCAATCTCTGTCGATTCCCCTTAATCCAGTTGAATCACCTAGATTAGAGTAGTAGTGTAGGGTCAACCCCAAAATAGGCTAAAGTGGAGATAGTGATGATTGACAAAGAAAAAAAATGGTGATACAGATTCACCATTTTTTGCCTGCTTGTTCCATGTCTATATTAACTCATAAAACATTGTGCCTCAAATAAATATGTGGTAAGTACCATGTTTTATGGTTTCCGCTCAAATAATAAATAGCTATTTTCTTACTTAGGGCTAGGTTTACGGTTGCAGAAGGACAATCACGGTGATGAAGCAACTTCACTTTCCTAATGCTAAGATATTTATCAAGATTTATTTTGGAGGTACTGCTGGACCAAACTGGGATTTCATACTGAATTTTTAATTAGCAGTGACATCAACTACTGGAGGCATGATCTGCCTGGATTTCATAATTATAATCTGTTAAAATTGGAGAACCTCGCAAACTGCATAGACAAGTATTGTGCTCTATTTGCTTATTGGTATGAAACATTGAAACTGAACCCTTTTTTTTCCCTTTTTGAAACACAAAACCCTCATATTAATATTTCCATATTTTACCGACACTGCATAAAAGAGTATCCATCTCGTCCAGCATTATTTACCAAAAAAAAAAAGAAAGAAAAAGAAAATCTCGTCTTGTATCAGTAACTATGTGCCCATATCTGAAACTTTTTCATCTTAAGATTTTTTTTTCCTAATTAAGGCAAACCCATCTTAATTGTTTAACTTGATATTTCTTTTGAATGTTAGACCTTGATTTTTTTTTAAAGGAACTATTATTAGTTTTCCAAAGATTCTTGTAGTATGCTATGCAGCAACGACTACCTAAATTAGGATAGCTATTTGAAGTTGAATGCCTCCATTCTCATCTGCTACTGCTGCTGGATGCTCTGTTATGTCACTAGGCATTCAAGTTTGTGTTTTTGTTTGTCTATTGCAATCGAATTTAAAGCAGCCTATTCTTCTGTTACCATTTTAATTTCTCTTTTGAATAAACAACATCCAATTCTATTACCATTGTTAATACAGAGGCACAGCGGATCAAGGGCAGGCGACGGACAACTGTTCGCAGCTATGATAATAACTCAAATGACTTTCATCGTACAAGTTTATAATCATCCGAAGGTGTTCGAAAGGCATTAACACCAATCTGGATCATGCCTCCTCCCCCTTTCATAACTGGTAAGCAGTGAATCCACATGGTATTTGATATTGACATTATCGTATTTCTTAAATCTGAAAAAAGAAAGGAATGAGAAAAGCATGTTTCGTCCTGAGCGCCATGGAAGCGACGAAACGTCAATTACAACCCTCAATTGGAAATCTCAATCAAACGCTCCAATCTCTTCCCTCAGGCAACCTCTACCCGCCACCCCAAGCCACTTGCCCACACCACCATCTCAATTTCTGGCAGCCTATCGCACCGTTCTACTTAGCCCACTCATCTAACTGACAACTGCCCTAATCCATCACTCTAAGCTGCTCCCAACATCCAAATTACCCTTTCCATGTATCTGTGGGATTCCAAAATCTTCGGGATTGGCTGTTGTCCGAGCCAATCTATTCATTCAGACAGTCAAATGTTTTTGGAGCTAATATTTCAATTTTCCAGCAAGTAAAGATTATAATGTACAAGTTCATACAAACTATTTCCTCCCCAAGAAAAAAAGGGGGGAACTTCGGCAAACTACATATTACACGGATGTGAAACTGAAAAATTAGCTTTAACCCATCCTCTCTCGAGTGCACCTACACCTACCGTATCTTGCAAGATTAGGGGACACCCGTGCAGGGCAATTTTATTGCCCTATAAGTGCTACATAATTAAAAAGCATAAAAAGTCAAAATTATGTGCTTCCAAAAATAATAAAAACAAGGGAAAACTATAGCTAACAAATGTTTACAAAAGAACCAATAAGTCAAATAAAATGTAAAGGAAAAAACACTAGGAAGGAAGGATGATTTCTTAACACCTAAATAATGGCACTGTACAATATCCTCTCTTGAGTGTTGATGGAATGGTTTTCGCCGGTTCCTGTCTGTTAGTCGAACGCCCAAAGCCAATAGACCATTGGCGCCAATTCCACCAATCATGTAGGCAGTGAGCACAAAAGGAAGCAAAAAGATGTATTTCAAGATCCATTTACAGCCATCTCTGGTGATGCCTTCGGTATCAATGGACCATCATCTCCATGTTGTCCGTTATCCGGAGAACCACACAAGCCATCTGTAAAGCACCTAGGAGAAACTTCTTCTTGGTCAGCAAGATTGTCCACATCTGAGCTCTTCCCCTGGTCAGAAGAGCCTTTATGCCCCTTTTCTTCATGATTTGCTTCAACTGGATTCTTGCCTCCATCTGTTCGGAGAATATCAGGAGCAGTGCTGATTGTTTTCTTACCGGGTAATACAGCCTGACTTAGGGTCGAGCACAAGGCAGCAAATACACCTTCATTTGGCTTTGAGCTTTTATGTGATCGCTGCAGCTTTTTAGGTTCAGGCTCATCCTTGGTAGCCAATTTGCGTTTCAACCGGAATGATTCTACTTCATCATCTTCACCAGAATTATCTGCCCGTTTTCTTGATGGTGGTTTGTAATCTTCATCATCTTCATCATCATCATAGTCAACTAGCCCACCAGACCTTCAACATGACGAAAAGAATAAAATAAAATCCAGTCTGTGGCATGTTAATAAGGAGACTTGACATCAAATAGAGGTTTATACCTTGTAGAAGGATAGGTTGTAGCAGAACCATTAGGCAAATTGGGTTGGGATTGTGCTCTCTTTCTACTTGGCATAGATGCTGATGCTGAATCTTCTTCATCACTATTTAAAACCAAATAGGAAGGATAATGTATTAACCAAATTCAATGAACACTCACCAAAATTTCAAGTTTTGCATCAACAAAAAGCACACACCTGTCGTCATTGAAATAATCTTCCTCTTCCTTCTCAAGAGCACGATCGTCAATTCGTTTTCTGGGGTCTAACACATTAGTGTTACTTCTCAATCCAGCACTTTCAAGCGCCTGAAATAGTCCATTGCAAACTAAACACAGTGACCCAAAGGCAAGATACAAAAACCAAGATGGGTACAAGTAGTACCTGTTCATATTTAACCTTCAGCGAACGTATTGATGGCAAATTATCAAATTGGGCTAACTGTTCCCAGAAAGAATCAACTAAGTACTTCAACAATATCTTCAGGTTCTCCTGCAAAGAACACACATTACAATAAGATAAGCATTTGTCCTGCTACATCTATATGCTCTATGAAATAGACCCCATTACCCTGTTTAGAAAAGAAACTAGATGTTCCATGTAAGAATACCTGAAAAAGAGTTTCCACCTACAATTACTATTTTCTACCTCTCTGGACTCATGCACAGAAAAGACCAGTTCTACTCAGCAGGAGAATTCATGCTTAGCCAAACTCACCATTTCCATCCCAGTAACTTTCCTTTCCTGACCGAAGAACATGAAAAAACTTAAAAGCAAGAAAATGAGTACCTTTCTGATATACTCAAAAAGTTCCAGAACGGCAGAATTGAGCAGATTATAACGACTGCCATTACTAACAAAAGCATCAACAATTGGTTTCAACAGGTTATTCTTCACAATATGAGACAACAGATGTTCGTCCTGCAAAATGCCAAAAGGTATCACATAGCCGGTGAAAGTACAGCAGAACTGCTATATGTTCCAGTAAAATTTCTAAAACAGAATTGAGTTTATTAAGGAGTAAAACCCCTAGCAACCAATAGAAAATTCAACTATTTTTGCATTAAATTTTGCTATTGCAGATAAAACAAACTTACATTGCGTGAAATAAGAGTTCTAATAAATCTAACAGCAGCTACTACGAGGTACTTTTCTCTTCGGTGTGTCAGAAGCAAAACTTTATCAATCACACTATTGAGAAGAAAGTTACACCTGCAACATAACATTGTTATGACACTTATCTGAGTCTCAATAGGATGATTTTATGTATGGGGAAAAGGTTACAAGAATTTACTTTATTCTATACGGGTGGTGCAAAACGCAAAAGCATAGCAGATCACAAATGTTTAATAATATTTCTGGCTTGACACTAATTTGATTTCCACTTTCTTCATCTGATCTCCCAGATTTACTGACAGCTTGAGCAGCGCTATTAGGTGGGCATGAGGATGTTATGACATCAATCAAATGACCCAAGTGCTTCTCATAGAAGATGTCGATGATAGACTCTCTCTGCAACATCATAAAAAATGCTCAAACAGGATAAACAATTCAAAGACAACACAATCAAACCACGGCCACTTCTACTTCCCCCGGTTTAGCAGTGATCACAAAAATCACAGTATGTGAAAAGGAAATATATAATTACCTAAAACAAAAAAAAACTGGCTAAGCATATAATCTTCTAGGCATTGACATCTGAAACAACAATCATCGTGAACCAAATTGCAGCACATATATTTGTTTAGCACCGCAATCCATATGCCTTATAAAATGTGTGTGTATGTGGTGGGGTGGTTTTTTTTTGGGGAAGGGGGGGTGGTGAAAAAAGAAAACAGCTATTACATCTTAAAATAGCAGAGGTCTCCATGATGTTTAAAGGTTTTCAATTTTTATCCATCACATGGTTTTTCATTCCATTAGCAACTTTGTCAACCAAGCCAATGAAATATGTCAGTTTCTAACCATATTTCCCCAAGAGATGGATTATAATTTAAATGAACACTGTATCAATGAAGACATAATTCTGCTTAAAATAAAAAAGAGGAATCAATTTACCAGAACAAAAAATAGATTGCAAAAGGTACAAGAAACACACCTGTGATCCTGATGTATACGAATCCAAAAGATTACGAAGAATTTCAAGAAATTGACAATGCATGTCATCTCCAAAATCTGTAAGCATACCCTTCACCTAGAAACAACCAAAAACAAAATTCAAATTTTGATTTCGTAGAAAGCTCCCAAGTTAGTACAATATGTTAAAACACTTTTATACCTCTGTCAGCCTTTTCTATTTTAAAAAATCTACGAATTTTAAGAGATTGGCATGATATATGTATTGCTTGACACATAACTATAATCGCTCTCTGAAAACCCATCAATTATGTTTTCAATCCACTGGTTTCACATCCAAAAAGATCAATTTTTTAAATTCATAAAAACTGTCGTGAGTTAGCACTGCATCTTAAATCCTTCAATACCATTTATCAGCCTCCAACGTGTTTGAAATTTGTGTTATTCTAGGAGGTAGGCATAACACCCAAATTGCTCCCTAGTCCCACAGCTACAGCTGCTTTCTATAAATCATTCCAGTTACAATTGCAGCAAACTAGCTTTATATAAGGGAAACAGAAGCAATAGAAAAATAACAATATCAAGTAATACTTTTGTACACAGCCAGGGAAACATGAAGGATGATGCTCCCAAATATAACATTTGACTCAAATTTCAAGTAAAAAATAAAGTCATCTGATATTTGTGGTAGAAAATCTTGTACATAAAATTCTTGCTCATTTCTTGCTAAATCATCATATTATAGCATATTTTTGTCAGCTTGAACAAACACGACACAGACACCAGATATGGAAAATGGATAAAAATGGAGCCCCAATTTTCAACTGATGCATTCTCATTAGATATGGAAAAGAAAAATAGGTAATTACTCACCAAAAGCCCAAAAAGAGGGATCCCTTCCTGCCGAGTTACATAAGAGCGCAAAAGGTTTGGATCCTGATTTAAGAAAAGAATGAGGATGTCTGTCCTGCACCATTACAGCCATTCATCATGAAATTTCATCGGTTGGAGGTGAAGACAATTACATCCAAAAAACAAAAGCATAGGGTTACTTACCCAGTTAATATGAGCTTTTTATCTTGACTCTGCAGGATATCAGCTATGATCTCAAGTATGCCTTCATTAACCAGATCCCTACAAGCATTATATTTTCAGGTGCAAAAATTTCAGATACCAGAAGCAGAGAAGAATGCGAAAAACATTACTCTTTTTCCTGCTCCCTATCCCTATATCAGGTTAGGATCTTGAACTTATACCGATATAGCCGAAGTTGGTGCACCATCTGTAAGCTCTTACTTAGGGAACAAAACTCATGCAAGAAGAGTACCTACTTGAAGAAAAATGTACATCAGCATCAGTATAGCAACTTGTATTACAGAACATGGAGCCTACTTCTCATGTCAAAACAAAGGAAATCAAATGAACACCTTATGACAAACTGACAAGGAACAACTTTACGCAAACATGAACCAATTGGCACAAGAAAGTACCAAAGAGAGACTTCCCAAGACTAAGAGCAAGGTATGAAAAACAGAATCTTTTTGGGACAAAGCCATAAGCGGATGAAGTAGACTTGTTACAAAAAACAGTTACTAAAATTAAACTACTACAGGGTAAACCATGAATATCATGTAGCTTTATTGCTGGTAAGGCAGATATTGCCAGTAAGACCTGATAGTAGTAGTAGTAATACAGTCACATTACGCAGAATAGAAGGAATCTGGGTTGACCATCAGCTTTTGAGGCTAACCTTGATAATAAACCATAAGGCTTTTGTCTAGAAAATCTGATAAAGATACAGGCCTGCACACATACTCTAGGTAATTGCAGATATTCAATTAGTGAATCCTAGTGCCTAAAAGACACACACCAACAAAAACAAAATTTCAAGACATAAAAATCTTTACTAACATCCTCAAACAAAATTTTTGGGAGTTCAAGACCTCAGAAGCATGACAAACATACAACATGCAGATACTCAGAGAGAGATAGAGAGAGAGAGAGAGAGAGAGAGATTAGTCACTAGAGGGGATTTGACTTTAAGAGAATGAGCTACATTATCAATAAAATGTGAGTTTATTAGCAGGATTCCGGAAGAATGACCACGGCAGTATAGAAAGATGCAAATAATCTGCTTAGTAGCAGACTGCAAGTGCCAGGATTGTTGAATTTATATATCCAGCTGTGACCATGTTACAAGTGTTACACACAACCCAGACATGTGACTAGACTAGATATGCAAAATCATAGTCATTATACTCCATCTATATGTGACCTTCCACAACAAGATATTTGTTCACAACAATTAAAGCAATAGTTGCAAATGCGTAGTCACTTAAGATAATTCTATTCCCTTAGTTCTAACAGTAGAAATAATTAAGACCTCTCTAAGCAGTTACTCAATATTTAGCTATTACCCCTTATGAGACTCAAACCACGTAGGACAAAGACATATACTTCTGAATATAGTAAAATAAGTTAGGGCCACCAGAGACTCAAACAAAAATGGAGATATTCACCAAATTTTTTTTAGATTCTGCAGAAGTTGAAGATGACTTCAATCTTGCAAATAATTCTTGAATGAAGGTGTTGTCATCCTTTAACAACGAGACAACCTATAAAATAATACCATTATTAGATGCGCACAAAAGCACATTAGTCATGCTCAGAATAGGCAGATGATTTATGTCAACACTCTTACAGTTGCATTATTTGAATGAATTATGGAATTAAGGCTTGCAACCGTAGCCTCGTCCAATACTCTAGGCAGAATGACATCCTGTGATAGAAAAGTAAATATCACATACAATCCCAATAAGTGCAAGCATTGAAACTTGTGACTAAGAGTTAAACACTCTTACCTTGACATAACCAACTCTGTACGTCTGATGAATCTTTGAAAGAACCACTGGATCCTTAATAGGTATGGCCTATAATAAGTGAAAAAAGAAAATCATAAGTCAGCATACATGTAAAAGCAACAACATGTCAAGCATTCTATACTTGAGAAATTCCCTTCCCCTCTCAAATCAACCCCCACCCCTGACCCCCTTTTTATTTTCCTTTTTCTTCTCATCCAGGAGCAGCTGATTATGAAGTGGCAAGGAAGGCTGGAAGAGCTGTTAAAGTCATCTACATTACCTCCTTAAAAACCACATTCTCTTTAAGGAAATTCCGATGATGAACATGAGGTACATCAGGATCATCTGCATAAAGCAAATTTGTAAGAATTCTAACTGCAGCAGCGGCAACGTATATAGCTTGGGTATAATGATCACATAGTAAGATATAACTACCAAGAACTATATCACAAAACAGCATAATAGAATTATAGATACGAGTGAAACTTGATTTTAGTTGGAAAGAGAAATATAAAGCCCAGGCAACTCACATTCAAGGCATCCAATTATATCCATAATGTATTCATCACCAAAAATTCTATCATAGATCTGCGTGCTATTCAGCAAAACTGCAATCCAGATGATCGATAATTAGCCACATGGAAACAAGCAGAGAGAAATTATACGATCGGAAAAGGAAAGTAAAAGTCTACTGACTAATTCCTCGGACTATTTTGAAAACCATGTGAAGGCCATCAATGTTATCCAAATCTTCACAAATCCTGAAGAGATCCATAAGCTTCCTAATAAATTCTAGCTGCACTCAACAAAAAACCAAAAAGAAAAAAGGTCTCAGTTCAATATCAGAAAAGGACAGAGATGTAGAAATATGAAAGCATGAATTCACAAAGGTAACGTAGAAGCACAAAGGATGTGACAACTGTTAAAATAGAACACATTTGCATACAGGCAAGCCTAAACCAGGGGAAAGCTACCAAGAAAAGGGGGGAGAAAAAGGACAAACACAATTAGCAATCAACAGGTAGCCCAATAAGAAAGTAAAAAAGGCCACAAAAACAACTATTTAATTGCCACAAAAGAATGGGTCATCACATTTACAATGTACGGAGATTGGGAAAACAAGAAAAGTGAACTGTTCATAGTATAGCAAGCAAAAAGTAAAATACTTGCTCAACCTAGAATATTGAAATGCTGGTACTATGTGAAATCAGACAAAAAAAATGAGTTCACAAAACAATTTAACTTAATTGTTAAAGCACCATTGACTGACAAAGTAGTCTATAGAAATCCAGGTTTTGTATTGCACCCCATAGAATTCTATAGGTCGTAACTTTCCAGATTGATAATAATCACAGAATTTTGCACATCCAAAAATGCATTTCCAGAAATTTTTAAGCATAAAAGTCAACAGAATGAAGGTCGGCCATTTCAATTCTCTGGGCAAAAGTACATTTGTCTTAGCAAACATGACAGGGACAACAGTTCTGCATGAGAAAGCAGAACACTTGAATGCCCCAAAAGACTATTAGAGTAGGACACCAGCCAAGAAATAATACATAGTTCCCCAGAAAAAAGTTCAAGAGAAATATGATCACAACTAGGATATCACACACTCCCCCTGCGAGGCAGAATAGAACTTCTAAAAGAAAGCTTAACTGTGCAGAACAGTGTCGGTATAATAATGAGATAAAACTATTACTCATAAAAAGTTCTAATAAACTTTTAAATACAGATCAACATCGCACCATCTATATTACTCCAAGGACATTATCAACAACTATATAGCAAACAAGCCCATGTAATCAACAAGGCAATTACTCAAATGCATTTCTGACAAATCTCAATCATACATCAGGTCGGGCACAGGTTAAGGCAGGCATGAATGCCACAGTGCCTTGCACAGGGTTGCCCTTAACAACTCGTAATATTGACAACTTTAACTTGTGCAAACTCCCTATACATCTTTGAACAACCTAGATTAGCATGTAAGTCAAGCTTCTATTGTAGAGACACATTTGGCAGAAACACAAGTGTGACAGAAAAGGAGGAAAAAGAAGAAAAGCTTACATCATGTAGTATGAGATCTGTAACACGCAACTGATCAGCAATCCCACTTTCAACTATAATCTGCAAGATGAAAAGCAAACTAGTCAACGTTATTAACAACATATAAAGCAAAGAGCATACACCAAAGAAGACGAAACCAATAGCAACAGAAAAACATTGTTCACATGCAGACACAAAGGATATGTAGTAACTGCACAACAACGTATTAAGAGACACAGCAAACTGAGAAATTGCACAAACCTTTAGTATTAAAGGTAGTGTAGACAGCTCAACTGGAGGCAACTCCCGCAATTCACTATTGACATTATGGTATGTCTCATCTGGAAATTACAAGAATAAGAATTAGTTCATAGAAAGGGGAAAGTAGCTTTTTTTCAAAAGCACAAGTTTAACATTTTCATTAAAGTGCATAAACAGGTCCCAACCATCGCCAAAAAATTGGACATAAAACAGAAAACAATCGAGCATCAAGGACAATCATAACTTTGAAAAAGAAAACAGAAAAAGAATGGGTAAATGAAAAGGCATAGCAAGAAGGTAATCTGATATGCTTCTCCTGGGACAAATTAACCCAAGTCGACATGACACCAGAAAACCTCATAATATTGGTACACTAAGGAGCTAGCATTAAACAATGACATTCACTGGCAGAGCCCAAAAGCTAGGGCCAAACTCATAGGAAATATGTGACATAGATGAGCATCTTGGCACATTATGATGCAATAAGCACGACAAACAGACACCCCACCAATTACTTTATACAGGATTGGAGATCAAATACTACCAACTTAAGAAAGTCCTTTAAATCTTCAGAAAGAAATTTAAACACAAATGATAGACTTTATATTAGCACTCACAAAATTTTAGCTGCAGAGAAACAGCACTAGCACAGTATCAGAAGGAATAGAAGAATAAGAAGAATAAGAATAACTTCAGCAAGTATCTAAGAAGAAAGGCGGAAAAATAACAAAGAAACTAGGTAATACATTCCACATCATACCGTTTATAATTGAGTGAATAAGCCATTAAGCCCATATGTATCTTTGGACAAAACTTGGAGTTACCACTACATGCAAACCAAGCAACATGAACACTGGCATTGTAAAGCTTGGTAGAAACTTGTTCGAGGCTAAACTAGCGAAGTACCCCAAGCTCAAGGCATATATCCAAGCAAATTTATCTAAAACTAATTGTCATTACACTCTAATCACACGCACTTCTGTAGGCGTAACAAAAAAGTTTTCTAGAAAAGGTGATCTCAACCACTATATAGCAAGTCCAACTGAAATTACTATAACATATTAACAGATCAAGAATCCATAAATCCCTGTAATCACAGTCACAACAGAAAAACTAAGTTCAAATTTTCAACAAGAACCTGCCAGATATAACATCAATAATTTGATTAAAATCTTAAATCTAATTAGCGATGGAAATAAAGGTAGCAGCTAAGACCAGCGGCCCCAAACCTAAACCATAAAGAAAAAGACAAGGTTCTTCACTGTGGTCTGATATCCTGACCTAATCCCTCAAACTTTTAATCAGAGCTATAAAAGCAGCATCATCCATATGTTCCCCACAACCCCCTGGCCCCAAAAAAACTTTTAAAACCTGGTTCCTCCATATCACCTAACAACTCAGGGAAACTAAAATGAGAACACAATATCAGGATCAGAAATATGTCCCTAAGCTATTCCAACCTTAGCAGCTAAACAACAGAAGTGCAATATGTGAAGCTGGCAAATGGCTCAAGACATGTTCTAACAACTTTATAATACTACACGTTGTAACGACCAGAACATGAATTATTATTGTAGTCCAGAGCTCTACCCAGACCAAATATTCTAAGCTGCCAAGTCTGATTAAGAAGTTAAGGAAAATTCAAATAAACAAACCCTGCCCCAAGCTGCCACTCAGAAAGAAAATCAGAACATGCAATTCACCAAATTACTGTAATACCACTCAACATGACCAAAAAAATTTTGATTTTAGCAATTTACAATTTGGTTAAAACCACACCTGCCTTGGCATTAGTAGATGATATACCTCCATAAAAGATCGACAAAGAAGCAACATTAAGAAAATGGAACAACTTTTGGTGCTGGTGAGTTCCTTATATCTACTTAACCATCCCACCAAAGTTAATTCCCAGATGTCTAGATTGATAAGCAATTTCCACAAGGAAATCAGAAACACTACACTTGTTTCCCGAACAAGAATTACACAGATAACAAATACTTACTGCTCAAGGTATTAAAGTGCATGTTCCTTTGCACATTACAAATGTTGTCCCTGCACAAAACAAAAATAAAAATTACTCGACGTAATTCAATGGTTTTGGCCTGTAATTCAAAGAGGGGAAAAAAAGAACTAACTAAAATAGCAAAAAAGAGATGGGCATCAAAACTTGCCAAATGTAAGAGCAACCAGTTGTTTCTTGAAAGCTAAGGGCCAATTCTGTTGCATGCTCAGGATCCCTCCAAGAAATGATTGTATCTAAAAATATAAGAGATTAAAAGCTGGGGTAGACAACAATGAAGAAATTTGAGAAAAACATGACAATGGCTACTTCAACAAGAAGATACCTTCTTGTTTGCGGTAGATGTCATCTGAGCTTATCCGGTGCACAAGTAATGTTTCATCATCTTCTTCACTAATAACAAATAAACCTAACTCTTCCGATCTCTGTTCCACAATTAAACAACCATGATTGCAGAATAGTAGAGCTTCTAAACATGAACCACCCGGGAAATATAACACTTAATAAAGGAACTAGTCAGACCTGTAAATAATCAACAGTAACATGCCCGGTTCCTTGGTCATCCCATTTACCATCATCATTCAGCCGATAAACCTTAACACGCTGAAATGAAAATTTTCAACCAAGACAAGATGAAGTGGGAAAATATTTTTGGCTTCCAAAAATAATAGTACTTGATCATCTAAGTCGACTATTGATAGAAGGTATGCAAAAATGAAGAAACCTATGACTAAAAAACTTCCATGAAGCTATCAAACAAATTTAACAACAAAATGTTCCCAGGACACTGCTCTCACAACAGGCAAGAAGGCAATAATAGAGAATAATAGATGATGTTAAATGACGGGATTCAATAGCTCAATATCTGCTGTAATGGCGATGTTTGATTTCCAGCGAACGGAACTTTAAAAAAAAAAAAGGTAAACAAAGATTAACTGGGGAACAGCTTTTACAAGAGTATGAGCAAGCACATGTCTGTATGTTGCAGTGTTCCAAGGCCATCCAAAGATGGTTAAAAAAAAAAGTATAAAGCACAGCAATGGACATTCCAAAGCTAAGTATCGTAGAATAATTCATACATCTAATCCTGGAAATAGTTTGGATAGCAACAGCGCCAGGAAATATATTTGATTGCGAAATGCATTTTTTGGGTGGCATGCCTTTGGCAAATCTTGATACAGAGTCAGTTGGGCTACTGTTCATTTTTTTCAAAAATAGAGAGTATTTCAAAAGAAATACTTCAGCTTGAAAAGAACAGTAATTACTATAAAGCTTTTCTTTCTTTTTCCACAGCATACAATATCTTCAGATGTGACCTTCATAAAAAAATAATTATCCCTTTTGTTAGAAAATGCAATATCATCAGTTTTGATCTTCCTCCCTTGTATAGAGTGGCTACTCATAATTGCAAGCCAGTAACTTCACAACTTCAAAGAAACAAGTCATTCTTTAAGAGTCCAGATAATGGACAAACAGTCTTGCCTAGTTGGAATGAGTAAGAACAACTCTTTTATCAAAAATCTGTTTAGCGAAAATAAAAAAGTCAGAGGCCCTATATATAACTATTCAACAGATGAAACTCTAGTCCTCGTCCTCGCGCTTACAAACGACAATAAAAAGAATTACCAACCACCATAAAAACCACCATGTTGGCATGTATACAGCAAAAGCCTCACCTTTACGTAAACATGACAAAGGTTGAGGCCCCAGGAACCCAATCCCCCCGTCCCCCTCCCCGTTTCTTAAATCCCACCTCCCCCACTGGGAGAGTCTGCCGCCGGGGTAGGGGGAGGGTGGGGGACACACAAAAAAAAGAGTAAACATGGAAAAGAATAAAACAAGGATGATCAAATCACAACTTTGAAACATATTGATGGGATTCCAAATGTACTTCAAAACTTCTAAACCAGAACTCACCTACAATAATCAGTCTACCTGGACCGTCTCTAATACTAATCTTTTAATAGCTTTAGTGTTTTATCATTAAATACAACTTATTTTTATTAACTAGAAATGCACACTAATCTTCATATTGAAATCAATATCTTATTTGTTTAGCCAAGAGCTGGTTTGGTGAACTGTCTAACAGCAGAGCCTTTACAGTAAAAGAAGACAAATAAATTAAAACAGAATATGAGAAACTAACAGAATACATCTGACAAACTATAAATGATTCCACAGCCTATCAGTTCCTTATGGGAGCAAAATGGGTAAAGAGTGAAAGAATACTAGCAAAAAGATGATGATGCAACACCAGTTTCTAAAGATGTAGGTATGATAAGCACATACTCTTTTAACTTCTTCAATCCCCCCCTCCCCACTCTTTATGTCAACTACATAGTGTACCAACATATCCTATCCAGAGCAAACATCAAAATGGTTAAGGCCCTTCTTATACCTAATTGCAGATGATCAGTAACTGCACTTAAATTTGCTTGGCAATCATTTAAGTATTCCCAATCAGAACACCAGCCAACTGAAAAAGCTCCACAAAGCTTGATCTTAACTTCCTCAAATAGCAAATGAAAGAACTTTATGACTAATAGTAATGGAAAAGATTACAAACCTTTATAATTGAAATACTATCACAAGAAAGATGCATCATTTTTTGGCTACAAAAAAGTTATAGGACTTCAGTTTTAATATACCCCCCCCCCTATGGAAATATCTAGCTCCAAATTAACACATTTTACTTGAATAAGGTAATTACCATCAAAAGCCCCCGAACAACAAAATGTTTTTAAGTAAATTACAATTCCATGTAAAAAAAAAGGATTTTCTTTCTACCATGATTCAGCATTGCAAAAGACGTATACGCATTATTTAAAAACAACAAAATCATGGAAAATTAGTCGCAAAGTGGTTAGGTACTTTGTTCAACGTATTAGAATGAAGGGTTACAATCTCGCTGTCTCTATCACCATCAACTTTTGACTCCCCACTTCTTCCATCCCACCCAGCACCAGAACGAAAAAGATTTCACAAAAGATGAAACCTAGCATGAAATGATCAACTATAATGCTTTATTAATATGCCAACCGCAACTATGTTCAAATGCTATACTGAGCAGGTTCTTAATATACAAAGAACAATTCGTATTAAAATCTCACAATTAATTCACAGCAAGTCATCCTTCCTGCACTGAACAAGACCCCTGAAGCGAAGAATGATGAATGTAGTTTTGAAAAACTTAACCCGTCTGGAGTCACCCAAATACAAGATCTAAGTTGAGACAAAGATTTAAAAGTATCAAGAAAAACATGTCAATCCAAAGCTAAAACACTTTTTCTTAAATTTCGTTTTTCCTAATAAATTATGCCAAAAGGAACTGATTGGCAACGAACCACTTATGCTTAAATCCTAAAGTTGAATAAACCCGGGGGGGGGGGGGGGGGGGCGCCAAAAGCATATCCTTCCTAAGCTGAACTAAACACAGCAAAACGACGAATTACATGCAATTAACTTGTAGAATCCGGATAGAGGAGCAATTAGAAAACTTAAATTTAGCTTAATTCCACAGCGAAAAAAAAAGAAAATTTGAGTCTAGAGATAAAGCTAAAATCCTTTTCTAAATTTTTCATTTTTAAAACAAATTATGCTCGACGGAAGTCACCTGCATCGAATTGTTGGCGCTGGGGGATTTCTCCTGGGCACCCATAGACAATTTCTTCGCTATTCGCGAAGTCAAAACTCACTGGAAGAATTGCTGCTTGGACTGAACTATAGCAAACGATGCATGTAGCTCCCAAAATTAGGGTTTTGATTACAAAAAATAATGAACTAAATATGTCAAAAGATTAGTAGCTATTTTGAAAATTCAACCAAAATAAGATTAACGGTTGCTTTAAGCAAGATCAACTGGCGAAAACCCTCACTTCCATGAACAAATGAATCTTCGATACTTTTTCTTTGGGTTCTTTCTCTCTCTAAAACGTTAAGCTCTGGCTTTGCTTTGTTCACTTTCTCTCTCTTCTTTTTATTCGTTTCCGTGGGAGAGTCCCCTGTGCTCTCTCGGCCATCGGAAGACAGAAACTAGTAACTATAGCCAATTGTCGATAAAGCCCTCTAAGTTTTGAGAAATCTATAGCCAATGGATTGTACAACTGCAGCTGAAATTCTTTTTAGCCAAGTTGTAGACTTATTTACGCGTTTTCCTCTTATGAACTAGATCTTTTTTTTCGAATCTTTTTTCTTAAAAAAAATGTAAGTGAAAGAGCTCGGAACTTAAATATCTTATCTATACTCCCTCCTTCTTCTTTTTTTTTTTAAGAACTTGACTATTAGATTCTCAACAGAATACGAGTTAATTCAATATTTTTGAAACTTGAATAAATTTTTATTTAGTCAAAACTTGGAAAAAAAAAAGACTTGATTACTAATTTGGATAAAATTTTTTCTACTCAGTAAATAGTCAATGAACTATCTGCACAATTCTCTTATCAAAAAACGTAAATACTAGTGTAGAATTTATTTCCTTCACTTCTAATTTCCTATTTCATTTCAGGTTTACTTAATTTTATTGGAGAATTGCACAAAATTTGTTGTCATCGTCTCTCATTCATCTAAAAAGGAAAGAGCATTCTCTAATGAGGGAACCCCCTAGTTTCCACGTAAATTCGTGTCCATGGGATTTGTTAGGTGTCCTTCTAACGTCAGTGGTTGACCATTATTGACCTATTTTATTAATGACTTAACAAATGCATGAAATCTGTTTCGTACCTTCAAGATGAGAATATGCTAGTACTAGTAGTAGTATAAAATAAAGCCACCAAAGTTATTATGCAAATCAGCTGTTGTCTTGAAAAAGCCAAATCCATACTTGCAAATTGAATCTTCATTTTTTTTAATAATAAAAAAAGGTAAACCATTTCTTCCCATTGGTACTATCCTTTTGTCAGAGTCAAATCGATAACGCAAACTGAATGGTCATTTTAATCACAAGTTAATCATTTCTTGCAATTGGTAACCGTGCTTTCATCCTTAATCATCACAGTTTACTAATGAATATCATCGACCGAAATCCCAACTGGGCTAAACCATGGCCACCAAGTCCTTCCTCGGACGGTAGGTGAAGGTTCAAATCTCACCTGCAGTCACCTGCAACAAAAAAAATTTAAAGATAGTGTCATAACACTCTTTTGATTTAATTAGGTCTGTATACCCACTAACTCCTAACACAAGCCTCCTTAAGCTCCATTTTCCATTAGATTAGGATAGAATAGGCTGTACAACGTATTTTTGCTGGCAAAAAATAAATCCCAACTGGGCTACATTTTCCGGAGGAATTGGAGAGGGAGAGGTCTCATAATTCATACTGCTCATGTCCTCCTCAATCATCACGGGCCCATGGATCCATGATCCAATGGTACCGATTGACACGTAAGACCCACTAGCAACTGCTTTATCCGGCCGACCATTTCAATCAGTTATCGCTGATAGTAGTAGTAATACGTATGCCACTCCTCCAGCCTTCCAATTCCATTTCACACCACCATAAAAACACACACACACACACACTGATTCAACTCGCCTCGGTTCACGCTTTCACCCCACAGAATTTTGCTACAAATTCCCAAATGCAGCCCTCGCTTTCTCTTTGCATGCCTCACTCTCCCAATTCCTTAGCACTCGACTCGTGTTCTTCGCTGACTTCACCGAACCTACGTTTCTGCGGTCTACGACGGGAAATCTCTGGGTTTTCAGTTCCCTCGCAGCTGAAGCGCGGCCAGTTTATTCGAGCAAAGAGGCTAATTTTTCCGAGAAAAGCGCAGGCGAGTCCAGCGAAGGTTTCTGCATCTTCGGATGATAATGGAAGCCCTCCCAAATCCTTTGATTACGATCTCATCATTATTGGCGCTGGCGTCGGTGGTCATGGAGCTGCATTGCATGCCGTGGAAAAGGTTCCAAACATTAATTCCATGAAATTTTTTTTTTTTGGTTTTAAAATGTCGGATTTTATGTGTTTTTGTGCTTTTGCTTATTCCTTTTCCGTTGTATAGTGTTTTGAGCTAAACTTTCAACTGAATGATCGCACAGACGTCGCAAGCTTTGAAGTTTGAGCACATTAAAGTTGAATTTTTTATTATTGCTGTATTTCTGGTGTCATTTAAGCTTAGGAACCAAGCCATAAATAAGTGATCTCATCTGTTGGCTTTGGCTTTTAGTGCAAAAGTTTCATGCTTTTCAGTTTATGCTGTACTATATTACTTGATCATTTGGAGTCTTGGAGCTCAAAATCAAGATTGCATTGGTTACTTTCCGTCGATTTGGATAAATAATCAAAGTTTGGTGGGTAATCGACTTGTGATCGCGATGAAGCAACGTTGTACTTTGATTGTTTTGTACTCTTTTTTTTTTTTGTCACAGTTAAGTAATTTTGGCCCGTTGATCCTGTAAAACTCCTTTTTGGAAATGAAACTGACAGGGGTAAATAGTACAGCTATTAGAAAATAAAATGTGGACTGCTGATTGATCTTCTGGCAGTAGACTTTGTCATTTTGCAGGTACTAGGATAACTGGGAAAACATGGTTGTAAATCCCAAGGGAAAACTGAGATATCTTGATTTTAGGGAGAGATCAATAAATTTATTACTGATAAACCTCTATAATACATATGCACATTGTGCATAGATGTCGGAAAGCAACTTTCCAATGAATCTGGAATTCCACGTGAGTAATAAGAATTTACCCTTGCAGGGTCTAAAAACTGCCATCATTGAAGGAGACATGATGGGTGGAACATGTGTAAACAGAGGCTGTGTTCCTTCAAAAGCTCTTCTTGCAGTTAGTGGCAGGATGCGAGAACTCCAAGATCAACATCACCTAAAGGCTCTGGGTTTGCAGGTAATCACTTGATAAAATCAGACTTGGTGGTTAGCTGTAGTCTTGGATTCCAGTTGGAGCTTAATTTATGTGAACTACATAGATTTCTGGGGCATGGATATAGTGCTGCTGTACATACTTGTGATGTTATTCCTGCATACTTCATTTATTGCCACCATTTTTTCCTTTGTCTTTTCTGTTTTGTTACCATTGCACAGCATTCTTGGAGTGTGCTTCATGGTATCCCACAAATTTCAAAATTCTTTAGCTTATCATGCACAAGGATTTACTTTCACAGGTAAAATATACTGGAAGCAAAGACAAAATTTGTGGCACTGATCTTTGTAACATGAGAGCTAGTCATGAGATGCTCCAGTCATATTTTGAACTTATGTTGGTTGCAAATTGTAACTTCCCCGGCTTATGATTTGCCATTTATTCACTCTGTTTTCTGTGATGCAATGCAGGTTTCTGCTGCTGGGTATGATAGGCAGGCAGTGGCAGACCATGCTAACAATCTTGCATCAAAAATTCGAAGTAATTTGACTAATTCTCTGAAGGCATTGGGTGTTGACATTTTGACGGGTATGGGCAGAATTCTGGTAAGTAATAGATGCTATCATGTGGAAGCAATCTGGACAAAGATTTTTGCACAAGAACCAGATACCTTAAACACACAGAAAACCAAAAAATTGAACAGTTAAATGCTTCCTATAACTATTCAGGGTCCTCATAAGGTCAAATATGGAAAAGTTGGCTTCTCTGACAATGTTGTTACTGCGAGGGACATTATTATAGCAACTGGATCTGTTCCATTTGTCCCTAAAGGCATCGAAGTTGATGGTAAACTTCTGTACCTGTCTGTCCTGCGTCTATGCATAACATTCTCTAGTAAATTTTTTTATCCCAAGAAATTTGGTATGAAAGAGAAGATGCAGTCATGACTCGATGAGAGTGTGAAAGTGAGAGAATTTTTTTTGGGGGGGGGGGGGGGGTTGTGGTGTCTAAGCCATCACTCTTTTACTTCCATGCACGCATGTATTAAGTAAGAGACTTAGCAGCAGCCCGTTCATGGCTTGATGCACCAGTTGATGAGCTTTGGACGAGGTAGCATACAACTGATCTAGACCAACATGAAAGTGGAAAGCTTGATTTCTTTTGGGTGGGGAGTTTTTTTTTGGGGGGGGGTGGGGGAAGGGTGTGGTTGTCATAAACTTGGGTTTGTATATGAATCCGAGAGCTTGAATACATTTCACCTTGCGATACGTAGTGAATTTTGTGTACAAAAGTTTTAATGCTGGTAATTTTTATAAGGTGATGCTTACAAAAATCTTCATGCTGATTTATGATCCAACAGGGAAGACGGTAATTACTAGTGATCATGCACTGAAATTAGAGTTCGTACCTGATTGGGTTGCTATAGTTGGAAGTGGCTATATTGGGCTTGAATTCAGTGATGTTTATACAGCTCTTGGTAGTGAGGTAGTTTCTAGCTATTTATTATTTTTCAGCTCTTGTTTGTCTATTTCATCAATTCATCTGCACAACAAGCAGTCTATTCAGTTATTACTTTTTGAAAATGTAGTTTCTGTTTCAAGCAAAGGCAGTGATAAAGATGCTTTTGCATCATAATCTTGCACCTCTGCATTACTTGTTACAGGAAAGTGTGACCTTAATATCTGGCTCTGGGAACTTACAAATTTTAAGTTGTTCGTAGTTGATATCACTAACTGCTGGTTTCTGGCTTTGCTGTTATTTTCTAACTAAGAACTTGGTCAAATTCCCCTTCGCCTATTTCTGGGCACTTCTTCAATCAGTGCGAATACCTAAAATTTACTTAAAGACACTTTAAGAATGGAAGAAGTTTTAGAAGCAAATATATTGAAGCAAAAGGACTGTTTTGCCGTTGCATCTTTCTAAAGCTCATTGCTTGTTGCATTTCCATGTATCTCTTGTTTTAACAGACTACATGACGAGATCTTTTGTGAATTTCAATCTCCTGAAAACTTTAAAAGCTCAGAACTTGTATAAAATTTTATTGTGATTCTTTTTTTAATTTTTTGAATTCTGAGATAGTGAATTGACTATTTCTCTTGTTTGTAAGTACTTCCTCCTTTCTGAAGGAGAAAGAAAAAAGTGCCTTTGTTTGTTCACCTGCTTTATTTGCCAATTAATTGCCTGATCTTATTGAGGTAAACCACTACTTGTCTCTGTCTCTTCTTTGTTTGGATAGGTCTTCAGGTCTAAAAAATCTTTTTCTATTTTTACCCTTTACTTTTCATGGAGAAGAAAGGTTTTCTCTAAAGGAAGTACCCCTCTCTTTAGTCATTGTAGTTCCCTTTTCTAGTGTTGATACGCATGCTAGAACTAATTTCCTTTCAGATGTGAACTGATTAGTTTATGTTAAGACTCTAGGTAACTTTTGTTGAAGCTCTGGATCAGCTTATGCCTGGATTTGATCCTGAGATTAGCAAACTAGCTCAAAGGGTGCTGATAAACCCCCGGAAAATCGACTACCACACAGGAGTTTTTGCAACCAAGGTGATTTCTTTGTTCTTGTCAAATTATTGTATGGAGAAAGTATGTAGAAGTATTGAGTATTTAGTAGAAAGTCGTAACTTCTGATTCTTTCAGTAGATAACTCCAGCAAAGGATGGGAAACCTGTCATAATTGAGCTTACCGATGCCAAGACCAAAGAACCAAAAGACACTCTGGAGGTAATTTGCATGTGGTGAAATCTATTGGCAGCTCTTTCTTTTGATCCACAATGGCAGTCTTTCCTGTCTCTTCTTCTGCTTAACACTGATGATTCAAAAGTTGAAAAAACAGTAGCCAATACTTCTTATATTGGCTACAAGAAATACAGAGACGAGCAGAACTTGAGTTTCGATTTCTTTCACTCTCTAAGTTTTCCCCTGTTGAGTCAATAATCACAGTAGGAACTATAGATTTCCTTGAATCCCCATAAAGACTGCAATTTACACAGGTATATTCTTCTCATCTTCCCTTGCCATTCTTTACAATCTGACACTTAAAATTCTTATGATAGGTCGATGCAGCACTAATTGCAACAGGAAGAGCCCCATTCACTAACGGTCTAGGGTTGGAGAATGTATGTCTTCATGATATAAGCTTTCAAAAGCCTGCACATTTTGCAGAAATAATTTCAAAATGATACCTGTTTTCTTCCAGATTAATGTAGAGACACAAAGAGGTTTTGTCCCTGTTGATGAGCGCATGCAAGTCAAAGATAAGGATGGAAATCTGGTTTGTTGCAAATACATTTTTTTCTTTATCTGTGGCTACTCTCAACCACTACAGACATATTATATTCATTTGCAGGTTCCTCATGTCTATTGCATTGGTGATGCAAATGGTAAAATGATGCTAGCTCATGCAGCAAGTGCACAAGGAATTTCTGGTAGGTACAGTGACTTTGTAAATATTGGACACTATTCTCCTTGTTCACCCTTTTGATAACTTGCAGAGTCTTTCTTCTTGTAGTTGTTGAACAGGTCACTGGAACGGATCATGCGCTCAACCATTTGAGCATTCCAGCTGCTTGCTTCACCCATCCTGAAATTAGTATGGTTGGATTGACCGAGGTAGAAAGTTGATTTTTTCCTGGAATTTATTCTGCCATAATGCTGGTTTTTAGTCACTTGTCTGTGTCCTCTATCCAATTCATTGAAAGCTTGGCAATTACTACAGTGAAGCTTTTGCCTTCTCTACCTTGATGCTAGTAGTAATATGAACCAAAGTTTGGTGTATATAATTCTGTGAAATTTACCAAAAGAAGCAATAAATCTTGTATTTGCACAAAATGCAGTACGCATTGCTTCTATGCACATCTACCTCTAAGACCCAAAGAAAAAAGATTGAAACAAAAGAAGATAGCTGGCAAAGAAGAAAAGTTACACCTATGCCATTATCTGACAATGAAGTATGAAGATCCTTTATTATGAGGGAAAAAAAAGAAAGAAAGAAAAAAGCAGCAGACTGTTCCTAATGGTTTCTTCATAAAATCCCACTATTTCTCGTGATGATTGGAGTTTTATGTAGTCATTCTTTTGATTTCTTAATAGTCACACAGAGAGCAGGGGATCTAGTCATTACATACAGCTAATTGTTCTGAAGAAGATTTGGCTCTGTAGTTAGTTTTGCTGCTTGAATGATAGAGAAAAGAGGGCAAGAGACTTGTGAAGATGCATAAGATTTTATGCTTTATGCATGTATAAGTTTTTGTATTGAAAACGTGTTGATGAATTTATTTGCCAAAATAGTCTGCGCTCTCTCTCTTTTATCTTAGTGCTTGAACTGTTGTTGATCTTGCACTTGTCTGCATGTACCATTTTGTTCATTAACTTTTAGGAATATCTTAGTCGTCATTTGAATTCTGTAAGTACGTTATTTAACACTCTTTGTGGAGTGCTTTACTAGTATGCTGGTCGTTTTCTATCTAACCAAGAACCTTGTAAAGTGATGTCTTCTCCATGAACATTTTGATCTCTCATTTTTCACTTGCACCTTTTGCAGCCACAAGCAAGAGAGAAAGCTCAAAAAGAAGGGTTTGAAATAAGTGTTGCAAAGACCAGTTTTAAGGCCAATACCAAGGCCCTTGCTGAAAACGAAGGGGAGGGACTCGCTAAGGTTATACTCTTCCTAATTATTTTTCATGTAAAGATTTTCAGGGCATGATATTTGTGACTAGAGGAGCACTGATGTTTACATCCACGCACAGTTTTGAACCAATTGCAGCCTTGCAATAGACTCTACTCTGGCAGTTCTAAAGCTAGAGTTCTATAAGATTGGCTTACTTTATTGTGCATGTGATTCTTGAGTAATTGTATTGCTAAATATACTAATGAAAAGATCCAACATCTTGATCCTATCCATTCATAATCCTTTAACTCAAATTTTGTGAGTGCAGAAACCAAACTAGGCAACCTTTTATTATTACTCGAGGTGGAAATAATTATGGATCCGTGACAAATTTAAGCTCAATTTAACTTTTAAGCATCTATTGTCATGGTTGCGTTCTTATTCTTTCAGTTATATTAGTGGACAAAGTGATACACAACTAGAGTTTTCAAAGCATGAATTTTCAAATGGATGTATAGTTAGATTGATCTATAGCCTTAAATTTATATTGTCTTCCAGATGATATTCAGACCTGACAATGGTGAGATTCTCGGAGTGCATATTTTTGGGATGCATGCTGCAGATCTCATTCACGAAGCTTCAAACGCCATTGCACTGGGCACACGTGTTCAGGTCAGTAATTCTCCGTGATCTAGCTTGATGGATCACTGCCTTCCATAACAGTGTGAACCACTTTAACAGTACCCTTGCTCCAATAGTTTTGTTCCCTTCCTCTGAGAACTCATTTTTGTGAAGTTTTGCACAAGTTTCCCCTTGCAAATCACAAACAATTGCTGTACTTTGCCCATGGTGTCTTATTCGGTGTTTTTAGCTGAATTAGAATCAAATGTTCAATTTTGAATAAAATCGATTTTTTACTTCTTGGTGTTGGCAGGACATAAAGTTCGCTGTTCATGCGCATCCAACATTGTCTGAAGTACTTGATGAACTTTTTAAATCTGCTAAGGTTAGCTTCTGACCCTTGATATGCTTAAAGATAAACAGAGTTGAACACCACGAAGTGTCACAACTCACAAAGGAAACCCCAAGAACGGCAACAATTGGAAGCAGAATCAAGTTCCGTAATCTAAAGTTGATGAAGCATATACTTAACAGCTTGTCCTGATTTAGGAATTATTGACAATTCAACTTGTCTCAGAATTTACTCACTTAGTTGACATTTAATTGCTTTTTTCAAGCTCATCCATTTTCTTGAAGGCTGCTCACATTAACAGCTCGTCAGTGACAGAGATTTTCATCCTATTGAAAAAATTGGTGGATAGATATTATGTTCCAAGGTTAAATTTGCAGAATATGCAGTCCTTTCCATGTCCAATCTGCAGCATCTCTTTTCTTTTGGTCCAGGTAAATGCTCATGCAACAAGACCAATTAGAGAACCGATTGCTGTCTGAAGCTGCTTCACTGTTTGGCGTAATGTATCTGAAGAAACTTTCTTGTGCCGATAGACTGCGGATCAATTTACTAAGAGATGAGGAAGAATAATAGATTGGGAGAGCTTGCTACTTTCTCAAGGGCAGCTGGACCCGGCTTCTCGGATAATAGCTAAATTCTTTTCCCAAGGCTTTGCATATGTAAGCCTCTGAGAGATTCTTCAGTGACTACTTTACACGGACCTTTTGGTTTAGAGCAACCTGTGTCATTTCTAGCATTGTTTGCAGGATTAAATAGGTTTTCTGAACCATATATCTAGTGTATGCTAAAGTAGGTTCAATCATTTCTTTCAATTCATTTCAAGTCAGGTTCCTGAATGAATAGTACCGCTGTATCGTACCCCACCTTGATTATGGGAAGCAATCAGGTCATGGTTAAGGTTTGAAACAATTGCAAAGAGGTTATTTCAACTCTCTGCCAGAACATTCCCGAAAAACCTTTTAAAAAACTGAACCATCAGGGCTCAAATCGTGCAACTTCATCATGTTACACGTATCGAGATTCCTGCCCTTAGCACACGGGTAAGGGGTAACATATATATACAATGCGCCTGCCTGCTGGTCCCAACATGAAAAGAACTTGCCAACAATACTCAGCATTTCTAATATTACCATTCAGAATTACAGCATCAGATCCTCGCCAGATAAAAGGTGGGTCAAGAAGCTGTTGACAAAACACACGCAAGTCCTGTTCTCACATCAAGCAACCTACAACAAAGACGCGCGCACACAGCTTGGAAAGCATATGTCGTTTGCACCTTACGAAAAGTCATTCAGTAGTCAAAGGTCTTACAGGAAAATCAAACAGCCTTTCAATAATCAAATCCTCATCCAATTTCTGCAGTAAACAAACATAACACCACATTCCAAGATAGATTATTATCAATTTCAATCGACACAATACAATTGCGCAAAATCTGACAATGATACAAAAATCCTCAATACCTCGTCCAATGACTTCCCTCTCAGCCATTTCTAACTTTAGAGGATCAAAACTCAGTAAGAAATTTAGTAAAAGAGCAGCATGGGATTATAGGGTTTTAGGGCTTAAGAGAGCAACTCTTTAACATGCATTCAGACCATCCATCTCAACTCAAACGCATCGGCAGTAATCATATCCATTTCATTAAAGAGCCTTACGTATGACTGAAACTTTGCAGAATGATACAGCACGAGCCTGAGATCAGAACAACCCATACTACCTACCATAAGATTTACACTTTACACAAGACAAGCTATTGCAAAATCAGGAGCCTGGATAATCACATTCAGCTAATCCAAAATCATAACTGAAACTCCATGTATTCTCATAAACGGCATTGCCGCTTCACTATCACAAGATCTCGAGAAAGCAAGGAACTCAACTAGAGGACAATCGACTCTGCTTCTACATTTCTGTGCAAGCAACACAAGAATCAAAGTATCCTAGGCACAGGATAAACTTAAGTCAAATAAACTGGTTCAACAAAACTATCAGATCATTTCTACACAAACCACATACACAAAATCAAACAAATGCACTCCTTGCATACCAGCACATGCAGGTCAAAAGAATGTCCCGGCAGCATTCATACATCAAATGAAATTAAAATCAGGCAAAAAAAATTGAAAATTCAATCAAAGATCATTCTTGGTAAAATAGGTAGTAATCTAGTAATCCAGCAGAACTGCAGCTGGGTTAATTGAGCTCGTACAACAACACAAATAGAGCCAAATATTCTTCCATTAATCGTAGCTCAACACAGTAGAATAATCCTGTCCCAATTTAAAATTGACAAAAATAAAATAAAACAAAAACAAAAAACTTCAAATAGCTAAAAACAAGGCCTCATTCTAGTTTCTGGAAATCTACTCGTCCCCACTGGCAGCTTCATCACCCTTTTTGTTATGCTTCCTTGCATACCTCTGGTTTCTCAAAAACTTGGGATCCATCTGATACACAAAAGGTCAAATTTCAAATTATTAAACATCAAAAATACAACACCGGTACCAACCACACGGAAACATTACAAAACATTATAAAATTTATTAGTGTTGAAAGGAGAAACGAACAGACCCCTTTGGTGGAAGTGTGGCGGTGCTTTCTGGGCTTCTTGATGCCGTTCTTGTGAGCCTTATAGGACTGGTTATGAGCGGTGTGGTTCTTGGACTTGGCCATTCTTTCTTCTGTTTTTTCATCCAAAAAAATTACAGATTTCTTTCAGAAATATATTTCAAGGAAGTCGAATAAATCAAGATGCCCAACTTAGATGGGAAGATTAACTCGGGAAGGAGTAAAATACCTGGGTCGGGTTGAGCCGGCGACAGAACTTGCAGAGGGTGAAGGAAATGAGTTTGGGGAAGAGAGGAGAGGGTTAGAGATGGAGGTTTTATGTTGAGATGGGACAACCCTAGCTCCGTGTCGGGGGCGAAATTACAAAAATGGCCTTTTACAGTTTGGGCCTTCAGGGAAATCCATGGCCTATACTCCCGAAAGAATTAACACAACATTTCGACTTGGGCCCCCTTTATTATAGATCAGTCCGATGTCCTTGCCAAGTCTGAACCCAATTATCGATTTCTTTTCATTTTTTTAAAATCAAACCTATAAAATTACCCATCTGTTATTAAAACTTTTCATTACTTGCTTCAACTTATTCATGAGACCAACCAAAAAGAAAAAAAAAGGCATCATCCACGGGACGGGACTCTAGTACTCTCCTCACAATGCAAAATAGAATATGTTAAAAAAAATAAAAACTTATTGTTTAGAGAATGAACTTTTTTTGAGAAAGCAAATTTTCATGTTAGGGCAACTACTATGTATAGTCAATACTGTTAGTTTGTTTGATATATTGTTCATTATATGAGTTAAATTGAGTATTGTTTTCTTAAACCCAATATCATACGAATGATATATATATATTTTTTCGAAACAATAACTTGATTGTATTGATGCAAAAAACTATATATCATTGCACGTTAAAACTCAATCAAACTATATAATTAATGAACTTAGATCTTGAGGAATCAGTATTTTCTTATCTTGTATTATGCTTAGATAGAACGTAAGGGCTAATTTTGTTACTTTTTTTTTTATCGAGACGATAACTGTTGTATAACCTATTCTATCCTATACTAGAGGGGAGGGGGAGGCTAAAGAGGCTTGTATTGGGAACTAGCAGGTACACAGATCTTACTAGACCAAAGGGATGCTCTGAGACCATCCTTGGATTTTTTTCGCTGTAGGTGGGATTTTTTTATCCACCCTTAATTTTGTTACTTACATGATTCTTATTTCTATCTATTAAACAAAAGTAGCACATTTGAAACAAAAAACTTGAGTGATGTATGTCTTCCACCAATGTTGAAGGGAAAGTTTTTTGTGTATTTTTGAAGTGTGTAGGTTAAAAACTTTGAATAAGTTTTTTAGGGTTTCTGTAGTAAAAGTTGTTAAAAAACTAATTGGTAAAAAACTTGCTTAAAAACCTGGCTTCCAAACTAATTGTGGCGAAACTGCTCTACTTTTCGGGTTGACATATATGGTCAGGTTCGGATATGTACATGCTTGTGCACGCCTAAGACTAAGACGTGTGTCAAATGTTGTTGTTCTCCAGACAAAAACCCTTTTTGGGTTGCCATGGCAATTGAACAAGGGTCAGAAGAATAGACGTTTCAACAGCATTACTGCTGTTGTTCATAGTGAAAAAAACCGAACACGTCCATAAAATATCCGGTTTGAAGTGAAAAATAGCTACAGTCTGAGCTTAACATGCAGCGTGTCAATGTCTGGGACGCGGCCAGATCAAAGTTTTGCCGTTGAAAAAAAAAAAATTTTTTGGGGGAAAAATAGGAGGTTTCTTGCCAGCAATGGTCTCTTAGTTCTTGGTTCTATTTTTTATTATTATTTTTTAATATCAAGTATTGTGGGGAGGTATAAAAGTAGCAAGAGATAAATATCTGCCCTGTTTAACAAGTGAATTTTTTAAATATTTGTCTAAAACTTTACTATAATTTACTGTATAAATTTTTTTTTTAAATTATTTTGAAGTGTATGGTTTAAAAACTTTGAAAATTTTTTTGAGATTATTGTAACTATTAAAGTTTTTAAAAAACTTGTAACAGACAAACTTGACAAAAAACTTGTCTGTCAAACAAGACCATCATTTCGTAGCCTTGTGACGTCATGATTGCGTACTCCGAAAGATGAAGCATAAAATGGCCGGATTCCCATAGGTGCCTCTCCATAAAAACTCTGGCAGGCCCAACCAACAACGGAGGGAGCTGGGAGTGGCTATGGCTCCTATAATATCTGTTCCAAGTGATATCTTTCTATCAAAGGAACGGAAGCAAGACTGCAGAGTTGATACCAGAAATAGTACTAGTCTCTTTTGAGGTTTGATCTACCTTTTGCACACCATACGCAGCTGCACATTCACCAATATCATCAGCACCCATGGTCTCCATAACTAACACCAAATAGGAGCAGCAGCACCCATAGACACTTCAATCAGTTCAATGTAAGAGGGCATTAGAGTTTCTCTGGATACTACATCCTCTGGAATCTAGTTTCCAGGTAAGACCAAAACATCAGGATGGAAAGAGCTAATAACAGCAATCTTCCAAGCAGCCTCAACGGCTTCCAATACTTGAAAAAGCAAATGGACAGTATGACCCTCATTTCCATAAAACGTGAAAAAAAAAGGTCACAATCCAGCATCGTCTTAAAACTACAATATTTACAAGATGTACATATATTGGTGCTACTTCAACCCAAGCTCCACTTGCAATACTGAAGCCATCATATCTTCTTGTGCTAATGATATAAACCAAAGAAAAGGCTTGCCACTCAGTCTTGTCTCATCCCATCAGGATTTTCGAACTCCTCATATTCCCGCTGCACAATTTTTTTAGGAAATACAGACAAACTTTAATAAATCCAAACATAAAAATAAGAAAGAAAACAGGAGAGAGTACTGGTTCTGTACCGCTGCGTTGTTGTGAGCAAGCTTCATCCGCCTGTACTCTTCTTGGGCAAGCTTAGAGCGGAACATTGCTTGTACTCGGACAACAGATCTCTCAACACGCTCCTCAGCTTGTTTCCTGCTTGCCCGGAAGAAGTCCTCCTCCACATCATTTTCTTCCTTCTGATTATTGACAACTTCATCAGGATTAACATGAAGCCCACGAAAGCCTTTCCTCTTCAAGCGCCAGCGCAAAATTGCTTTCTCAAGCACTCCAACTGACCATATAATTTTTCGGTATTGCTTCCGGACTTGAAATCCCCGGAATACAGCCTGTAAAATCAAGCGAATCAATAAATAAGCAAGTTTTCCAATAAACGCCACGAGTTGGGTATTTCTTACAGCAGTCAAAAGCTCGTAGTTAACATAAAGAGCAGCAGAAGACATCATTAGACTCGATAAGTTGCCCAAGTTTTCATGTAAGCTAAACTTCAAGCTACCCATCTATCTCAAATCATTTGATTGTGAAGTCTGTTAGTAACCAGACAAACAAGCACACATGAACAGCTTAGTAATACTAGCCAGCTAAGTAGTCAAAACCTTGGAACTCTTCCAGTGACATGACTTCAAGCAAACAGAAGATCAACAAGCCTTACTTGAATTCTAATGGCTTGCCGACGCATGTTAAGAAAATCTCTTCGCATCTTCCAAGTACGAAACCTGTGTTGAATCCTAGCAGCAGCAGCCATCTTTTTCCTTGTCTCGAAGTTACGGAAAGCATGCTGAATCTTCATAGCTGCAACTATATTACGTGCTTCAATCTCTGGATTAGAAGACTCAACTGCTAGAGTTTGAACCTTGAGGGAGTGCTCCCTGAATGCAGCCTGTATGCGTGCAGCAGCATCAGCAGCAGTGCGGTAGGCTGCTAGAGTATCCTTTAGATACAACTCATCCTCACTGAAGTTTCCAGGTTCTACTGAATCACTTTTGGCAGTATGAAGTGAACCACTGACATTTCCAGCTAAGGTCATATCCTGAAAGTGTTGAACCAATGCCTTCTCTGCAAGATATGCCCCCAAACCCTCATGACCATTTTTGGATGCAAGATCAGCAGCAGTGAATCCACCAGGATTTTCTGAAGTCGGGTCTGTCACCAAATTTGCCTTTGCTCCAGCAGTTAGAAGCTTTGCAACCATTGGCTCCCTAAAAATATACTCTACGAATGAGCAATGACCACAGTTGAAGTAGCTGATAAAACTCAATAACCTCAACCTTCATGCCATATATATCAGCAAGGTGTAAACAAGACTTGTTTCCTAGAAGCCAGCTTAATCATATTCTCACTTTCCATAATTGTATCCATATACATTTCTTGTTAAGCCACAGGAAAGTATGCAGGCACCCCTTTACATGTGATAATGGAGCATGGGAATGGAAAAGATAACATTAAAAAGAAATAGTGTTAAAATTCCTAGTGGGAAGAGTGTCAAGAAAAATTTTGAATGCAGCAAAAAGGATACCTTCCATAATATGCAGCCCAATGAAGAGCTGTCCATCCAAACTTATCTCGATAATCTATTGATAAGCCAGACCATGAAAATGGATAGACAGCCCAAGTATAACCTAGGATAGCACACAAATGTATTACACCTAGGCCTTGTTCATCACGTTCAGAGATTTGACACCCTTCCGCTACTCTTTCCAACAACCATTCCAATAACCTGTTTTGCAAAGTCAGTTCAAACAAGCAGTTCTTGGCGTCTGGGAAAGAGATTTCCTTGGCCTTTATTGATTTTGTCAAAAATTCCCAGTGATTTTTTATATGTGAGGTCTTGCGAGCAAAATTCTTGGCTTCCTTCAAGGCAGTTGGTGTTACCTTGGTTGATAAAATGTTAAAGCTCCTAGATGTAGAGAAAAGCAAATGAGCAAGTCTCATCTGAACTTCAAATTCTTCCCAACTAGACCTCTCCTCTGAGATTGCAGGATTATCGACAATGGGTCCACGGAACTCAAACATCACAACTTGGCTTATGGGTGTATGACCATCAAAGCTCAAAAAAAGGTTTACAAAAGCTGGTGCTTGAGGGGAGACCACACAACGAAATACGCCACTTTGGACAGGTTCTGCACGAGTACAAGCATTTCCACAGATGCAAAACAAATTAGACTTTGCCAGGTTAGATTGCCCTTCATGAAAATATCCGACCACCAAGATCTGCAACAGAAATGTCTGGGATATCAAATTGAACCAGGATAACAAATATTTCTTCATTTGTCGAGAAAAATATTTCACCCAAATATACATAATTTTCAAGTAAGACATTTATCTGCCATATTATGTAGCACAAGATCAATAACCAAAATAATAACACTACTTTGAATATCTAGTATCACAGATGCAACTAAATGCATCTAACAACCAAATTCTTGTTTTAAAAATAAGGGGAAAAAAATGAGGATCAAGTCTGGCCCAAAAATCTTTCTTGCAAGTATGTTTTTAAATTTCTTAATAACCAAAGCAACATGAACCCAGATACAGCAGACGCAAGTATAAATAAGGTATATAAGGTTTTGACACCTTTGGCCTACGATCCTACTCCTCTTTGCTACAGAATTTCCACTAGGCAGTGCTAGATAAGCTTTTACTTGTTTCTGGGGCTAATAATGGCAAGATAAAGTTCTTTTTTGTGGCAAATATAGTCATGACTAAATATTACCAAGTCAGGTAAAAAGGTTTTTTGGGCCTTCCTTTTCTGTTGATTTATACCAAAATTTCTTTTGAAAAGCAATGAAGAACAAAAATTACATGAAAACCAGAAGCTTCCTAAGAGCTGTAAAAACAAAAATTGGGAAACCAAGATTTAAAAGATTAAAGCACAAGTACTGATACTGCTTCTATTGAGAGTTCTACAGGGATAAAGACCAGAGTGAGATTCAGTAACACAGTAAAAACTCAAATGAACCATAAAATCTAGCTCAATTTGAAGATTTTTATCAAATGTATAATTGTTATTAGCTCATAAACCTATTAAAAGTAGGCTAATCGGAAAAGATATTGAATTGAAACAGATAATATAACAGATTGTGTGATATGACACTTTTCATTTCCTAAGGAATGAGTACGCATGCCTGAGGCCAAACCTCCAGCAATTTCTCATGACAAGTACCTTAATATCAGCCCTCACCACGCAGTTTCATTCAATTTGATATTTACCAAAAGGGAAAAAGTTTTGACCAGTTAAAGATAGCGCGCACACACATGCAAAGAGAGAGCAAGGCAGGGAGATTCCTAAATTCAGTTATCCATGCCACGAAACAAAACAACTGCAAAAACATATTGATGGTCGATTAAAAAAAAAACCTTTGTTTCTTCACTCGAAAGAGCCCAGGAAGGAGAAATTTCAGTTATGTTGAATATCTTTGTGTCATCCAACGGCAAAGGAGAATCAGCAATAACATTACTAATCCACTTCCCAAAACTGTCCTGAGTTTGCAGACCATCCTTGCTGGCATGTTCTAAGGAATCACCAGCAAACAATGTCATCTGTTCCGAATCCTTCAGTAGTAAGTTTGCAGTTGGAGCTCCCATTGTTTGAAAGCATAAATTGGCTGGAACATTAAGGTTACCAGAATTGTTCATTGAAACTTGCCCGGGGAATTTTTCCAAATAACTCTCTACAGGCAATTTGTTATCTGAGATGGAGTCACCCTGCATAGACCAGCTGTCATTAATGATTATCCTTACTTTACAAGGACCAAGTTTCAAATTTGAACATACATTAAACAAGCAAAGACTCAGCTACTCCAAACAAGATTTAGTATGTACTTGTACCATAAACTAATAGAACAAACTGCTGTGAAACAATACCAAGTTGCCTCCTAGTGATTTTGGCCCTTCAAGGGCAAGATCTGTAACTACTTAATACTAATAAAACAAATAAAATGAATAGCTAAGACAACACACCAAATGCCTAAATCCTTGTAAAATTCATTCAAAAGTAGTTCAATTCATGCATATATATCCAATACATATCCATTTCTAGCTGATTTTATTCCAGAAGCTGTGCTTCAATTTTTCCTTGAGCTTTTACTACCAATCATACAAATTAAATTACCTTTTGGGTTATCTGATGGGTAACACCTATTGTAGTGAAGGAGAAAATCAGGACACAACAAATTACAGGAACCACAAACTACTTTTCATTGGAGCCCAAGAAGCTGTGCACCGAGAACTTCATGCAGAAATACCCATCCCCAAAAGACAATACACCTTCTGCCCCACTCCAACTCCCACGCCCCTTCCCCCCCCCCCCCCCCAAAAAAAAAAAAAAAAAAAAAATAAAAACAAAAAAAGGAAAACAGAAAAACAAGACACACCTGCCCTTCCATCCAAAGAGAACCAATACGGAAGAGTAGGCAAACTCATCATCTATACTTTCACCAAGCAGAAATTTGCGAGCAGAGCACAATGATGCGCAAAAAGTTTCATCCACACTTGAGGAAATATTATTGCTAAAACAAGGAGTAGGATAGCTAAATGACAAAGTTATGTCCTGTAGATAAGTATTTGAGGCCAAAATATATCGCTAACAAACCAGAAGCCAAGATGAGGATGCAAGTCAGTCTGTTTGCAGGATACAAAGAAAAGAATATAGCAACAATGAAAATTGTGACACACAATTGACTATATATAGATCTGGAATTATTTCTGTTTCGACATGATAAACAGTTCTACTTACAGTAATTCCATAACCATTCATGTCGTACTGATAAGATAGCTCGGATGAATATTTTCCTGCCATCAACATGGGGAAGAGTCAAATCATCAATAGCTCCACTACAAGCTTCGCCTGCTAACGCAAGCAACTAGTTTTTACCTTCTTGAGGTCCAATTAGCTTGTTGGGGTCATCTTGCACAAGAAGCTCATCCCATTCCAGTGTGTTAATCTCATGAAGCCTCAATTCATGATCTTTTATGTTCACACTACAATTAGGATCTACAAAATCATCAAATGAAAAGATCTTCAAAACAGGAGAATTGAGAGCAAAAGTATTTCAAAATAAACTTCCATCTAATTATCAGGCAGAAAGCAGACAACTCAAATAAATAAAAGTGGATTTTTTGACCAAGAATGATAGTGATTATATTTGCAAAAGATGCTTGGAGGTTATTTTGTACATTGGATGCACCAAATTGATGCTTTACCAATAATTATTTATCTTCTCAAAAAGGCATTGCCTCCAACAAAAAGAAAGGTGTATAGTAAACTTATTAATGGTTCCTATCACAGATTTTGCTCTCTAATGAAAAATGAGAATGGTTATGCAGTGACTTTCTATAATAACATCTGTAAACTATTTAAACGTGAGATTTGGACAAGTAGCTCATCAGTCTAATTGAAAGTCGCATTAACATCACCTAAATCTGCTCTCTCTCTAGAGTAATATGCCCGGTCTGCTGCTGAATCAGATTCTTCTGATATGACCAAAGATTGAGATGGATCAGAAAGAGCGGAACTAGAATTTGAATTCAATGGCGTTGATGGAGAACCCTGCAACGGTTTTAGGAGTCAAATAAAGTCGTTAATCATGTCAGCATAAATTGTTAGTCAGTGGGTGAACTGAGATGTCGATTATTAGCTGCATAGCTAGGCCATCAAAGTCCAATCTCTTAAAATCATTGAACCAACTGAAGATTTTCTTTGAAGAAAAACAATTACTTAATAGCATGCTAATTTTAAATTGTAGCCGAAAATGCAATAGAATCCTCTCAGAAGCTTCAAGCTAATTTGAAGGTAATCAAAGAAAGAAGGGAAATAATAAGTAAAAGGTCCACTTATAACCCCAATTGCACCACTGGCTGTGCAACAAGCCCAAAAAGATAATATAAACAGCAATATACAGGTATTTGCAGTTTTCCTTCCAATAACATTCTCCCAGACAAATTATGCACCTTTGCTTCGAAGAAAAGTTTTGCCTAAGTTCATTGCGCTTGAATGATTACAAAGCTGTAAAATTATCTACAAAATCAAATATGAAAGACCAAATTAAAACTGAGTATGATTAAGCAATGATGACTTAGAATGCATTAAGCATAGCTGGAAACCAGCCAACTCATCATCTGGATTTAAAATCACTTTTCTCAGAAAAGTGGAAGACAAACAAAGATCTGTCTCTTTTACATTTTAGAAAACTAGACCATGAAAGTCGACCACCTTCCAAGAATTGACTAAGAGTATAATATGAATTTCTGTTCAGTCACATATAAGAAAAATTAGTCCATCATTCAGACTTCTTTCTGAGAGTCCAATTCTTCTGACAACATATTAATAACTAGAGAAAGATTGAAGCTAAATCGACTTTTCATGTGAATAAATATAACATCTCAATTCTTCAATAGCCATATACACCAAGACATGCATATCCATAAACAGTTGAGAATCTAGCTAAGATGTCTTATGTTCAGTTCTGATAGATTAGCAAACTTCTGTCAAAGTACTTTTAGTACCTTTGAATCCAGTATTTGTTATAACTATCTACAACCAAGATGAGACTATACTACATATCATGTGGTGGCTTTCTGGATTAAGAGACAAACCTCTTGAGTTTCACGATAATGAACGAGGACTACGTGTTCCAGTGACCTGACACATAGATAAATACTGATTAACAAGACCCACATTAAGATTTGGGCACTTGGCCATTTGACAAAGCCATGTACTGGAAAGACATTATTCTAAGATCAGAAGCATGCTAACGAAAAGTTGACTAGGTTGATGCTCTTACGAACTAAAATCATTTCATACTTGTCAAGTAGCCAATAGCATCTTCGAACAAAAGTTGGGTTATCTTCTCCATGTGCATAGTATACATGAATCCTCTCCTCGTTACCAACCTGTCACAAAATAAACCAAATTCAAGACCAATCTCATGACTTCAGGTTCAATTGGGAGATATGAAATGCTGTCCTCAAATTGTAAACATTTGCTAATCCATTTAGTGAGACGAATATCACTAGATGTCTCAATTTGCTAATGTTACTACAAACAACGTATGACAAATAAAATGAATGACCCAAAACATGAACCTCATACAGCCACGGCATATCCCCCAACACCAAACACCTAAAAAAACAAAAAGTTACTGTTCAACACAGTAACACATGCACCCTACCAACAAACAATTGGTAAGTCTGTTTAACAGTTGATTTCTAACAAAATCTAAACCTAAAAGAGGCAAACTTACTTTCAAGTGTTCATGTGCTTCTTTGACAGTTTTCCCATCCTTTTTTTTCTTCCAACTATGACCATCCTTCCGAAAATTCCTAAGCATCTTCCGATCAAATAACACAATTGTGCCACCTATCATATCACAACAAATTCACATTTGGAGTGCATCAGTGTCAGAGTATCTTTTCCTTGCGCATTGAATCCATCAACAGAAGAATCACATTATTTTTGGTTATAGTATCATATTCCTGCTCAAACGTACTTGGAGGCAAGTTGACTGGCTTGACTTGTACATTAAAGTGCTTGTAGTTGCAGAGTATAGCATGAATCTCATTTGGCCGAAGCCATCTTCCCTTGGCCTCCTCCAGTATGTTGCCAATATCTAAGTCTGTCGATAAATTAAATAGGACGAATGATTCTCATTAAAGGACTGGCTTTTACCATGACAAAATAGGGGTGAGGAACCCAAAAGATGAGAGATACACGAAAGCCATTATCAAATGCTGAATAGTTATGGGAAAACCTTAAACAAAAGCTGGTATTAGCTTTTCGCAACAGGTATTTGAGAATAATATGTGAAAAAAAAAAAAGTCCTTTTTTTGAGTCAAGAAAAGTTTCAAATCCTATAAAATGTTGAATATACCAGATAGAATCCATTGCTCAAGCCAGAGGTTACAGTGTCACAAAGATGTCCTCACAAACAAGAAGTAAGAACATCACTTGTTCCTCCCATGAAGGGATAGATCCTATTATAACAGCAAAGTTTCATTTCAAATATCTATGTCGACATATCCAGCTCTAAGACCTTTAATTAAACGTCAATTTCCAGCTGGGGAAACCCTGGAAACCAATTTACTTCTCAGTCAACTAAAATTCACCACAAAAACCACTTTAAAAAAAAAAAAGCATCACAATCCCATTTCCTTATCTTGACAAAAATTTTACTACCTTTTAAGGCAGCTAAAATTCCGTGGATGATATATAAATCAACCTGAAATACGCATGACAAACCAGAAAACTGCACTATTGCTGAGTACCTTTCATGGTTCGGAAGCCATGTATCTCCGAGCCAGCTATAGCCGCCATTTCTGCAAAACTCGTCAGCTATATATATATATTCCTCGTTAAATGCTCCAATTAAACCAACCCACCTTTTTTGAAATGATCAATTCAGCAACCCAAGTCGAATTAGATATTCCGGATGACAAAAGGGGAAGAATTTTCACCGGAATTGAAGGAAAAACCACGAACCAGTAAGCGAGAGAGATTGTTGGTGTTCTTCTCGTTATGTTTAGTTTATTTATTACACTAGTACTAACGCTTATTGGGATGGGAAAGGCAAGAAGTCGAGTCAAAAGTGATGTCCTAACCCATGAATAAAAAATGAGAAACCAAAATAAAAGATCGATGGCGTATTAGAACAAATGGGGTAAAAAAAAAGTGGTGTCGCAATCATCTGAACCGGATTTCATCTCCGTCTCGTCTCTTCCGTCCTTATTTAACTCTTACGTGTATTGATTAATGAATTTTAAAATTTTATTATACATAAATTAAATAATAAATAACTCTTAAATTCTATTGGTAAAAAATTTAACAGTACAATACACGTAATATTTAAATAAAGACAAAAAAGATGGGATGGAAAACATGACGCTAAACAAAAATGAGAAAGACAGGACAGAAACAAAAGATAACACAGATGATGATTTGAAGATCCTTGGTTTGTCCTCCTATCTTCTTTCTATGATTTAATAGTTGCAAATCTGTGTAAAAACAAAAAGTCACACAAATTAAGAAAATTGGATTCGTTGATCGATTCCGTGATTCAATTGAAATTTTTTTTAAAAAAAAGTATCTTTCAAATTCATGTTATTTTTGGAGTTTAGATGATGCAGGACCAAAGAGATTAACAAATAGTCCAACAGGCTCAATGATAACGCGGAAGAGGGCGGAAAATGTTTTGCCTTTTGCTTGAAAATTGGGAGTGGAAATTGGAAAGTAAAAGAGCTTCTCCATTCTAAGATAATTAGTTGCGAAAATAACATCGCATCCCAGTTACGCACTCGTCGGGCACCGACATGCCCCTTACTCCTTAGCCAGAAGTGGTTTTCTTTGGTGATTATTAACCTCATCTCCAAATGAGAGCCTTTCTTGAGCTAGAATTCATTTTTGCCACATAAAATATTTGAATGGTTAACCATTCGAGCCTACCAAAATTATTCCCCTTTTTCTCTTTGTGAGAAAATTTGGCACTCCGAAATATAATAAATCATGTATCAAGACTCAAGTTACGCCGTATGAATATGACTAGGAGGCATAAAACGCGCGTTGCGCGTTGGGATAAATATAAAACATGCCCTCTTAAATATATGGAGTCATAGAACAAAAATATTTGTCGGTTAATAATTTTATGTACGCAGTTAAACATAAATATACATGAATAAATAAAAGGGTTGTTAAAATCCAATCCATATTACTTACGAAGATTAGAAATTTACTTCACCTTAAGATATCACCAAACTCTTTTGGATTCATTGTGCTGAAATATCACCTTAAATACTTGATACTGGAACTTTGGCGTTAATTCTTCTTGATCTTGAGCATGCATGAACTGTACACTTCCATCCATTGTTGAAGACCTAACCTTACTTGGTTTCATTTCCAATGAGGTTTCTTCTCCATCATTTTTCATTATGAAAAATGCCCTGCCCAATTTTGAAGCAATAAAAATTGTAATTTATGTAGAAAAAGTACATTTTTAGTATAGGCATTTAACAAGTTTAGATAGTTAGAGCCTGTGCTCTAAATCTGTAGATGGCAAGAGGGATATAATTCATATATAATCATATGGCGTAATTCTTATCTTTATTTTAATGGGATCCTTCATACATAAAGTGCGTTTCACAGATAAAATTTCTTTTGATGCAGAAAGTGTCCTTAATAATTTTCATGCCACGAAGGACCACCAAATCCAGTAAATATATTTATAGTTGAAAGTAGTTCTTCATTTCTTGGTAAATTATTTTGAATTACTATGTAGTAATTTCAGTGTAGATAGTCCAGAGTTTCCATTAACATACTGGACGGTGCAATGATGTACTTTCCTCTTATTTTCTGTTGATTCTTGTCCACACATTTTTTTGGTATTTCCATGCAGATGAAGCCAAAAACACATTACCAAGGAATATTTAGACAAAAAGTTTGGCTCCTTTGGTGTTTGCAAATCATATTCATCCCAAAGGAACTGCAATGACTAATTATTAGTTAAAAAGATAGAGAGGACATCAAAGTAACCAAAGAAACTTTTCAAACATTCACTACTAAAGCTTGATGAGTGCAGCAAGTAGGTTAACATCAATTTTGTGGCTAAACACCCATTAGCAAAGCCTGAATTGCTAAACAAATGCAATAACTTGTTGAACATTAAACTTCTAGTGCTTTGAATGGAGAAAAAGGAGTAAAAGCAAACCAAGTTGTTTTGTCTTGTTTCATTTCTTGGTTTAATGAAGTGTAGAATAAAAAAAGTAAATGAACAAAAAAACACAGTACAAAATCTGCTATGTGGAGCAACATGAGACCCATATTACAAGACTTGTCAATTTCACAAAGTTGAAACCTCTTGAATTCAACAGGAACATAGACAAAGATAACAAGAAACCCTTTCATTCAAAGGAATCTACCCTTTTATTCATGTCTTCTCTAAAACCTGACGCAGCATGCTCTTGCAAATACACATAATGCTTAAAACTATCATTTTTCCCTTCATTTGCCGAAGAATAGGGCAAAAGAAACAGGGCTCAACACTTCCAAGCAGTTTTTTTAACAAAGGAAAAACTGTAATGCAACCTCCCCAGCCAAAGTCAACTATGGACAGTTCATTTATATGGCTATAGTTCATTTATTGCAAAAAACAGCCAAGAATTTGGCAGTTACAAATAATCATCCACAAAACAAATTGTCATAGAACGGAAAAGCATCATGTTCCATATACATATACAAAACGTAAGCCATGTACAAACTGAAATGGCAATTGAGCCATATCAATTAGCAACCTAGCTACTACAAAAGTTTCCGCAGTTAAGTTCTTTAACAATGATAAATACATATTAGACATTAACTAAAAACATCTAATAAAATTGTTATCTAGAAAAAGGCTAAAAAAAAATAAAAATTACAATAATCAATTTAACATTGAGCTGCATTCCTAATCAGAAAACATGAATGTGTCACACAGGCAGGACAACAGATTCTTTCCTCTTAGCCGCCCAGCGACACGATCACTCAATTCAACGTTCTGCAGCAAAACTCAAAAGCATAGTCATAAACTGCATAAGTATGAACAAACAATACATTGCTAGTCTGCACACACTACTTATTCACAGTCAAAATCCAAACCCTTAGCTGTCTTACAATAATCAATTTAACAGTGAGCCGAATCCCTAATCAAACCAGATGAATGCCTAACACAAGATCACTTAGTCTAACATTCTACAGCGATAAAAACAGAGACATAAACATAACTACACAAGTATAAATAATCAAACAAAATACAAAATACAAAAACAATCCTAATATACATCATGTTTAACTTCATAAACATAAAAAGCAGCCAAGCTAATCAATCGCCCGGCTTAGCTGCAAAAAGCCAGAACATTCACAAAGCCTAAATCAGGAAAAATCTCTTTTAGAGAAGAAAATAACTGTTAGTCTGCCTAAAAAGGATTAGTCCCACAATACAAACCATAAAAACCATTAACTCATTTCATTTTTTCGTAATCCAAATTCTATTCCTTCAATAAAAGAAGAGAAACACACAGAATTTGAGGTTTACACAAAATCAACAGACAACAAGCACAAAATTTCCTTCACACATCACAATCTCAAACACCAAAAGCAACTCAAAGCAATGACAAAATTTAACCGATTACAATAGTCACAAGTACAAAATTTCTTATGGAATCCACTCATTAATTGCAAATGGCTGATCCTTCAAGCCTCAGAACCACTAAGCACCAAAGCAAAACATAAAAAAAAAAAAAAAAAAAAAAAAAAAAGAAAAAGACAACCTCACATGCACAGAAATGAGAAGAGATGAGGAAACCAAGCAAAAAATGCTAAATCACCCAATTAAAGAATCTCCCCGGGGAAAAAATACAACCAACAAGTCTAGATCAAAGCAACAATTCAAAAGATTAAGCACATAATAAAAATCCCCTCTGAACATAACTCATTCCTGGAAAAATGTCAAGACAATTAATCAACATACAATTTTTGGTACAGAAGGCTCGAAAATTTCACAAATCTTGAGGGAAAATATGTCCACCATGGGAGAATACCAAGAAAATTAATGGTGACTAAGTTTTACCTTTTAACTTTAGCTGCCAGATTTTCGCTAAAGCTAAACACTCAATGGAATTGCTATCAAATATACTGAAATTCTTAACAAAATAGCAGTTTGATGTCTAAACTCCCTTTTTCAGGTTTTAATCTAACTAATGAAGTTAGTGAAGTTGCTCAAATCATATGCCAAAATCATGAATATCCACAAACTTAGTATCCAAACATTTCTTGATTAAAACAACTAACCAGTAAACCACAAATCCATTGTCAAAGGCTGAAAAATTAGGAACAAGCTCTCTTATTTATTACAATAGAAACCATGGCATAAAGCAATACAAAATATATTTTTTAGCATAAAACACCAAAAAAGGATCCGTGGTTAAGTTTGTCAATAGAAACCAAACTTTTTTATTTTATTTTGTCATTCTCCTACAGACAACTTGTTAAGTTTATTCAGGCCTTTAGTTTCATTAAGGCCCATAAAAATTACACATAATACATTGACAGGCAACCATATCACCATACACGTAGACCAGATAGTATTAACCACAAATCCTAACTTCATGGTATCTAAGATTTGACCGTACCCTTTTTCATTTCGGGGCAGGAAGATGATAGATGAAAGGTTGTGTCTTATCTTATGTTTAGAGTCCATCAATTCTTAGTGTAATACGTAATAAGAAAATGTAGTACGAAGAATGAAGAATGCAGTACGAAGGTAAAGGAACTGACCACGTGAGACATGGAGTAATTGGTTAGATGGCATGTCTGAACATGGACCCCTAAAAGCTTTCTCGCATCCAAAATCTTGTTCGTCGATATTCCCTGCAGTAAAATGTCCTCCAATTGGTGCACTTTGGTGGTGTTAACAGAATTGGCAGAAGGCTAGAACATGAACTTACCTGTAAGTGTCACTTGTGAATCCTCAGGTATATCTACTATTATTTCTATAACTGTAGGCATTACTGCAAGAAAGGCCAAAAGAGCTGTAATTAATCAAGACTGAACTAACTAATTGGAAGACCAAAAAAGTGCAAAAAACTGAGGCTTGTTTAACACACACACACACATCTAAGGTGCTTTCGACCAACAACATGACAATAGGTAATAGTGCCACAAAACAGAAGAGTAAAAGGGAACTAAACTTGGTGTATAATCAGTGCAATTGAGAAGTTTTGGCTCAAAAAATGTTTTGTACTTGATGCAATTGTTATGATAATATGAATACTATTCTGTCATCATGGTGTTTGGACTAAAACATGGAAAAGTGACCTTTTACAATACTAAGAACCAAACAACACAAGAAAATCTCAGAATAGGAACTTGAACTGCTCTTGATTCGTGATGCAGCAATAGAAAAATGAAACAGAATTATTCCCGATGCCACAGAAAAGCTTACCCACAACATCTTCTCAATTGAAGGTGAGCAGAGAAAATGACAAGCTCTTGCTTTCTCCTCATTTATACATTGCTCAACCTAACACACAGCTCAGCACCCAGAAAAGAAAACAAAATAAAAGGAAGTCAATAAAGAATGACAAATATAGCAAAACTGAAAGACAGACAAATAGAATTTGCAAGAAAAACAAGAACAAAAAAATTACCTGACGGAAGAAACTCCTATCAGACCTCGCACGTAAAAGGATCTGCAGAAAAGAGGAGCTTGTTAAAAAAAAAAAAAAAAAAAAGAAGAGGGAAATGGAGGAAATATTGAAATACCAATCTAAAGCATATATCTTCAAGTGCTAGTACCCAACATCCAATTCTTGCATCAATAAAGTGGAAATCTTTGAAACCCCACCTCACGGGCTCATCCAAGCTACAGAAATAAAAAATCTAAAAATTAAAAAGAATAACATAATCCTCATAAACAACAAAATAGTAGTAGCAATCAGAAAAGGGAAAAAAGCAACAAAAAAAAAAGATCCGACAAGAACAGATAGTGTACTCGTTGTCTATTTTCAAAAAAAAAATGCAAGATCTGACAAGAAGAGACGGTAAGATCTGACGAGAACAAGAATGCACGAAAAAAAATGTGGAAGAAAAGGAAAAAATGTGGAAGAAAAGGATGATTAAAGGAACAGAGAGAGAGAAACGAAGACGGTGGAAAGATCTGGAGAAGAGACGGCGGAAGAAAGAAGCGGCCGAGAGATTCTTGTGTTTTATGCGGCTAACCCTAAGCCGAGAAAGAAAATGGACACACGAAGCGCATCACGCGAAAAAGATGGGATGATCCACGTGCGCGGCACGTGAGAGGACGACGAAAACCAATCCAGGTCATCAGAGGCCTTCGGCTCTTTATCTACTTATGTTGATAAGCCAATCCAAATTTGAAGCTTGTCAGAACTAAAATTTTAATACCACAACAAATTTATTTGTAAAATATTTATACACTTTTTGTTCTTGTGACTTCTCTACCTTCGCAATTTCTTTCATCTTCTCACTGATCATGTTCAGTTCATTAGTTCCAAAGAAAATAATAGAACAATGAAAAGAAAAAGTAATGGCTTGATTTGGTGTATGGTTCAAATTAGACGGTAATCTATGATGTGGTTTGAGAGCCAAACATGTCCTGACCCGTCGTGATAATTAGAATTGAAATATCTAAACTTTTAGCTTTAAAAATAATCAACAAATGGTGCTTCTGACCCCCTTTGGCCCTTGTCTGCTTTCTGCGGTGTAAAGGAGTTTGAGACAGCAGTAATTGAGTATTATTCAGTAGTTGTAAAACTCGGTACAAAATGCAAAAATGGCGACGGACAGATTAAGAAGACAAATGGGTTTGGCAATCAATTCCGTGAATGAATTGAAATCTAAAAAGTTTTTGTAAATCATCGTGTTACTTTACTTTTGGGCATGAACGTGCCCGGGCTAGGGACGTTGATTAGATTAAATTACTTGAACATAACAAGCTTTACCTGGTGGTTATTATTTTAAGCTCGTCTCAAATTGAGCTTTTTTTTTTTAGCTTAGCTCAGAGTAACCCAAAATTTGTATGTTATGGTTAGCCAGTTCTACCAAATAAGCTTGCCAAAAATCTTTTCCCTTTTCTTTCTTTCCATATTTTTTTAGAGTAGCTCTCCATAAAAGCGTGTGTTATCATCTAATATGGGCATGTTTGGCACCCTAGTTTTTTACCAAGTTTTTTAGTTACTAGTTTTTTAATAGCTTTCGCTACGAGAACTCCAAAAAAACTTTCCAAAATTTTTTACCTACACACTTCAAAAATCTATACACCAAAAATTTCCCAAAAACTTTTCTTCCTCCCTCACCCAACCCACCACACCAGCCACCACCTCCACCACCTCTCCCGCCGCCGGTCACCTATTCCGGTGCCGATAACCTCAAAAAAAAATTTTGAATCCCTCACCCTCACCCTCACCCCCTCTCCCTCCCCCACCACCCTCCCCCTCCCCCTCCCCGTTCTGCTAGGTGCGATCTAGTCGCGTGACTAGATCGCAAAGGGGGTGCTAGGTGCGATCTGGTCGCGTGACTAGATCGCAAAGGGGGAGGGGGAGGGGGAGGGTGGCGGAGGAGGGAGAGAGGAAGAGGGAAGGGGAGGGAGGGAGAGAAAAAGCAAAAAATAATAATAATGCACAGCTGCCCGCCTTCCTCGGGCGTCGGAGTGCAAGGGGGAGGGGAGAGGAGAGGGAGAGGGGAGAGGGGAGGAAAGGGGGAAAGCAGTCAGAGGGGGTGGCGGGCAGAGGGGAGAGGAAAAGAATGGTGGAAAAGTTTGGGGTTGGGGGAGGAAAGGGGTGGCGGGGGAGGGAGAGGAGAAAAGCAAAAAAAAAAAAAAAAAGAAAAAAAAAAGAAGAACAGAGGTGGTGCTGGCGGAGGTGCTGGAGGTGGGAGACAGAGGAGAGGTAACGGGGAAGGGGGAGGGGGAAGGAAGAAGAAGAAGAAGAAGAAGATGAGGAGAGGAAAGAAAAGAAAAAGGAAAGAAAGAAAAAGAAAAAGAACGAGAGAGAGAGAAAAAGAAAGAAAAAGATAAAAAGAAAAGGGAAAAAAAAGTTTTTCACCTTATAAAAACTTCTACAAAATTTTTTTAAAAACTTATATAGTGCACTACAATAAAGTTTTAAACAAACTCTCAAAAAACTCAGGTTCCAAATGCAGTTTCAATTATAGTTAAGCTTTATAAAAAGATTCTGCAAACTCCAATCCAATTATAAAGAAAGCCAGCTCCAACGCAAGGCTGATGAGGTTATCCGAACTCGAATGTTAATGCTACGACAATTCATGTTGTAAAGTGGTTCCCCTCAACTCCAATCAAATAAGTATCATCATAATTTGAACTCGAGGGGAATACTCTTGTCATTTTCGCAGAAATTGCTATGCCATTATAGCTTGAGACGGTGACGGACATTGAATTTTAGTTTTTTTCTTCGAATAATTGAATTTTAGTTTAGATAGCGGATCATCAAAGCTATGATAACCAAAAGAAATTCTATAACAAATAAAGCGTAGAAAATATAAAATAAAAGTTCAATAGACTATAATTAGAATTAAAATTTTTTTGAGAATAAAGTATAAAAAATATGAAAATTAAATTATATACTATTCTATTTACCATCGAGGTTAGACATTCAAAGCCGCAGTTGAAACTTCTTTGGTTTCTGTGATGGTTGAATTTTTCTTTTTTGTTTTGTTTGTCTTTCATTTCCCGTGTAATATGTACAGTGAGTATGTTTGGATTGTTAATTATTTCACTTTATTTACACTTTATTTACACACACTGATTTACTTGCATCATTAATACATTTTTCAATTACCTTTTAATCTCACATACATCATATCAAAAAAGTATTACTTTAGTTGCTATTGTAAAATAATAGTAATTAAAGAAAAGGATAATTTCAAAATCCTCCTTTGAGGTTTTAGACAATTTCACATAAATACCCTCTGATATTAAAAATTACACTGACCTCCCCTTGCTTGACATGTTTAATAACAAAATCAGCCTCCATCATAAAAAGTAATCTCAAAAATGAAACAAAAGTGCTGACACACAATTTTCTTCTAAATTTACCCTCCTCGTCTCTAGATGAAAACAATTAACACTTTTGATGAGGAAAATGCCAATAAAAAAAAAAGGGTAAAAGATTGCTATCAGTTTGATCCTCTTAAGATAATAATAATAATAAGTTACACTATTGACCGTTACGCCTAAGAAGAGCTGTTGGTAGAGCAATGAATCTTTCATGCCAGCATATAAGGCCAGTGAAGATGCCAAAAAAAAAAGAAAAAATTCATGCCAACTTTAATCGAAGATGTCCTATAAACAAAATCATATTTGACCATCGTCAAGTAACACAGAGGTACATCTACTTTATAGGTACAACATATAATCTTCTAAGAAATTTAAATTATATCCATGACAAGCATTAGGTGGCATTAACATGATAAATAACAATCAATATTTAGAAAACTCGTAAGTAGGTTTAATAAACTAAACATTATGAAAGGAGAGGTCAATGTAATTTCTAATATTATAGGGTATTTATGTAAAAATTGTCAGAAACCCCACTGAAGATTTTAATTATCCCTTAACTAAGAGTTGGTTTGTCAAAGAAGTTTAGTCAAAGGAAAAGCTAAGGTTTTCGTAATTATTATTTAAAAGTAATACTAATTGTATGGTACAATACATACTAATGGTAAATTTTAATAAGCATACTAATTACTAGTTTAGTATAGAACAATTTATCAAGAGAAATTAGACAAAATAATGGAAAGACTTGCATATAATTATTTTTAAGGCAGGCCAAAATAATGTAATTTTAATTGATAATTAAAATTATAAGGAGAATTTTAAGATTTTAAAAACTTTTTGGGGGGACGATTGCTCCTGCCTGTCCCCTGTCTCCGCTCCTCGTTTGGGCTATGACAATATCAATTATAAGATATAACTTGATAAGAATTGAAAATCAACTTCACATAGTACTAACTAGATGTAATTTTTTTTTTTTTGATAATTAGTACTAGATGTATTTAGGGTCTGTTTGGTTGGAAGTAAAATGTTTTCCTTGGGAAAATATTTTCCGTGGAAGTAATTTTCCATGAAAATCATTTCCCTTTCATCATTTTCAGGTGTTTGGTTAGCTTATTAAAAATATTTTCTTACTTCATTTTTCTGGTGTTTGTTTAACTTTTGAAATATTTTCACTTTTATCTCTATCTTTACTTTCTACACATTATAACTACATACTTCTTCCCATGCAAAATAAGAAAATTTATCTCATTGTTTAACTTTAAAAAATCTTGAAGAAATGTATATATGAATAAAAAATATCTCCTTAAACAATAAACAAATTGCTGGCCATTCAGTGTCAAATATCAATCACATGCAATGCTTATTGTGACATATATCTTGCACTCTCACTGCTGAAAGTTTCTCTAGAAAAGAATGTCCCTATTATACATAATTAATTACTAGCATAGGATGAGCAGGATGAGATTTTTTTTTTATTTTGAATATACTAGGGGTTGGGTTGGGTTGGGTGGTACGGGGGAGGGAGTGTAAGGAAGAGGTCTTGGGTTCGAGTTCTCCTGTTTACACAAAAAAAAAAGAACATACTACAAGATGTTTTCAGTAAGTTTAGAACATACTATAGGCGGGATGCATGCATTTCGAAAAACAACTTCAGTAAGTTTGGAAGGGAAGTTGTTTTCCATAAGATGAGTGAAAATATTTTACATAGGAAAATGTTTTCAGTAACTTTTGTGCAACCAAACACGGGAAATTAGGAAAATATTTTCCTGGAAAACATTTTCACCCGAAACAAACGGACCCTTAGACTCATTTAAACGCAGTAATACTAATACTATGTATTTAGACTCATCCACCATATCAAGCTTACTAGCAAAAAGAAAGAAAGATAGTACTATGTATTTAGACTCATCCACGTGGCACATGCATTTAGACTCGCATAATTTAGACTCATCCACCATATCAAGCTTACTAGCCAAAAGTACCGGTATGTAGTAGTATATTTTTTAATAAATATTTAATATTTTTAATGTAAAATTTCTATAATGTTCCTTGTCTAAAATTATATAAAAATATGAATTTATATTATTTAAACTTGATTGAGCTCGATTAAATAAGATCGATTTGATCAGGTATGAGTATGAATGAGGCAAAAAAATTTGAGTTCAAGATATGAATTTTACCGTGCTCGAATTGAATTTAAGTTTATTAACTCAACTCGATTTGATTGCATCAATAAACTATAATAGCTACTAATTTTTTTAAAAAAATGGATTAATAAAATCATAAATAAATTCAATTTAAACTCTTCTCGATTCGATTGCACCAATAAATAAATCATGAAGTGATAAACTACAGCTACAAAAAATTTTTAAAAATGCAGACAAATTCAAATTAGACTCTTCTAATCGATCGCACCAAAAAAATTTGCAGACAAATTCAAATGAGACTCTTCTACAACAGAATTGTACCGACTAAAGCGTACGTCCATATAAATTGGTCGACTTGCTCCGTGGACATCATCATCAGAATTCATTTCATCGTCTCTCTTCCTGGCCGCACTTCACAGCTGCTCATCCCTCCCACTCCCACGCACCATAATCCGCACTGAACGTCGTCGTTCACTACCACACAACTCAAAAACCAAAAGCCATCATCCATGGGTGTAGAGGAGAAAGATATTGACGATCTCCCGAAGAACGCAGCCAACTATACAGCTTTGACTCCACTGGTGTTCCTGCAAAGAGCTGCTTTGGTTCATCCCGATCGTACATCCATCATCCACGGCTCCAATCGTTACACCTGGCTCCAGACTTACCAACGCTGCCGCCGATTAGCCTCCGCTCTCGCTAAGCGTTCCGTCACCTTCGGTAGCACTGTAATTTCACTATTCCTCCTCACCATTTCCGTTTGTTTTCCTTCCTTTTGGTTATTATTCGGTTGCTGATTCCTTTTTATATTTTTCGTGCAACTTTTGGTTGTTTTTTTTGTGGTGTTGTTGTGGGGGGGGGGGGGGGGGGCGGGAATTGAAAGAATAATGGAATGATTAGCTGGCTTGAGCTTGGTGATTATCTTAGGCAATGTTGGAATGTCGACTTATGCATGTGCATTCACCAATTATTTTGTCATTAAAAACTGATTCAATTTTCATTTGTTTCCTTGATATTTCTTGTGGGGATTTTGAAATTAATCTACTACCTGGTTCGCATGTGTAATCAAATTTGTTGATACTGTTTCATTGCAATTGAAGATGGATTTTTTTTAAATCACCTTAGCTTATTCAGAGCTGAATTAATTTGTCTAACTTAAATAAAGTTCTAAGATACTGTTGAGTTGCTTTATTTTTTTTTCTTGAAACTAATTTTCATATTGAATCTAGACTTCCATCAAATTGGGATTTCTGGTCCAAATATGTGGCGCACTTTTTAAAGTGGTCCAATCGTTATTTGTTTAATTTAAGCAAATTCTTGGAATTTAAAAAGTGGGAGCTGGTTTGGCTTTAATATGCTCATTTGAGGTAGAGCGTGCTAAACAACGTATATTAGGCAGTAAAATACTCAAAATAAGTTTGTTTGCATCTGTAATAAAGAATATGTTTCTGAGAGTTGGTAAGATTTGGGTTCTGTTGTTTGTTGCCTCTTTCAAAATGTAGAAGGTCACTTAATTATTTCACTATAAAATCTTATCAAAACGATAATGCTGTCTGACTCATTTTCTATGATTAGGATTTAAAGACATCTTTAAAATTGCAGTAGGTTGAATGTTTACTTTTAGAACATTACGCTTCAATTTTAGCTTTTACCATTTAGAACGAATGACCCTTCAGTTTTTTCATGTTGTCAGTTTTCCTTGCTTTTCTCATTGCTGTGTATTACTATCAAATGGAACTTCAGTGCATCGAGATAAGAAATTGAAAGTGGATTAAGAGTTTTAAGAACTTGTGCCCTGTATTTCTGTAGATGAGTGAAATATGATATACAATGAATTGATTTTTAGTTCTCTTCATTGTGTTTGGAAGATAAGTGTCCATTTGAATGGAGAGAACGGAGAAGAAGTGAGAGAAATTGTTTTGTCTTGTTTCATTTGTTGGTTTAATGAGGTGTGGAATCAAGAAAGAAAGGAAAAGCTGAATGCAGTACAAAATCTGCTATGCGAAGCAATGTGGAGCTGACTTTGCTTTACTAAACCAATTATCTGACTTTGCATTACTAAACCAATTATCTGACAAATGCGCTAAAAGCTACATATACATTAGAAAAATTCCTTCTTTCCTTTGCTACTCTAGTACAATCTTTCCTACTTGCAAAGCATAATAGAGTAAAATATTTTTGAAGTTTTTCGTTGGTCTCCTATGTTCCGATGAATTGGAATTACAATATATCTAAGTATAGAACGCAGATTAAATCAGACGTGGGAAATGAATTTACTGACAAACTCTAGAGTCGGGGACATATTCGTGTGCCAAAATGCTAGTCCTGGAAACAGAAGAAGCTGCTCACGCATTATGAAGCTTCCAACTACAATGAATGAAGAATAAAGGAATTTTTTTGCCCCTTGATCAAAAGAACCAATCTCTAACTATGTGAAATTAAAACAGGGGATCAATACGGAATTAATTCAGGAATAGAAAAATTATGTATGGATTTGTTGTTCATCAAATTGGAGCTTGATCTTGTACCTCAGTGTTTGGAGTTGATGGTACACTTCCACTAATTATCGTATACTGATACTCAAAAGCAGGTTGCAGTAATTGCACCAAATGTGCCTGCAATGTATGAAGCACATTTTGGGGTTCCAATGGCTGGAGCTGTTCTGAATGCTGTCAATATCCGTCTAAATGCACAGACTATTGCATTTCTTCTGGGGCACTCGGCATCTGCTGTTATAATGGTTGACCAAGAATATTTCTCCCTGGCTGAGGAAGCTTTAAAAATTTTGGCTGAGAAGAGCAAAGGCTACTTTAGACCCCCTCTTCTTATTGTTATTGCTGATAAAACCTGTGATTCAAAGTCGCTCCAGCATGCTCTTTCAAAAGGAGCAATGGAATATGAGAAATTTCTGGAAACTGGTGATCCAAACTTCGCATGGAAACCACCACAAGATGAGTGGCAAAGCATTGCTCTTGGTTATACTTCTGGCACAACAGCGAGTCCTAAGGGAGTGGTGCTCCATCATCGAGGTGCATATCTTATGGCTCTCAGTAATCCTGTTATATGGGGCATGAAAGAAGGGGCAGTTTATCTTTGGACTCTACCTATGTTTCATTGTAATGGTTGGTGTTTTGCTTGGTCACTAGCTGCTATTTGTGGGACAAGTGTATGCCTTAGACAGGTATCTTTCTGCGATAGTGATTTTTTTTTTTTTGGTTGTGAATCGGTTATTTCTTGTAGAGGATGGATACATACAATTTCCTATGATGTGCTGCTACTGGCAGTCCCTCTTCTTGGTTTGACTCACCATTCCCATACTTTGGCTTACTTGATAATGAATCTTAGGAAGTTAATTCTTTAATGACAAGTCTAAGCACACTGTAGAACATGGTAATGGTTTTATGTTTTGCTCTAGATTAGTTTTATTTGATTGTCCCTGGCTCTGGATTATAATTTAGCCTTCAGATATGATGAATCAATTGCAAAACCAGATAATATCAATTTGTACTAAAAACTTATAATTCATGTAAAAGTTTGTTTATACAGCCTTTTCTAACAAGTCATATGCTGATTTCCTCTGTAACTTGCCCTATGGCTTAACTGGGCTTAAATTGCTTGATCATCTTTACTAAATCTTTTGTGATTTTGTCTTCTTAGGTAACGGCAAAGGCAGTGTATTCAGCCATAGCCAATCTTGGAGTAACCCATTTCTGTGCTGCTCCAGTGGTGCTCAATACAATTGTGAATGCTCCAAAAGAAGAGACGATCCTTCCTCTCCCTCGTGTTGTGCATGTGATGACTGCTGGTGCTGCTCCGCCACCTTCTCTTCTGTCTGCAATGTCGCAAAGAGGATTTCGTGTTACGCACACTTATGGCCTATCTGAAACCTATGGCCCTTCCACCATATGTGTGTGGAAACCTGAATGGGATCTGCTGCCACCTGAAAACCAAGCGCGATTAAATGCTAGACAGGGTGTGCCATACGTTGCTTTGGAAGGCTTGGATGTTGTCAACACGAATAATATGATGCCTGTCCCTGCTGATGGAACCACAGTGGGAGAAATTGTTTTTAGAGGTAATGTCGTGATGAAGGGATATTTGAAGAACCCCAAAGCCAATCAGGAGGCATTTGCAAATGGTTATTTTCATTCTGGTGATCTTGCTGTTAAACATCCAGATGGTTACATTGAAATTAAGGACAGATCAAAGGATATCATTATATCTGGAGGTGAAAATATTAGTAGTGTAGAAGTAGAGAATATTCTGTACCAACATCCTGCAATATTGGAAGTTTCAGTGGTTGCAAGACCAGATGAACGATGGGGGGAGTCACCTTGTGCGTTTGTCACGTTAAAGGGAGAAGCTGAGAAATCTGACCAACAGCGCTTGGCAGAAGATATAATGAATTTCAGTCGTTCCAAGATGCCAGCATATTGGGTCCCAAAATCTGTGGTATTTGGACCATTGCCAAAGACTGCAACCGGAAAAATTCAGAAACACTTGTTGAGGGCCAAGGCAAAGGAGATGGGACCAGTGAAGAAGAGTCGCTTATGAGCAATTAGGCTAAATGAAACGCCTTCCGGATGCTGTTTTTCTTTTTCTTTTTCTTTTAAAATAAAATGCTACCTCACCAGTGTCTCCGACCTCTCTCTCTCTCGTCTTTCTAAAGCTGTGAACCTTACTTTGTTATAGCCTTGGGAACCTCGCTGCATTACATTAAAATCGTTTCATATTCATGTTCGTGTGACTTCAGCTAGCTTGCTTCATGCTTACCATTTCAAGTATTCTTGTGAAAAGTTGTGTGGCGCTTGTACAAAAGAAAATTGATTAAAAGGTTATTAGTTAGTGTTACCATTGTATGCTCAAGTATGCACACCTCGGTGCAACTTCACTATTTCAGAAGAGGTTTGTTTGTGATCCATAATCTTTCATACGAGAGTCAGGAAACAAGCGTTCTTGAAACTGATTGAGATGAAGCGAGATGCCCACCATTCAATTATTCATCTTCAGCTGGGCTGAAAAAATCCAATAATGAGGCACGACAGAATTGGACGCAGCCTGGAGTTGGAACATTGTATGCACTCACGAGTTTCTATCTGTAAACAATTGATGATGGGACAGCTTAAACAGACTTAGACCGGATCATTATTCATCAACGAAAAAATACATACGGCCTGTGGGGGATGCGGAAGATAAGAAACATGATGATGCTCAGATTAGTTGGCAACGCCTATCTGCTATATATATATATCTGTCATTTAGTATGTTCATCTTGAGGATAAGAATGTTGAATACACTCGTGTATCAATAAGGATCAGCATTCATCACCATCCCCATTCCCATTCCACTGTTACAGCCTGAAGGGGAAAAAAAAAATAAAAAAAAATATATATATATATATTATATCGTCCAATCGCAAACAAGCAAATAAATACTATAAAACAAACCAATATTGCTCATGGAAGAAAAAAAATTACATACTTCAAAAAAAAAAAAGAATTATATGATTGAATGGAAAAGTATTTCATTAATTCACTCCTAGAATATATGGAAGAGCATAGACCTTACATGTCTCCTTCATCATTTCAACATTTCTTGCGTGCAATATTAAGAATTTTTTTTTTGGGGGAATTTTTATTCCTGGGTTGGGTTTTCTAGATTCTCATCCGGAGTTTGTGGATTTATTTCAACTGAATGGACGAGTGGGACCTCATGGTTTTGGATCAAGTTAGGCCTGCTGCTTGGTCCACAAAAAAAAAAAAAAAGACAGAGAGTCCAACAAATACGTTTCTTATTGAGTAGTGTTCTTGGTCACGTTCCATGTCCATGCACAAGCCGCAACAAAGAAAGTCATTACATTACAAACGTAAGATAAGAGACGCCGGGTAGCCATGGAAGAAAGACTGGGGGATTGGCTGGCTACTGAGAGCTAATAGAAGAAGATTAATCACTTTTTGAAGTTTCAGGTTCAGAAGACTAAGCAATCTTACAAAATTCATATATTCTCGAAGCCCCTAAATGCATCTGTCAAGACTAAACTCTGTGCTTATCCAAATTGCTATCACAATTAAACCTATCTAATCCATCTATTGCATTTGTTTCTATGCTTGATTGTGGTTTTCACATTTAAAAAAGGGTTTTACGAACAACTAAAAAAGGTATCGTATTGGGTTATTAGTTGACCAACAAGGACATCTACGTTATAATCCCGTGAAGGGTAATATGATAGTATAACACATGATTAACAATGATCAACAGTCAAAATTTTTAAGATAAAGGGAAAAAAAAAAGAAAATAGATTGAAATAGTGGTCAAGATATGATCATCTTTCACCTCCTCAAGAACTGACTCAGGAAGATTAGCTTTAATTTCTTATACTATTTTTATAACCTAACACCAACACATTCCTTTCACAGCCAATATAGAAAAACCAATCAGAGGATTAATTTTCTTCATCGTATTGCGTAGCTGTGGGGGCCTGCACCGATATGTATGGTTGCTTTGTCGTGCCCCAGTGACCAAAAGAGTTGGAATCGAAAGAAAAACTGCAAAGCATAATAGGAGGACCTCAAAAATATCAGGACCCACAAAGGTTATCCAATTGGTGAATGCAACGTGCAAGTTTCAACATTGTGGACAATCGCACAGCTGGTGAGGAACGAGGCTGTAATATCAAGGATGGGACATATATGGTCCAGAAAAAAAAACGAACGGATTGCGTTATTCTCTGGCATTGGCTAATTATACTAAAAGCGAAGGAAGGTCGTTATGCATTTGGTTTTAAACATACTCCATATGGTTATTATTATGCATTGGAACTTATGCTTCCAAGTTCGATGACGATCTGTCGTTATGGGACCGTTGGAATGAATTCATGCATGGATCATTGGGTCTAAAGTCTAATTTCTTCTTCTTTTTTTTCCCCCTTTTTTCTAGGAAAATAAAAAGTTGAAAAAGAAATTTGCTCCTCTATATTTTCTGTGCAAATTAATGGAAAATGAAAGCTATGGATTGAGTTGCATGACAGACTTTTTGCAACCTTTTTCTGGGGTCGAAAATGAATGCAAGCAAGTTAATATGCGTAAATAAGGTAGGTGGAAGTTTCTTGCGCAAACAAAGACATTTACCGGAGCCATGTACTTACCAGATACAAGATCAGTTAACTCCAGCCCCCGTTTTCTTTCATAAGAATTCCCTCCCTCTTAAAGGGAATCAGCAAGAGCAGTGCATCAAAACCTGGCCATATGTTTTGTTCTTTCTTTCCTATTAGTGCATCAAAACTGACAGCTTTTACGTACACCCTCACATTTTGATTCCTCTTTTCTCTTTGAGGATTACAGAACAACAGCTAAATTCAAATTAATTAATTAAAGTGCGTGCATACGCAAACGCAGACATACACGCACTCTCACACACCAACAAAAGTCAATAAATATTATTACGCCTGCGACAGGACGAACCTCACGTTTTTACCATTAGCAGGAATTTTGATCACGGGGCGATCAGGTATCATCACGAGGGCTCCATCCCTATTATTTCTACACGCCCACGGATTTCTTTCTTCTGGTTTTTGTGTATATACACATATTTCTTTCTTCAAGATCTCAAATCAAATGCTTGTTCCAGTCTGATTCTTGTTAACAATTAGATGAATAACTAAAAGAGATGAATAGGTGGGACATTTGACCAAACGCAACCATAATTATTAATGTTTGCATATTTCTTTACATGTCGACGCAGTATGATGGCATATCATTCGTTTGTCTCGATTTATCAGTCAAAATAGGTTAGATGTGATAAATGCGATCAGTCTGCAATTATAGGCTTCATCTATTGATGCATATATAATCCATACCAGGCAAAGCCCTTGTAATTAAGTCCCACTCTTGTGTCAATAAAACTGTCCATATCAATCCTTTTTTTTTTTTTTGCCTGCTTTCGATCTCTGTACTGTGGTGGTTTTAAAGCTGTCATCAAGAAAATAGACAAATAGAGATGTATCCTATCCTTTTTCAAGGTGCAACCAATAATTATATTAATTACTTGCTTATCATATCCTATATTGAGATAATTAATCCCTCAAGGCACGATCAGTATCTACATCAGGGCGATGTGACGCCCCCTACTTCCTGATTGTGAATGCAAAATGTGGTCCTCCCAAACTTATCACAGAAACGTACGAGAACTTGGAATCTTTACACCCGCGTTGCGAATGGCTTTAATTAACTTACTACTAATAGCTTTGTTAGTTACTTACTCCCTTACTTGCAAACTTTGCGTCGGTGGTACTTTCTCATAACAACTTTAGCACTAAAATGAAATACACGAAGCATAAACGGGAAAACAGATCAATATGGAATAAAAAGAAGTTTGCTACCTAACTTCATTTGCCGAAGGCGATTTGATTCTTCTTTTTTTTCCTTTTTCCACTAATTTTGGATGGCAATTAATCCCATATGAAAATTTTATATGTCCATCAATTTAGGTGTTTTGTCATGGTCAATTCTAAATTGCTTCTTTCCTGCTAAGTTCATTAGCATTGGAGAGGGAGAAATGAAAATTTGAATTTAAAATCTCTAATTTTTAATTTTAACCATTAGACAAAAACTTCGTCGACATCTTAGCCGTTTGTTTATGTAACTTTGTAAATGGCCAAGACAAAAAAAAAAAAAAAAAAATCCTATATATTCACTAACGATGCCCTTCCCAAATATCTTAATTGAAATACCTTAATCTTCATATAGGTTTTTAGAATCAATATTCCGTACTTAGACTTAATTTATAAGTATCTTTTATTAACTTTTACATTAGCAAATTGTCATTGCGAGCCACATGAAGGAAAAAAAAAAAAAGAATAGTTGCTAATTTTATTTCTTCCTCGTTATAAAGCATTTCAGTCACTGTGCACGTATATATCTGAAATGCGTTGCATGGAGGAGGATAGATTTCCAATTTCATGCAAAATTGCAAATTGCGTGTTTTACTATCTCACTCCCACGAATTCATCACTCATCACCAAACAATAGTCTTAATTTGCATCTTTCTTTCCCATTCCTTGCTCTCTCTTGGAAGGGAGGGGGGGAGGGATGGATGAATTTAAGAATTAAGGACGTGGAAATCCAATCACGAAGCTTGTTATTCCAATTTCCACGTCACGATAGCCGCCATTTTAACTCTACTTTTCTCTATATATACACTTCGCTCTCAGTCCATCCCCTTCACATACGAAAAAACAAACCAAATAACAGTAACATGGCTCAAAGCCAACGGCAATGCTTCTCATTTCCCATCATTTTCCTTCTCATTTTCCTATCCTCTTATACGGGACAATCACGTCCACCATTCGCGTGCGACCCCAACAATGCATTGTCCAAAACCTTCCCCTTCTGTAGCGTTTCTCTTCATATAAGAGATAGGGTTAAAGATTTGCTGGGACGACTGACATTGCAGGAAAAAATAAGATTGCTAGTAAATAATGCTGCACCGGTGGAGAGGTTAGGTATCAAGGGCTACGAATGGTGGTCGGAGGCGCTTCATGGGGTGGCTAGATCACCCGGAGTCCATTTTGGAGGTGAATTCCCCGGTGCAACCAGCTTCCCTCAAGTTATCACCACCGCCGCCTCATTCAATGCTTCCTTGTGGGAACAAATTGGCCGGGTATGGCATTTTTCGTTGTCTTCCATCTCCGGTTTTTAAATTACTTTCTTTAAATTTCTAAGTCTGATCATGACGTAGTATATCATAATAGTTTGATTACTCTAGGCAAGCCCTGATGCTGCTGAGAGCGTAATACGATTTGGACCTATAACTACTGCACTGCATGTCACCTGTACAACACGAACTTTGTAAAAATATGCTTGCTTAATTTTTCTTTTTCTTATGGCCGACACAAAACACATTACTTCTATCTCATTCAAAGTAAAAGAGGGCTTTAATATGCACCAGTGAGATTCTTTATTTTGTTAAAGGCAATCTCAAATAGGTATAAAGTGTGTTTAAGCAAAAAGCAGCCAACACATCAAACGTCAAAAGAGAATGATTTTGCATGAGAACCTACTAATTTTCCTTAACAAATATTGTTTCCCATGAAATTATCATTCATCTCAAAGATGGTAAGCTAAGTCTTCAAAATTTGGTCGTGGGGGCGAATTCTTCGTGATTGATCATTGGAATTGGGATGCTACAATGTGACAGTGTCACAAGACGTCCTAGCTGCTTTGTCATCAAGGACAGACCTTTTGACAGTTTTATGTTTGCATGTGATATGAGTTAGGTGAAAATACAAATACTTAGCAAATTGTTGCAATAGTCCTATAACTTTTCATTAAGCGTCATTTTGAGCCCCTAAACATTTTCCTTTTACCTAGCTTTACTCCAACTTGTTCAGAAGATCATTTTGGACCATTCTTTCATCTGTAAAGAACTAATTAATGAACCTAAAACTACGGGAATAAATATATTATTTTCTATAAAGGAATTCTGCCCAATAACAGTCCAAAAGAATTGTATAGAAAAGAGATTTGGTAGCTCAATCTGGGCTGCATATGGTAGGTAGCTGTAGCTCTGGCTATGGTGAAACTTTAATGTTAGGAAGGAACCCTGAAGACATATTTGTCGAAATCATTGGTGGTATTAGTTGCGGTAGTTCTTGTTTTTTGCCTATACCTAAAGATTGCAGAAGGTGCACAAAAAGATAGGGCCAGCAACACATCAGACAAAGCACGCAAGTGGATGGCAACTGAGCTATCATTACCAATATGTTAATATTCTTGATCATATGTCATAACCCTTTGAAGTTTTCTGATGCCACACTAAGAAATATGCGCACACAAAGCTGGAATCTTTTTTGTCGGGTTGATCCAAGAACTCGAACTTCAAATTTATTAGTGCTATCAAATGCCGTGAAAAATCCATCAAGGTTCCTGATTCAATCGAGAAAAATTTTTATGACTGGTAATCTTTACAACAAAGGTCACATGTGCACTCATGTATGTTCTCTCGAGCATCCACAAAAGGGAAAAAAAAACACACACACACACACACAAAACTGTATGTCTTCCTCTGGAAAAAAGGGCCAGATATGTTGCTCAGGATCACGCAAGTTGCCATGTTTTTACCCGCGAATGGTGATTTTCCAAGCTTCTGTTGAGCTAATTGTATGATGCGTCCATGGCACATCTCATGAGGGGACCATTGCTATGATGTGAGGCTGGTCATGGTCCAGACAGATTAAGAAATTAACAGCTTAATTGTGATGATCAACTAAGTAGCCAATTGACAGCAATTATTATGACAATTTCACGACGATTAATTTGTGCTGCCAATTTCTTCAGGCAGATTAGGTAGCTACAAGATTATTAGACGACTTATTAGCAAGGGTAGAAGGTGATTGGATTGAAAAGTCTCACTAGCCAGCCAGTTCAACTCAAAACGTCTTTTTTCTGTCATTTTTTTTTCATCATCTATGCAAATAATTGTTTGACACACTAGTCAGAAGATGATTAGCTTCATCTTTTAACCTCCAGCTTTTCCCTGTTGAAAAGGAGAAGATCAAGCATCAAAAGACAGTTTCAAAGACAGAGTAGTACACGAATTGATAACCTACTAGACTGACAATGACTTTCTGCTTTGGAAAAGAGCGACCCTAAATGCTTAATAATGAGAACCTACAGCGCAACCTTCAACTAATGATGCTATGCTAACCTTTACCTCTGTCCCCTGAGTAAACTGATTAATTAGGTGGCACTTTTTGTGGTTACAGCGGTTAATTAATTACTCCAACCGTTTTTAGCAGAATTTAAACCTTTTTTTTCAATCAATGTTTCGTTTTTAATGTAATGTATCTTAGTTTGGCGATAAATTTTTTTTTTTTTTTTTACGAATAAATGTGATTTGGACACCTGAAGTATTCGGGACAAGTCCTAAAAAAAATTTAAAATGATGAAATCTAGAATTCAGTGATTTTTCCCTATTACAAAAAAAAGAAAGAAAGAGCAACTGTGACAATCTTTTTGAGAAAAAAGGGAGAAAGAAGGAATGATGACGTTGTCATATACTCCGTACCAAACAAATAAGTGGCTTGCAGGTGGTTTCTGATGAAGCGAGAGCAATGTACAATGGAGGGGCTGCCGGTCTATCATTTTGGAGCCCAAACGTGAACATATTCAGAGATCCGAGATGGGGGAGGGGCCAGGAAACCCCCGGTGAAGACCCCATTGTGGCTTCTAGGTACGCCACCAGTTACGTGAGGGGGCTTCAGAGCCCAGTTGGGAATAGCTTGAAGGTTGCTGCTTGTTGCAAACACTACACTGCTTATGACCTGGATCAGTGGAATGATGTGGACCGCTTCCATTTCAATGCCAGGGTAAGAATTGTTCTCGATTGATTATTTTAAATGATTGTGGATAATCAGTTTTAGCGATATTTTCTATTATATTTTGATTATTGATTTTTTAATGATCGAAAAAGTTAAAATTTATGATCATTCAAAGAGTAGCTTTGCTTTTGCTGATTCTGATTATTCTCCACGATCAATTTCTGTAATCAGATTTTACAAAATTTAAAACAACCTAAAACAAACAAGGCTATGTGAATTACAATCGGGACAACAAGCAATAGAGCTTAGTTGCCCACCACAAATATAGTAACATTACCAACAAAAAAAAAATTTAGAAAAATGCTACAACTTTTTTATGTAGGGAAATTTCATTCTTATAAATTCATAGCCTTACCCAATGGCTTGATTATGCCAATAAGCCACAAGTAATTGCCATCTAAATCAGTTGTACATCGTTCATTAAAGGGGCTTGACTCTAGTATTTCTTGACGAGTACAGGTAAACAAACAGGACTTGGAGGACACTTACAACGTGCCCTTCAAAGCTTGTGTGGTGGAGGGCAGGGTGGCCAGTGTAATGTGCTCGTACAATCAGGTCAATGGAAAGCCCACCTGTGCTGATCCCAGCCTGCTTCGTGGAACCATCCGTGGGCAGTGGCGGCTGGATGGGTACATGTCTCTAATAATTAACTTTCTGATGATCTCTTCTTGATGATGATACTACTCATAGAGATGCCACTAATTCAATCCAATCTCATGCAGGTATATTGTCTCGGATTGTGATTCCGTCGACACTTTCTTTAATCAACAACATTTCACCCCCACTCCAGAAGATGCAGTTGCAGCTACCATTAGAGCAGGTTACTTCAATTTGAGATATATTATCGCATTTATATTCCATTTACTTTACATACACTTGATACTTTTGAAACAAGTTAACAAAAAATTTAGGCCTTATTAAATTTTTTTTTCTTACATTTTCGATCATTCTTTTACTTCACGTACATTCTTTTACAGAATGTGTTACAGTAATTTTTCTACAAAAACTCCTCAAAAAATGCAATCCAAACCGACTCTTACATTCAGATAAAGTATTTTATAGTCAAATAAATCTTCATTACAGTTGGCATTGTGTACAATATAAAGTCGATCCAAATGAGAATATAATCCAAATTTATATAGATGGTAGCTTATTAGGTTGGTATGAATGATTAACATTGTAGGATTGGATTTGGACTGTGGGCCTTTTCTTGCAATTTTCACTGAGAGGGCCATTCGTGCCGGCAAACTATCCGTGGCTCTTGTTGATGCGGCCTTAACAAACACATTACATGTCCAAATGCGCTTGGGCATGTTCGATGGAGCTAGACAGCCTTACCTGAACTTGGGTCCAAAAGATGTCTGTACACCCGCCCATAAACAACTAGCCCTTGAAGCTGCCCATCAAGGAATTGTTCTTCTCCAGAATAGGGCCAGATCTTTGCCTCTGTCTACACACCTTCACCGCACTGTTGCCATGATTGGGCCCAATTCTGATGCCACGGAAACTATGATAGGCAACTATGCTGGTAAGTAAAAATTTTCTCAATCCCAACACTAGTGCGGTTTTCTTTCTGTTGTCATTTCTTTTTTTTAAGGGAAAATGGCTACAGCTGATTATCAGTATCTGGAGTAAATGCCAGTATTGGGCGAGAAAAAAATTTAAAAAAAAAAACAAAGAAAAGAAAAGAAGCTTATTTTAAAACGCCAAAATAAGAACAATATTCAAGATATATAGTTTTTAGTCTAAAAAAAATTACGATTTCCAAGGCAAAAAATAATTGTTTTCATGAACTTTGGTGAAGTATAGACCGGATCGATCTTTACCATTCATATACTCAAAACAAACATTTGATTCATGGTGCAGGGATACCATGTGGTTACATTAGCCCTTTGCAAGGCATAGGAAGATATGCTAGGACAATTCATCAAGCAGGGTGCAATGGTGTTGCTTGCATCAGTAACCACCAATTTGGTGCAGCTGAGGCTGCTGCCCGGCAGGCAGATGCAACTGTCCTAGTGATGGGGCTAGATCAATCGATTGAAGCCGAAGCCAAGGATCGATTAAGCCTCCTTTTGCCTGGACTACAGCAGGAACTTGTCTCCAGGGTGGCAAGAGCTTCAAGAGGACCTGTAATTTTAGTCTTGATGTGTGGCAGTCCTGTGGATGTCACATTTGCCAAGAATGATCCACGCATTGCAGCCATCTTGTGGGCCGGCTACCCTGGTCAAGCTGGAGGTGCTGCCATTGCTGATATAATTTTTGGAACAACCAATCCAGGTACATAAAGATTTAACGTATTCAAGAAACTGTGTTCATTTTATGAATTTTATTATTTTCTTATAAAAGAATCTCCAGAATGATACGAGCGAGAAAGTTGCGTTGTTGCATTTCAGGAGCAAAGCTTCCCATGACATGGTATCCACAGGACTATGTAGCTAAAGTGCCAATGACAGATATGGGTATGAGGCCGGATCCATCAAGAGGCTATCCGGGACGAACTTACAGATTTTACAAAGGACCAGTTGTGTTTCCATTTGGTTTTGGTCTGAGTTATACAGCTTTTAAGGTAGCATTAGCCCATGCTCCAACCACCGTTCCAGTGACTCTAGCAAGCAATTATGCATTTAAAAATATGACATTGTTGAAGGATGCAGTCAGAGTTTCTCACAGCAACTGTGATGCTATGAAGTTAGGCATGCATTTTGATGTACAAAATGTAGGAGAAAGGGATGGAAGTCATTCTCTTTTAGTATTTTCAACACCTCCAGCCGGTAAATGGGCTCCTGCAAAGCAATTGGTTGCATTCGAGAAAGTCCATGTCTTGGCTGGGGCTCAACAGAGGATTAGTGTTCATTTTGATGCTTGCAAGCACCTCAGTGTTGTGGACCGATTTGGAATTCGAAGAATTCCGATGGGTGTGCACAGTCTTCAAATTGGAGATCTTGAGCACGCCATAACACTCCAAGCTGCTGTAGAAGAGATAAAGTCTTAAAGCTGGGTAATTATTGGGGTCGAGTTTGAAGTTTGAAGTAATAGTTGTGTGTTCTTTGGTACAATTCTGGATTTCAACCCTATGAAACAACAGCAATTGTGAATGTGACATGGTTCATAGGGATTATATATATTAAAAGAAAGGAAATTTGGTTAGTCATGAATGAATACGACCAGATCAAGTGTAGAAAAAGGTTGTAATGCATCTTAGATTGGCAAGTGTAGAAAGAACTCGATGATGTACTTCTTACACATGAAATAATTGAAGAATTGAAAGTTTGGTGTGTTGTTAGTTGCAGAGTTGAAATACTACTGCCACAAGCTTTCTGCAATCTCCTAGCCTTCTCCCGGACGAGGGGCCTGGACGGTTGTCAGAGACAACCGTTCCAGGCAATTCACGGCCAGGATGAAATTTCAAAAATTTGTGCGGCTCAAATCACGTCTTGTAACTCGATTTTCACACCGTGTGGGGCCCACAAAAATGTTGTTCTATTTTACTCGCTGTTGTTCAATTGTTACACCTTGTACAGATGATGTTACACCATGTACAAATGGTGTTACACCTTCTGGAGCGGTTGTTCTGACAACCGCTCCAGCCCCGCGTCCCCTTCTCCCAAGTGCCGAGGAACGTCCCTACTATCTGTCATTCATATTCGGTCACAAGACTGGTAACTCAAAATCTTTTGACTGAAAATCACTTGACTATATTCGGCTTGTGAATTAAGTTCCCCAGTTTTTTATGAATCAACATGTTACTGCATCAGACATAAACAGTTCCAAGAATATCCATCAAGAGAAAAACATGAAAAATCTAGTCTAATCTTAGAGGGTGCATCTCATGAGCGAGTCCCCTGCCATCTATTGGTCATTGACCATCTCGTGCTAACAAATGTCATTGCATGCTCAATTATACACACGAATGATATAATGGAATCAGAGCACCCTTCTGGTCTAGTAAGTTACCTTTTATACACAATTTCTTTAGACTCCCCTATCCTCTAGAGCAGGATAGATTAGGTTATATAAATGTTATCGTTGCAGTAAAAAAAAAAAAAATAGTATAATGGAACCAAGTTCTTGCAAAAACAAAAGAAATGCAAAAAAATTTGAGAAGCTAACAAAAGAACACGTGAATAATGCAAAATGCAAATGCAGAGGAGGTGTCGGTGTTGAGGATGGTTAGGACGATATTATTCAGTGTGCCTTTTAATCAATGGTCCCAATTGACATTGATATCTTAACAGCATTAACCAGCAGCGAAATGCAATCAATCTAAACTAGAGCCCCTTTTAGCTGCTTTCTCTTCTCCACCACTCCAGCCCTACTCTTTCTCTACCTCTCTTTTTAAGTTTATTTGCCCCCAGAATCCAACCTTATCATCCCATCTCTATTCATTCACCGACAAGAAAGCCAAAACAGGGAGTATTATTTTGTTGAACATTCCTTTAATACTGTAACAATTTCAGCTCATAAATTTGTTACTGCATTGAAAAGCTTGCAAAAAAATCGCAGATGCTTCATAATCTAATAGGTTAAACAGAAAATAATACTAGTGTGTTTCAAGAACCCATTAATCTGCCCAAGAAAAAAATTTTTTTAAAAAAAAGACTGTATTTTTTTTAATATATATATATATATATATGGAAGCGACTACCAATGGAGCCTGTCTATATAAAATAAGCATAAAAATTAACCACACATATATAGCCAAAGATGCATAGACATACTACTATTTGATAGGAGTAACATTCTTATCTAACCGGGTTACTCAACCATCCCTTTCCCCTAACGTCTACCTTCCGCACTCTCTCTTTTCTCTCTTCTCTTTTTATCTTCTTCTTCTCTCTCTCTCTCTCTCATCCTTTGCTTGCTTCGTCTAGTTTCCTGTTTCCCTCAACCTCAAGGTACGCATTCCTCTTATTCTCTCCATCTTTCTTCTGGACTATGGCGCCTGGATTCTTCTGTTTTTCCACTATTCATGTTAATATATAGTGCTATATACATATATATAGATATGTATATACGGCTCAATGCTAAATCTATAACCTTTACATGCCACTATAAATATGCAATGCACATATAGCCATTAACAGAGTATAGCCGGTGTTTCCCTCCCTGCTGATTTTCTCCTTCCTCCTCCACCACTTTTGCTGATCAAAACTACACACACACACGCAGTACACACACAAGTTTGTGAGTTCAGCTGGCATTTTTCTTTTTGTGTGTGTGTGTGTGTGTGTGTTTCTCTTTTTAGTTATTATTTTTTGAATTTTTAATGATTGATGAGGAAATAGAAGTACCACTACTAAATGCTAATGAACAAGGAATGAGTGATGTAACAGGAACCGGATTAGCAGATGGCAGGCGTTGGCAGAAGCGAAGAGCAACATCAGCACCGTACTGCCTCTGCCACCGAAAATCATGAGGTATTCATCTCTAGCTAAAACTCCTTTTGTCCTTATCTTATCTTTTTAACCTGAATTCGTCCTCATCCTCTTTCTCATTCTCCGTCAACCTATATACTTTTTTTTTTTTTTTTTGTAAATAAATTTTATAAAGAAAACAACAACAAAATAAAAAGGTGAATTCAGTAGATAGATCTACATTATGGGATGTTCAGAGTTCTGGTTCTCAACATAAATTTTTTTAATGAATTTGCTGCATTGGAAATTCATCTGCGCCATTGCTAATTATTGCTATTTAAAACCATTAATATTTGCTTATATTGGCATTGACACTTTTTTTTCTTTTTTTTTGAGCTTTTTCAAGTATTCTCGACCGGATTAACTGCCGTTGTAGCATTTCTAAAAGTGACATGGAGCCAGGACAAAAACGTAATGCATTGAGGAAAAAGTGTGAATAAGTTTGTGTTTTTATTACGCTTTTCTTTTATATATGTATATATATATATATGGACATAAGATTTCCTAGGATTTGTGGGGCAAATAATTCATGTGTCATGTATAGCTCGCTTGGTCCCTTTGAACGATATATCAGTCATGGCCTTGTGAGCTTTCATGTCCCCCACACAAAAAGCTATTTGTAACCACCAGCCGACCCATGAGCATAAATTAGAGACATCATCAACAAGCAAGATGATATTTCCACCACCAACTATCTGCACATATATATATTTTTTTGGGGTTAAATTTTGTTGCCTTTCGGGGTTTTGTATGGTCCAATCTTCTTCTTCTTCTTCTTCTTCGTTTTTTAGTCTTTGTTTTAACAATTGTCTGAAGTGAAGTATACCAGAATCCAACTTTGAACAATAATAATAATTTGTATGTACCTCATCGTGCATCAACACTAATAATAATTGTAAACAGTCCAACTTTGAACGGGCGGCATAATAATGAAACATGCGTAAAAGAATGAAAAGCTGAATCTTTGAATTTGAATTTGAATTTAGGAAACAAATAATAATTTGAATTCTTCGAGTTAGGCATGAAATTTGAGTAAGGGTGAAGGAAACGCCAACAACTGGAAATTATTAGTCAATCACTTTTTAAAATTGAGAGTTGTTGGCGGCATCCTCCTTTAAGGCTTTAACAAAAGACAAAGCGTTCGGCTTTGGACTACAGAACAAAAAGGCTAAGTCATTGACCGGTTGGCATCTTTCCTGGGAATATTCTTCACCATCGGTTTATCAGAAATCAATTATGCTTTCGCTTGCTAATTACTACTAGCTATATTTGTACAGCTTGGATCATCTTTTCATCCTAAGCTGCATACTTCGGAAATACTTGATTTGTCAGATCAGTCTAATCCATTTTGCTGTCTCCAGCGTCAAGTAGGAGGAGGAATAATTGAACTCTTGTTTCATTAATGTTTGAGTTTCAAGGTCATAGAAAGTACTGAGTTTGTTTGGATAAGAATTTATTTGGATGATTTATTTGATCCAGTTACTGTAGTACTTTTTGTGATGTGATGTATGTGAGATAAAAAGGTGATTGGAAATTGTGTGTATGATGCAAGCAAAACAAAATCTGAAATAAATCTTGCAAATTTTCTTTGTCCAAACAAACCCAGTAGTGTTTTCTTAATTGGAAGAAATTTCCAAGTTCCCTTTTTTCTCCAAGACAAGACTAGATAGATATATGAGGATGCGGATAACATGAATTATTTTATTGTTCACATCTGCTGACTTCCTTTTCAATTCGGGGCAGGTGGCATCTCAAGACAAGAAATATGGGGGAATCGTGCCAAAGAAAAAGCCCTTAATATCCAAGGCAAAGTCATTTAAATCTACTTTGGCTTTTTTTTTTTTCTTTCTCTCTCTAATTAAGAAGAAATATATTTTTTTTATTAAAAAGGAAAAACATACTGACTGTTGTGAATGCAGGATCCCGAGCGAGCCTTCTTTGATTCAGCAGACTGGGCTTTGTGCAAGGTAGTACGACAGATTTTGCTACATGAAAAAATAAATTTTATTTACTTTAATTTAGATTTGCAGGGAATTTTTAAAAAATGAAACAAAATTATTGTTTTAATGGAAGGACTTCCTCTCCCCTTTCTTCCAAGGAGCGACCGAGTCCAATATCTTAGTTTCAATATAGTCTTTTTTTTTTTGCTTTTTTGAGCAAATACAACTTAATCGACTACGAATGACAAACAGCAAGGTGCAGGCGCATGTCATGAGAAATCAACAGTTGCTGTGGAGACATTGCGGCCAAAGCTACAGGTAATTGACAAATTAATTGAGAGCCCATTTACCATCTCATCTACAAAGTTAAAGTCATATTTTGTGAAAGAAAAATGACGTAGCAACAAGTAAATTGAATGTAAAAGTGTTAGCATATGAGAGAATTTTGGTGGTTCTTGATTTAATCAAGTTTTAATTGACAAATTGCAGAGAACGCCTCATCAGCAATTGCCTCCTAGGAGGCCAACTTGTACGTCTGGAAGTGGAAGGGATTCTTCATAAATCATAGCATAGCGGGTTAGGCTAAATCTGAAGTCCTTGGTCGATTACTACTACTATTTACTGCCACTGGTGGAGTAGATCTCCATAGAGAGTGCTAAAGCAGTGAGAGTCACCCCCCCACAAAAAAATAGGGTAGTGAGAGTCATCTCATCTCATCTCAACTCATCTATATGTAGTTCACACTTTATAACTGCCACCATGCATCGATTGGCGTACGTGTAGTTTGTACTATTGGTGGTTCAATAAGTTTTTCTTTCGTAAATTTTTTTCCTTTCAAGTTTTGTGCAAGGTTGATGATGAATAGGCTTGTTTTTGGTTTTTAAGATCCAACCAGGCTCATCACAATAGTTGAAGATCCAGACTTGGGAACTCTCTTGCTCATGGAAAGCAAGGAATTAAAAAGCAACTCACAATACCATGAACCACCAGTCAGCTGTAATATATACATGAAATACTTGGAAAACTTGAAATAACTGAAACTGAAACGCCTGTAGAGCTTGATCAAACAGTAAAGGAAGCAAGAACCAAAAAACAATCAAGTTCAGCATGCATTTCTTTATATGCATTTGACCACAGCCAAAATTAATGTAATTGTCACAAGCATGTGTATGCATGTTACGGACAAAGCTTCCCACATAAGTGGAAGTGGAAACCTTTTTTTCTTTATCCCCTCCCTCTCCGGTCCCCATTCCCTTCTATCCCAACCCTGGCAACTAGGGGCGCTACTCGAGTCGAGTTTAAGTATCACCATGCTTGAGTTTGAATTCGATCACTATCAATATTATTCGAGATTGACCTCGAGCTCGATCAAGTATATAAATTTGAGCTCGAATTTGACTTGACATAATGGAAATCAAACTCGAACTCGACTTGTTTGAGCTCGAGTAAATTGCAAGCCTTATCAAGTTCGGGCTTGAGTTTTCCTTTTCTTGTTTTTAATTTTTTACATTTTAGATTTATCCGATTACCATTTTGCCATCCATCACTTTTTTTTTACTGAACATTACTTCATGTAAATTTATTAAAATACGAACCTATAATAGTCATTTCATAATTAAAATATATAAAATATAAATAATACAAATACTCGATTAAGTTTGTTGAGTACTCGACTATTTACTTCTATGCTCAAACTCGACTCGACACACGTAATGAGCAACTTGAATTCGGTCAAACCAAATTCGGGCCAAGCTTTTGATCGAGCCGCTCGTAAGCTACTCACCAGCAGTCTAGCTCGATAGCACCCCTGCTGTCAACCAACTAGATTGAACGAGAGTTCAACTTTCTGACCAGTAGCTCCCACAACTAATGGTTAAGTGGAAACATAATTAGCACCAGCTTCACATCAAACATATGCAAACTATAATGAACGAATTAAAGGTTAGTAAAAATATCAAATATAATCATATTAAAATTGGAATTGTCCCATTTATTATATATACAAGTCGCCTTAACTTAATCAACAAAAAATCATTTTGCTACTTAAGCAACCAATAATTCAACTTCTTGTTATTTCACATAGTATATAATGTTTTGGTTTCTTAATTCAAATTCTTTTCTTTCCATCTCCTACCTTTTACTTTTATACAATATTTTGGACTATTGCCAGTACATTTTGATAGATAATCTCTACATATGCTCTTTAGATACCCAAACGTGCTCTTTCCACAATTTTTGCACAAATTACTAGGAATATGTCCAGTGTCCTTAAATAAACTGGCTTCTCTTGAACGGGAAGATTAAAAAAAAAAAAAAAGAGTAGAAAAGATAAAAGTAGCATCTTACTCCTGTGAGGCGGTCTCCATTCCATCAAATGGAAAACGTAAAGGCAGCTTTCCTCTAGAGGTACTGATGGAATGAGAGACTATGAGAAGGTTTTGTTCATTGGCTTCCAGGGCTTCACCTTTTGAGAAGGAACAACATTGCCAGACGAAACTAAGAGTTCAAAAGTCCGCAAAGGTCAAGTCTTTAACAACTCCGTTTGCTCGAAACCCTGCCGCCCCTTCAACAGGTAAAAATTTCAAAGATCCTAACTTGAATCCAATTTCAATTACTTCTGCTGCGGTTCCTAAACAAAACCCGAGATTGCATTCGAAGCCTATTGATCACCAGTACTTTACTCACATTCTGTCGAGAAAAGATTGGTATATATTGCTGAGACAAGAGTTTAAGGCCCGGAGAGTGAATTTGAACTGCCAGTCAATCATTAGTATTTTGCAAAATCAAGAAAACCCTTTACTCCCTCTGCGATTTTATATCTGGGTTTTGAGTATTAACCCTTCATTCGGCAAGAATCAGTCGATTCGGGGTGTTTTGAGTAATACCCTTTATAGGAAAGGTCCAGTTTTGTTGTCAGCTGAACTGGTTCAGGATATTAGAAATTCTGGTTCTGGAATTACTGAGGATTTGCTTTGTGTTCTGATTGGCAGCTGGGGGAGGTTAGGGCTAGCGAAGTATTGCGCTGAAGTTTATGAGCAGATATCATATTTGGGTCTCAGTCCTAGCACTAGGTTATACAATGCAGTCATTGACGCTTTAGTGAAGGCTAATTCACTTGACCTGGCTTACCTGAAGTTTCAGCAAATGCAGGTGGATAAATGTTTTCCTGACAGGTTTACGTATAATATTCTCATTCATGGAGTTTGTAAGGTTGGCTTAGTTGATGAGGCACTTCGTTTGTTGAAGCAAATGGAGGGAATGGGATTTGCACCCAATGTGTTTACATATACAATCCTAATTGATGGGTTTTGTACTGCTAAACGTGTAGATGAGGCATTTGCCTTTCTAGAAAAAATGAAGGAAAAGAATGTGACCCCAAATACTGCTACTTATAGGTCCTTAGTTAATGGATTGTTTAGATGTTTATCCCCATCTGAAGCCTTTAAGTTATTGTCAAGATGGGTGGACAGAGAGCTTAATTTGCCTAAAGTTGCTTGTGATGCGATACTATGCTGCCTTTCTGATAGTTTTTTGCCAAGGGAGGCTGCTGCATTTCTTAGAAAATGTTGTCAAAGGGGTTATGCTGTCGATAGTTCAACATTTGATGTTACAATGACTTGTTTGATTAAGGGATTGGATCTTGAGGAGACTTGCCAGTTGTTAGATAAATTTACTGAACTGGGTACAAAGGTGGGGTTAAGAACGTATCTGCTTATTATTGAGGTATTGTTCAGCTCAGGACGAGAAGAAAAAGGTAATCAATACCTGAAGCAGATGCTCCATGATGGGCTTGTGAGGAATGTAAATTCATATAATATGCTGATTGACTGCTTCTGCAAGGCAAAAATGATTGGACTTGCTTCAGAAGCTTTTTCAAAGATGCATAACAGAGGTATTCGCCCTAATCTTGTTACTTTCAATACTCTCATTAATGCACACTACAAGGCTGGGAATATAGTAAAGGCACAAGAACTGCTTGTAATGTTCTTAGAGTATGGATTCAGACCTGATATCTACACTTTTAGTTCAGTGATTGATGGACTTTGTAGAGCACACCGAATTGAGGATGCTTTTGATTGTTTAACGGAAATGGTGGAGTGGGGAGTCACCCCAAATGCACACACATACAATATATTAATCCGCTGGTTATGTGTCACTGGAGATGTCTCTAAAGCTGTGAATCTGTTGAGACAAATGCAAATTGATGGGATAAGGCCTGACGTTTTCTCATTTAATGCTCTAATTCAACGTTTTTGCAGAAGTAATGAGATTGAGAAGGCACAAAGACTGCTTTTAAGCATGTTAGCATTGGATTTGAGTCCTGATAATTTTACATACACAGCTTTTATAAGGACCTTGTGTGAGTTAGGAAGATTTGATGAAGCAATAAGGTTGTTTCACTGTATGGAGGCTAATGGATGTGTCCCTGATGCATATACATGTAACTCATTTATTCAAATTTTGGTTAAGAAAGCTAAATTTCATGAAGCGCAAAACATCTATAATGACTACAGGGAGAGAGGTATGCCATTAAAGCCCATCAGTGTTTTCTAGTATGGTTTTAAACTGGTGTACTCCGCATTGTACTGATTCATGCGGTCTTCTGCTGTATGCAACATGCCTTGAGATGACATGAGGATAACATTCTGATCCAGGCTTCCAATAAATCAGGAATCATGTGGTTTAGTGCATTAATGGGGTGAGTTGTTTCTGTTACTGCCTTCGCCTTTCATTTTTTGAATTTCATCTTATTGTTGTTTAACAAAGTTATTTGCATTTATGAGCTCTTGGGTTATGGTTTTTGGGAGGCCTTTTCTAGCTTAAAAACATCCAAAAGAGTGAACTCACAACCTTGTTGAATGATGTGGTGATAATTTTATCGTTAGTTTCAAGTTCATTTTGTACCTCGAGGTACTGTTTTGTGTGTGTGTGTGAGAGAGAGAGAGAGCATGCATTTTGTAAATATTGAGATAATCTAAGGAGAAACTACTTCGAAGTTGACAGCCATTGTGGTTTAGTGCGTTTCTTTTCATTTTATTTTATGCAGAAAAGGGATTGGACAGAACAAATAGCTGATGAATCCTTTTATTGGTCTGATAGCAGGGAAAAAGGAAGCTAGGAAACAAGAGTTGATTCCTCGAATGTGGCTTATTTCCTGCTTCATTTTTGAGAGCTTGTTCATATGATCTCCAAATCAAACAAGGACAGGCGATTTTGGCGAAGTACATAGCAAATGTCCATAGAAAGAAATGGCAGTTGCTTCCATCCTCTCCATGACTGTGCCAGGGAGTGTGGCTGGATTATCATTTGTAACACTTGAGCTGTACATCCTGGCATGATGCACAAATTGTCTTGAAGGCTTCAAGAAATATGTCGGAATACTCTTCTTCCAGTTAACTGTGGCTACTCCGGTTTTGCAACTAGTTCGCTGTACATGAACCCCCAAACAGGGCTATATTTTTACATTAGTAACCCACAGGACGAGGATCTCTTGCTGGGGTCCCCACGTTGTAACAATTTTTCTTTGGAATAATGCAAATTATTATACAATGGAATAAAGTGAAAATACACTGAAAATACAATGGAATCTGTGACTATTTTGGTCACAGATTAACTGCTAATTTCACAAATTAAGAGTAATTATCGACCAAATAGTCACGGGTTTACTGATCATGTTGTTTAGTGGCTAATTGCTGACAAAAAATAATTTGATGGTTAAAATATGATCCGACCAATAGTTTAGTGGCAACTGAGTTTTTCTTATTTAATGGCAGCAAAAAGTGCATTTGTAGACTTTGTTCTGCTCTTTCGTATCGGAATGGGGAGATTTATGAATTTTACTTTACTTGAAGTGTACGTATGGGTAATACTTTCAAGGTTTGCTTTCTGATGGCTAAAATTCTCGGTTGTGGTTTAGCCGTTCAACTGCCTCTTCTTTAGTCATCTCTGGAGTCTGGCCTGCTTCATTCTTTATCCAAATCTGGAGAACAGATTACCTAGCACATTTACATTTTCCTTATTGTATTTGGTGCATTAACGTTATAGCACATCAAAGTTATACCCTTCTATGTTAAGCTTGTTTGGTAGCACCTATAAAAGGTGAATATTTTAATAGCCTGCTACACAAATTTTAACCTTCTAGATCACTGCTTTCTGGTGCTAGCCAAATTTCTCTATAATTGTCAATTACGCAAGTCTTTACACCACCATTTTACATTTATACAAGCAAAAACCAGATTTCTTGCTCGTCTGTAAACGAGGGTTTTATTTTTTCCCCCATTTCCTTTTTTCATAAGCCATAGTTCTTGAACTTCTAACAAACAGTCGGTTGGTTTGAAATTTGCATGTTGAAAATTTCCAATAAAGCTATATATTAAGGCCGCATGTGCATGCTTAGGCTATTATTAACATAAACGATACTTTTCACTTGGAAAAAATACAAGTTTCTGCAATGGCTTTCTCATTTGCCTTGAGGCATTCGCGTTTAGCTCTGGCTGTGTTTTATATCCTTATTTCTCTTGGAAAATTTGGTTTGTATTTGAAACCGTTGTCATGTTTCTTTGGCTTTTTCACAGCTTCTTATGATTCATTGCAACCTTTGCAGGCAAATCACAAGGGACTCCTTCAGAAACAGCTGCTGCAGGAGTACTTGCAAACGAATATTTGCCCGGACAAGTAGGTGCAAATCAAGGTTACCCCCAAACAGGAAGCGTGGATAAGGATCCGGATCATATTGTCAATGAAGCCCTGCAATGTTTCGATGAAAAGCAAGTAAAGTTGCCCATCAACTCATGTAGTAAAATCAAGATTTACATTTTCCTGCAAGAGGCATTTAGATTATCATGTATCAGGACATCCTAGCCTTTGAGAATTGAGATCATGCAACTCTTTAGCAGACTAACATTATTGTCTGGTTGAACAAACTACAGATTTACAGCAGCTGCAGTGAAGCTTATAGATTGTCCTCGAGTGGAGACCTTAACGTGCCAGCAGAATACACAGACCAGTACTGCACTGGACCTTGTGTCTCTGAGACACACCTTGTTCTTAACTGCATCGAAGGTGTACTCTTGCAGTTCAAGTTCTACAATCAGGCCACTATAAGTGACGTGAGAGAGACAATCAAATCCGGATGTAGCTATGGCCCTAAAAGAGGTAAATAGCTTGTCCGATCACGCGTTTTCTCGTTTGGTCTTCTTGCAGGATGAGAATGAAATCCTGGCTCTTAAACGAAAAACAAGACCCTTGATCATTGACAAATGAGAACCGAGCTACATAACTTATCTATTCGAGTATTTTCTTCTAATTCATGAGAAAGTTCTGTTTTCCACAGGTGACTTTAATGTAGCTGAGCGGATCCAGGAGGAACATAGCAATGGGCACAGGACTAATTTCAGTCTTTTTCTTTCTGGCCTTGTTTTGATCATAATGACACGTCGTTTAATGCTCTGATGCATGGCTTTTTTTTCTTTTCAAGGGCGAGCATATACAGTAGTGATTGTCTGGCGCGAATTGATCTGCATTTTTGGCCATCTTGCTGTGGTCGAATTATGCCCGTGAAAATTATGTTGTCGTCTATATAAGCAATCCAACCATTTCAAATGTTTCGTCTGTTTTTGTACTGATATTCCATGAGGAAAAATAAGGACTGTGAAATATGAATGTATATTGTGGGTCAAGCAAAGGTCAACTCGATTTCTATTGCACTGTTTGTCCAACAAAAGCCTTAGCATATGTAAATTTGAAGGAAATTTTTTGTGTTTGGATTGCATTTTCCGTGATTTTTCATGGAAAAATTACTATAGCGATTTGATGTATGTGAGGGAAAAAGGTAATAGGAAAATGTGATCACGAAAAACGACGTAATTTTTCGACGAAAACTGGCAATCCAAACAAAGCCTCGTACACAACTTGAAGGAGTTGCACTGAAGATACAGAACTAAAGCTCAGTGTTTGGTTGTTCTTATGTTTTCCTCTTGAATTTGTATATCGTTGGCTGAAATATTAGAGGAAAATAAACTGACAATTTTAGTTGATAACGAATCTCAATCTGGTTGGTATTGGTAATACGTTTAATTCTTAACACGGAAGAAAGGTTGAACCGAAGATTCTATCTATTACTCTAATTGAGGTAATGCAATGATGGATAAGTGGGAAAAAAAAAAAAAGAACCAAAAGTTGGACCAAAGATTTTATCTATTACTCTAATTGAGATCATGCAATGATTTCAAGCCAAAGAATAGAAGGTAAATTGAAGAGGAGAGGCAGTCTAATTCTTGCTTTTCATAAAAGTTCTCATATCTTGTTTTTCCTGCGTTGGAGAAAAAAAATTCGTTCTTTCTTTGCGGTAAAAAAAAAAAAAAAAAACAAGATAATAAGAGAGAGAAACAGAGTAAGAGCAGATTAACTGATTGTTAAACCATCGGATTACCAATTTTATTTATGCGTAGTTGTTTTACCATTTCACCCAAGTAGAAGATGAGGTCAAAATCGTAAATTAAACAACAAAGAGCACGCATTTCCCTCCTCAACACAACTCTCTCCTGGACGCGATCGAGTATAACCGCCACTCCCACCCTCAGAAACAGAGCCAATGCCATCTCTGGTCTCTGCTTCGTCAAAATTTTTCGTTTCTCAACTCTGCAATGGATTCGTTCAAGAACTTGTTCTTCGATTTCTCAAGAAACTTCGGTCAATCACTGCCAAAATCCAGAACGAAAGGGCTTTTCACTCTGTTTTTAACTCTAGTTCTTGCCATCATCTTCTTCTCACCCCTATCCAACAAATCCCCTGCTGTAACTTCCAAAAATCTCGTTTCTCATCTTCACCCCGGCTCAAATTACATCTCTTCTTTATCCTCAATTGTCCCCAGTGAACCCCATTTCATTTCACAGCCTCCAAGAACTTGCACTGATGCTGTCACGTTTTCTGCTGTCAATAAGAGCAATGAAACTTCAAGAATGCATGAAAGCGTGGCAACTCATGAAAACATCATCAGTTCTTGTGATATCTTTGATGGGAACTGGATTCTGGATGATTCTGAGCCGCTCTATAGACCAGGATCTTGTCCTTTCATTGATGATGCCTTCAATTGTTTCAAGAATGGCAGGCCAGATTCAGATTATCTTAGGCTCAGGTGGAAACCCCATGGCTGTGAAATTCCAAGGTTCTATTTTTTCTGCGTTTTCCCCCGTTTGTTTCTTTAGGATGGAGTTCGAAATGTTGGCGTTTTCATATAGGTTTCGTTTGATTTTGTGAGATTTTGGTTTCATATTTCTTTTCTGATTTATGTTTGTTTGGGGTGCATGTTCAGGTTTGATGGATTGAAAATGCTGAAAATGTTGAGTGGAAAGAGACTGGTGTTTGTAGGGGACTCGCTGAACAGAAACATGTGGGAATCATTGGTCTGTGCTCTAAGAGGATCATTGGGCAATACCAGCAATGTGTATGAAGTTTCGGGTCGCCGCGAATTCAGGACAGAAGGATTTTATTCCTTCAAGTTCCAGGTTAAATCTCTCTCAATGGAAATAAGATTTTTGAAATTAGCTTCAACAGAAATCTTTCTCAATGGTGTTGATTGTTGACTGATATGTTGAAGTGCTATTCTTCGGTTGATGTAGGATTTTAATTTGTCAGTGGACTTCATTAAATCCCCATTCCTAGTTCAAGAATGGAAACTCACTACTAAGGCTGGAATGCGGAGAGAAACATTGAGATTGGACATGATTCAGGCTTCCTCGACCAAGTATCATGACGCTGATATCATTATCTTCAATACAGGCCACTGGTGGACTCACCACAAGACATCTAAAGGGTAAATAAAGCTTTAATCTTTTGGTCTACTTGACGAGAGTGAAGTTCCAACCTTGAGATACATTTTTGACACACATATCATGGTTTTGCCACATTTACTTAAGTTCTTCAAAGAAAGCATTTTCCTGATCAAGTCTATGTTGTTAGTTCAGGAATAACTATTTCCAGGAAGGCAACCGCGTCTACAACACATTAGGAGTAACAGATGCATTTACTAAGGCCCTGAAGACATGGGCTCGTTGGGTCGATTCCAATATTAACAGCAGTCAAACAACGGTCTTTTTCCGCGGATACTCTGCTTCCCACTTCAAGTAATACTATCCACCAAGCTATTTTCTGTGTGTGCAAAACTGTAATGTGTTTCTAGCATGAACTCTGAAGTTCGGAGTCCGAACCAGGTCTTTGGTTGGCCCGATAAATCGAGACTGGATTTCTAGAATTTGATTCGGGGCTTGGCTTTTTCAATTAATTGTAGATTCTCTGTGTTGGCGTGCAAATTTTCGTAGCCTGATTTAGCATTGTTGTTCAATGGTTCAAATTGCGCAGAGGTGGTCAATGGAATTCAGGAGGAAGCTGTGAAGGCGAGACGGTACCAATAACAAATGACACCTATCTTTCTCCACATCCATGGATGATGACCATCCTCGAATCGGTGATATCAGAGATGAAGACCCCAGTATTCCTCCTGAACATTACAAAAATGACAGACTACAGAAAGGATGGCCATCCTTCTATATTCAGCCAGCCAGAAACAATTAGGAGGCCTGGGATGATACAAGACTGCAGCCACTGGTGCCTTCCTGGGATTCCAGATTCCTGGAATGAGCTTCTATATGTTTCTTTGCTCGCATCCCGCAATAAATTTTCGTAGCTTTCAGTAAAAAAAAAAAAATTTCTGTTGTTGTTGTTGTTGTCCATTACATCCGTTGGTACTTTCTGCTGTCTACCAATTTGTAGATTCTGTTGTTGTTGTTGTTGTTGTCCATTACATCCAGATGGAATAGGTCCTGTAAAAATGTTTTTGCACTTGATATCAGGTCAGGTATTGAATTCCACTAGTCCGTTTATCAATTCCATTGTCACTTTCTTATTTCGGGCAAACCTATTTACATCTGCATGAATGTAAATCACAGAGAAAGGAATGTGGGTTTTGTCCCCTTTTAACTGTTTTCTGATGTTCCTCGAAATAGCTGTTATCTGTTAGGCTTTATTAGTCATTCATTCATCAGCTTCCCCTCGATTTATAATCAAACAGCAGTTTAGGCTTTTTTTTTTTTTAATTAAAAGCCTAAATAATATAAATGGAAAAAAGAAAGAAGAAAAACTTATTTAGTGTGAATTGTGAGAGAGGTCTACATTTTGTATAAAACTAATATTAGTGAGACAATTAATTTTTCTACATTTTTTCCTTTTATGAAAAAATAGTAAACCCTCTTAATGAGTTTGAAATTGTTATTTTTGGCTTAATTATTATAGCATCTCAATTAATTTTTTTTTAAAAAAAATGCAAATATCAAGTTATCCAATTATGTATAGGACCTTTGACTTGATCAGTTGACAACTCAATCGTGCAGTATTAGTTCATTTTTCCGACCACCACCCTTTGAAAAAAAAAAAAAGAGAGTCCATATTACTCTGCAATTCGCTCCTGCCCCAATTAGAAGGTCCAGTTCGGAATTCGGATCCTTCAAAATAAGCGGTATGACACTCTGTCGACATTAAAAGCTTTACTGTCGTCCTCTTCTATAAAAAGTAAAAACGACCCAGTTTTTGGTCAAACCTTTGTGTTCACTTCTCAACGGGCTCCACGTTCGGGAAAACTCGCCTAACATTTCCAACTGGGGAACGACGTCGCATTGCAGTAAGAGCAGAACATTTTCCCTTCCCCGGTGGTTCCCCATCGTCGTTGGAAAATGAGGCGGCCGGCGAACAAATCGACGATTAATATCAGCGCCATGGCGCACAAAGTTGGCGTCGATAATCGAATTCCTCTCCGTAATTACTACCGAATTGCCGATAATCTCCTCAAACAGGTCATCCATTTCTCCTTGCCAATAAATATTTTTTTGCCCCCAATTTACGTGAAAATGATTTCCCCAAATCATTTATGTTATGATTGTATCATGTTATTTAAGGATTTGTAGTTGATTAGTTACTGTTTACGGTCATTTCAATTCTTAATCAGGGTTTATGAGTTTGTATGGGCGATTTTGATTAACTTAAAGTGATCACTTGCTTTGTACAAATTGTCTGTTTATGATTTATGAAAATATTGGGTCTTTTATGGCAGGCTAACATTTATCGGGAGGAGAAGAATATTATCGACTTGTATATAATACTTCTTAGATATTCCAGGTATAGACAAAGAATAATGCTGCCACAACAAAATATTTTCTAATACACTAATGCATTTTTTTTTAATTATTACTTCAACGAACTTTTTGTTGATTGTTTGGCAGTTTGGTTTCTGAGACTATACCGTTCCATCGCGATTACCAGGCTTTGTATCCTAAAGAAAGAACGTCTTTTAGAAAGGTTTGTTTGATGTTATTGCATTACTGTAGATACTGCATACTGGTGAGCCTTTGTGTGTAAAGGTGTGGCATATTGTTTGATGCTGGTTCTGTTGTAGAAATTATCAAGTGTGCTAGATGAGCTGGAGGCCTTAAAACCGGAAGCACAACGGCAGTTGCATGATAGAGGAAGAGTTGAGGTGAAAGATGAACCTTCTTTACTTGATGGAGAGAAAAGGGCTCCATCTGCATCAGCATCCTTTCAAGAATGGCCAACTGCAAACAATAGAGCATCTTTAAGCTACGACAATCAAAGGGTACTGCTTCTGATTCTGTTCACTATTTTTCAGTAGGATGGTTGTGTATATGTTTTAAGTGCTATTTTTCCGAAACCATCTCAAGTTTTTGTTTCTGGCTGGACTTTGACATCTCTTGTGTAGCACCTATCTGAGACCACATTTCAGTGGTTCGATGATATTCTCTAGGATTCACCAGCAGGCTATTTCCTTGTACTAGTGGCTGCACGTTCTTCTTCCATTTCATTCTTGGACTATGGTTTTTTTTTCCTTTTTTCTTTTTTTCTTTTCAAGTAAATGGCTTCTTCTTCTTCTTTTGGTTTCCCCTCTACTTTTTATAGTCAGTTGGAAATGCATACTTCTTCTCATACATATGTTTGTATATTTTTCTCGTATGTTAAGATTTCTTTTGGACAAATGTCTTTCATTTCATTGATTCTTTTCCTTGTTGGATTTTGTCCTTGTATTTCTGCCATATGGACCTTCTTTATTTATGTTTTTCCCAACTACAGCAGGCTTGCACAGCTCAGTCTTCTTGGAAAAGGAATGATAACTACAGTCTAGTTCCATCAACGAGTCCAATTGATAAGCATTTCCAGAAGCTGTGAGTATTCATGATTTAAGGTTTTTAATTGAATCTGTTAAAGGTGGGCATTTTTGGCTCATGCCTCTTATAATTCAGCTGAATATTAGTTATGTTCTCCCTCTTGTTAGTCTTGATATGTGTTGCTTTCTAGATGAACTATTGTCATTGGCTACAGGTAATATTATTGTCCCTGGTCTGTATTTTGATGTGCAGCTTATCTGAACTTTAGAATATATGCAAAATATTTCTTGAGGACAATAGTCGAATAAAGTAGCCCTGAGAGATTTATTGATCCCTGCCTTTGTCTTGGATGTCTCACACATTGAAGTTTGTGTCTTCTCATTTGACGTTTTCTGTTTTACTTCAAGTTTGCTTTTCAGCATAATAACAGCAATAGCCAAATTAAAGATGTTTGTACATGTTGATATTGAAGAATCACGGTCCATTTACATATATCTAACAATGGGTGATTCTCTGATAAATGTACAGAAATCTCAGTTTACCTCTTCCAAAGCAAGAAACATTGTCTAGACACTCCTTTTTAGGACCAAATGGTCTTCATGGTCAGTGGCTAGGATCTACCACTGAGATAAAGGTAAACTTCATCATGTAGTACTTTATTTGCGAAAACTTTTGGGCATGAATAAAGTAGTTGGTTTTTGTTGTATGCAGGTCAACTATCCAATTAACACAGATTTAGCTTCAAATGAAGACTCAAGGTCAGGAACCTATATATTCCTGATTGTTCCGTGTTGGCCCTGCAAGTCTGCTGTATTTCTGTGAATAAAAATTATTAATCATATGATTGTGCCTTAGGGTTTTTCTTTTTCTTTCCTGCTTAATCAATCATGACATTGTTCTGTGTGATGTCTTTCTTCTGTCAGAACTTGTAACATTTCAAAATGTTTCTGTGTATTGTTCTAGCCTGAATCAGGGTGGAAAATATGAGATTGTCGCATCAAGGGATGGTGATCTGGAAGTGGAAAAGTCTGCTATGGCATCTGTTCTCTCTCTAGATGATGGAAGATGGTCATCTCTTGACAAGGATTCCGCTCGTCCATTTGATGACGAAGTGAGAGATATTTTTCCATTGGTTAGACAACCATCTCCACCTCCTGTCCTTGCTCAGGTGCAACCCGAGTATCTTCCAATATCTCCTTCAAAGGTTGCAGATCCAAGACCCGGACCTGCAAAATTCTTTTCAGATGGGACAGCCAGTTCTAACTCATATCAACATCTGCATATTGTGAGTTGTTTTCTCTTAATTTTCTATTAACAAACTCCCCTCCCCCACCTCCCCCCAACCCCCAGTCAAAACCTCCCTACAGATTACTGGGGTAGTTATGTTACTATAAAGCATTGTTTGATCTTTAATTAGTTACTGAGCTGCTTACATTTAGTTCACTAAGAACGGGATGCTTGTTTTGTTGCATAATGTTGCAGCCGGTGAAGATGATGGATGATTTCTTGAGATTGGCTAAAAAAAATACAGCAAGAAATTTGGAAACATGTGGAGTTCTTGCAGGGACTTTGGTAGTTGTCTCTTCCTTTCTCGTCAACTATTATGTCTCAATGAGCCAAAAGTAAATGTTGTATTCTCCATGGGTATCTAATTGCAGAAAAACAGGGTGTTCCACATAACAACACTTATCATCCCAAAGCAGGAATCAACTTCGGATTCAGTAAGAGATGTCTCCATTTTCTGTAAAAAAAAACCATTTAAGGCTGTTTATAGCACTGTTTTGTCTCTACTATCCCTTTGCCCACTCTCCTGGTAAAGAAAAGATATAGAGGAAGAGGAACATGCAAGAAAATTTTGAAAAAGAAAATGTACAAAAAAGTTGCTGTGTCAGTCCTTTTTGTTTCAACTTGAATTGTGACTGTCATATGTTGCTGCTGACATCTTTACAAGCTAGATAGGGAACCTGACAAACTTATAATGTTGAATCTTCTCTCGATATCTCAATGCATCTTAGGTTCAAAGTGTAACAACAGCAATATGAAAGAGCGGGCATATGCATGGGTCTGTGTATGCATATTTTATTTTATGCTAATGTTTTAGATGGGTCACATGTCAAGGACTTCTGTTTCCCATGATCAGAAACTATGATTATCAGTTCTCCTTCTCTAGTGTTAGCACTTTTTGTCACTTATTACTGATGATCGATCTTATTGAATAAATTTCTCTCATTTCAGTGTCAGACATTGAATGAAGAAGAAATCTTTGACGTTCAAGACAAGTGTTCTCTCTTCCCTCTTGGGTGGATTCATGTAAGTCTGGAAATAGCTCTAATGGGCATTATTTGTTAGCTGATCTATCGTGCTGTGCTCATTAACTAGGATCGGAAGTTCTTGACAACTGTGAAGAATTTTGGATCCCATCATCGTTGATTTTGCTTATCTTCTGCGTCACACTTTGGTCCTCAGTTGAAATGGGCCTGTTGTGATTTGAGGACGTTGTTTAATGTTATTTTTATTGGTAGTAGTATGATAATTCTACTTAAATATATTACCATGTTTTTGGATTCAGTGAGATGAGTTTAATGAATAGAAAGATTTAGAACTGGATCTTTTGAACATTTTTTTCAATCCTTAAATCCATGTTAAAGAGTGTAAGCAGATTATTTGGAGCGACTAAGATTGGAAGTAAAAGGCAATGGTCCTTGTATGAATTTTGTTTACAATCTTACTTTCACCCATTGAACCATTCTTACTTGATTTTCAGACACATCCATCTCAAACCTGCTTCATGTCATCGGTTGACCTTCACACACATTACTCATATCAGGTAATAACAGAAATAGTATTTTGTTATTTATACTTTCTCCACATTGTTTTATTGAAATTTATTGGCTTTTTGTTGGCAATGTCGAACAAATAGAAGTACATGTACTTTCTACTTTGATTTGATTTTTGTAATCATTTATTTCGTCTCATTAGCTTTATAGACATGCTGGGTGGGTACTGCATTATTTTTAACGTTTCTGGAAAATGTTTGCACGTATACATACTTATTATTCTACTTTTCATTGTCATGGGTAATTTTCCCATTTTTCCGACTCATATTTTCATCCCACCAAACATGGTGTGTTCTTCCTCCGACCACAATTTCTTGACATGTTTTGTTGGAATCTGGTTTTTTTGTCCTGTAGCCAGTGATGTTTTCACCAGTAGTATAGGTTGGTGTAATTGGAGTGGTGGATAACTTGTTAGATTGTGGAGTTTGTAGCGGAGGTTAATTAGTTTGAAGAGAGTAAAAAAGAAATCACTTTTAAAGGATATATTTCCAAAGGTTGGCAGTTAACTAAATCGTAAACAATTATATTCCAGCTATTTGACATTATTACGAACAACTTTTGATTGTTGTAGTTCTGGTGTTATTCTTGTAGTAGATGCTCTTGTATTTCCTTTGCTGAGTCACATTTTGTCATATAACAGGTGATGCTACCAGAAGCCATTGCAATTGTTATGGCTCCGACAGACACATCCAGGTATAGCTATATACACCTTTAATTCCTTCCATAAATGTATTCGTAGACTGATTGAAGTTTTTGAAACTACCAATCTCTATTTTTCACGTAAAAAGTGACCGGTATACCACTCATCTGGTGGAAACAAAAGGTGGCTCTGAGGGCATTTTTTGGTCATTGTCCATATCAATTATGTGTCAACTGTCATAAAAGTAAGCAGCCAACATGTACCATTATAAATTGAGGATGGGGGATGACCAGCGTAGTCTTTTGACAATGACCTAACCTCACGGGTTAATGTAATCAGCGAAAATTGATTTTCTTAGGGCCTTACCAGACTGTAATTTGTACTTGCACCATGAAAGTTGATATTCCATTGGCTGGCTAATGTGGGTTACTTTTCAATTTTAACCCTTTCATTTCAGTATTTGTATGTCTGCTAGTATTTCTGTATAGACATGTTTCTTGTAAGCCTAATTTCGTCTCATTCAAATACTTGTTGCAGTCCTCATGGCATTTTTCATTTGTCCGATCCGGGTGGTGTGGCTGTTATACGCAACTGTCAGCAACGTGGTTTTCATCCACATGAGGCTGCTGAAGATGGAAGCCCCATATATGAGCACTGTTCACACGTGTATATGAATTCTAATTTGAAGTTTGATGTGGTAGATCTTCGGTGAGCTGATGTTATACGGCTAATTTTGTATTGATAGAAATAGTTTCGGACATGAAGCGAGTCTTATTAAAATTAAGATGCCTTTGTGAATAGCATTTGACAGGAAAAGAGAATCATTCGTTTTCTGTACCATCGAATGATCAGCTAGAAGTAATCATTCAGTTTGAGGATGTGTTGCGATGTTCCAAAAGAAATTTGTTTCCAAACCCATGCCTGTTAAATTCATGTACCTTTTATCTTGTGCATTTGACGAGAGAATTTTTTTCATAGCACTCAAAAAGTGTATTTGCTTCGTCGGATAGGTATCTGGTTTGTGTTCCGATACTGTAGTTAAATTTTCTCTCTCTTGTGTGGATTTGTAGTAGAAATAGGAGGCTATATGCCGCGGAAAGGGACAGACAACTTTGTTTTGAAAATTCTTCCTTGATTGCGTACAACACTTCTTCTGAGCATCTCACTCTGATCTGATGGTACCGTAGTTACTAGGTAGAAATGCTATCTGATTGCTAAATACTGACAGCTTCGGAAGTGTGGCCGACTTGAAACAGTTTTAGATGAAGGCAGAGAAAATTAAAAAAAGTCTGCACAAGGGGTTGGTCGTAAGCTGGTAATGTAACTACATTTATATTAACTTTAGAAAATTAATGGTTTTGAAAGTTATTTTAAAATTAGAGATAATTTTTTAAATATATAATATAATCCAAGTAGGAATTAATGTGGGTGAAATTCAAGTGATTCAAGACCCATTAATTCTCTCCAATTAGCAATGCCAAGTGGGAAAGAAAAAACATTTGATTGAAATAATAACTTTCATATATATATATATAGATTCCAATGGTTCCCAAGGAAACATAGCCTTATTTTAAGTTTAAGCCTTATTTTAAGTTTAAGATAAGAGATTGGAAATGATACGTGTAATCTCAAACATTAATATTACTATTTGAGTAACTCAAACTTGGGTCTTAACCCATTGGGTAAATTATATAGGGAGTTTTTAAAGTACTCTAATGGTTAGCTTTTGGCTTTTAATTTATTCCAAATCTCAAATCGGCTCCTCAATAAAAAAAAAAATAAAATTATAATCTTTCAACCCATTAGACCCATAAGGTTTAACAGTGGAGATGAATGAAAGGATAGCAATGTTTAGGCTTTTTATAATTGAAGATCCAATTTGAGATTTGAAATAGATAAAGGGTCAAAAGTTCACAGTTGAAATAGTTCAGGGATTTCTTTAGCAGTTTACCCTAACTCATTTAACTTGATTATGACTTGTCGAACTTGACATTTTGCGGAATACAACTCAACATTACATGTGAAGCAATAGGCTGGCGTAGATGATGTAAACCTATTTAAAGAACGAGCTTCCAAGTTTTCCAAGTTTTAATTAATTTGGGTGAAACTAAGGTTGTGTTTGGATTGCATTTTCCGTTATTTTTTATGAAAAAATTATTGTAGCGATTTGATATATGTGAGAAAAAAAGGTGATAGGGAAATGTAATAACGGAAAACGACAATATTTTTCGACGAAAACAAACAATTCAAGCATGACCTAAAATTCTGACAATCCACGGGGGAGCCGTAGCGAAAGCGATTCTGACACGACCAAGATGACTGGGAACCTACTGAAGTCGTAGCAAAAGCGAGTCTTCGTATGGCAATTGTCATGGCTCATGGACCTGAACTTGAGTGATCTATCCATGACCACGATGATGATTTGGGTGTAAACTTAGAATTTATCAATTCATGGATCTAAATTAATTATCACAACAACAACGGGCGTACAAACATACACCAAATGAGGTAAGAATTGCACAAATGTGAGCCCCTAATCCGGGGCTTACGTGTCTCAAATGTCTCCGCCACATCTTTGACACATGGCATCCGCCAGTTAATATCTTCAAAAAAAAAAATCATTGGTAGAGACTAGAGGGTCCTTCATTGCCTCGAAACTCAGAATCAAAGGAACACGTCGCTTTGACTCTATCGAAGCCAATTCAAATTTTTCCATGCAGGTCATCAAGATCATTTGCTCATGCTGTTTCCCGACATTATTATTGTTAAAGGTTCCATAGCTTTTTAATTAGATTTGACATAAAACATGCAGGAGGACCTTCACTCACGTCCTCAATTATTGTCCTGTAACTTAGTAGTACACTGTTACTAGTACAACATACAATAAAAAAAAAAAAAAAAAAAATGCAAGAAAGTTGCCTCGTCATTTAGCCCACCACCAAGCCAAATAAAATATAACTCACCTGGTACATTACATATGGTTGTACTACCAAGGCCAGCATCTTCGCCCTTAAACTGGTGGTGGCCCGCCGCCCCCTGTTATCAGATGGACGCGTGGATTTGCTACGATTTCCTGAATCTAACGGTAGATTTGCTCCCTATTCTAACCTGCTGCAGTGCATCGTTAGCGTCAAAATTTTCCTTTTCTTCCCCGAAATAGCAAAAGACTATCCTTGAAGGATGATTTGGATGGTATGTGATTTGACTTAAGAAGGATAATTTTTTTTCTTTTTTTGGATACATTTTTTGAAGCTTTGCAAGAACTTCGACCATCACACAATCAATCATGGGTTCCTGTCGTGGATTTAACAACACATTGCCCATTTGAGGCCAAAATCATAAGGGTTTTTTGAAGCAAAATGGGTGGGTTGGAAGCTGGATTCGTCGAAGCTATGCCATAAAAATTACTTGGGTCGTGGATCGCATGGTCTCCAAGTAAAATCCTCCTTTGATTCCATCCATCTAATTGAGGATTTTATCAAGTTTAATTAAGCTTTGAAATTGGACTCACTAATTTCGGTTCAAGAAAAAGAAAAAAAAAATTCAAACTTCGACAAATGGGGATGGATGGATGGGGGAGTCCGTGTGAACTCTGAAATAGATTATCTCCAATGAAAACTTTGTGACTTCTTTCTCCCCATGCGTCCCAGGACGGCAATGCGATCACTGATATTTGATGGAACCAATTGACAAGGAACACAGTGAAAGATACACCCAGCGATACACGCACACCCAACTTTTGACGCATAAACTGAAGATATTAACCAATTAGTTGTGGTTTAGAATATTCCACCGTGGTTTATTGAGGATCAATTTGTTATTTTTTGCATATATTGGCTGGCAAGTACAGAACAAGTTTTTTTTACTTGTGGAATAAGTTTTCCATCATGTTGTATAGACAAGATAGCACTATGCTCATTGAAGAAAAATAAAAAGAATAATAAAAAGGATAGCACTAATCCAAAATTTGTTCAACACCTTGGAAGACGTGTTCAAAAATTAAATGATTTCATGTTAACCGTGCGAAGATTATTAGGAAGTCTTATGATTTATTAATAGTTCAAAATTTCAAGCTCCTAATTGCTAATGAGACCTTTGTTTAATGATTAAAATTGAGACCCAAATTCAGATATCTTGCGTTCAAGTCTTTTTTTTACCGTAACGATAACATTTTTTATCATCTAATCTATCCTAATTTACAAAAAAGAAGAGTCTAAAAAAGATATATATATAAAATTGGCTCAACTAAAAAATTGTTCTGATATCTTTTTTAAATTTTTTCATTATAAGTAGGGTTTGAACTCCGATCTCGCCTCGAAAAGGAAGTTAGCCCCTTTTTTGGCTCGGTGGCTGGGTTCAAGTCTTTCACTCTATGCAATATTTAGTATAGCACGGCTATATGTATGTTTAGTAGAACTGCTCAACTCCGTTGTAAGTCACATCATATTGTTTATTTTTTTCAAAAAAAAAAAAAGTTTCCAATCGCTTGACCCGGTAACCCGTATCCAATTTAAGAGACGGTCCAACTTGTTTAGGAAATAGTATGTAGAATTTTGAGAGACAAAGAAATGGACCACGATTGCAAGAAAAAGACGTGAAAAACGTGGACCGCAATGTCTTATTTCGATTTGGATGAGTAAATACTTCCAGACCAAAAAGTAAATACTTGTACTATGTGTAATCTGGATTGTACGTCGTGTGATGAGACTGTTGGGGCAATTATTGATCCACCATCCGTGGGCCCATAAACTATCTCCACTATCAGAATCAGGCAAATAAAACTTTTTAGTAATTTATACCCTGCGTAGTTGGAGGTTACACTCTCTGGTGCATCAAATTGATCCTTACCTTTGGAGATTAATTGTAAGGGTTAATCACAAAATAGCCCCAAACATTACATATTTCTTCTGAAATTACCTTGCTTACTGTCCAATTCAATCAATTTGTTACCAAAATATTTTAACTTCTCCCTGCTGATCCAATAAACTTAACAAAATGTTAAGTTACATTTGATTTTATCATGATTCCACTTCACATATTGCGAGGACATGAAAAATATGCCTTAAATCAAGTCAATAATTCATCGATTCAGTGGAAAAATCTATATATATATATATATATATATATATATATATATATGCACATGAGGGCATTTTTGTCATTTTAATGAGGTGGGCATAGGTAAGGTCATGTATTATCAAAGGTACATTTTGTAATTAACCCTATTCCTAAAAAATGAAGCACAAATATAGTAGTTTTTAATTGTACAATATACAATATGACCTTGAATGTTTTAACAACTCAACGGATAGCCAGCGAGACGAGTACATGTGCATCAACCAAACAAAAAGGTAATCCTTCCGTTCTAATTATTTTGTCATGTTTTGAAAATTTAATTTTTAAAACATAGCGGTATGATTATGATGTTTTGTATTTTTCTTTTCAATCTTACTCTCACAAATTTAAAATTTGAATTTGAATTGTCATATGCATATGATTCAAAGAAAATACTATATTGGAAGCAGTGACGGAGCCAAGATTTTTTTCTTGGAGGGAGGAGCCAAAATTTTTCTAACAAAATTATTTTAATATGTTATGTTCCAAATAATTTTCATCTATTTAAATATATGACATCTGAAAACATTAAATATTAACTTTAATTATAAAGATATGCCTATTTTATAAATATGTAGCATGGTCATAACGAAAATTAAGACAAAAAATAATCATTGATTAAATATCTTATAATATCACAAACCATCTAAGTTGCACATTATGAAAAGATGCGCCATTATGTCACATATGCAATATATATATATATATATATATATATATATATATTTTAGTGTAAGCAGGAGGACTCGAACCCGAGATCTCTTGCTTACACTCCCTCCCCCCGTACCACCCAACCCATCCCTCCCCCCGGGAAAAAAAATATATAACTATGTAATATAAATATAAATATAAATATTTTCAATTAAAAGGATAAAAGTTATGTTAACATACCATGAAATTCTAACCCATTTTCTTACAAGTAAATTGAACTTTAATCAGTGCTAAATTTTTGGTGACTTCCTTTTCTTTGTACATAGTTAAACAATCATTCAATAAATTATTTTCCATCTTGTTTCGGAGTTTTGTCTTGATTATTTTCAATATTAAAAATATCCGTTCTATAGTTACAGTTGATATAGGAAGAGTGAAAATAAGGCTAATCAATTGGATTAAATTATAGAAAGGATGGCAGGAAATTGAAGTACAATCGGATTGCCAAAATATCATAAAGAAGCTGCAATAGGAAGATATTGAGGACAACACATGTGCGACGGTGTTGGAGGATATAGGAAGATTGAAGAAGCATTTTTAAGTCCTGTACTTGTTCGTTTAATAGGAGAGCAGGCAATGTAGTGGGCCATGCCCTCACGGGAGTGGTCCAGCGGTCTTAAGAACTATTGTGATTTTGAGTTCGAATCTTACCCTGAACTTGAACGCCCGTGACACGCTCGGGGTCGCTGCGTGGGGCCGTGGCGCACTTCTCCGGTTTGGTGAGCTGGCTCGAGTCCTAAGGATTCGAATCGGGGCACGTTCGGAATTACAAAAAAAAATGTAGTGGGCCACAAGTTGGCAAAATTTGCCTTAAAATGTTGCTTAGATGTACTTTTGGAAATGTGACTTCCCCCCTGCTAGTCAATGTTGCAAGGGATGATTTAATAGGGCAGTTGCTCTGAGTGTAAAATATTGACAGTTAATGACATGCTATTATCATTTGGAAAAAAAAATTGGGTTAAATTGTATACGGGCCAGAAAGGTTAAGTTAATTATTTTTGTTTTAACCCACTGACAAGTATGAATTAGGTCTTTTTATTATAATGTATTAAATTGGGTCAACTTACTATGGATCATCAAATTATATATTTAATTTTTTGAAAGTTAAATAATTAGCACAATGAAAAATAAATAATTTTTTTGAAGGCAAAATTAATTCAAAAGTGTCTAATTCATATATATATATATATATATATATATATATATATATATATATATATATATATCTATGAACGTATGTATAAAATCTCATGATATAAATTAAAATTATAAAAATCTGGGGAGCCGACGTTGTTTTACACATATATTTATACGCTACAAATTAAAATTTTCAAAACTTAAGAGGGGACCATGAACCCTCTCAACCCCCTTTGACTCTGTCATTGATTGGAAGGAGCTACTAAAATGCACTTTAACCTTTTTAACATGACAAATATTTTAGCATATTTTAAAATGAAAAGTATGACACTTTCAATGAAACGGATTTGCGCTTTACCTCTTGCGAGCTAGTAGTACTACGTGAATGAGACTTGGAGGTCCATCCTCCAAATTTCACATCCAAGAAACCCAGGATTCTCAATTTAAGAATCTCTCCTGTATTATTTTAAATCACGCTACAAAAAAATGATTAACTAGTGTAATATTGAAAATGCTTCAAGCGCAGTGTCTCTATAACCAATAAGAATCAACCATTAAGAGGTCTGCCTCTGCTTTAAAGATGCAACGTGGAAATGGACGGAAAACCAACCAAATCACGTAAAGATAAGTAAATGTCTTGTCGGGTTATTCATTATTAACAACTTTTTCTTTGTTATTCATTATTATTATCAACTTTTTTCCTCACATTATTAATTTGTAGATCAAATCGAGTTATTCCACTGTGGTTGCAATGATTGTTCAATGCGGGACAGATTCATTACTTTATCTGGGAGCAGCGTCAGGGATCAATGGGTAAAAGTTTTAATGCAAGGGAGGTGAGGCAATAAGCAGCAATGGCCAATATAATAGATCGTACACATTTGTAAAGCTCATCATGAGTCCTTGTCTAAGAATCGTACAGTTTAGCTTTTAATCAATAAAAAATGATCATTTCAATAAAAATATATAGAATACATTGTACGTTTTGGGTCCCGTGAATGTAAAAAATCTTGTTAGTAGGCAGTGTCTGGATCTACAACAATTGATCATAATTGAACCAAAACATTTTTTGTCCGTTTGAATTTTATGTATTTTGAAAAAACAAGTTTTTCATATATATAATATTATAATAATATATAAATAAAAAAACTTCAAAAATATCACATTTATACAACATATAAAAAAAAACTCTAAACATACAAAAAAATTTTTTAAAAATTTACATCATTTTCTTCTTTTATCTATTACCACAATTTCCTAATTCCTACTCTTTCCTCTCACTTCCTCTTCCACCTCCCCTCCTCCCTTCCCTTTCCCCTTCCCCTTCCCCTCCTGTTTCTTACCACACCCATCAAGGGAAGCGATGGAGGGAAGAGAGGGAGAAAGGGAGGAGAGAAGGGTAAGGGAAGCGACGGAGGGAAGAGAGGGAGAAAGAAAAGGGGGGAAGAGGAGGTTTAGAGAGGAGGAGGGAGGGTCAGTGGAGGTGATGGGTGGTGGTGTTAATTTTTTAAAAGTATATTAAAAATTTTTAAATTTTAAAAATATTTAAAAATGTATTCAAAAAATATCTTCAAAAACATCACCAAAAATATTTACAGTAAAAATTTTCATATACATGATTATTGTGAAATATTTCAAAAAATAATTAATTCAAACGGAGCTTATATATATATATATATACTTATATATATATTTATACAAAAAAAATTAACAGTAATGGACAAATAATAATATAAAAAGAGCAAAAAAAAAAACACATGCTGCATAAATGGTGGGGCTATGGTTCTTGTGGCGCATTTGATATCCGTAAACATCTCTATCAGGAAGCCCCACCTCTTTACATCTCTGACGAGTTTTTTCCGGTATATAAAAGCAACTGCAAAGTCACGTTGGTCTGGAGTTGTGCTCATGATCGGTGGGAGAAAGAGAAGAAGTCTAGCGAGCTAGTAGATATCGGTCCTTCATTGATTATTCTTTGCTAGCTAGTAGACCACGCAGTGTCGTTTCCAATTTTTTTCTTTTTTTTTTTTTGGGGTGGGAGGGGGTTTGGAAATTAATAATGGGAAGAGCACCTTGCTGTGAGAAGGTAGGGTTGAGGAGAGGAAGGTGGACAGCTGAAGAAGATGAGAAATTGATCAACTACATCAAACAAAATGGGGAAGGGTCCTGGAGATCCTTGCCCAAGAACGCAGGTATATATATATATATATAGATATTTTTTTTGCATGTTGGAATTCTTGGAACTCTTAGCTCCCTCGTGCAGGCAATCAAATCACGTCTTGCCATTGCTATATTTTTGTCGCCATCCTTTGCGGAAAAAAACGCGACACACTAAACTAAAGTCGCACCGCATAAACCAAAACAGCAGACAACAACGGACAATGCTAGCAACCATTTTGCCAGGCCTTTTGCTATCAATCCAAATGCCCTTTCAATCTTTGGGCATCAACCCAACAACGGGTCAGGGTTCATATATCTATACCAAAAACTAGATATCAATGCTCCAATATTTCCTTGCCGATCGACGTCAAAGCCAACCATTAGTGCTGGTTTTTTATTGTTCTTTTTTCTCTCTTGCATTCAGTTTTCATGCTCACCTTTGTTCTTCATGGCTTTCAAATCAAGACTTCATTTTGGCATGGGATTTTGTAGGTTTACTGAGGTGTGGGAAGAGTTGCAGACTTAGATGGATTAATTACTTGAGAGCAGACTTGAAGAGAGGAAACTTCACCAGAGAAGAGGAAGAGACAATCATCAACCTGCATCGATCCGTGGGAAATAAGTGAGAGTCTCTCTTATTCGCTTTTCTTTCCCCCCTTCTTTTTATTCTCTCCAAGGCCTAAGTTTGGCTTCACTAAACATAGTTACAAACTTGTACCATTTCGTTATTAACATGTAGTTGTGCGTAAACAACGGTCCAAAGAGAAGAAAAAAAAATCAGTTCCAACCTAACGAGTTGTTAGCACTTAGTCACTTGCTGAATCGTGCGTAAAAAAAGAAAAAAAAAAAGGGAAACTTTATTGAAATGTACTTGGTACTTTAGATGCTGAAAAGTGAATCTACAATAATGGAGAAATTTCTTGACTTCGATACGATTGTAACTTTGTCGTACCCTCTCCTGCCAATTCTTGGTGGATGGTAATAAAGATGATGATGTAGCGCAGTGGTATGTATGTATGCATGCCACGAGTACATTCTGCTTTATTCACTCGACAGTCATAATCCGTGACTCGGTACTGTTGATGTGCGAAGTTCCACGTTTAAGAAGGCCTTTTGAGAAGCATCAAAGTTAGTAAAACGTCGAAGATCGCGAAACAAAAAAGTATTGCGGACCACTAAAAATGCTTGTTTATTTGTGTTCCTTGTAGTATCTTCTGCCTTTAATGAGTTTGGTGGAAAAGAAAATTACGGCCAAAGAAATTAAAATTGTAGCTGCCTCCCTTTACTTGGAAATGAGGGCATTAAATTTTCTAGACCCCAGTCCCCGAACTTGAAGCCGTTGATCTCTATTTTTTTCCATCTAAAAGTTGGTCGGGAAGCAGCAAATTAATTATGAGCAACTAGAATTAATTCGATCGTACAGTTTCTGTCTCCGTGGCTCTTGTACTAGTGTTTTTTCATGACATTTTATTAATTCATCGTGAGATGAGAGTTTTAGTTTTACTTCATGGGGCGATGCGTCGCAGGTGGTCCTTGATAGCAAGCAAATTACCAGGGAGAACAGATAACGAAGTGAAGAACTACTGGAACTCTCACCTCAGTAGGAAAATCTATAGTTTTAGGTCCAGCGATGGTTCCTCGGTGACCACCTTAGACATGGTCAACATGCCTAGCAAATCTAAGAGAAAAGGCGGTCGGGTGAGCCGAGCGGTTGCCAAAAAGTACAGCATGCACCCAATCACAAAAGCTCCTCCTATTACTACTACTACTAATGAAACATCATCATCATCAAAGATTAGCAGCACAAGTGGGATTCAAGAGGCCACAACAGCAGCGCAAAATGCACTGGTAGGTATGGTCGAAGCCACCACACATGGGGTACCTGAGTCCACGGCTGCAGCAGAAAAAGTTTCTGATGACGCGGCGGTAGGTGCGGTTGAGGAGAGCGGAAAATATCAGTTGCAGCCAATGGCCAATAATAATTATGATTACGATGAGAGCGAAGGGGGATGCATTAATAGCATGCACGATATTAGGTGTGGTGATGGAGGTGAAGGATGTGCGAGGGCATTATTGGTGCCCTCTCCAGAAAAGCTGGAAGGAGAAAAGGGAGTCGCGGGACCAAATGATGAGCTAGATGATGTAACTTTGCTTCTTGAAAGTGTTCTGGAGAGCGATTTGATGGACCTGAGCGAGATTTCAGTGCATACTGGGGACACAGAAAATGAATCAATGTATCCAGAAAGCGCTTCAATTAACAAGGACAGCGACTCCGGTGCCAGCAACTCAAATTCAGACACGGGGGATGGCCTGTACGACTGTTTCGCACCGTTAGATTCTTATTTCAATCATACCTGGGATGCAGAATATGCTGTACCAGGATTCGGGCTTTGGGATCAAGAAGATGACGACGTACTATGGCCATGGGAGAGTTAAACCCACAAAAACAGACCAGTTGCAGTAAGTTCAACATCAAAATGCTTCATCGGAGGAGAAAGGCATATATCGTCAACTTTTCTTGCTGCAGCTGCTGTAATCCCCTCTCTAAAAAGTAATAGTCGGCTAACATAAAAACTAGTAGTCCTGAATAAATTCACAATTTTATCTAGCAGATTGTCGCTTTATGGTAGGTAGCATGTGTAGGCAATTGATTATCAGCATGTACAGTATCAAGACATTTGCCAAAAATAAATAAAAACAGCACGAGTAGATGAGTATTCTAACTTCCTCAAATTTGAAAGCTGATGCATTTACAAATAATTTGACAGCTTACGAGTAGATGATGCTTGCAACAACAATTAGCAACCGTACCAGCATGATGCATTTCCTAATGCTAGGTTTTTATGCTTATAAACATAGTTCGGTAATTCACTTTAATATGGTCAATATGAAACGCTCGTGTCAAAGCTTGAGACAAAATGTTTGTTTTCCAGAGGTGCATCATCAGTAGTAAGATCACTTTGGGACAATTAGACAACCAGAAAACACGAGAGAATGGAAGGGGATCAATGATATTCGGGAAACAAGACATCATTTGAAGATACAGGAGATCAAGGCATGCAAACAAATATCCCAAAGTGAGAAAAGGCCAGAACTTTTCTTTTCAAGCAGAAAGAGGTTCTCTAGAGTAACTTTTGTTATTTATGATTCCAAAAAAAACCTCTTAACAATCTCAAGCAAAATTCTAAACAGGACGAATTTCCTGTTCAATTCTATAGGATTTTCGCAAAATGAAAATAAACCAAGCTAATGCAGCTTGAGCCATTAGGGTACCAATATGTCTGCTATGACTTCATCTAGTAATAGATTAAGTATGCGGTTCCCAATCTGCACTCCCAATTCAAATGCTTCAATCTCAAAGTCAAGCCATCTTCCGTGTTTGCTGCTCATATCTTTGCCTACAAGTTCATCCACCATGCAGTCCCCCATGTCATTCCACCCCGAAATTTCCTTGTATGCTTCCTCTGCAAGTTTCCCCTTGCTTCTCACCAAGGACAGACCATTTACCCATGTTTTGTATCCGCCACCAACATACCTCCTAAATCTTATGTCCAGGCACTCTGCAACACTGTCAAATAATACTTGCCGGCTTATTTTGGGTTCGTCCTTACACAACACTGTTTTTTGACTTTCCAACTGATCAAAGAGGCCAGGGTTAATTATCTGACCAGCCCTACCCAATGCAAAATCCTTGAACATCAGCTCTATGTTGGACAACATTTCCTTCACATAGTCCAGTTCCCATTTTGCCGAGTGATTGAGCTCTGTCATTGATGAGGAAACCGCTTGCTTTTCACTTATGCTTACAGTGGACATGGACGAGGCTGAGTCTGACAACTCGGTTTCACTATCCACTAGATGGGGATTCTTAAAACAACTAATACCAAGCACTTCCTGAGCATTTACTGATGAACTTTCTTTGCTACCTAAAATAATTACACAATGCTCAATTATTCAGGTTTCATCTAGTATTCCATTGTGCGAGACTATTTGTCTGCAAAAGGAAGAAATGAAAATAAAGCTTAAAAGCACTGCCCTTACCTCCAGTATTGATGCTATCTGCTGTATCTGAAGAATTGCAACTCTCTGTGAAAATCGAATGCCCAAGAACAGATACAGGACTTGGAAGTCGATGGTGGAGGAATTGTCTTGCGTCAAAGTTGTTTCTGCTATTGTTATCCATAGCTTGATCAGTCACCTGAAAACATATAAATCATCAATGCTTCAAAAGATTCTAGAGAGAGTTTGACAAGCTCTCATGCTAAGCTCAGAAGGCATGTGATTCAAAACCAAGTTTATGGTCATAGATCCTCATAGATATTGACATCATTATAATATAATCATGTAAGCCACAAGATGAGTCAAGACCACATCCATTAGCATTAACCCCCGCATTGGTGCATCTGAATTTCTCTTGGTTACTCTTCATTTTTTGTTAGTTCACAAGATAAGTTTCCTGGGATATTTTATTACCATCAGATTTTCCATAGGACAGAATGGACATCATTGACCTAACCAATTTCAGAGTGCATATGTTATAAACAGATATCTCTCATTGTACGAGAGAGTAAAAAAATGTTTGAGATTCACAAACTCTACCTCTACAAGCATCAAAATTCACAAGAAGAGCGGCACCAAGGCAATTTGATGGTAAAGTAATCGCAGGATTGCAACCTTCTGTACAGTTCCAGTATGGAATGACAGTAAAAAAATGATATCCTTCTAATTTATCTAGTGTTTAAGTGTAGAAGCTGAATGCAGATTGAGAATATCAGAGAGAACAATTTCTAGTTACTTCACTGAATTATATAAATGATGGGAATTTTGAAAGTGGAAGAACTTGTTTGACTCAACAGTTGATAGATAGAAATCATATTTAAATGATACCTGGGATTTGTGTTTCATTATGAATCCCTGAAGATCAGTTGAAAAGCCAGAGTTACATTTGTCAACAATATGATCTCTGTTGATTGCATCTCGACTTCTATCATCAAGCAAACTGGTTGAAGAGGATAATGCATCTAGATCAGGCATAGAATCCTGGAAAATGGATGGGGAAGTCCAACCTGTCCCTGCCTTGATGCGTGAAGTCTCAACTGCATGAGTTAATTCCCTTAGCTTTTGCTCCAAAAGAGTGCTCAATGCATCACCTCCTATAATATTAGGTCCAAAGAGAGAAAACTTCTTATGCATGTTATCCGAAGTTTGCGATGACCTTTTACCTCTACAATCAGCAGAAAGGGCATCACTATTTTTCTCACTTACTTCTCTAAATGCCTCAGGACCATGAACAAATGACCTTGTCATTGGAGCTGTGAATGTAAAAGAAATAACATCCGTTCCTTTTCTTTTGCAAGCTTCTGTGAGACTATTCTGCTTGTCCGCCAATGTGCTAGATTCGATCAACTTTCCATTCTTGCCAATGACGTTGTTATCCAAAGTACGGTTTTTCTCAAACTGAAAATTGCCATCTATAGACCTCTTCTTGCAAGTGATATTTCTGGTAGTGGAAGAAGAATCTTCTCTTTTACTATTCATTCCTTCTGTATTCAACCTCCTGGAAACAACTTTAGAGTTTGAAGCATTTTTGCTTGCGCTTTTGTATCGTGCAGACGAGGAATTTCCATTATGTGGTTTCCCACCTTGCACATTTGTAGTAGATGGCTTAGACATTTGCTTTCCTCTATCAACTGAGCAATTTTGTTTCTGATTATTCTGTCGAAGGACATTAGAATCTGCAAGAGTGGATGGTTTCTTCTGTGTGCTCTTTTGACTACTTGCTCGGTTTTTGAAAAACTCGCTCGAAATGACTTCAGGAGATTCTTTCTGGCCACTCAAAATTCTGCTGGTGTTTGAATTTAAACCTTCTCTTTTCTGAACATTGGCCTTTGCCTGTAATGCCAGAGAGATGGATTTACCTTTGCTTTTGGCAGTAGATGAACATTCTTCTGAGTTGGAAGAAATCTTTGATGATGTTGTATCTGCTGATCCATTCCAGCTCTTATTTAGGGATTGTCCCTTGAGATGTTTAAAAGCATTAGCTTCAATTGGATGTCGAGACACCTCACTGGATTTGGATGGTTTTTGAGAAGATTCAACCTTTTCTTTCAAGTCTCTTACTTTTAAGGGAACAGAAGAAGACCCAACCACGGGCATTTTTACATTAGTAGTGGTAGCCTGAGGTCCAGGTCCAATAATTCTAGCAGCTGCTTCCATTATGTGAGCAGCACTCTCAGAAGGGATAAAATTGGCACTTTTGATTGGAGACAAAAGCTTATGATGGGTGATTGGAATTGACTTGGCTGATTTAGGTGGCAATACTTCGGTTTGAAACTTCTCAATGGGCCTGCTCAAAGGCTTTGGACGCTTTGGCTCCAGAGAATTCCCAACGGAGGCCACCATATTGTTCTGCAAGTTGCCTGACAGGATTGATTGATATTCACAGTGACCTCCAAGGTTTTTGGAATGATAATTAGAATCCTTAAGAGACTGTGAATACAAATATGGGGTAGCATAGGGCTCCGCTAGATTGCAGGTTGGCATGGCATCCAGTCCCATAAGCCTTGCAACAACTCCAGGTGCCCTTACTCCACCAATGTCCTCATCAGTCACTGATGAAGCACAACTATAATCGCTACTTCCTTTTATACTTGATCCAGTTACAAATTCATCCTCATCTATCTGAAAATTTCCAGACAAAAAGCATACACAGTTTAACGACAATGTATACTCCCAGCCAAGGGGAAAAAAGGAAGTAGTCAATGAGAAAATGTGCTCAAAGAATGATACTAGCAACAAATCCAACATTCATAAAGTGAAAACAAATATACATAAAATGTTTGTGTTTCCCACCAGATGAAACCGCGTCCTTGGTAAATTTCCATCACATCTCTTTTTCTGTTTGGATAGCTCTACGAGACAAGCAACAAACAAAAACATTTACTCAAAATCATTGAAAACAAGGATAAGCATGGCTAAACCTACAAAAAGCATATCAATTTCACAAATCAATGTAGTGAATTGGTAAGCATATGAATGAATTTACCAGGTATACTAGGCTTGCTTGAGAACAATTTCTTTCGTGATTTTGCATTCCAATCAAATAGATGTAGCAACCCACCAACATAACCACCTCCACTCTTTGAACCATGTTTTTCAGCCCCCATCTTCACTTGCAGATATCAAGTACGGTTCACCAATGACAAACTAAAGAAACAAGTGTTAAGCCAAACATTATTTTGATGGCAAAAGTCCAATCTGCAAAAGTTAGACTTCAAGTTAATTTACCTTGCAACAACTTTATATCCTCAAAACAAGCTTCCAGACACCAATTGATAACATGCTTTACCAGATTGTTTATGGTCAGTCTACAATTGAGTGACGTTTAGCATGGATAATCCCTGTTATCACAAGACAAAGGGAAATAGCAGCGATACATTAATCATATGCTCTAAAAGGCCGACACTCGAGTCATTTAATCATCTTGTCATACAAGGACTGCTCGATGACGATACCACTGGGCTGTGTGATTTTCTTTTCAATGCAGCCATTTCCCTGCAAAAGCTAGTCAGTTTCATGCCCCAATTCTACCCAATAACAGCTGTAATTTAAAGAAATACCACTATGTGAAGATTAACAGAAAAATGCATCCGCTGTAATTTTGACTTTCCCGTTTTCCAAATTCGGATCTCCAAAAGAAAGATCATCCGGGTCTTTTCTAACAACTTGTACTATAATAAGCGTGCCTATGGAATTCACAACAAAACTGAAGAAAAGAAAATTCAAATGCCAACATACTTTTACCTAACCTGCAAACTAAACAAAACAAGTCAACTTGGTTTCGCACCACTTCCATTCTTAGCACATGCTACTTCAATTATGCCCAGCTTAGCACACTTCCATTTAACTAAGAGTAATATCTAAGCCAAAAATTCGATCTTTATCACGAAAAAACTACATGCTTCTACTTGTATAAAAGTTTCGATGTTTTTCCTACCACATTTCCCTATTAACGTTTGCTGAACAACCAAATAAAAATTAATCACCATCACCAAATCAATCTACGACTATGCATCAATCCAGAAACAACTTGAACCACACAAATCACGGGACTCGAGCAAGAATAGTAATCTACGCAGACATGAAGATACATCAGACATCAGCACTGAGACCGCACCAAAAAAACAAAAAAAAAAAAAAAGAACCCTGATGTTGATTTCAGTCAAAAAAACATGACAAAGCCAAACAAACTTACATGACCAGAGGACAATTGCAGATCTTCGAGCCTTTTCAACCACAAAAAAGATTTCTGCACTTCAAAACCATGTATGTGAAGACATATTCAAAGTGATGCTGGAGGGGAAAGAGAAATGAGAAGGAGAAGGTTTTTAGAGCTGTTTTTCTCAGTCGTCGAGTAGTCATATCATACTCCGAAAGCATTAAATGAAGGAGACAGAAAATGAATTTAAGGAAACAATAAAAGGTGTTTTTTTTTTTTCGAAACAACAATAATTGTTTTTAAACAGATAATTGTTTTTAAACTGCAGAAAAGGTTAAAAAGGAGGTAACGTCTACTTTTTAGAGAGGGAGAGATTTCAAATTACAAATATGGTGAGGTGGGCCAATAAATATCACTGGGATTGCATTGGATTTTGGCGTTGAAGCCGGTGGACGATAGAGGTCCGATTACTCCTGAGGCGGTCAAGCAGAGGGTAAATGGTTTCCTTGTGCACCGAGATAAAGGTCAACAGGTTAAAGTAAAGTAGCTAGGTGCGTAATTTTTTTTTCTTTTTCTTTTTTGGTCTAACCGCCAACCGTCTATTTCTACTTTTACACTACGGGAGAAGAGGAAGTCCAAAGGAGACCCAAATAAGAGCACCATGTCACTCACCCCATCTTTCCTCCTTTTATGAATTGAGTTTGACATGTATAAGCTTGATAAAATAATTAAGGTCATGTTTGGATTGTATTTTTTTAAATTTTTTGTAGAAAAATTATTATAATAATTTAATATATACGAGATAAAAATGTGATTAGAAAATGCATTCACAGAAAACATAGCTCCAATGCCTTCGAGGCTAGCTAATGAATTTATATGCATACGTGTCTTGAAAATATTTGATTCTGTATATTATTGTATTTCATTTCATTGCATTTTTTTAGTCATACATACAACAATTACATGTATATGAATTTGTTAGATTTAGAAATCAAATCTTATTTCCTTAGGAGTAATTTAAGCTTTTAACAATAGCATATGTTTCTGGCATAAGCAATTACAAGGGGAATTTGAACAGCTTGTGCTAATTGTACCCTCTTCAAAAAAAAAAAAGAAGAAGAAGAACACAAAATGGGGAAATTGATCTAATTTTAGGGGAAAATGAATAAAATTGAAATCAACCCAGATAAAAAAAAACTATGAATTTAAACCTTTCATGGTGAATTAATCATGCAATGTAAGTAATATGTTTGAAGGATTAAAGTATATGTTGCACTAGACACGAGAAGCTCCCAGCCAAATACTCAAGTAATTAAACTTTACTTTTAACTACGTACCCTAGTAACTTGAATTTGGTCAAAGGGAACTGGATTTGGAGTTTGTGAGGGCGATCCTCTTTGGGGTAATTCGTCTCACACTTGCAGCCATAGAGCCAAGCGCGTTGCTCTAGCAAACTTTTGTAGACTTCTAAACTTTTTGAGGATATCTACAAAAGTGTTTAGTAATTACGAAACTTAGAAATAAAAGAAAGAAGTAACTAAGCCAGATTTGGCTATGGATTCTATTAATGCACTTTTAAGGTGAATCTTTTTTTGTCTACTGCTGTTTGCAGCCTTTTCGAGATCGTGCTGGTAATTCATTAGTTAATGTACTGCTCTTTCACTTAACATGATGTATAATTGTATATGTATATATATATATATATATATATATATATATATATATATATATAAGTATTTATGTAACAAGCAGCTCTAGATTATTAATACTTCCTCCGTCCCACTTTGATAGTCATGTTTTCCTTTTTCGTCTGTCCCAAATTATAGTCCACTTTCCAATTGAAGAATGTAGTTGTATTTTAATTTTCCTAAAATACCCTTATTCAATGTAAGTTGTTGTTACTATAAACCTACCCCATTTAATGAGAGTTGATTCTTTTCTTACCATCAATTCAAGTTCCCATAAAGTTATACTCTAATTAATGTGAGGGTATTTTAGGAAAATAACTACCTAAATTGATTGTTCCAACAAAGTTAACTATTTTTTCTTAAACTGTGTGAAAAAAAGAACATGACTATCAAAGTGGGACGGAGGGAGTATAATCTTGAAGAATTGTTATACATCTACAATACATCGAATTTGGGAGATAATTCTACACCGTTATCGTATAAAAGACAAATCCTAGGTTTGCCATAACGTCTTTACTTTAAAGTACTTTGCTAAACTTAAGAATGGACAGAACGATTCTATCTTACCAATTTTGATGGAGAATTGCAGCAATACAAGAACATTAACTGCTAGCTCGACTCGAAGAAAGTACTAATTCCCTTATCATCGATCATTTGGGGAACATGTTTAGTTTTGCATTTAATTTCTCGACCAGCATCAGCTTCACTGCTTGCACGGTCTACTTGCAGTAGAATCCACGAGGAGTAAAAGCCAAAAAGAATGTAACAAGGATTCTAGTTTCTCGTTGTCGGTGTACGTGTTTTTGGAGCTAAAAGTATATATAATAAATGAGTTTGGCGAACGAGTGCTTGTGGGATACTCGTTAAGAGGGGTTCAGGTGTTAATTTTTTAGCAAAAGTTTAGAAAAGTAACCAAATTCGATAGTGTAATAAACATGAATTTATGCATTCATTTGCACCACTAGGGTGCATATATTTGGTTCATCAAAAAAAAAATAATAATGAGAGGGAATAATCTATTCTCGGACATTTATCTTGGATTGAGTCATAATCTTGTATTGTATTTATTTGGTTTGGTTGTAGATAAAATAAGTAAGGACTACTTATTTATACATCAAAATACTACGTTTGGCAGGATGAGGTGGGATTACTTATTTATACACCAGTACTATACCCTCTTTGGCAGACTTCTAATTAGAAACATGAATCAGGTTTTAATTAATAAGCCCAAACTCGACTTGTAAAAAGTTTTAATTTTGTAGTAAAAGTATTAAGTATTTTAGAAAGGTATTTAAATTCAAAGGTATAATAAATGTGAATATATAGTATATGCATTCATTTACACGATATATTAGCTAGAGATGATGCATATGTAGTAACAAGTCCATAATAACAACATACGCTTATAATAGATATCAAAGGATCAACCAATACAAATTGAGGAGAAAAATAAAAACAAAAAATATACAAGAGATTGATGTATAATACAAATATTGACCATAGGAAAAGGGAAGAAATAAAAGACCTCTTCCAACAGGGTTGACAAACAATTAATTCAATATCCATGCACGAAATAGCTATACTTGTTCTTCATCCAACGAAAAGTTTTACGTACTGAAGCCTTGATCTTGCCTTCAACAGCGTATGCTTTGTAGGACGCAATCCGTTGCTTCCTCTTAACTTCTGAATCTTTCCCACGTTGCCAAGACGAGTTTGCATTGGAAGAGGCGGGTGTTGATGATGTTGTAAGCCTAGTGTTACGCGACGTCGTATCTGATCCGCCATAACAAGAAGAAGAAGAATCTGGGATGCGATACATGGGATTTGCAACTACATTGGTATGGTTTGAAAGCTTGGCAGCCCGGACGGGCTGAAACCTATGGTCAAGGGTTAAGGACCAGTGGGACGAGGCCATTGTTTCCTTCATTTCTCCTCCTGAATTGATTCAGGACACGTCGTGTTATGGTTGTGGTAGGGGAGAAAGATAGGAGGCAAAAGTGCTGCCCTTTGGATTAGGTTTCATTTTATAGAAACAATAACATTGAAGCAGGCAAAATCAGGGTGCTGCTGAATCCATGGGTCTTTGTGTGTTGTCCGAGCCATCATTTTGGCATTACCACCCCAACCCCCCCCCCCACCAAAACAACAAAAAAAGGTAAAAAAAAAACAGAAAAATAGCACAAGTAATTTGTGTGAAGAAAGGCCGAAGAATAATCTGCGGGCTTTTCTCTGAGAGACAGTGGACGACCTCAAACTTCTCATTATCCATCAACCTTCTATTTCTTTGCATTCTCTCAAAATTGTTTTTATCTATGATGAAGATTACAGCAACAACATTTTTTTCCTAGAAATAACATCGAAATTAATTTGTCAAATTTTATTGTCGATCGATGGAGTTCTTAAAAAAATATACAGTTTACTCATTTATGACATGTCATGGTAATGTAGCATTAATGCCTATTTGGGAGAGGGCTTAGCCACTTTTTTTTTCTTTTGGGTGGCTCTTTTTCTCTTGTTTCAGAATTTAGTCCTCAAAGTTTAGAAATGTGACGAAATTTCTTCTTCTTCTAGATATAGGATCATGGAAGCAAGTTAGTCCAGCACACTATTGATTGTAGATACAAATTTTAATGGAGTATATTGCCGGTAAGGTAGATATATACATTAGTAGGGTTAGACACAAATTTTGAACTTCAAACTCAAATTATGATTGGTTAACTTGCATCTAAACTTAAACAATGCATATGTATGATTAGTTAAAATTCCTTGTCCTCTTAATGATGCATCATGCATTAATTCGTTAATACTTTGATTGATATAATTTTTCCACACATTTTATGACAGTTTTTCTCATAAAATCTATTCTCCTTGGGAGTGAATCTTATATAATTTCCGAAAATTCCAGAAATTAATTCCAGAAGTGCTAAGTAAGGAATGTTTCCATAGTGAAATTCAGAATTTTTGCCACAGCAAGACAGGCATCTGAATTGTCAAATAACGACCCCAAAAGTAACTATAGCTACAATGGTTGAAAAGGATGTTACACTCGCTAAGTCATTATTTAGCTCATTAATTGTTCTTCTCCTTGTCCATCCAGCTGAAAAAACCAAGGACAATTCTACTTTCTTTACAAAGCTTTTAGATGTGAAGAGGAGAAGGGAGAAGAAAATTGAGCTCTCGTTATGAGATATGAAAATAATGTCCTTGACAATTGGATCCTGCCACGAGATTTAGAGGTTAGTTCCACGGCGTCAAGAGCACAGAATAGAGATAATTCTACCGATCTCATGTTGGTGCTAGTTATAGATGGAGATCAACGTCCACTTCATCATTGATCTCAGACACTGATGAAGATTTTGAGGATCTTACAGTAGCGCGTTGGAGATGGTTAACCTCCGCTTGCTCTGATCTTCCAACGTAATTAGTTGCACAAGGATATCTAATAGGTATCCCAGATAGCACCTGAGGTGGGTGTGCGAAGCTGTACTGATGAGCAGCCGACGACCCTAAGTGTGGGCCGATGTATGGACCGATGCTTGTAGCACAAGGCGGTGCTGTGGAATACAAGAAAGGTCCCGATCGAGCTGCATGTTGATTGATCATAGTGTCATGACTAGCACTAGCGTCTCCAAATTTTGGAAGATATTGATCATTCATGAACTGCACTCTTTTTAGTCTTTGCCTCTCCTTCTTGTGTGCATTCTGATGCCCACCTAAAGCTTGCGAATTTGCAAATTGGCGGTGGCAGTATTGGCACTCGAATCTTTTGCTGTCTGCATTCTGGTGCGCCCCAAGGGCGCTTCTGCCCCATTGGGTGACAGGAAAACCAAATAGCTTCACTACTGATGGTGAAGCTGTGAGACTCAAATCTAAGGCTTCAGTAGGATCTGCTGTTGATGCTGAGCTGCTTTGGTTTGAGCTCTCAGCCATTTGTGCATAGTACACTATTACATGGATAATAGATTCCAGAATCGTCTTCACAAGATGAAGGATAATTCTTTGGTGTGTAGCATATATAGAAGACTAGCTCTTTACTTGGGAATCTGGAACCATGGTTTTTGATTTTGGATTGATAGACGGACACTCAATCTGAACAAAAGGTAAAGCACAAAATAAAGTCATACTTGGAGGTACAGTATTGCTTTGCCGTTGCATCTTGTACAATTTTGCACATTAGTAACAGTGGGTCATGTCAAAGCCAAAACTTGTAAACTAGATCGCAGATAGGTTTAAAACTGGATCTTTCACTTTAACTTTTATTACTGTTTCTCGTTGTTTCAAGGTATAAGACTTCCTTGTTTACCGAAGTGTTTTTCATTCACTTGCCAGCCAAAAATATAATGATCAATGAACAGAGAGAGAGCAGGAAAAGAAAATGTATAGGCAATGAATTTAATTACCCAGTAGGAAACAGGCGTACTAGATTAATCAGCAGATTCCCCATGTGTTCTGTCTTTATACATGGAAGTGCTATAACAGGGGCCAACCTGCACTAACCCCATCTATCTGGTGGAGATGGCCAAATCTTTTGAAATCAATTCTAAATATGATGTTTTGTCTGTTTTCCTCTAGCTCAACCTAGATATATAGCTATGATAAACCCAAAAGTGCCTAAGGACGCTCCAAAAAGTACTGTTGTAACACACGCCAGATATGCTATGAATGCGCTTCAAGATATATTATTACTAAGAAAATGGACTAGGAAATTATCCTCAATTCCACACCATGCATTTCTTTCTATCGTATCGTTAATAACCACTGCTCACCTTTCGGGATGTGTAGAAGTCAAAATTTTCTTTTTTCGGCATGGAAAAGGCAATTGAGCTCTTACTAATCTTGCCATGCACGAGCACACGGTTTTTTAGTGTTTGCCTCTAGGAATTTAGGATTGCACAAGTGACTGGCAGGAGATTTTGGCTAATGAAATTGCAGTTAGCAAATGTCATCAGGTGTTGAATTCATATTAATGTTGCTGTGTCTACATGAATACTGAACTGTGCTACTTTGCAGTGTTAGACAGAGTTAAATCATCAAATGTATTGATGAATATCATTTCATCTTTTCTTGAACTCAAGAATGCAGCACCAGACTTGTTCCCAAGTAACTTGCACGGCTTTGGATCTGTGGATGCATATGGAGCTCCTCAGAGAAGTGAGCTTCTAACATGTGAATGGGGTCGGCATGTGTGCCACTGTCGTTTAGGAAAAAGGCAGAAAAGAGAATTCTGCTTTCTGATGGGCTGAATATCCAAGTCTTGATACGTTGTTTTCTTTTCTTTGTTCTTAAATTTTTAGTGTTTGAAGTTTCAAGTACAAATAATTCTGAGTTGTATGGCTTTTTCATGTTATCTCCAAGTTACTCCTACAGCTTTACCACTTTGATCATTGAGCACCCAAGTTGTCCCACTAAGTTTGGATTCAGAATTTTTAGTAGGATATGTCTTTATATCTTGTCCATTTGATAGAGGATCCAGCAGGTCTAGACAACACTGACACTTCTTGCTTCTACTTGACACAACACAATAGTGAGACACAGGCTGGTGGTAGAGGCCTCATCCGAGGAATGGCAAAAGCAGACATGACCAAAATGGTTGACGAACCTAGACCGTTGGTTTTTTTGTGCTTCAATTTCTATCTCCTGTTCTTTCAATTCTCAAGTGAAAAAATGGAAACATGCAATCCTCCTCATATCTTCAACATCACATCACAGTCCTCCTTTGCCATTTATCTGAGAAGCCTGATTTCACGTGGAGGCTTCCAAATTATTCCATTCTGCTTGGAATAATTTGCTTCCAAATCCGTATTATATATAGCCCAATGCAATTCTAACTCGTACTTGAATCTTATACAGTTCCATAAACAATATATATATATATATATATATATATATATATATATATATATATATATATAGGGTCCATCTATCTGACGAGTGCTCGTGAAGTAGTTCGACTTTTAATTTTTTTTTTTTTAAAAATTATAGTTAATTACAAGAGAGGCAGGCGTATAAATGCAAGAAAGAATAATAATTATTAACATGTGAATTCACGCGATGAGTTTGATATTGTTTATGTGCGTTAACGAGAATGTCTAATGAGCACCAATGATGGATGGATTATGCATGTTACAGTGCAAGTTGATGAGATTCCAGTTCCTCTAACATGGCACCATTTATGGGAGAAGACAAGATTAGTGTTGACATTCCAGAGACTCCAGTATGAAAAATGTCAGGAACCAGAAAGATAGTGTACATAGGAGACCAAACTGTAAGAAAATTAAAAGGCAAAGTTTCTTCCAGTCGAATTCGACTAGTTTAACTAAAAGGAGCACAGCGAGATTAATTAGTCATCAATCAAACATGAGTGACTATCACAACTAATTAATCAAAGCTTGTGATCATACAGAAAAGCACACGTTAGCTTGCGGATCAAGTGTACAAAATCTCAATGGGTTAGATTATCAATATGTGAGTTTAAAAAGGTGAATATCGCTGTCATGATCTATATATGTTCGTCGTCCTTGGAGATAAGTCGGGTTTGTACATGGAGTTTAGTCCGAATATTCTTTTTAAGCATCCTAAACACAGATTAGACTCGTAGCGTAACATCACAAGATTGCAGAATCAAGAAACTGGTCCACCATCGCCCCAGTGTCCCCCGTCACTTGAGGCTTTGCAGGAAATGCAACATGCTATGGAAGAAAAGAAAAAGAAGATTAGAGTCCAAATTCGGGGTTGTTGCGTTTGTTTAACTAATTTCCTGAGGTCAGCTTAACAATTCTTGACCATCCCTTTGATCAATGAAGTTGCACCTCCATCCAAAAAATCCATCAATGCTTTGCAAAATTTTCTGGATGATAATCACCACGAATTATTAGGGTTGAGAGTTATATTCTCAAGAATTCCAAAATCTACACTACCACTTTTTGGAGGTTTTCTTTTTTTAAAAATAGACCCTTTGAGATGATATGTAGTTCTGCACCATTTGACCCTTTAGATTAATGTTCATCTGGAGAATTGAGGACTGTGTACTAGAATTGAAGCTGCTTTTGGCGAGCCCCTCCGTTTTTGGTTTCACATTTCATCTTCCCTTTTGCTTGCCAAGTTCAACCTTCTCGTTCCACTACCTTTTTTTTTTTTTTTTTTTTTTTAATGATAGGTTTTTATTAATGAAGAGCTAAACTACATAATTCTTGAGGAAAAACTCTTATTGGTATTTTAAAATTTTGAAAGGCCTTGCTTTAAAAACATATTCCGCGTCTCGCATATCGGCCCGGGTGTTATTCGGGCTTAGCCTGTTGCCAACTACAGCGGAACTTCAGTCAGCCATGCGGACCATTGCCCTCCTTTGCCTACTTTCTCTGGGCCTCGGAATGCAGTCCAAGGAGGAAAAAAAAAAGCTAAAAAGGTAGAGTCAAGATCTTTCAATTGTTGTATCAATTAAAAAAAAAAAATTCTTTTGGGATAGGAAAACATAATCAAATAAACAAACTTGGACGAGGAATGGGTTGGGTAGTAAGGGAGAGAAAGTGTAAATGAGATGTTTCGAGTTCAAACCTTCCACTTCAATTGCTTCTGACTATGTGAAAACTAATTTTAGAAAATTAGAATTAAAAAAAAAACCAAGACAGACGCTTTGATTTCCAATCTTTATGGGCCAAAAGAAATTCTTCTTCTTGTTGTACTCCCGAGAGGATGATTTGAAGCTAATATTTGACTAGTAAATATTCAATGAATCTAGGGGAGAAGCAGGAAGGCAAAACAAGGGCTAGACCACCGGTTCCTGGAGATTAGCTGCAGTAATTGCAAGAGCCAAAGATGCTTGCTAGTATTTGTTTTCCTTTATTCTTGATGACAATATATTACTAGTATTTTCTTGATGACTATATATATGCGAGTAGTAACTAGCAAGACTAGAAGACCTTAATCTCGCTTCACCGATCACTAATGGAAAATAAGAAAATATGCAATGAATTGTCCACCTTGATAGTATATTAATTAATCAGACAGGCACTGTCGAGGATTGCCTTTCGAATTACAAAAAGGTTTAACTTTGGAATGTCCAAAATGGCAGTCAGTAGTGTGTTTTTCGGTTCCAAGCATCGCAATCTCCTTTATCTAATATCAGCAAAAACAACTTTTCAAGACTGGATTAGTCGAGCATATTAAAAGCTAAATCAACTTCAAGAACCCGTGTGTGAAAACTTGAGCATAAAGCCCAGTAAAGAACAAATGGAATCTCTGCCCTTTAAGCAACCTTTGTTCCAAGCAATTCTCGACTGTGCATCTTTTTCTTCTATACCACCAAGACATATCCCTGATTCTATATGTTGCATCTGCATTCTTGAGACACTGTACAATTGCAGACCATACCTCCTCCTAGCTGGTCGCAGTGCATGCACCGCAGCATTAATGGCGGTGACACATGCTGATCTTGCACCGAGTCCTCCAAGCTCAGACTTGGGTAGCAAAACAGGTGCATTTCTTATGGTCATGTCCGTCTTCTTTGGGCTAATTTGCTTCATTCTCTGCCTACTAGCCGAAGCAACTCGCTCTCAGGTATTATCCAATGTCTATCTTAACGTATTCTTTTCACAGTTCCATTCTCACGAAATAGAATATAAACAATTCAAACGAGCCCCTTGAGTTTCATTGGCGCGTTCATGTCACAGGGTTTTTTTTTTTGTTGTTTAATTTGGGGACCCATTAATGAGATTGTTCAATAATTAAGCAGGTGATACGGATGAAGCCGGCTGGTCTGTGTGTGTATTCCGGTAGCGGAAAGCTACCTTTGTTATGTGCAGCGGGTGCATTTTTTGCTCTGGCAATTGCCATGGTGGTACAACATACATTCCTGTTGATTGCAGTGAGCAAATCAACCACTTTACCCTTAATTAATTGGGACCCTGATTCTGATTCCTTCAAGGCTCTTACATGGCAAGCCGGTTTTTTCTTCGTAGCAACCTGGTATGACGGTTTCTTCAATTTTCTCTTCCCTCCTCCGTTCCGAATATTTTCAATTTCAAAGCATTAAAAATGGTGCCAGACGTACGTTGGTAGGCGACATGTTCCCCACTTTACAAAGAAAGTCACAAATTAATGCATTAATTTGTTCGATAATAGAATATAGTACGTCTTCCTTGTACCATTAATTTTGAAGAGGAAAGAAAATTAGAGAAGGTACGTACGTAGCAAAACATCAAGAATTCTATTCCACCTTCATGGCAGGATATCATTTGCAGTTGGGGAGATTCTGTTATTAATAGGGCTGAGCGTTGAGTCGGGGCACCTGAGAAACTGGGGAATACCGAGGCCGAGCTGCCTTACCATTGGAGAAGGGCTGTTCACAGCCGCAGGAGTTTTTGGACTCGTGACGGTCTTCCTTGCTGCTGGTCTCTACATCACTGCATTGCGTGCACAAAAGCTCGCGGAGGACGAAGAAATTGTGAGGCGCGAGGTCTTGGAGGCCTCTGAATTCTATGCGACCCCGCCCAGGTCACCTAGACGCGTTATCAGGGCTGTTGCAAATGAAAATACCGTCGCAAGACATGATTGGAATCAGCATTCTCTGGCGGATTACTTGACAGAGTTAGAGAAGTACACCAATCTAATGTAGGGATGGA